>NC_090408.1:1923558-2564744 GCF_036365525.1 Heterodontus francisci
GTTTGAGAGTCTGCCTTAGTTTGAGGGGTTGCCTCAGTTTGACCGGTTGCCTTAGTTTGAGGGCTGCCTTAATTTGAGCGATTGCCTTAGTTTGAGAGTCTGCCTTAGTTTGAGCGGTTGCCTTAGTTTGAGTGGCTGCCTTAATTTGAGCGATTGCCTTAGTTTGAGAGTCTGCCTTAGTTTGAGGGGTTGCCTCAGTTTGACCGGTTGCCTTAGTTTGAGGGGTTGCCTTAGCTTGAGGGGGTGCCTTAGTTTGAGGGTTTGCGTTAGTTTGAGGGGCTGCCTTAGTTTAAGGGGTTGCCTTAGTTTGAGCAGATGCCTTTGTTTGAGGGGTTGCCTTAGTTTGAGCGGTTGCCTTAGTTTGAGCGGTTGCCTTCGTTTGAGCGGATGCCTTAGTTTGAGCGGTTGCCTTAGTTTGAGGGGCTGCCTTAGTTTGAGCGGTTGCCTTAGTTTGAGGGGTTGCCTTTGTTTGAGCGGTTGCCTTAGTTTGAGAGTCTGCCTTAGTTTGAGCGGTTGCCTTAGTTTGAGGTGCTGCCTAAGTTTGAGCCGCTGCCTGAGTTTGAGGGATTGCCTTAGTTTGAGCGGCTGCCTTTGTTTGAGGGGTTGCCTTAGTTTGAGACTCTGCTTAGTTTGAGCGGCTGCCTTCGTTAGAGCGGTTGCCTTATTTTGAGGGGCTGCCTTAGTTTGAGGGGTTGCCTTAGTTTGAGGGGCTGCCTTAGTTTGAGGGGCTGCCTTAGTTTGAGGGGTTGCCTTAGTTTGAGGGGCTGCCTTAGTTTGAGCGGTTGCCTGATTTTGAGGGGTTGCCTTAGTTTGAGCGGGTGCCTCAGTTTGTGGTGCTGCCATAGTTTGAGCGGTTGCCTTAATTTGAGGGGTTGCCTTAGTTTGAGGGGTTGCCTTAGTTTGAGAGTCTGCCTTAGTTTGAGTGGTTGCCTTAGTTTGAGAGTCTGCCTTAGATTGAGGGGCTGCCTTGGTTTGAGCGGTTGCCTTAGTTTGAGGGCTGCCTTAATTTGAGCGATTGCCTTAGTTTGAGAGTCTGCCTCAGTTTGAGGGGTTGCCTCAGTTTGAGCGGTTGCCTTAGTTTGAGGGGTTGCCTTAGCTTGAGCTGTTGCCTTAGTTTGAGGGGTTGCCTTAGTTTGATCGGCTGCCTTAGTTTGAGCGGTTGCCTTAGTTTGATCGGCTGCCTTAGTTTGAGCGGTTGCCTTAGTTTGAGAGTCTGCCTTAGTTTGAGCGGTTGCCTTAGTTTGAGGTGCTGCCTAAGTTTGAGCCGCTGCCTGAGTTTGAGGGATTGCCTTAGTTTGAGCGGCTGCCTTAGTTTGAGGGGTTGCCTTAGTTTGAGCAGTTGCCTTCGTTTGAGCGGTTGCCTTAGTTTGATCGGCTGCCTTAGTTTGAGGGGCTGCCTTAGTTTGAGGGGTTGCCTTAGTTTGAGGGGTTGCCTCAGTTTGAGAGACTGCCTTAGTTTGAGCGGTTGCCTTAGATTGAGGTGCTGCCTAAGTTTGAGCCGCTGCCTTAGATTGAGGGATTGCCTGAGTTTGAGGGGTTGCCTTAGTTTGAGCGGTTGCCTTATTTTGAGGGGTTGCCTTAGTTTGAGCGGGTGCCGCAGTTTGAGGGGCTGCCATAGTTTGAGCGGTTGCCTGAGTTTGAGGGGCTGCCTTTGTTTGAGAGTCTGCCTTAGTTTGAGTGGTTGCCTTTGTTTGAGATTCTGCCTTCGTTTGAGGGGTTGCCTTAGTTTGAGGGGCTGCCTCAGTTTGAGCGGTTGCCTTAGTTTGAGGGGCTGCCTGAGTTTGAGCGGTGGCCTTAGTTTGAGGGGCTGCCTTAATTTGAGCGGTTGCCTTAGTTTGAGAGTCTGCCTTAGTTTGAGCGGTTGCCTTAGTTTGAGCGGTTGCCTTATTTTGAGGGGTTGCCTTAGCTTGAGCGGTTGCCTTAGTTTGAGGTGTTGCCTTAGTTTGAGTGTTTGCTTTAGTTTGAGGGGATGCCTGAGTTTGAGTGGTTGCCTTAGATTGAGGGGCTTCCTTAGTTTGAGGGGTTGCCTTAGTTTGAGGGGTTGCCTTAGTTTGAGCGGCTGCCTTAGTTTGAGGGGTTGCCATAGTTTGAGCTGTTGCCTTAATTTGAGGGGTTGCCTTATTTTGAGCTGCTGCCATTGTTTGAGGGGTTGCCTTAGTTTGAAGGGATGTCTTAGTTTAAGCGAAATAAAAGCAAAATACTGCGGATGCTGGAAATCTGAAACAAAAACAAGAAATGCTGGATTCACTCAGCAGTTCTGGCAGCATCTGTAGAAAGAGAAGCAGAGTTAACGTTTCGGGTCAGTGACCCTTCTTCGGAACTCCCCAGATCCGAAGAAGGGTCACTGACCCGAAACGTTAACTCTGCTTCTCTTTCTACAGATGCTGCCAGACCTGCTGAGTGAATCCAGCATTTCTTGTTTTTGTCTTAGTTTAAGCGGTTGCCTTAGTTTGAGCGGTTGCCTTAGTTTGAGGGGTTGCCTTAGTTTGAGTGGTTGCCTTATTTTGAGAGGCTGCCTTAGTTTTAGGGGCTGCCTTATTTTGAGCGGTTGCCTTAGTTTGAGCAGTTACCTTAGTTTGAGGGGCTGCCTTAGTTTGAGCGGTTGCCTTAGTTTGAGAGTCTGCCTTAGTTTGAGCGGTTGCCTGAGTTTGAGGGGCTGCCTTAATTTGAGCAGTTGCCTTAGTTGGAGAGTCTGCCTTAGTTTGAGGGGTTGCCTTAGTTTGAGTGGTTGCCTTATTTTGAGGGGTTGCCTTAGTTTGAGGGGCTGCCTTATTTTGAGCGGTTGCCTTAGTTTGAGCAGTTGCCTTAGTTTGAGGGGCTGCCTTAATTTGAGCGGTTGCCTTCGTTTGAGAGTCTGCCTTCGTTTGAGGGGTTGCCCTAGTTTGAGGGGCTGCCTTAGTTTGAGCGGTTTCTTTAGTTGGAGCGGCTGCCCTAGTTTGAGCCGTTGCCTGATTTTGAGGGGCTGCCTTAATTTGAGCGGTTGTCTTAGTTTGAGAGTCTGCCTTCGTTTGAGGGGTTGCCTTAGTTTGAGGGGCTGCCTTAGTTTGAGCGGTTGCCTTAGTTTGAGGGGCTGCCTTGGTTTGAGTGGTCGCCTTAGTTTGAGGGGCAGCCTTAATTTGAGCGGTTGCCTTAGTTTGAGAGTCTGCCTTAGTTTGAGGGGTTGCCTTAGTTTGAGCGGTTGCCTTAGTTTGAGGGGTTGCCTTAGCTTGAGCGGTTGCCTTAGTTTGAGGTGTTGCCTTAGTTTGAGCGTTTGCCTCATTTTGAGGGGATGCCTGATTTTGAGTGGTTGCCTTAGATTGAGGGGCTGCCTTAGTTTGAGGGGTTTCCTTAGTTTGAGGGGTTGCCTTAGTTTGAGCGGCTGCCTTAGTTTGAGGGGTTGCCATAGTTTGAGATGTAGCCTTAGTTTGAGGGGATACCTCAGATTGAGCTGTTGCCTTAGTTTGAGGGGTTGCCTTACTTTGAGCTGTTGCCATAGTTTGAGGGGTTGCCTTAGTTTGAAGGGATGTCTTAGTTTGAGCGGTTGCCTTAGTTTGAGGGGCTGCCTTTGTTTGAGATTCTGCCTTAGTTTGAGGGGTTGCCTTAGTTTGAGAGTCTGCCTTCGTTTGAGGGGTTGCCTTAGTTGGAGCGGTTGCCTGAGTTTGAGGGGTTGCCTTGGCTTGAGCGGTTGCCTTAGTTTGAGGGGTTGCCTTACTTTGAGGGGGTGCCTTAGTTTGAGGGGTTGCCTTAGTTTGAAGGGTTGCGTTAGTTTGAGGGGCTGCCTTAGTTTAAGGGGTTGCCTTAGTTTGAGCGGCTGCCTTAGTTTGAGGGGTTGCTTTAGTATGAGCGGTTGCCTTAGTTTGAGGGGTTGCCTTCGTTTGAGCGGTTGCCTTAGTTTGAGGGGTTGCCTTAGTTTGAGCGGTTGCCTCAGTTTGAGGGGCTGCCTTAGTTGTAGCGGTTGCCTTAGTTTGAGGGGCTGCCTTAATTTGAGCGGTTGCCTTAATTTGAGAGACTGCCTTAGTTTGAGGGGTTGCCTTAGTTAGAGCGGTTGCCTTAGTTTGAGGGGTTGCCTTAGCTTGAGCGGTTGCCTTAGTTTGAGGGGTTGCCTTAGTTTTAGGGGGTGCCTTAGTTTGAGGGGTTGCCTTAGTTTGAGGGGTTGCGTTAATTTGAGGGGCTGCCTTAGTTTGAGGGGTTGCCTTAGTTTGAGCGGTTGCCTTAGTTTGAGGGGCTGCCTTAGTTTGAGCGGTTGCCTTAGTTTGATGGGCTGCCTTTATTTGAGCGGTTGCCATGGTTTGAGAGTCTGCCTTAGTTTGAGCAGTTGCCTGAGTTTGAGGTGCTGCCTAAGTTTGAGCCGCTTCCTTAGTTTGAGGGGTTGCCTTAGTTTGAGCGGCTGCCTTTGTTTGAGCGGTTGCCTTAGTTTGAGGGGCTGCCTTAGTTTGAGCGGTTGCCTCAGTTTGAGGGGTTGCCTTTGTTTGAGCGGTTGCCTTAGTTTGAGAGTCTGCCTCAGTTTGAGCGGTTCCCTTAGTTTGAGGTGCTGCCTAAGTTTGAGCCGCTGCCTTAGTTTGAGGGGTTGCCTTAGCTTGAGCGGCTGCCTTAGTTAGAGCGGATGCCTTATTTTGAGGGGCTGCCTTAGTTTAAGTGGTTGCCTCAGTTTGAGCGGTTGCCTTAGTTTGAGCCGTTGCCTTAGTTTGAGGGGTTGCCTGAGTTTGAGGGGTTGCCTTAGTTTGAGGGGTTGCCTTAGTTTGAGGGGTTGCCTTCCTTTGAGCGGTTGCCTTTGTTTGAGCGGCTGCCTTAGTTTGAGGGGCTGCCTTCGTTTGAGCGGTTGCCTTTGTTTGAGTGGATGCCTTATTTTGAGGGGTTGCCTGAGTTTGAGAGATTACCTTAGTTTGAGCAGTTGCCTTAGTTTGAGGGGTTGCCTTAGTTTGAGGGGTTGCCTTCCTTTGAGAGATTGCCTTAGCTTGAGCGGTTGCCTTAGTTTGAGGGGTTGCCTTACCTTGAGCGGTTGCCTTAGTTTGACGGGTTGCTTTAGTTTGAGTGGTTGCCTTAGATTGAGGGGCTGCCATAGTTTGAGGGGTTGCCTTAGTTTGAGGGGTTGCCTTAGTTTGAGCGGCTGCCTTAGTTTGAGGGGTTGCCTTAGTTTGAGAGTCTGCCTTAGTTTGAGCGTTTGCCTTAGTTTGAGGTGTTGCCTTAGTTTGAGCGTTTGCCTTAGTTCGAGCGGTTGCCTTCGTTTGAGGTGTTGCCTTAGTTTGAGCCGTTGCCTCAGTTTGAGTGGTTGCCTTAGTTTGAGCGGTTGCCTTAGATTGAGCGGTTGCCTTTGTTTGAGGTGTTGCCTTAGTTTGAGGGGTTGCCTTCCTTTGAGAGATTGCCTTAGCTTGAGCGGTTGCCTTAGTTTGATGGGTTGCCTTACCTTGAGCGGTTGCCTTAGTTTGACGGGTTGCTTTAGTTTGAGTGGTTGCCTTAGATTGAGGGGCTGCCATAGTTTGAGGGGTTGCCTTAGTTTGAGGGGTTGCCTTAGTTTGAGCGGCTGCCTTAGTTTGAGGGGTTGCCTTAGTTTGAGAGTCTGCCTTAGTTTGAGCGTTTGCCTTAGTTTGAGGTGTTGCCTTAGTTTGAGCGTTTGCCTTAGTTCGAGCGGTTGCCTTCGTTTGAGGTGTTGCCTTAGTTTGAGCCGTTGCCTCAGTTTGAGCGGTTGCCTTAGTTTGAGCGGTTGCCTTAGATTGAGCGGTTGCCTTTGTTTGAGGTGTTGCCTTAGTTTGAGGGGTTGCCTTTGTTTGAGAGTCTGCCTTAGTTAGAGCGGTTGCCTCATTTTGTAGCGTTGCCTTCGTTTGAGCGGTTGCCTCAGTTTGAGCGGTTGCCTTATTTCGAGCAGATGACTTAGTTTGAGGTGTTGCCTTAGTTTGAGCGGTTGCCTTAGTTTGAGCTATTGCCTTAGTTTGAGGTGTTGCCTTATTTCGAGCGGTTGCCTTAGTTTGAGGTGTTGCCTTAGTTTGAGCGGTTGCCTTACTTTGAGCTATTGCCTTAGTTTGAGCGATTGCCTTAGTTTGAGGGGTTGCCTTAGTTTGAGGGGCTGCCTTAGTTTGAGCGGTTGTCTTAGTTTGAGAGTCTGCCTTAGTTTGAGCGGTTGCCTTAGTTAGAGCGGTTGTTTTAGTTTGAGGTGTTGCCTTAGTTTGAGGGGCTGCTTTAGTTTGAGCTATTGCCTTAGTTTGAGCGGTTGCCTCAGTTAGAGCGGTTGCCTTAGTTTGAGGTGTTGCCTTAATTTGAGGGGTTGCCTTAGTTAGAGCGGTTGCCTTAGTTTGAGGTGTTGCCTTAGTTTGAGGGGTTGCCTTAGTTTGAGCTGCTGCCTGAGTTTGAGCAGCTGCCTTCGTTTGAGGGGTTGCTTAGTTTGAGCGGTTGCCTTAGTTTGAGGGGTTGCCTTAGTTTGAGCAGTTGACTTATTTTGAGGGGTTGCCTTAGTTTGAGCGGCTGCCTTAGTTTGAGGGGTTGCTTTAGTATGAGCGGTTGCCTTAGTTTGAGGGGTTGCCTTCGTTTGAGCGGTTGCCTTAGTTTGAGGGGTTGCCTTAGTTTGAGCGGCTGCCTCACTTTGAGGGGTTGCCTTAGTTTGAGCGGTTGCCTTAGTTTGAGGGGTTGCCTCAGTTTGAGCGGTTGCCTTAGTTTATGGGGTTGCCTTAGTTTGAGTGGCTGCCTTAGTTTGAGGGGTTGCCTTAGTTTCAGGGGTTGCCTTAGTTTGAGCAGTTGCCTTAGTTTGAGGGGTTGCCTTAGCTTGAGCGGCTGCCTTAATTTGAGTGGTTGCCTTCGTTTGAGCGGTTGCCTTAGTTTGAGCGGTTGCCTAAGTTTGAGCGGCCGCCTTAGTTTGAGCGGCTGCCTTAGTTTGAGCGGTTGCCTTTGTTTGAGCGGTTGCCTAGGTTTGAGCGGCCGCCTTAGTTTGAGCGGCTGCCTTAGGTTGAGCGGTTGCCTAAGTTTGAGCGGCCGCCTTAGTTTGAGCGGTTGCCTTAGTTTGAGCGGTTGCCTCAGTTTGAGCGGTTGCCTAAGTTTGAGAGGCCGCCTTAGTTTGAGCGGCTGCCTTAGTTAGAGCGGTTGTCTTAGTTTGAGGTGTTCCCTTAGTTTGACGGGCTGCTTTAGTTTGAGCTGTTGCCTTAGTTAGAGCGATTGCCTTAGTTAGAGCGGTTGCCGTAGTTTGAGGTGTTGCCTTAGTTTGAGCGGTTGCCTTAGTTTGAGGGGTTGCCTTAGTCTGAGGGGTTGCCTTAGCTTGAGCGGCCGCCTTAGTTCGAGCGGTTGCCTTATTTTGAGGGGCTGCCTTAGTTTAAGTGGTTGCCTCAGTTTGAGCGGTTGCCTCAGTTTGAGCGGTTGCCTTAGTTTGAGGGGTTGCCTGAGTTTGAAGGGTTGCCTTAGTTTGAGGGGTTGCCTTAGTTTGAGGGGTTGCCTTCCTTTGAGCGGTTGCCTTTGTTTGAGCGGCTGCCTTAGTTTGAGGGGCTGCCTTCGTTTGAGCGGTTGCCTTTGTTTGAGTGGATGCCTTAGTTTGAGGGGTTGCCTGAGTTTGAGAGATTGCCTTAGTTTGAGCAGTTGCCTTAGTTTGAGGGGTTGCCTTAGTTTCAGGGGTTGCCTTCCTTTGAGCGGTTGCTTTAGTTTGAGGGGTTGCCTGAGTTTGAGAGATTGCCTTAGTTTGAGCAGTTGCCTTAGTTTGAGGGGTTGCCTTAGTTTCAGGGGTTGCCTTCCTTTGAGCGGTTGCCTTAGTTTGAGGGGTTGCTTTAGTTTGAGTGGTTGCCTTAGATTGAGGGGTTGCCTTAGTTTGAGGGGTTCCCTTAGTTTGAGCGGCTGCCTTAGTTTGAGGGGTTGCCTTCGTTTGAGAGTCTGCCTTAGTTTGAGCGTTTGCCTTAGTTTGAGCCGTTGCCTCAGTTTGAGCGGTTGCCTTCGTTTGAGCGGTTGCCTTAGATTGAGCGGTTGCCTTTGTTTGAGGTGTTGCCTTAGTTTGAGGGGTTGCCTTAGTTTGAGAAACTGCCTTAGTTCGAGCGGTTGCCTCATTTTGTAGCGTTGCCTTAGTTTGAGCGGTTGCCTTAGTTTGAGCGGTTGCCTTAGTTTGAGCTATTGCCTTAGTTTGAGGTGTTGCCTTATTTCGAGCGGTTGCCTTAGTTTGAGGTGTTGCCTTAGTTTGAGCGGTTGCCTTACTTTGAGCGATTGCCTTGGTTTGAGGTGTTGCCTTAGTTTGAGGGGCTGCCTTAGTTTGAGCGGTTGCCTTCGTTTGAGAGTCTGCCTTGGTTTGAGCGGTTGCCTTATTTTGAGCGGTTGCCTTATTTTGAGCGATTGCCTTAGTTTGAGGGGTTGCCTTAGTTTGAGGGGCTGCCTTAGTTTGAGCGGTTGCCTTAGTTTGAGAGTCAGCCTTAGTTTGAGCGGTTGCCTTAGTTAGAGCGGTTGTCTTAGTTTGAGGTTTTGCCTTAGTATGAGGGGCTGCTTTAGTTTGAGCTGTTGCCTTAGTTTGAGAGGTTGCCTTAGTTAGAGCGGTTGCCTTAGTTTGAGGTGTTGCCTTAGTTTGAGGGGTTGCCTTAGTTTGAGGGGTTGCCTTAGTTTGAGCGGCTGCCTGAGTTTGAGCAGCTGCCTTAGTTTGAGGTGTTGCTTAGTTTGAGCGGTTGCCTTAGTTTGAGGGGTTGCCTTAGTTTGAGCAGTTGCCTTATTTTGAGGGGTTGCCTTAGTTTGAGCGGCTGCCTTAGTTTGAGGGGTTGCCTTAGTTTGAGCGGTTGCCTTAGTTTGAGGGGTTGCCTTCGTTTGAGCGGTTGCCTTAGTTTGAGGGGTTGCCTTAGTTTGAGCGGCTGCCTCACTTTGAGGAGTTGCCTTAGTTTGAGCGGTTGCCTTAGTTTGAGGGGTTGCCTCAGTTTGAGCGGTTGCCTTAGTTTATGGGGTTGCCTTAGTTTGAGTGGCTGCCTTAGTTTGAGGGGTTGCCTTAGTTTCAGGGGTTGCCTTAGTTTGAGCGGCTGCCTTAGTTTGAGCGATTGCCTTAGTTTGAGCAGTTGCCTTCGTTTGAGGGGTTGCCTTAGCTTGAGCGGTTGCCTTAGTTTGAGGGGCTGCCTTAGTTTGAGGGGAAGCCTTAGTTTGAGGGGATACCTTAGTTTGAGCTGTTGCCTTAGTTTGAGCAGTTGCCTTAGTTTGAGCAGTTGCCTTAGTTTGCTCGGCTGCCTTAGTTTGAGCGGTTGCCTTAGTTTGAATGGCCGCCTAAGTTTGAGCGGATGCCTAAGTTTGAGCAGCCGCCTTAGTTTGAGCGGCTGCCTTAATTTGAGTGGTTGCCTTCGTTTGAGCGGTTGCCTTAGTTTGAGCGGTTGCCTAAGTTTGAGCGGCCGCCTTAGTTTGAGCGGCTGCCTTAGTTTGAGCGGTTGCCTTTGTTTGAGCGGTTGCCTAGGTTTGAGCGGCCGCCTTAGTTTGAGCGGCTGCCTTAGGTCGAGCGGTTGCCTAACTTTGAGCGGCCGCATTAGTTTGAGGGGTTGCCTTAGTTTGAGGGGTAGCCTCAGTTTCAGCGGTTGCCTCAGTTTGAGAGGCCGCCTTAGTTTGAGCGGCTGCCTTAGTTAGAGCGGTTGTCTTAGTTTGAGGTGTTGCCTTAGTTTGAGGGGCCGCTTTAGTTTGAGCTGTTGCCTTAGTTAGAGCGGTTGCCTTAGTTAGAGCGGTTGCCTTATTTTGAGGTGTTGCCTTAGTTCGAGCGGTTGCCTTAGTTTGAGGGGTTGCCTTAATTTGAGCGGCTGCCTGAGTTTGAGCTGCAGCCTTAGTTTGAGGGGTTGCCTTAGTTTGAGCGGTTGACTTAGTTTGAGGGGTTGCCTTAGTTTGAGAGTCTGCCTTAGTTTGAGGGGTTGCCTTAGTTTGAGGGGCTGCCTTAATTTGAGCAGTTGTCTTCGTTGGACAGTCTGCCTTAGTTTGAGGGGTTGCCTTAGTTTGAGTGGTTGCCTTATTTTGAGGGGTTGCCTTAGTTTGAGGGGCTGCCTTAATTTGAGCAGTTGCCTTCGTTGGAGAGTCTGCCTTAGGTTGAGGGGTTGCCTTAGTTTGAGTGGTTGCCTTATTTTGAGGGGTTGCCTTAGTTTGAGGGGCTGCCTTAGTTGGAGAGACTGCCTTAGTTTGAGGGGTTGCCTGAGTTTGAGTGGTTGCCTTATTTTGAGCGGTTGCCTTAGTTTGAGCAGTTGCCTTAGTTTGAGGGGCTGCCTTAATTTGAGCGGTTGCCATAATTTGAGAGTCTGCCTTCGTTTGAGTGGTTGCCTTAGTTTGAGCGGTTTCTTTAGTTGGAGGGGCTGCCTTTGTTTGAGAGTCTGCCTTAGCTTGAGGGGTTGCCTTTGTTTGAGAGTTTGCCTTCGTTTGAGGGGTTGCCTTAGTTTGAGGGGCTGCCTTAGTTTGAGCGGTTGCCTTAGTTTGAGGGGCTGCCTTAGTTTGAGCGGTTGCCTTAGTTTGAGGGGCTGCCTTTGTTTGAGAGTCTGCCTTAGCTTGAGGGGTTGCCTTTGTTTGAGAGTCTGCCTTCGTTTGAGGGGTTGCCTTAGTTTGAGGGGCTGCCTTAGTTTGAGCGGTTGCCTTAGTTTGAGGGGCTGCCTTAGTTTGAGCGGTCGCCTTAGTTTGAGGGGCTGCCTTAATTTGAGCAGTTGCCTTAGTTTGAGAGTCTGCCTTAGTTTGAGCGGTTGCCTTAGTTTGAGCGGTTGCCTTAGTTTGAGGGGTTGCCTTAGTTTGAGCGTTTGCCTTAGTTTGAGGGGATGCCTGAGTTTGAGCTGTAGCCTTAGTTTGAGGGAATGCCTTAGATTGAGCTGTTGCCTTAGTTTGAGGGGTTGCCTTAGTTTGAGCTGTTGCCATAGTTTGAGGGGTTGCCTTAGTTTGAGGGGCTGTCTTAGTTTGAGCGGTTGCCTTAGTTTGAGCTGTTGCCTTAGTTTGAGCTATTGTCTGAGTTTGAGCGGTTTGCTTAGTTTGAGCGGATGCCTTATTTTGAGCGGTTGCCTTAGTTTGAGCAGTTGCCTCAGTTTGAGCTATTGCCTTAGTTTGAGCGTTTGCCTTAGTTTGAGGGGAAGCCTGAGTTTGAGTGGTTGCCTTAGATTGAGGCGCTGCCTTAATTTGAGGGGTTGCCTTAGTTTGAGCGGTTTCTTTAGTTGGAGGGGCTGCCTTTGTTTGAGAGTCTGCCTTAGCTTGAGGGGTTGCCTTTGTTTGAGAGTTTGCCTTCGTTTGAGGGGTTGCCTTAGTTTGAGGGGCTGCCTTAGTTTGAGCGGTTGCCTTAGTTTGAGGGGCTGCCTTAGTTTGAGCGGTTGCCTTAGTTTGAGGGGCTGCCTTTGTTTGAGAGTCTGCCTTAGCTTGAGGGGTTGCCTTTGTTTGAGAGTCTGCCTTCGTTTGAGGGGTTGCCTTAGTTTGAGGGGCTGCCTTAGTTTGAGCGGTTGCCTTAGTTTGAGGGGCTGCCTTAGTTTGAGCGGTCGCCTTAGTTTGAGGGGCTGCCTTAATTTGAGCAGTTGCCTTAGTTTGAGAGTCTGCCTTAGTTTGAGCGGTTGCCTTAGTTTGAGCGGTTGCCTTAGTTTGAGGGGTTGCCTTAGTTTGAGCGTTTGCCTTAGTTTGAGGGGATGCCTGAGTTTGAGCTGTAGCCTTAGTTTGAGGGAATGCCTTAGATTGAGCTGTTGCCTTAGTTTGAGGGGTTGCCTTAGTTTGAGCTGTTGCCATAGTTTGAGGGGTTGCCTTAGTTTGAGGGGCTGTCTTAGTTTGAGCGGTTGCCTTAGTTTGAGCTGTTGCCTTAGTTTGAGCTGTTGCCTTAGTTTGAGCTATTGTCTGAGTTTGAGCGGTTTGCTTAGTTTGAGCGGATGCCTTATTTTGAGCGGTTGCCTTAGTTTGAGCAGTTGCCTCAGTTTGAGCTATTGCCTTAGTTTGAGCGTTTGCCTTAGTTTGAGGGGAAGCCTGAGTTTGAGTGGTTGCCTTAGATTGAGGCGCTGCCTTAATTTGAGGGGTTGCCTTAGTTAGAGGGGTTGCCTTAGTTTGAGCGGCTGCCTTAGTTTGAGGGGTTGCCATAGTTTGAGCTGTAGCCTTAGTTTGAGGGGATGCCTTAGATTGAGCTGTTGCCTTAGATTGAGGGGTTGCCTTACTTTGAGTGGTTGCCATAGTTTGAGGGGTTGCCTTAGTTTGAGGGGCTGTCTTAGTTTGAGCGGTTGCCTTAGTTTGAGCTGTTGCCTCAGTTTGAGCTATTGTCTGAGTTTGAGCGGTTGCTTTAGTTTGAGCTATTGTCTGAGTTTGAGCGGTTGCCTTAGTTTGAGCAGTTGCCTCAGTTTGAGGTATTGCCTTAGTTTGAGCGGAAGCCTTATTTTGAGAGTCTGCCTTAGTTTGAGCGGTTGCCTTAGATTGAGCGGTTGCCTTAGTTTGAGGTGTTGCCTTACTTTGAGCTGTTGCCTTAGTTTGAGGGGTTGCCTTAGTGTGAGCTGTTGCCTTAGTTTGAGGGGTTGCCTTAGTTTGAGGGGTTGCCTTAGTTTGAGGGGTTGCCTTAGTTTGAGTGGCTGTCTTAGTTTGAGCGGTTGCCTTAGTTTGAGTGGTTGCCTTAGTTTGAGAGTCTGCCTTAGTTTGAGTGGTTGCCTTAGTTTGAGAATCTGCCTTAGATTGAGCGGTTGCCTTAGTTTGAGTGTTTGCCTTAGTTTGAGATTCTGCCTTAGTTTGAGCGGTTGCCTTAGTTTGAGGGGCTGCCTTAGTTGGAGCGGTTGCCTTAGTTTGAGGGACTGCCTTAATTTGAGCGGTTGCCTTAGTTTGAGAGTCTGCCTTAGTTTGAGGGGTTGCCTTAGTTTGAGCGGTTGCCTCAGTTTGAGGGGTTGCCTTAGCTTGAGCGGCTGCCTTAGTTTGAGGGGCTGCCTTCGTTTGAGCGGTTGCCTTTGTTTGAGTGGATGCCTTAGTTTGAGGGGTTGCCTGAGTTTGAGAGATTGCCTTAGTTTGAGCAGTTGCCGTAGTTTGAGGGGTTGCCTTCGTTTGAGAGTCTGCCTTAGTTTGAGCGTTTGCCTTAGTTTGAGGGGTTGCCTTAGTTTGAGCGGTTGCCTTCGTTTGAGAGTCTGCCTTAGTTTGAGCGTTTGCCTTAGTTTGAGCGGTTGCCTTAGTTTGAGCGGTTGCCTTAGTTTGAGGTGTTGCCTTAGTTCGAGCGGTTGCCTCATTTTGTAGCGTTGCCTTAGTTTGAGCGGTTGCCTTAGTTTGAGCGGTTGCCTTAGTTTGAGCTATTGCCTTAGTTTGAGGTGTTGCCTTATTTCGAGCGGTTGCCTTAGTTTGAGGTGTTGCCTTAGTTTGAGCGGTTGCCTTACTTTGAGCGATTGCCTTAGTTTGAGGTGTTGCCTTAGTTTGAGGGGCTGCCTTAGTTTGAGCGGTTGCCTTAGTTTGAGAGTCTGCCTTAGTTTGAGCGGTTGCCTTATTTTGAGCGGTTGCCTTATTTTGAGCGATTGCCTTAGTTTGAGGGGTTGCCTTAGTTTGAGGGGCTGCCTTAGTTTGAGCGGTTGCCTTAGTTTGAGGGTCGGCCTTAGTTTGAGCGGTTGCCTTAGTTAGAGCGGTTGTCTTAGTTTGAGGTATTGCCTTAGTTTGAGGGGCTGCTTTAGTTTGAGCTGTTGCCTTAGTTTGAGAGGTTGCCTTAGTTAGAGCGGTTGCCTTAGTTTGAGGTGTTGCCTTAGTTTGAGGGGTTGCCTTAGTTTGAGGGGTTGCCTTAGTTTGAGCGGCTGCCTGAGTTTGAGCAGCTGCCTTAGTTTGAGGTGTTGCTTAGTTTGAGCGGTTGCCTTAGTTTGAGGGGTTGCCTTAGTTTGAGCAGTTGCCTTATTTTGAGGGGTTGCCTTAGTTTGAGCGGCTGCCTTAGTTTGAGTGTTTGCCTTAGTTTGAGATTCTGCCTTAGTTTGAGCGGTTGCCTTAGTTTGAGGGGCTGCCTTAGTTGGAGCGGTTGCCTTAGTTTGAGGGACTGCCTTAATTTGAGCGGTTGCCTTAGTTTGAGAGTCTGCCTTAGTTTGAGGGGTTGCCTTAGTTTGAGCGGTTGCCTCAGTTTGAGGGGTTGCCTTAGCTTGAGCGGTTGCCTTAGTTTGAGGGGTTGCCTTAGTTTGAGGGGGTGCCTTAGTTTGAGGGGTTGCCTTATTTTGAGGGGTTGCGTTAGTTTGAGGGGCTGCCTTAGTTTGTGGGGTTGCCTTAGTTTGAGCGGCTGCCTTAGTTTGAGGGGTTGCCTCAGTTTGAGCGGTTGCCTTAGTTTGATGGGTTGCCTTAGATTGAGCGGCTGCCTTAGTTTGAGCGGTTGCCTTAGTTTGAGGGGTTGCCTTTGTTTGAGGGGTTGCCTTAGTTTGAGCGGTTGCTTCAGTTTGATGGGTTGCCTTAGTTTGAGCGGCTGCCTTAGTTTGAGCGGTTGCCTTAGTTTGAGGGGCTGACTTAGTTTGAGCGGTTGCCTTAGTTTGAGAGTCTGCCTTAGTTTGACCGGTGGCCTTAGTTTGAGGTGCTGCCTAAGTTTGAGCCTCTGCCTTAGTTTGAGGGGTTGCCTTAGTCTGATCTATTGCCTTAGTTTGAGGGGTTGCCTTCGGTTGAGCTATTGCCTTAGTTTGAGCGGCTGCCTCAGTTTGAGAGTCTGCCTTAGTTTGAGCGGCTGCCTTAGTTTGAGGGGCTGCCTTAGTTTGAGCAGTTGCCTGAGTTTGAGGGGATGGCTTAGTTTGAGGGGGTTTCCTTAGTTTGAGGGGTTGCCTGAGTTTGAGGCGTTGCCTTAGTTTGAGGGGTTGCCTTAGTTAGAGGGGTTGCCTTCCTTTGAGCGGTTGCCTTTGTTTTAGCGGATGCCTTATTTTGAGGGGCTGCCTTAGTTTGAGCGGTTGCCTTTGTTTGGGGGGATGCCTTAGTTTGAGGGGTTGCCTGAGTTTGAGGGATTGCCTTAGTTTGAGCTGTTGCCTTAGTTTGAGGGGTTGCCTTAGTTTCAGGAGTTGCCTTCCTTTGAGCGGTTGCCTCAGATTGAGGGGTTGCCTTAGCTTGAACAGTTGCCTTAGTTTGAGGGGTTGCCTTACCTTGAGCGGTTGCCTTAATTTGAGGGGTTGCTTTAGTTTGAGTGGTTGCCTTAGATTGAGGGGCTGCCATAGTTTGAGGGGTTGCCTTAGTTTGAGGGGTTGCCTTAGTTTGTGCGGCTGCCTTAGTTTGAGAGGTTGCCTTAGTTTGAGAGTCTGCCTTAGTTTGAGCGTTTGCCTTAGTTTGAGGTGTTGCCTTAGTCTGAGCGTTTGCCTTAGTTCGAGCGGTTGCCTTAGTATGAGGTGTTGCCTCAGTTTGAGCTGTTGTCTCAGTTTGAGCGATTGCCTTAGTTTGAGCGGTTGCCTTAGTTTGAGCGGTTGCCTTTGTTTGAGGTGTTGCCTTAGCTTGAGGGGTTGCCTTAGATTGAGGGGCTGCCTTAGTTTGAAGCGTTGCCTTAGTTTGAGCGGTTGCCTTAGTTTGAGCGGTTGCCTTATTTCCAGCGGTTGCCTTAGTTTGAGGTGTTGCGTTAGTTTGAAGCGTTGCCTTAGTTTTAGAGGCTGCCTTAGTTTGTGCGGTTGCCTTATTTTGAGCAGTTGCCTTATTTTGAGCGATTGCCTTAGTTTGAGGGGTTGCCTTAGTTTGAGGGGCTGCCTTATTTTGAGCGGTTGCCTCAGTTTGAGAGTCTGCCTTAGTTTGAGCGGTTGCCTTAGTTAGAGCGGTTGGCTTAGTTTGAGGTGTTGCCTTAGTATGAGGGGCTGCTTTAGTTTGAGCTGTTGCCTTAGTTTGAGGGGTTGCCTAAGTTTGAGGGGTTGCCTTAGTTTGAGCGGGTGCCTGAGTTTGAGCGGCTGCCTTAGTTTAGGGATTGCCTTAGTTTGAGCGGTTGCCTTAGTTTGAGGGGTTGCCTTAGTTTGAGCGGTTGCCTTAGTTTGAGGGGTTGCCTTAGTTTAAGCGGCTGCCTTAGTTTGAGGGGTTGCCTGAGTTTGTGCGGTTGCCTTAGTTTGAGGGGTTGCCTTAGTTTGAGCGGTTGCCTTAGTTTGAGGGGTTGCCTTAGCTTGAGCGGTTGCCTTAGTTTGAGGTGTTGCCTTAGTTTGAGCGTTTGCCTTAGTTTGAGGGGATGTCTGAGTTTGAGTGGTTGCCTGAGATTGAGGGGCTGCCTTAGTTTGAGGGGTTGCCTTAGTTTGAGGGGTTGACTTAATTTGACCGGCTGCCTTAGTTTGAGCGGTTGCCTAAGTTTGAGCGGCCGCCTTAGTTTGAGCGGCTGCCTTAGTTTGAGAGGTTGCCTTAGTTTGAGCTGTTGCCTAAGTTTGAGCGGCCTCCTTAGTTTGAGCGGCTGCCTTAGTTTGAGAGGTTGCCTTAGTTGGAGCGGTTGCCTACGTTTTAGCGGCCGCCTTAGTTTGAGCGGCTGCATTAGTTTGAGCGGTTGCCTAAGTTTGAGCGGCCCCCTTAGTTTGATCGGCTGCCTTAGTTTGAGTGGCTGCCATAGTTTGAGGGGTTGCCCTAGTTTGAGCGGTTGCCTCAGTTTGAGCGGTTGCCTAAGTTTGAGCGGCCGCCTTAGTTTGAGCGGCTGCCTTAGTTTGAGAAGCTGCCTTAGTTTGAGCGGTTGCCTTAGTTTGAGTGGCTGCCATAGTTTGAGGGGTTGCCCTAGTTTGAGCGGTTGCCTCAGTTTGAGCGGTTGCCTAAGTTTGAGCGGCCGCCTTAGTTTGAGCGGCTGCCTTAGTTTGAGAAGCTGCCTTAGTTTGAGCGGCTGCCTTAGTTTGAGAAGCTGCCTTAGTTTGAGCGGTTGCCTTAGTTTGAGCGGTTGCCTTAGTTTGAGCGGTTGCCTTAGTTTGAGCGGCTGCCTTAGTTTGAGGGGATGCCTTAGTTTGAGGGGATGCCTTAGTTTGAGGGGTTGCCTTAGTTTGAGCGGTTGCCTTAGTTTGAGGGGTTGCCTTAGTTTCAGGGGTTGCCTTCCTTTGAGCGGTTGCCTTAGTTTGAGGGGTTGCCTTAGTTTGGGCGGTTGCCTTACCTTGAGCGGTTGCCTAAGTTTGAGGGGTTGCTTTAGTTTGAGTGGTTGCCTTAGATTGATTGGCTGCCTTAGTTTGAGGGGATGCCTTAGTTTGAGGGGATGCCTTGGTTTGAGAGGTTGCCTCAGTTTGAGCGGTTGCCTTAGTTTGAGCTGTTGCCTTAGTTTGCTCGGCTGACTTAGTTTGAGCGGTTGCCTTAGTTTGAGTGACCGCCTTATGTTTGAGCGGTTGCCTAAGTTTGAGCGGCCGCCTTAGTTTGAGCGGCTGCCTTAGTTTGAGCGGTTGCCTTAGTTTGAGCGGTTGCCGAAGTTTGAGCGGCCACCTTAGTTTGAGCGGCTGCCTTAGTTTGAGCGGTTTCCTTAGTTGGAGCGGGTGCCTAAGTTTGTGCGGCCGCCTTAGTTTGAGCGGCTGCCTTAGTTTGAGCGGTTGCCTAAGTTTGAGCGGCCCCCTTAGTTTGATCGGCTGCCTTAGTTTGAGTGGCTGCCATAGTTTGAGGGGTTGCCTTAGTTTGAGCGGTTGCCTCAGTTTGAGCGGTTGCCTAAGTTTGAGCGGCCGCCTTAGTTTGAGCGGCTGCCTTAGTTTGAGAGGCTGCCTTAGTTTGAGCGGTTGCCTTAGTTTGAGGGGTTGCCTTAGTTTGAGCGGTTGCCTTAGTTTGAGCGGCTGCCTAAGTTTGAGCGGTTGCCTTCCTTTGAGCGGTTGCCTTAGTTTGAGGGGTTGCCTTAGTTTGAGCGGTTGCCTTACCTTGAGCGGTTCCCTTAGTTTGAGGGGTTGCTTTAGTTTGAGTGGTTGCCTTAGATTGAGGGGCTGCCATACTTTGAGGGGTTGCCTTAGTTTGAGGGGTTGCCTTAGTTTGAGCGGAAGCCTTAGTTTGAGGGGTTGCCTTAGTTTGAGAGTCTGCCTTAGTTTGAGCGTTTGCCTTAGTTTGAGGTGTTGCCTTAGTTTGAGCGTTTGCCTTAGTTCGAGCGGTTGACTTAGATTGAGGTGTTGCCTTAGTTTGAGCAGTTGCCTCAGTTTGAGCGGTTGCCTTAGTTTGAGCGGTTGCCTTAGTTGAGCGGTTGCCTTTGTTTGAGGTGTTGCCTTAGTTTGAGGGGTTGCCTTAGTTTGAGAGTCTGCCTTAGTTCGAGCGGTTGCCTTAGTTTGAGGGGTTGCCTTAGTTTGAGCGGTTGCATTAGTTTGAGCGGTTGCCTTATTTCGAGCGGTTGCCTTAGTTTGAGGTGTTGCCTTAGTTTGAGCGGTTGCCTTAGTTTGAGCGGTTGCCTTAGTTTGAGCTATTGCCTTAGTTTGAGCTATTGCCTTAGTTTGAGAGTCTGCCTTAGTTTGATAGTCTGCCTTAGTTTAAACGGTTGCCTTATTTTGAGCGGTTGCCTTATTTTGAGCTATTGCCTTAGTTTGAGGGTTTGCCTTAGTTTGAGGGGCTGCCTTAGTTTGAGCGGTTGCCTTAGTTTGAGAGTCTGCCTTAGTTTGAGCGCTTGCCTTAGTTAGAGCGGTTGTCTTAGTTTGATTTGTTGCCTTAGTTTGAGGGGCTGCTTTAGTTTGAGCTGTTGCCTTAGTTTGAGCGGTTGCCTTAGTTAGAGCGGTTGCCTTAGTTTGAGGTGTTGCCTTAGTTTGAGGGGTTGCCTTAATTTGAGAGGCTGCCTGAGTTTGAGCGGCTGCCTGAGTTTGAGCGGCTGCCTTAGTTTGAGGGGTTGCCTTAGTTTGATTGGCTGCCTTAGTTTGAGGGGATGCCTTTAGTTTGAGGGGATGCCTTGGTTTGAGAGGTTGCCTTAGTTTGAGCGGTTGCCTTAGTTTGAGCAGTTGCCTTAGTATGCTCGGCTGCCTTAGTTTGAGCGGTTGCCTTAGTTTGAGTGGCCGCCTTAGTTTGAGCGGCTGCCTTAGTTTGAGCGGTTGCCTTAGTTTGAGTGGTTGCCTAAGTTTGAGCGGCCGCCTTAGTTTGAGCGGCTGCCTTAGTTTGAGCGGTTGCCTTAGTTGGAGAGGTTGCCTAAGTTTGAGCGGCTGCCTTAGTTTCAGCGGCTGCCTTAGTTTGAGCGGTTGCCTAAGTTTGAGCGGCCGCCATAGTTTGAGCGGCTGCCTTAGTTTGAGTGGCTGCCTTAGTTTGAGGGGTTGCCTTAGTTTGAGCGGTTGCCTCAGTTTGAGCGGTTGCCTTAGTTTGAGCGGCCGCCTTAGTTTGAGCGGCTGCCTTAGTTTGAGAGGCTGCCTTAGTTTGAGCGGTTGCCTTAGTTTGAGCGGTTGCCTTAGTTTGAGGGGTTGCCTTAGTTTGAGCGGTTGCCTTAGTTTGAGCGGCTGCCTTAGTTTGAGGGGTTGCCTTAGTTTGAGGGGATGCCTTAGTTTGAGCGGTTGCCTTAGTTTGAGCGGTTGCCTCAGTTTGAGGTGTTGCCTTAGTTTGAGCGGTTGCCTTAGTTCGAGCGGTCGCCTTAGTTTGAGGTGTTGCCTTGGTTTGAGCGGCCGCCTCAGTTTGAGCGTTTGCCTTAGTTTGTGTGGTTGCCTTAGTTTGAGCGGTTGCCTTTGTTTGAGGTGTTGCCTTAGTTTGAGGGGATGCCTTAGTTTGAGAGTCTGCCTTAGTTCGAGCGGTTGCCCTAGTTTGAGGTGTTGCCTTATTTCGAGCGGTTGCCTTAGTTTGAGGTGTTGCCTTATTTTGAGCGGTTGCCTTATTTTGAGCTATTGCCTTAGTTGGAGGGGTTGCCTTAGTTTGAGTGGTTGCCTTAGTTTGAGGGGTTGTCTTAGTTTGAGGTGTTGCCTAAGTTTGATTGGCTGCTTTAGTTTGAGGGGATGCCTTAGTTTGAGGGGATGCCTTGGTTTGAGAGGTTGCCTTAGTTTGAGCGGTTGCCTTAGTTTGAGCGGCCGCCTTAGTTTGAGCGGACGCCTTAGTTTGAGCGGTTGCCTTAGTTTGAGCGGTTGCCTAAGTTTGAGCGGCCGCCTTAGTTTGAGCGGCTGCCTTAGTTGGAGCGGTTGCCTTAGTTGGAGAGGTTGCCTAAGTTTGAGCGGCTGCCTTAGTTTGAGCGGCTGCCTTAGTTTGAGCGGTTGCCTAAGTTTGAGCGGCCGCCTTAGTTTGAGCGGCTGCCTTAGTTTGAGTACTGCCTTAGTTTGAGGGGTTGCCTTAGTTTGAGCGGTTGCCTCAGTTTGAGCGGTTGCCTTAGTTTGAGCGGCCGCCTTAGTTTGAGCGGCTGCCTTAGTTTGAGAGGCTGCCTTAGTTTGAGCGGTTGCCTTAATTTGAGCGGTTCCCTTAGTTTGAGGGGTTGCCTTAGTTCGAGCGGTTGCCTTTGTTTGAGGGGTTGCCTTAGTTTGAGAGTCTGCCTTAGTTCGAGCGGTTGCCTTAGTTTGAGGGGTTGCCTTAGTTTGAGCAGTTGCCTCAGTTTGAGCGGTTGCCTTAGTTTGAGCGGTTGCCTTAGTATGAGCGGTTGCCTTTGTTTGAGGGGTTGCCTTAGTTTGAGAGTCTGCCTTAGTTCGAGCGGTTGCCTTAGTTTGAGGGGTTGCCTCAGTTTGAGCAGTTGCATTAGTTTGAGCGGTTGCCTTATTTCGAGCGGTTGCCTTAGTTTGAGGTGTTGCCTTAGTTTGAGCTATTGCCTTAGTTTGAGGGGTTGCCTTAGTTTAAACGGTTGCCTTATTTTGAGCGGTTGCCTTATTTTGAGCTATTGCCTTAGTTTGAGGGGTTGCCTTAGTTTGAGGGGCTGCCTTAGTTTGAGCGGTTGCCTTAGTTTGAGAGTCTGCCTTAGTTTGAGCGCTTGCCTTAGTTAGAGCGGTTGTCTTAGTTTGATTTGTTGCCTTAGTTTGAGGGGCTGCTTTAGTTTGAGCTGTTGCGTTAGTTTGAGCGGTTGCCTTAGTTAGAGCGGTTGCCTTAGTTTGAGGTGTTGCCTTAGTTTGAGGGGTTGCCTTAATTTGAGAGGCTGCCTGAGTTTGAGCGGCTGCCTGAGTTTGAGCGGCTGCCTTAGTTTGAGC
Source organism: Heterodontus francisci (assembly GCF_036365525.1). NCBI lineage: Eukaryota > Metazoa > Chordata > Chondrichthyes > Heterodontiformes > Heterodontidae > Heterodontus > Heterodontus francisci. The sequence goes on from NC_090408.1 coordinate 1,944,372, forward strand.
AGTTGCCTTAGTTTGAGGGGTTGCCTTAGTTTGAGCGGCTGCCTTAGTTTGAGGGGTTGCCTTAGTTTGAGCGGTTGCCTTAGTTTGAGGGGTTGCCTTAGTTTGATTGGCTGCCTTAGTTTGAGGGGATGCCTTAGTTTGAGGGGATGCCTTGGATTGAGAGGTTGCCTTAGTTTGAGCGGTTGCCTTAGTTTGAGCAGTTGCCTTAGTATGCTCGGCTGCCTTAATTTGAGCGGTTGCCTTAGTTTGAGTGGCCGCCTTAGTTTGAGCGGTTGCCGAAGTTTGAGCGGCCGCCTTAGTTTGAGCGGCTGCCTTAGTTTGAGCGGTTGCCTTAGTTTGAGCGGTTGCCTAAGTTTGAGCGGCCGCCTTAGTTTGAGCGGCTGCCTTAGTTTGAGCGGTTGCCTTAGTTGGAGAGGTTGCCTAAGTTTGAGCGGCTGCCTTAGTTTCAGCGGCTGCCTTAGTTTGAGCGGTTGCCTAAGTTTGAGCGGCCGCCATAGTTTGAGCGGCTGCCTTAGTTTGAGTGGCTGCCTTAGTTTGAGGGGTTGCCTTAGTTTGAGCGGTTGCCTCAGTTTGAGCGGTTGCCTTAGTTTGAGCGGCCGCCTTAGTTTGAGCGGCTGCCTTAGTTTGAGGGGCTGCCTTAGTTTGAGCGGTTGCCTTAGTTTGAGAGTCTGCCTTAGTTTGAGCGGTTGCCTTAGTTAGAGCGGTTGTCTTAGTTTGATGTGTTGCCTTAGTTTGAGGGGTTGCCTTAGTTTGAGGGGCTGCCTTAGTTTGAGTGGTTGCCTTAGTTTGAGGGGTTGTCTTAGTTTGAGGTGTTGCCTAAGTTTGATTGGCTGCTTTAGTTTGAGGGGATGCCTTAGTTTGAGGGGATGCCTTGGTTTGAGAGGTTGCCTTAGTTTGAGCGGTTGCCTTAGTTTGAGCGGCCGCCTTAGTTTGAGCGGCTGCCTTAGTTTGAGCGGTTGCCTTAGTTTGAGCGGTTGCCTAAGTTTGAGCGGCCGCCTTAGTTTGAGCGGCTGCCTTAGTTGGAGCGGTTGCCTTAGTTGGAGAGGTTGCCTAAGTTTGAGCGGCTGCCTTAGTTTGAGCGGCTGCCTTAGTTTGAGCGGTTGCCTAAGTTTGAGCGGCCGCCTTAGTTTGAGCGGCTGCCTTAGTTTGAGTACTGCCTTAGTTTGAGGGGTTGCCTTAGTTTGAGCGGTTGCCTCAGTTTGAGCGGTTGCCTTAGTGTGAGCGGCCGCCTTAGTTTGAGCGGCTGCCTTAGTTTGAGAGGCTGCCTTAGTTTGAGCGGTTGCCTTAGTTTGAGCGGTTGCCTCAGTTTGAGGGGTTGCCTTAGTTTGAGCGGTTGCCTTACTTTGAGAGTCTGCCTTAGTTTGAGCGGTTGCCTTAGTTAGAGCGGTTGTCTTAGTTTGAGGTGTTGCCTTAGTTTGAGGGGCTGCTTTTGTTTGAGCTGTTGCCTTCGTTTGAGCGGTTGCCTTAGTTAGAGCGGTTGCCTTAGTTTGAAGTGTTGCCTTAGTTTGAGGGGTTGCCTTAGTTTGAGGTGTTGCCTTTGTTTGAGCGGCTGCCTGAGTTTGAGCGGCTGCCTTAGTTTGAGCGGTTGCCTTAGATTGAGGGGTTGCCTTAGTTTGAGCGGTTGCCTTAGTTTACGGGGTTGCCTTAGTTTGAGCGGCTGCATTAGTTTGAGGGGTTGCCTTACTTTGAACGGTTGCCTTAGTTTGAGGGGTTGCCTTAGTTTGATTGGCTGCCTTAGTTTGAGCGGTTGCCTTAGTTTGAGCGGCTGCCTTAGTTTGAGGGGTTGCCTTAGTTTGAGGGGATGCCTTAGTTTGAGCGGTTGCCTTAGTTTGAGCGGTTGCCTCAGTTTGAGGTGTTGCCTTAGTTTGAGCGGTTGCCTTAGTTCGAGCGGTCGCCTTAGTTTGAGGTGTTGCCTTGGTTTGAGCGGCCGCCTCAGTTTGAGCGTTTGCCTTAGTTTGTGTGGTTGCCTTAGTTTGAGCGGTTGCCTTTGTTTGAGGTGTTGCCTTAGTTTGAGGGGATGCCTTAGTTTGAGAGTCTGCCTTCGTTCGAGCGGTTGCCCTAGTTTGAGGTGTTGCCTTATTTCGAGCGGTTGCCTTAGTTTGAGGTGTTGCCTTATTTTGAGCGGTTGCCTTATTTTGAGCTATTGCCTTAGTTGGAGGGGTTGCCTTAGTTTGAGTGGTTGCCTTAGTTTGAGGGGTTGTCTTAGTTTGAGGTGTTGCCTAAATTTGATTGGCTGCTTTAGTTTGAGGGGATGCCTTAGTTTGAGGGGATGCCTTGGTTTGAGAGGTTGCCTTAGTTTGAGCGGTTGCCTTAGTTTGAGCGGCCGCCTTAGTTTGAGCGGACGCCTTAGTTTGAGCGGTTGCCTTAGTTTGAGCGGTTGCCTAAGTTTGAGCGGCCGCCTTAGTTTGAGCGGCTGCCTTAGTTGGAGCGGTTGCCTTAGTTGGAGAGGTTGCCTAAGTTTGAGCGGCTGCCTTAGTTTGAGCGGCTGCCTTAGTTTGAGCGGTTGCCTAAGTTTGAGCGGCCGCCTTAGTTTGAGCGGCTGCCTTAGTTTGAGTACTGCCTTAGTTTGAGGGGTTGCCTTAGTTTGAGCGGTTGCCTCAGTTTGAGCGGTTGCCTTAGTTTGAGCGGCCGCCTTAGTTTGAGCGGCTGCCTTAGTTTGAGAGGCTGCCTTAGTTTGAGCGGTTGCCTTAATTTGAGCGGTTGCCTTAGTTTGAGGGGTTGCCTTAGTTCGAGCGGTTGCCTTTGTTTGAGGGGTTGCCTTAGTTTGAGAGTCTGCCTTAGTTCGAGCGGTTGCCTTAGTTTGAGGGGTTGCCTTAGTTTGAGCAGTTGCCTCAGTTTGAGCGGTTGCCTTAGTTTGAGCGGTTGCCTTAGTATGAGCGGTTGCCTTTGTTTGAGGGGTTGCCTTAGTTTGAGAGTCTGCCTTAGTTCGAGCGGTTGCCTTAGTTTGAGGGGTTGCCTCAGTTTGAGCAGTTGCATTAGTTCGAGCGGTTGCCTTATTTCGAGCGGTTGCCTTAGTTTGAGGTGTTGCCTTAGTTTGAGCTATTGCCTTAGTTTGAGGGGTTGCCTTAGTTTAAACGGTTGCCTTATTTTGAGCGGTTGCCTTATTTTGAGCTATTGCCTTAGTTTGAGGGGTTGCCTTAGTTTGAGAGTCTGCCTTAGTTTGAGCGCTTGCCTTAGTTAGATCGGTTGTCTTAGTTTGATTTGTTGCCTTAGTTTGAGGGGCTGCTTTAGTTTGAGCTGTTGCGTTAGTTTGAGCGGTTGCCTTAGTTAGAGCGGTTGCCTTAGTTTGAGGTGTTGCCTTAGTTTGAGGGGTTGCCTTAATTTGAGAGGCTGCCTGAGTTTGAGCGGCTGCCTGAGTTTGAGCGGCTGCCTTAGTTTGAGCGGTTGCCTTAGTTTGAGGGGTTGCCTTAGTTTGAGCGGCTGCCTTAGTTTGAGGGGTTGCCTTAGTTTGAGCGGTTGCCTTAGTTTGAGGGGTTGCCTTAGTTTGATTGGCTGCCTTAGTTTGAGGGGATGCCTTAGTTTGAGGGGATGCCTTGGATTGAGAGGTTGCCTTAGTTTGAGCGGTTGCCTTAGTTTGAGCAGTTGCCTTAGTATGCTCGGCTGCCTTAATTTGAGCGGTTGCCTTAGTTTGAGTGGCCGCCTTAGTTTGAGCGGTTGCCGAAGTTTGAGCGGCCGCCTTAGTTTGAGCGGCTGCCTTAGTTTGAGCGGTTGCCTTAGTTTGAGCGGTTGCCTAAGTTTGAGCGGCCGCCTTAGTTTGAGCGGCTGCCTTAGTTTGAGCGGTTGCCTTAGTTGGAGAGGTTGCCTAAGTTTGAGCGGCTGCCTTAGTTTCAGCGGCTGCCTTAGTTTGAGCGGTTGCCTAAGTTTGAGCGGCCGCCATAGTTTGAGCGGCTGCCTTAGTTTGAGTGGGTGCCTTAGTTTGAGGGGTTGCCTTAGTTTGAGCGGTTGCCTCAGTTTGAGCGGTTGCCTTAGTTTGAGCGGCCGCCTTAGTTTGAGCGGCTGCCTTAGTTTGAGGGGCTGCCTTAGTTTGAGCGGTTGCCTTAGTTTGAGAGTCTGCCTTAGTTTGAGCGGTTGCCTTAGTTAGAGCGGTTGTCTTAGTTTGATGTGTTGCCTTAGTTTGAGGGGTTGCCTTAGTTTGAGGGGCTGCCTTAGTTTGAGTGGTTGCCTTAGTTTGAGGGGTTGTCTTAGTTTGAGGTGTTGCCTAAGTTTGATTGGCTGCTTTAGTTTGAGGGGATGCCTTAGTTTGAGGGGATGCCTTGGTTTGAGAGGTTGCCTTAGTTTGAGCGGTTGCCTTAGTTTGAGCGGCCGCCTTAGTTTGAGCGGCTGCCTTAGTTTGAGCGGTTGCCTTAGTTTGAGCGGTTGCCTAAGTTTGAGCGGCCGCCTTAGTTTGAGCGGCTGCCTTAGTTGGAGCGGTTGCCTTAGTTGGAGAGGTTGCCTAAGTTTGAGCGGCTGCCTTAGTTTGAGCGGCTGCCTTAGTTTGAGCGGTTGCCTAAGTTTGAGCGGCCGCCTTAGTTTGAGCGGCTGCCTTAGTTTGAGTACTGCCTTAGTTTGAGGGGTTGCCTTAGTTTGAGCGGTTGCCTCAGTTTGAGCGGTTGCCTTAGTGTGAGCGGCCGCCTTAGTTTGAGCGGCTGCCTTAGTTTGAGAGGCTGCCTTAGTTTGAGCGGTTGCCTTAGTTTGAGCGGTTGCCTCAGTTTGAGGGGTTGCCTTAGTTTGAGCGGTTGCCTTACTTTGAGAGTCTGCCTTAGTTTGAGCGGTTGCCTTAGTTAGAGCGGTTGTCTTAGTTTGAGGTGTTGCCTTAGTTTGAGGGGCTGCTTTTGTTTGAGCTGTTGCCTTCGTTTGAGCGGTTGCCTTAGTTAGAGCGGTTGCCTTAGTTTGAAGTGTTGCCTTAGTTTGAGGGGTTGCCTTAGTTTGAGGTGTTGCCTTTGTTTGAGCGGCTGCCTGAGTTTGAGCGGCTGCCTTAGTTTGAGCGGTTGCCTTAGATTGAGGGGTTGCCTTAGTTTGAGCGGTTGCCTTAGTTTACGGGGTTGCCTTAGTTTGAGCGGCTGCATTAGTTTGAGGGGTTGCCTTACTTTGAACGGTTGCCTTAGTTTGAGGGGTTGCCTTAGTTTGATTGGCTGCCTTAGTTTGAGGGGATGCCTTAGTTTGAGGGGATGCCTTGGTTTGAGAGGTTGCCTTAGTTTGAGCGGTTGCCTTAGTTTGAGCAGTTGCCTTAGTTTGCTCGGCGGCCTTATTTTGAGCGGTTGCCTTAGTTTGAGTGGCCGCCTTAGTTTGAGCGGTTGCCTAAGTTTGAGCGGCCGCCTTAGTTTGAGCGGCTGCCTTAGTTTGAGCGGTTGCCTTAGTTTGAGCGATTGCCTAAGTTTGAGCGGCCGCCTTAGTTTGAGCGGCTGCCTTAGTTTGAGCGGTTGCCTTAGTTGGAGCGGTTGCCTAAGTTTGAGCGGCCGCCTTAGTTTGAGCGGCTGCCTTAGTTTGAGCGGTTGCCGAAGTTTGAGCGGCCCCCTTAGTTTGATCGGCTGCCTTAGTTTGAGTGGCTGCCATAGTTTGAGGGGTTGCCTTAGTTTGAGGGGCTGCCTTAGTTTGAGCGGTTGCCTTAGTTTGAGAGTCTGCCTGAGTTTGAGCGCTTGCCTTAGTTAGAGCGGTTGTCTTAGTTTGATTTGTTGCCTTAGTTTGAAGGGCTGCTTTAGTTTGAGCAGCTGCCTTAGTTGGAGCGGTTGCCTTAGTTGGAGTGGTTGCCTAAGTTTGAGCGGCTGCCTTAGTTTGAGCGGCTGCCTTAGTTTGAGCGGTTGCCTAAGTTTGAGCGGCCGCCTTAGTTTGAGCGGCTGCCTTAGTTTGAGTACTGCCTTAGTTTGAGGGGTTGCCTTAGTTTGAGCGGTTGCCTCAGTTTGAGCGGTTGCCTTAGTTTGAGCGGCCGCCTTAGTTTGAGCGGCTGCCTTAGTTTGAGAGGCTGCCTTAGTTTGAGCGGTTGCCTTAATTTGAGCGGTTGCCTTAGTTTGAGGGGTTGCCTTAGTTCGAGCGGTTGCCTTTGTTTGAGGGGTTGCCTTAGTTTGAGAGTCTGCCTTAGTTCGAGCGGTTGCCTTAGTTTGAGGGGTTGCCTTAGTTTGAGCAGTTGCCTCAGTTTGAGCGGTTGCCTTAGTTTGAGCGGTTGCCTTAGTATGAGCGGTTGCCTTTGTTTGAGGGGTTGCCTTAGTTTGAGAGTCTGCCTTAGTTCGAGCGGTTGCCTTAGTTTGAGGGGTTGCCTCAGTTTGAGCAGTTGCATTAGTTTGAGCGGTTGCCTTAGTTTGAGGTGTTGCCTTAGTTTGAGCTATTGCCTTAGTTTGAGGGGTTGCCTTAGTTTAAACGGTTGCCTTATTTTGAGCGGTTGCCTTATTTTGAGCTATTGCCTTAGTTTGAGGGGTTGCCTTAGTTTGAGAGTCTGCCTTAGTTTGAGCGCTTGCCTTTGTTAGAGCGGTTGTCTTAGTTTGATTTGTTGCCTTAGTTTGAGGGGCTGCTTTAGTTTGAGCTGTTGCGTTAGTTTGAGCGGTTGCCTTAGTTAGAGCGGTTGCCTTAGTTTGAGGTGTTGCCTTAGTTTGAGGGGTTGCCTTAATTTGAGAGGCTGCCTGAGTTTGAGCGGCTGCCTGAGTTTGAGCGGCTGCCTTAGTTTGAGCGGTTGCCTTAGTTTGAGGGGTTGCCTTAGTTTGAGCGGCTGCCTTAGTTTGAGGGGTTGCCTTAGTTTGAGCGGTTGCCTTAGTTTGAGGGGTTGCCTTAGTTTGATTGGCTGCCTTAGTTTGAGGGGATGCCTTAGTTTGAGGGGATGCCTTGGATTGAGAGGTTGCCTTAGTTTGAGCGGTTGCCTTAGTTTGAGCAGTTGCCTTAGTATGCTCGGCTGCCTTAATTTGAGCGGTTGCCTTAGTTTGAGTGGCCGCCTTAGTTTGAGCGGTTGCCGAAGTTTGAGCGGCCGCCTTAGTTTGAGCGGCTGCCTTATTTTGAGCGGTTGCCTTAGTTTGAGCGGTTGCCTAAGTTTGAGCGGCCGCCTTAGTTTGAGCGGCTGCCTTAGTTTGAGCGGTTGCCTTAGTTGGAGAGGTTGCCTAAGTTTGAGCGGCTGCCTTAGTTTCAGCGGCTGCCTTAGTTTGAGCGGTTGCCTAAGTTTGAGCGGCCGCCATAGTTTGAGCGGCTGCCTTAGTTTGAGTGGCTGCCTTAGTTTGAGGGGTTGCCTTAGTTTGAGCGGTTGCCTCAGTTTGAGCGGTTGCCTTAGTTTGAGCGGCCGCCTTAGTTTGAGCGGCTGCCTTAGTTTGAGGGGCTGCCTTAGTTTGAGCGGTTGCCTTAGTTTGAGAGTCTGCCTTAGTTTGAGCGGTTGCCTTAGTTAGAGCGGTTGTCTTAGTTTGATGTGTTGCCTTAGTTTGAGGGGTTGCCTTAGTTTGAGGGGCTGCCTTAGTTTGAGTGGTTGCCTTAGTTTGAGGGGTTGTCTTAGTTTGAGGTGTTGCCTAAGTTTGATTGGCTGCTTTAGTTTGAGGGGATGCCTTAGTTTGAGGGGATGCCTTGGTTTGAGAGGTTGCCTTAGTTTGAGCGGTTGCCTTAGTTTGAGCGGCCGCCTTAGTTTGAGCGGCTGCCTTAGTTTGAGCGGTTGCCTTAGTTTGAGCGGTTGCCTAAGTTTGAGCGGCCGCCTTAGTTTGAGCGGCTGCCTTAGTTGGAGCGGTTGCCTTAGTTGGAGAGGTTGCCTAAGTTTGAGCGGCTGCCTTAGTTTGAGCGGCTGCCTTAGTTTGAGCGGTTGCCTAAGTTTGAGCGGCCGCCTTAGTTTGAGCGGCTGCCTTAGTTTGAGTACTGCCTTAGTTTGAGGGGTTGCCTTAGTTTGAGCGGTTGCCTCAGTTTGAGCGGTTGCCTTAGTGTGAGCGGCCGCCTTAGTTTGAGCGGCTGCCTTAGTTTGAGAGGCTGCCTTAGTTTGAGCGGTTGCCTTAGTTTGAGCGGTTGCCTCAGTTTGAGGGGTTGCCTTAGTTTGAGCGGTTGCCTTACTTTGAGAGTCTGCCTTAGTTTGAGCGGTTGCCTTAGTTAGAGCGGTTGTCTTAGTTTGAGGTGTTGCCTTAGTTTGAGGGGCTGCTTTTGTTTGAGCTGTTGCCTTCGTTTGAGCGGTTGCCTTAGTTAGAGCGGTTGCCTTAGTTTGAAGTGTTGCCTTAGTTTGAGGGGTTGCCTTAGTTTGAGGTGTTGCCTTTGTTTGAGCGGCTGCCTGAGTTTGAGCGGCTGCCTTAGTTTGAGCGGTTGCCTTAGATTGAGGGGTTGCCTTAGTTTGAGCGGTTGCCTTAGTTTACGGGGTTGCCTTAGTTTGAGCGGCTGCATTAGTTTGAGGGGTTGCCTTACTTTGAACGGTTGCCTTAGTTTGAGGGGTTGCCTTAGTTTGATTGGCTGCCTTAGTTTGAGGGGATGCCTTAGTTTGAGGGGATGCCTTGGTTTGAGAGGTTGCCTTAGTTTGAGCGGTTGCCTTAGTTTGAGCAGTTGCCTTAGTTTGCTCGGCTGCCTTATTTTGAGCGGTTGCCTTAGTTTGAGTGGCCGCCTTAGTTTGAGCGGTTGCCTAAGTTTGAGCGGCCGCCTTAGTTTGAGCGGCTGCCTTAGTTTGAGCGGTTGCCTTAGTTTGAGCGATTGCCTAAGTTTGAGCGGCCGCCTTAGTTTGAGCGGCTGCCTTAGTTTGAGCGGTTGCCTTAGTTGGAGCGGTTGCCTAAGTTTGAGCGGCCGCCTTAGTATGAGCGGCTGCCTTAGTTTGAGCGGTTGCCGAAGTTTGAGCGGCCCCCTTAGTTTGATCGGCTGCCTTAGTTTGAGTGGCTGCCATAGTTTGAGGGGTTGCCTTAGTTTGAGGGGCAGCCTTAGTTTGAGCGGTTGCCTTAGTTTGAGAGTCTGCCTGAGTTTGAGCGCTTGCCTTAGTTAGAGCGGTTGTCTTAGTTTGATTTGTTGCCTTAGTTTGAAGGGCTGCTTTAGTTTGAGCTGTTGCCTTAGTTTGAGCGGTTGCCTTAGTTAGAGCGGTTGCCTTAGTTTGAGGTGTTGCCTTAGTTTGAGGGGTTGCCTTAATTTGAGAGGCTGCCTGAGTTTGAGCGGCTGCCTGAGTTTGAGCGGCTGCCTTAGTTTGAGCGGTTGCCTTAGTTTGAGGGGTTGCCTTAGTTTGAGCGGTTACCTTAGTGTGAGGGGTTGCTTTAGTTTGAGCGGCTGCCTTAGTTTGAGGGGTTGCCTTAGTTTGAGCGGTTGCCTTAGTTTGAGGGGTTGCCTTAGTTTGATTGGCTGCCTTAGTTTGAGTGGCTGCCATAGTTTGAGGGGTTGCCTTAGTTTGAGGGGCTGCCTTAGTTTGAGCGGTTGCCTTAGTTTGAGAGTCTGCCTTAGTTTGAGCGCTTGCCTTAGTTAGAGCGGTTGCCGAAGTTTGAGCGGCCCCCTTAGTTTGATCGGCTGCCTTAGTTTGAGTGGCTGCCATAGTTTGAGGGGTTGCCTTAGTTTGAGGGGCTGCCTTAGTTTGAGCGGTTGCCTTAGTTTGAGAGTCTGCCTGAGTTTGAGCGCTTGCCTTAGTTAGAGCGGTTGTCTTAGTTTGATTTGTTGCCTTAGTTTGAAGGGCTGCTTTAGTTTGAGCAGCTGCCTTAGTTGGAGCGGTTGCCTTAGTTGGAGTGGTTGCCTAAGTTTGAGCGGCTGCCTTAGTTTGAGCGGCTGCCTTAGTTTGAGCGGTTGCCTAAGTTTGAGCGGCCGCCTTAGTTTGAGCGGCTGCCTTAGTTTGAGTACTGCCTTAGTTTGAGGGGTTGCCTTAGTTTGAGCGGTTGCCTCAGTTTGAGCGGTTGCCTTAGTTTGAGCGGCCGCCTTAGTTTGAGCGGCTGCCTTAGTTTGAGAGGCTGCCTTAGTTTGAGCGGTTGCCTTAATTTGAGCGGTTGCCTTAGTTTGAGGGGTTGCCTTAGTTCGAGCGGTTGCCTTTGTTTGAGGGGTTGCCTTAGTTTGAGAGTCTGCCTTAGTTCGAGCGGTTGCCTTAGTTTGAGGGGTTGCCTTAGTTTGAGCAGTTGCCTCAGTTTGAGCGGTTGCCTTAGTTTGAGCGGTTGCCTTAGTATGAGCGGTTGCCTTTGTTTGAGGGGTTGCCTTAGTTTGAGAGTCTGCCTTAGTTCGAGCGGTTGCCTTAGTTTGAGGGGTTGCCTCAGTTTGAGCAGTTGCATTAGTTTGAGCGGTTGCCTTATTTCGAGCGGTTGCCTTAGTTTGAGGTGTTGCCTTAGTTTGAGCTATTGCCTTAGTTTGAGGGGTTGCCTTAGTTTAAACGGTTGCCTTATTTTGAGCGGTTGCCTTATTTTGAGCTATTGCCTTAGTTTGAGGGGTTGCCTTAGTTTGAGAGTCTGCCTTAGTTTGAGCGCTTGCCTTTGTTAGAGCGGTTGTCTTAGTTTGATTTGTTGCCTTAGTTTGAGGGGCTGCTTTAGTTTGAGCTGTTGCGTTAGTTTGAGCGGTTGCCTTAGTTAGAGCGGTTGCCTTAGTTTGAGGTGTTGCCTTAGTTTGAGGGGTTGCCTTAATTTGAGAGGCTGCCTGAGTTTGAGCGGCTGCCTGAGTTTGAGCGGCTGCCTTAGTTTGAGCGGTTGCCTTAGTTTGAGGGGTTGCCTTAGTTTGAGCGGCTGCCTTAGTTTGAGGGGTTGCCTTAGTTTGAGCGGTTGCCTTAGTTTGAGGGGTTGCCTTAGTTTGATTGGCTGCCTTAGTTTGAGGGGATGCCTTAGTTTGAGGGGATGCCTTGGATTGAGAGGTTGCCTTAGTTTGAGCGGTTGCCTTAGTTTGAGCAGTTGCCTTAGTATGCTCGGCTGCCTTAATTTGAGCGGTTGCCTTAGTTTGAGTGGCCGCCTTAGTTTGAGCGGTTGCCGAAGTTTGAGCGGCCGCCTTAGTTTGAGCGGCTGCCTTATTTTGAGCGGTTGCCTTAGTTTGAGCGGTTGCCTAAGTTTGAGCGGCCGCCTTAGTTTGAGCGGCTGCCTTAGTTTGAGCGGTTGCCTTAGTTGGAGAGGTTGCCTAAGTTTGAGCGGCTGCCTTAGTTTCAGCCGCTGCCTTAGTTTGAGCGGTTGCCTAAGTTTGAGCGGCCGCCATAGTTTGAGCGGCTGCCTTAGTTTGAGTGGCTGCCTTAGTTTGAGGGGTTGCCTTAGTTTGAGCGGTTGCCTCAGTTTGAGCGGTTGCCTTAGTTTGAGCGGCCGCCTTAGTTTGAGCGGCTGCCTTAGTTTGAGGGGCTGCCTTAGTTTGAGCGGTTGCCTTAGTTTGAGAGTCTGCCTTAGTTTGAGCGGTTGCCTTAGTTAGAGCGGTTGTCTTAGTTTGATGTGTTGCCTTAGTTTGAGGGGTTGCCTTAGTTTGAGGGGCTGCCTTAGTTTGAGTGGTTGCCTTAGTTTGAGGGGTTGTCTTAGTTTGAGGTGTTGCCTAAGTTTGATTGGCTGCTTTAGTTTGAGGGGATGCCTTAGTTTGAGGGGATGCCTTGGTTTGAGAGGTTGCCTTAGTTTGAGCGGTTGCCTTAGTTTGAGCGGCCGCCTTAGTTTGAGCGGCTGCCTTAGTTTGAGCGGTTGCCTTAGTTTGAGCGGTTGCCTAAGTTTGAGCGGCCGCCTTAGTTTGAGCGGCTGCCTTAGTTGGAGCGGTTGCCTTAGTTGGAGAGGTTGCCTAAGTTTGAGCGGCTGCCTTAGTTTGAGCGGCTGCCTTAGTTTGAGCGGTTGCCTAAGTTTGAGCGGCCGCCTTAGTTTGAGCGGCTGCCTTAGTTTGAGTACTGCCTTAGTTTGAGGGGTTGCCTTAGTTTGAGCGGTTGCCTCAGTTTGAGCGGTTGCCTTAGTGTGAGCGGCCGCCTTAGTTTGAGCGGCTGCCTTAGTTTGAGAGGCTGCCTTAGTTTGAGCGGTTGCCTTAGTTTGAGCGGTTGCCTCAGTTTGAGGGGTTGCCTTAGTTTGAGCGGTTGCCTTACTTTGAGAGTCTGCCTTAGTTTGAGCGGTTGCCTTAGTTAGAGCGGTTGTCTTAGTTTGAGGTGTTGCCTTAGTTTGAGGGGCTGCTTTTGTTTGAGCTGTTGCCTTCGTTTGAGCGGTTGCCTTAGTTAGAGCGGTTGCCTTAGTTTGAAGTGTTGCCTTAGTTTGAGGGGTTGCCTTAGTTTGAGGTGTTGCCTTTGTTTGAGCGGCTGCCTGAGTTTGAGCGGCTGCCTTAGTTTGAGCGGTTGCCTTAGATTGAGGGGTTGCCTTAGTTTGAGCGGTTGCCTTAGTTTACGGGGTTGCCTTAGTTTGAGCGGCTGCATTAGTTTGAGGGGTTGCCTTACTTTGAACGGTTGCCTTAGTTTGAGGGGTTGCCTTAGTTTGATTGGCTGCCTTAGTTTTAGGGGATGCCTTAGTTTGAGGGGATGCCTTGGTTTGAGAGGTTGCCTTAGTTTGAGCGGTTGCCTTAGTTTGAGCAGTTGCCTTAGTTTGCTCGGCTGCCTTATTTTGAGCGGTTGCCTTAGTTTGAGTGGCCGCCTTAGTTTGAGCGGTTGCCTAAGTTTGAGCGGCCGCCTTAGTTTGAGCGGCTGCCTTAGTTTGAGCGGTTGCCTTAGTTTGAGCGATTGCCTAAGTTTGAGCGGCCGCCTTAGTTTGAGCGGCTGCCTTAGTTTGAGCGGTTGCCTTAGTTGGAGCGGTTGCCTAAGTTTGAGCGGCCGCCTTAGTATGAGCGGCTGCCTTAGTTTGAGCGGTTGCCGAAGTTTGAGCGGCCCCCTTAGTTTGATCGGCTGCCTTAGTTTGAGTGGCTGCCATAGTTTGAGGGGTTGCCTTAGTTTGAGGGGCAGCCTTAGTTTGAGCGGTTGCCTTAGTTTGAGAGTCTGCCTGAGTTTGAGCGCTTGCCTTAGTTAGAGCGGTTGTCTTAGTTTGATTTGTTGCCTTAGTTTGAAGGGCTGCTTTAGTTTGAGCTGTTGCCTTAGTTTGAGCGGTTGCCTTAGTTAGAGCGGTTGCCTTAGTTTGAGGTGTTGCCTTAGTTTGAGGGGTTGCCTTAATTTGAGAGGCTGCCTGAGTTTGAGCGGCTGCCTGAGTTTGAGCGGCTGCCTTAGTTTGAGCGGTTGCCTTAGTTTGAGGGGTTGCCTTAGTTTGAGCGGTTACCTTAGTGTGAGGGGTTGCTTTAGTTTGAGCGGCTGCCTTAGTTTGAGGGGTTGCCTTAGTTTGAGCGGTTGCCTTAGTTTGAGGGGTTGCCTTAGTTTGATTGGCTGCCTTAGTTTGAGTGGCTGCCATAGTTTGAGGGGTTGCCTTAGTTTGAGGGGCTGCCTTAGTTTGAGCGGTTGCCTTAGTTTGAGAGTCTGCCTTAGTTTGAGCGCTTGCCTTAGTTAGAGCGGTTGTCTTAGTTTGATTTGTTGCCTTAGTTTGAGGGGCTGCTTTAGTTTGAGCTGTTGCCTTAGTTTGAGCGGTTGCCTTAGTTAGAGCGGTTGCCTTAGTTTGAGGTGTTGCCTTAGTTTGAGGGGTTGCCTTAATATGAGAGGCTGCCTGAGTTTGAGCTGCTGCCTGAGTTTGAGCGGCTGCCTTAGTTTGATCGGTTGCCTTAGTGTGAGGGGTTGCCTTAGTTTGAGCGGCTGCCTCAGTTTGAGGGGTTGCCTTAGTTTGAGCGGTTGCCTTAGTTTGAGGGGTTGCCTTAGTTTGATTGGCTGCCTTAGTTTGAGGGGATGCCTTAGTTTGAGGGGATGCCTTGGTTTGAGAGGTTGCCTTAGTTTGAGCGGTTGCCTTAGTTTGAGCAGTTGCCTTAGTATGCTCGACTGCCTTAGTATGAGCGGTTGCCTTAGTTTGAGAGGTTGCCTTAGTTTCAGGGGTTGCCTTAGTTTGAGCGGTTGCCTTAGTTTGAGGGGTTGCCTTAGTTTGATTGGCTGCCTTAGTTTGAGGGGATGCCTTAGTTTGAGGGGATATATTGGTTTGAGAGGTTGCCTTAGTTTGAGCGGTTGCCTTAGTTTGAGCAGTTGCCTTAGTATGCTCGGCTGCCTTAGTTTGAGCGGTTGCCTTAGTTTGAGTGGCCGCCTTAGTTTGAGCGGTTGCCGAAGTTTGAGCGGCCGCCTTAGTTTGAGCGGCTGCCTTAGTTTGAGCGGTTGCCTTAGTTTGAGCGGTTGCCTAAGTTTGAGCGGCCGCCTTAGATTGAGCGGCTGCCTTAGTTTGAGCGGTTGCCTTAGTTGGAGAGGTTGCCTAAGTTTGAGCGGCTGCCTTAGTTTGAGCGGCTGCCTTAGTTTGAGCGGTTGCCTAAGTTTTAGCGGCCGCCATAGTTTGAGCGGCTGCCTTAGTTTGAGTGGCTGCCTTAGTTTGAGGGGTTGCCTTAGTTTGAGCGTTTGCCTCAGTTTGAGCGGTTGCCTTAGTTTGAGCGGCCGCCTTAGTTTGAGCGGCTGCCTTAGTTTGAGAGGCTGCCTTAGTTTGAGCGGTTGCCTTCGTTTTAGCGGTTGCCTTAGTTTGAGGGGTTGCCTTAGTTTGAGCGCTTGCCTTAGTTAGAGCGGTTGTCTTAGTTTGATTTGTTGCGTTAGTTTGAGGGGCTGCTTTAGTTTGAGCTGTTGCGTTAGTTTGAGCGGTTGCCTTAGTTAGAGCGGTTGCCTTAGTTTGAGGTGTTGCCTTAGTTTGAGGGGTTGCCTTAATTTGAGAGGCTGCCTGAGTTTGAGCGGCTGCCTGAGTTTGAGCGGCTGCCTTAGTTTGAGCGGTTGCCTTAGTTTGAGGGGTTGCCTTAGTTTGAGCGGCTGCCTTAGTTTGAGGGGTTGCCTTAGTTTGAGCGGTTGCCTTAGTTTGAGGGGTTGCCTTAGTTTGATTGGCTGCCTTAGTTTGAGGGGATGCCTTAGTTTGAGGGGATGCCTTGGATTGAGAGGTTGCCTTAGTTTGAGCGGTTGCCTTAGTTTGAGCAGTTGCCTTAGTATGCTCGGCTGCCTTAATTTGAGCGGTTGCCTTAGTTTGAGTGGCCGCCTTAGTTTGAGCGGTTGCCGAAGTTTGAGCGGCCGCCTTCGTTTGAGCGGCTGCCTTAGTTTGAGCGGTTGCCTTATTTTGAGCGGTTCCCTAAGTTTGAGCGGCCGCCTTAGTTTGAGCGGCTGCCTGAGTTTGAGCGGTTGCCTTAGTTGGAGAGGTTGCCTAAGTTTGAGCGGCTGCCTTAGTTTCAGCGGCTGCCTTAGTTTGAGCGGTTGCCTAAGTTTGAGAGGCCGCCATAGTTTGAGCGGCTGCCTTAGTTTGAGTGGCTGCCTTAGTTTGAGGGGTTGCCTTAGTTTGAGCGGTTGCCTCAGTTTGCGCGGTTGCCTTAGTTTGAGCAGCCGCCTTAGTTTGAGTGGCTGCCTTAGTTTGAGGGGCTGCCTTAGTTTGAGCGGTTGCCTTAGTTTGAGAGTCTGCCTTAGTTTGAGCGGTTGCCTAAGTTAGAGCGGTTGTCTTAGTTTGATGTGTTGCCTTAGTTTGAGGGGTTGCCTTAGTTTGAGGGGCTGCCTTAGTTTGAGTGGTTGCCTTAGTTTGAGGGTTGTCTTAGTTTGAGGTGTTGCCTAAGTTTGATTGGCTGCTTTAGTTTGAGGGGATGCCTTAGTTTGAGGGGATGCCTTGGTTTGAGAGGTTGCCTTAGTTTGAGCGGTTGCCTTAGTTTGAGCGGCCGCCTTAGTTTGAGCGGCTGCCTTAGTTTGAGCGGTTGCCTTAGTTTGAGCGGTTGCCTAAGTTTGAGCGGCCGCCTTAGTTTGAGCGGCTGCCTTAGTTGGAGCGGTTGCCTTAGTTGGAGAGGTTGCCTAAGTTTGAGCGGCTGCCTTAGTTTGAGCGGCTGCCTTAGTTTGAGCGGTTGCCTAAGTTTGAGCGGCCGCCTTAGTTTGAGCGGCTGCCTTAGTTTGAGTACTGCCTTAGTTTGAGGGGTTGCCTTAGTTTGAGCGGTTGCCTCAGTTTGAGCGGTTGCCTTAGTGTGAGCGGCCGCCTTAGTTTGAGCGGCTGCCTTAGTTTGAGAGGCTGCCTTAGTTTGAGCGGTTGCCTTAGTTTGAGCGGTTGCCTCAGTTTGAGGGGTTGCCTTAGTTTGAGCGGTTGCCTTAGTTTGAGAGTCTGCCTTAGTTTGAGAGTCTGCCTTAGTTTGAGCGGTTGCCTAGTGCCTTAGTTTGAGGGGTTGCCTTAGTTTGAGGTGTTGCCTTTGTTTGAGCGGCTGCCTGAGTTTGAGCGGCTGCCTTAGTTTGAGCGGTTGCCTTAGATTGAAGGGTTGCCTTAGTTTGAGCGGTTGCCTTAGTTTACGGGGTTGCCTTAGTTTGAGCGGCTGCATTAGTTTGAGGGGTTGCCTTACTTTGAACGGTTGCCTTAGTTTGAGGGGTTGCCTTAGTTTGATTGGCTGCCTTAGTTTGAGGGGATGCCTTAGTTTGAGGGGATGCCTTGGTTTGAGAGGTTGCCTTAGTTTGAGCGGTTGCCTTAGTTTGAGCAGTTGCCTTAGTTTGCTCGGCTGCCTTATTTTGAGCGGTTGCCTTAGTTTGAGTGGCCGCCTTAGTTTGAGCGGTTGCCTAAGTTTGAGCGGCCGCCTTAGTTTGAGCGGCTGCCTTAGTTTGAGCGATTGCCTAAGTTTGAGCGGCCGCCTTAGTTTGAGCGGCTGCCTTAGTTTGAGCGGTTGCCTTAGTTGGAGCGGTTGCCTAAGTTTGAGCGGCCGCCTTAGTTTGAGCGGCTGCCTTAGTTTGAGCGGTTGCCGAAGTTTGAGCGGCCCCCTTAGTTTGATCGGCTGCCTTAGTTTGAGTGGCTGCCATAGTTTGAGGGGTTGCCTTAGTTTGAGGGGCTGCCTTAGTTTGAGCGGTTGCCTTAGTTTGAGAGTCTGCCTGAGTTTGAGCGCTTGCCTTAGTTAGAGCGGTTGTCTTAGTTTGATTTGTTGCCTTAGTTTGAGGGGCTGCTTTAGTTTGAGCTGTTGCCTTAGTTTGAGCGGTTGCCTTAGTTAGAGCGGTTGCCTTAGTTTGAGGTGTTGCCTTAGTTTGAGGGGTTGCCTTAATTTGAGAGGCTGCCTGAGTTTGAGCGGCTGCCTGAGTTAGAGCGGCTGCCTTAGTTTGAGCGGTTGCCTTAGTTTGAGGGGTTGCCTTAGTTTGAGCGGTTACCTTAGTGTGAGGGGTTGCCTTAGTTTGAGCTGCTGCCTTAGTTTGAGGGGTTGCCTTAGTTTGAGCGGTTGCCTTAGTTTGAGGGGTTGCCTTAGTTTGATTGGCTGCCTTAGTTTGAGTGGCTGCCATAGTTTGAGGGGTTGCCTTAGTTTGAGGGGCTGCCTTAGTTTGAGCGGTTGCCTTAGTTTGAGAGTCTGCCTTAGTTTGAGCGCTTGCCTTAGTTAGAGCGGTTGTCTTAGTTTGATTTGTTGCCTTAGTTTGAGGGGCTGCTTTAGTTTGAGCTGTTGCCTTAGTTTGAGCGGTTGCCTTAGTTAGAGCGGTTGCCTTAGTTTGAGGTGTTGCCTTAGTTTGAGGGTTGCCTTAATTTGAGAGGCTGCCTGAGTTTGAGCGGCTGCCTGAGTTTGAGCGGCTGCCTTAGTTTGAGCGGTTGCCTTAGTTTGAGCGGTTGCCTTAGTTTGAGGGGTTGCCTTAGTTTGATTGGCTGCCTTAGTTTGAGGGGATGCCTTAGTTTGAGGGGATGCCTTGGTTTGAGAGGTTGCCTTAGTTTGAGCGGTTGCCTTAGTTTGAGCAGTTGCCTTAGTATGCTCGACTGCCTTAGTTTGAGCGGTTGCCTTAGTTTGAGAGGTTGCCTTAGTTTCAGGGGTTGCCTTAGTTTGAGCGGTTGCCTTAGTTTGAGGGGTTGCCTTAGTTTGATTGGCTGCCTTAGTTTGAGGGGATGCCTTAGTTTGAGGGGATATATTGGTTTGAGAGGTTGCCTTAGTTTGAGCGGTTGCCTTAGTTTGAGCAGTTGCCTTAGTATGCTCGGCTGCCTTAGTTTGAGCGGTTGCCTTAGTTTGAGTGGCCGCCTTAGTTTGAGCGGTTGCCGAAGTTTGAGCGGCCGCCTTAGTTTGAGCGGCTGCCTTAGTTTGAGCGGTTGCCTTAGTTTGAGCGGTTGCCTAAGTTTGAGCGGCCGCCTTAGATTGAGCGGCTGCCTTAGTTTGAGCGGTTGCCTTAGTTGGAGAGGTTGCCTAAGTTTGAGCGGCTGCCTTAGTTTGAGCGGCTGCCTTAGTTTGAGCGGTTGCCTAAGTTTTAGCGGCCGCCATAGTTTGAGCGGCTGCCTTAGTTTGAGTGGCTGCCTTAGGTTGAGCGGTTGCCTTAGTTTGAGCGTTTGCCTCAGTTTGAGAGGTTGCCTTAGTTTGAGCGGCCGCCTTAGTTTGAGCGGCTGCCTTAGTTTGAGAGGCTGCCTTAGTTTGAGCGGTTGCCTTCGTTTGAGCGGTTGCCTTAGATTGAGGGGTTGCCTTAGTTTGAGCGGTTGCCTTAGTTTGAGCGGCTGCCTTAGTTTGAGGGGTTGCCTTAGTTTGAGGGGATGCCTTAGTTTGAGCGGTTGCCTTAGTTTGAGCGGTTGCCTTAGTTTGAGGTGTTGCCTTAGTTTGAGCGGTTGCCTTAGTTCGAGCGGTCGCCTTAGTTTGAGGTGTTGCCTTGGTTTGAGCGGCCGCCTCAGTTTGAGCGTTTGCCTTAGTTTGTGTGGTTGCCTTAGTTTGAGCGGTTGCCTTTGTTCGAGCGGTTGCCTTAGTTTGAGGGGTTGCCTTATTTTGAGCGGTTGCCTTATTTTGAGCTATTGCCTTAGTTTGAGGGGTTGCCTTAGTTTGATGGGCAGCCTTAGTTTGAGCGGTTGCCTTAGTTTGAGAGTCTGCCTTAGTTTGAGCGGTTACCTTAGTTAGAGCGGTTGTCTTAGTTTGATGTGTTGCCTTAGTTTGAGGGGTTGCCTTAGTTTGAGGGGCTGCCTTAGTTTGAGGGGTTGTCTTAGTTTGAGGTGTTGCCTAAGTTTGATTGGCTGCTTTAGTTTGAGGGGATGCCTTAGTTTGAGGGGATGCCTTGGTTTGAGAGGTTGCCTTAGTTCGAGTGGTTGCCTTAGTTTGAGCGGCTGCCTTAGTTTGAGCGGCCGCCTTAGTTTGAGCGGTTGCCTTAGTTGGAGAGGTTGCCTAAGTTTGAGCGGCTGCCTTAGTTTGAGTACTGCCTTAGTTTGAGGGGTTGCCTTAGTTTGAGCGGTTGCCTCAGTTTGAGCGGTTGCCTAAGTTTGAGCGTCCGCCTTAGGTTGAGCGGCTGCCTTAGTTTGAGAGTCTGCCTTAGTTTGAGCGGTTGCCTTAGTTTGAGCGGTTGCCTTAGTTTGAGGGGTTGCCTTAGTTTGAGCGGTTGCCTTAGTTTGAGAGTCTGCCTTAGTTTGAGCGGTTGCCTTACTTAGAGCGGTTGTCTTAGTTTGAGGTGTTGCCTTAGTTTGAGGGGCTGCCTTAGTTTGAGCGGTTGCCTTAGTTTGAGAGTCTGCCTTTGTTTGAGCGGTTGCCTTAGTTAGAGTGGTTGTCTTAGTTTGAGGAGTTGCCTTAGTTTGAGGGGCTGCTTTTGTTTGAGCTGTTGCCTTCGTTTGAGCGGTTGCCTTAGTTAGAGCGGTTGCCTTAGTTTGAGCTGTTGCCTTAGTTTGAGGGGTTGTCTTACTTTGAGGTGTTGCCTTTGTTTGAGCGGCTGCCTGAGTTTGAGCGGCTGCCTTAATTTGAGCGGTTGCCTTAGTTTGAGGGGTTGCCTTAGTTTGAGCGGTTGCCTTAGTTTACGGGGTTGCCTTAGTTTGAGCGGCTGCCTTAGTTTGAGGGGTTGCCTTACTTTGAGCGGTTCCCTTAGTTTGAGGGGTTGCTTTAGTTTGAGTGGTTGCCTTAGATTGAGGGGCTGCCATAGTTTGAGGGGTTGATTTAGTTTGAGGGGTTGCCTTAGTTTGAGCGGCTGCCTTAGTTTGAGGGGTTGCCTTAGTTTGAGAGTCTGCCTTAGTTTGAGCGTTTGCCTTAGTTTGAGCGGTTGCCTCAGTTTGAGCGGTTGCCTTAGTATGAGCGGTTGCCTTTGTTTGAGGTGTTGCCTTAGTTTGAGGGGTTGCCTTAGTTTGAAAGTCTGCCTTAGTTCGAGCGGTTGCCTTAGTTTGAGGGGTTGCCTTAGTTTGAGCGGTTGCATTAGTTTGAGCGGTAGCCTTATTTCGAGCGGTTGCCTTAGTTTGAGGTGTTGCCTTAGTTTGAGCGGTTGCCATAGTTTGAGCGGTTGCCTTAGTTTGAGCGGTTGCCTCAGTTTGAGCGGTTGCCTTAGTTTGAGCGGCCGCCTTAGGTTGAGCGGCTGCCTTAGTTTGAGCGGTTGCCTTAGTTTGAGGTGTTGCCTTAGTTTGAGGGGTTGCCTTAGTTTGAGGTGTTGCCTTAGTTTGAGCGGCTGCCTGAGTTTGAGCGGCTGCCTTAGTTTGAGCGGTTGCCTTAGTTTGAGGGGTTGCCTTAGTTTTGGCGGTTGCCTTAGTTTACGGGGTTGCCTTTGTTTGAGCAGCTGCCTTAGTTTGAGGGGTTGCCTTACTTTGAGCGGTTGTCTTAGTTTGAGGGGTTGCCTTAGTTTGATTGGCTGCCTTAGTTTGAGGGGATGCCTGAGTGTGAGGGGATGCCTTGGTTTGAGAGGTTGCCTTAGTTTGAGAGTCTGCCTTAGTTTGAGCGGTTGCCTTAGTTAGAGCGGTTGTCTTAGTTTGATGTGTTGCCTTAGTTTGAGGGGTTGCCTTAGTTTGAGGGGCTGCCTTAGTTTGAGTTGTTGCCTTAGTTTGAGGTGTTGCCTAAGTTTGATTGGCTGCTTTAGTTTGAGGGGATGCCTTAGTTTGACGGGATGCCTTGGTTTGAGAGGTTGCCTTAGTTTGAGCGGTTGCCTTAGTTTGAGCGGCCGCCTTAGTTTGAGCGGCTGCCTTAGTTTGAGCGGTTGCCTTAGTTTGAGCGGTTGCCTAAGTTTGAGCGGCTGCCTTAGTTGGAGCGGTTGCCTCAGTTGGAGTGGTTGCCTAAGTTTGAGCGGCTGCCTTAGTTTGAGCGGCTGCCTTAGTTTGAGCGGTTGCCTAAGTTTGAGCGGCCGCCTTAGTTTGAGCGGCTGCCTTAGTTTGAGTACTGCCTTAGTTTGAGGGGTTGCCTTAGTTTGAGCGGTTGCCTCAGTTTGAGCGGTTGCCTTAGTTTGAGCGGCCGCCTTAGTTTGAGGGGCTGCCTTAGTTTGAGAGGCTGCCTTAGTTTGAGCGGTTGCCTTAGTTTGAGCGGTTGACTTAGTTTGAGGGGTTGCCTTAGTTTGAGCGGTTGCCTTAGTTTGAGAGACTGCCTTAGTTAGAGCGGTTGTCTTGGTTTGAGGTGTTGCCTTAGTTTGAGGGGCTGCTTTTGTTTGAGCTGTTGCCTTCGTTTGAGCGGTTGCCTTAGTTAGAGCGGTTGCCTTAGTTTGAAGTGTTGCCTTAGTTTGAGGGGTTGCCTTAGTTTGAGGTGTTGCCTTTGTTTGAGCGGCTGCCTGAGTTTGAGCGGCTGCCTTAGTTTGAGCGGTTGCCTTAGATTGAGGGGTTGCCTTAGTTTGAGCGGTTGCCTTAGTTTACGGGGTTGCCTTAGTTTGAGCGGCTGCCTCAGTTTGAGGGGTTGCCTTACTTTGAGCGGTTGCCTTAGTTTGAGGGGTTGCCTTAGTTTGATTGGCTGCCTTAGTTTGAGGGGATGCCTTAGTTTGAGGGGATGCCTTGGTTTGAGAGGTTGCCTTAGTTTGAGCGGTTTTCTTAGTTTGAGCAGTTGCCTTAGTTTGCTCGGCTGCCTTAGTTTGAGCGGTTGCCTTAGTTTGAGTGGCCGCCTTAGTTTGAGCGGTGGCCTAAGTTTGAGCGGCCGCCTTAGTTTGAGCGGCTGCCTTAGTTTGAGCGGTTGCCTTAGTTTGAGCGATAGCCTAAGTTTGAGCGGCCGCCTTAGTTTGAGCGGCTGCCTTAGTTTGAGCGGTTGCCTTAGTTGGAGCGGTTGCCTTAGTTTGAGCGGCCGCCTTAGTTTGAGCGGCTGCCTTAGTTTGAGCGGTTGCCGAAGTTTGAGCGGCCCCCTTAGTTTGATCGGCTGCCTTAGTTTGAGTGGCTGCCATAGTTTGAGGGGTTGCCTTAGTTTGAGAGTCTGCCTGAGTTTGACCGCTTGCCTTAGTTAGAGCGGTTGTCTTAGTTTGATTTGTTGCCTTAGTTTGAGGGGCTGCTTTAGTTTGAGCTGTTGCCTTAGTTTGAGCGGTTGCCTTAGTTAGAGCGGTTGCCTTAGTTTGAGGTGTTGCCTTAGTTTGAGGGGTTGCCTTAATTTGAGAGGCTGCCTGAGTTTGAGCGGCTTCCTGAGTTTGAGCGGCTGCCTTAGTTTGATCGGTTGCCTTAGTTTGAGGGGTTGCCTTAGTTTGAGCGGTTGCCTTAGTGTGAGGGGTTGCCTTAGTTTGAGCGGCTGCCTTAGTTTGAGGGGTTGCCTTAGTTTGAGCGGTTGCCTTAGTTTGAGGGGTTGCCTTAGTTTGATTGGCTGCCTTAGTTTGAGTGGCTGCCATAGTTTGAGGGGTTGCCTTAGTTTGAGGGGCTGCCTTAGTTTGAGCGGTTGCCTTAGTTTGAGAGTCTGCCTTAGTTTGAGCGCTTGCCTTAGTTAGAGCGGTTGTCTTAGTTTGATTTGTTGCCATAGTTTGAGGGGCTGCTTTAGTTTGAGCTGTTGCCTTAGTTTGAGCGGTTGCCTTAGTTAGAGCGGTTGCCTTAGTTTGAGGTGTTGCCTTAGTTTGAGGGGTTGCCTTAATTTGAGAGGCTGCCTGAGTTTGAGCGGCTGCCTGAGTTTGAGCGGCTGCCTTAGTTTGAGCGGTTACCTTAGTTTGACGGGTTGCCTTAGTTTGAGCGGTTGCCTTAGTGTGAGGGGTTGCCTTAGTTTGAGCGGCTGCCTTAGTTTGAGTGGTTGCCTTAGTTTGAGCGGTTGCCTTAGTTTGAGGGGTTGCCTTAGTTTGATTGGCTGCCTTAGTTTGAGGGGATGCCTTAGTTTGAGGGGATGCCTTGGTTTGAGAGGTTGCCTTAGTTTGAGCGGTTGCCTTAGTTTGAGCAGTTGCCTTAGTATGCTCGACTGCCTTAGTTTGAGCGGTTGCCTTAGTTTGAGCGGTTGCCTTAGTTTCAGGGGTTGCCTTAGTTTGAGCGGCTGCCTTAGTTTGAGGGGTTGCCTTAGTTTGAGCGGTTGCCTTAGTTTGAGGGGTTGCCTTAGTTTGATTGGCTGCCTTAGTTTGAGGGGATGCCTTAGTTTGAGGGGATGCCTTGGTTTGAGAGGTTGCCTTAGTTTGAGCGTTTGCCTTAGTTTGAGCAGTTGCCTTAGTATGCTCGGCTGCCTTAGTTTGAGCGGTTGCCTTAGTTTGAGTGGCCGCCTTAGTTTGAGCGGTTGCCGAAGTTTGAGGGGTTGCCTTAGTTTGAGCGGTTGCCTTAGTTTGAGCGGCTGCCTTAGTTTTAGGGGATGCCTTAGTTTGAGGGGATGCCTTAGTTTGAGGGGATGCCTAAGTTTGAGCGGTTGCCTTAGTTTGAGGGGATGCCTTAGTTTGAGGGGTTGCCTTAGTTTGAGCGGTTGCCTTAGTTTGAGGGATTACCTTAGTTTGAGGGGTTGCCTTAGTTTGAGCGGTTGCCTTACCTTCAGCGGTTCCCTTAGTTTGAGGGGTTGCTTTAGTTTGAGTGGTTGCCTTAGATTGAGGGGCTGCCATAGTTTGAGGGGTTGCCTTAGTTTGAAGGTTTTGCCTTAGTTTGAGCAGCAGCCTTAGTTTGAGGGGTTGGCTTAGTTTGAGAGTCTGCCTTAGTTTGAGCGTTTGCCTTAGTTTGAGGTGTTCCCTTAGTTTGAGCGTTTGCCTTAGTTCGAGCGGTTGACTTAGATTGAGGTGTTGCCTTAGTTTGAGCAGTTGCCTCAGTTTGAGCGGTTGCCTCAGTTTGAGCGGTTGCCTTAGTATGAGCGGTTGCCTTTGTTTGAGGTGTTGCCTTAGTTTGAGGGGTTGCCTTAGTTTGAGAGTCTGCCTTAGTTCGAGCGGTTGCCTTAGTTTGAGGGGTTGCCTTAGTTTGAGCGGTTGCATTAGTTTGAGCGGTTGCCTTATTTCGAGCGGTTGCCTTAGTTTGAGGTGTTGCCTTAGTTTGAGCGGTTGCCTTAGTTTGAGCGGTTGCCTCAGTTTGAGCGGTTGCCTTAGTTTGAGCGGCCGCCTTACGTTGAGCGGCTGCCTTAGTTTGAGCGGTTGTCTTAGTTTGAGGTGTTGCCTTAGTTTGAGGGGTTGCCTTAGTTTGAGGTGTTGCCTTAGTTTGAGCGGCTGCCTGAGTTTGAGCGGCTGCCTTAGTTTGAGCGGTTGCCTTAGTTTGAGGGGTTGCCTTAGTTTTGGCGGTTGCCTTAGTTTACGGGGTTGCCTTAGTTTGAGCAGCTGCCTTATTTTGAGGGGTTGCCTTACTTTGAGCGGTTGTCTTAGTTTGAGGGGTTGCCTTAGTTTGATTGGCTGCCTTAGTTTGAGGGGATGCCTGAGTTTGAGGGGATGCCTTGGTTTGAGAGGTTGCCTTAGTTTGAGAGTCTGCCTTAGTTTGAGCGGTTGCCTTAGTTAGAGCGGTTGTCTTAGTTTGATGTGTTGCCTTAGTTTGAGGGGTTGCCTTAGTTTGAGGGGCTGCCTTAGTTTGAGTGGTTGCCTTAGTTTGAGGGGTTGTCTTAGTTTGAGGTGTTGCCTAAGTTTGATTGGCTGCTTTAGTTTGAGGGGATGCCTTAGTTTGAGGGGATGCCTTGGTTTGAGAGGTTGCCTTAGTTTGAGCCGTTGCCTTAGTTTGAGCGGCCGCCTTAGTTTGAGCGGCTGCCTTAGTTTGAGCGGTTGCCTTAGTTTGAGCGGTTGCCTAAGTTTGAGCGGCCGCCTTAGTTTGAGCGGCTGCCTTAGTTGGAGCGGTTGCCTTAGTTGGAGAGGTTGCCTAAGTTTGAGCGGCTGCCTTAGTTTGAGCGGCTGCCTTAGTTTGAGCGGTTGCCTAAGTTTGAGCGGCCGCCTTAGTTTGAGCGGCTGCCTTAGTTTGAGTACTGCCTTAGTTTGAGGGGTTGCCTTAGTTTGAGCGGTTGCCTCAGTTTGAGCGGTTGCCTTAGTTTGTGCGGCCGCCTTAGTTTGAGCGGCTGCCTTAGTTTGAGAGGCTGCCTTAGTTTGAGCGGTTGCCTTAGTTTGAGCGGTTGCCTTAGTTTGAGGGGTTGCCTTAGTTTGAGCGGTTGCCTTAGTTTGAGAGTCTGCCTTAGTTTGAGCGGTTGCCTTAGTTAGAGTGGTTGTCTTAGTTTGAGGTGTTGCCTTAGTTTGAGGGGCTGCTTTTGTTTGAGCTGTTGCCTTCGTTTGAGCGGTTGCCTTAGTTAGAGCGGTTGCCTTAGTTTGAAGTGTTGCCTTAGTTTGAGGGGTTGCCTTAGTTTGAGGTGTTGCCTTTGTTTGAGCGGCTGCCTGAGTTTGAGCGGCTGCCTTAGTTTGAGCGGTTGCCTTAGAGTGAGGGGTTGCCTTAGTTTGAGCGGTTCCCTTAGTTTACGGGGTTGCCTTAGTTTGAGCGGCTGCCTTAGTTTGAGGGGTTGCCTTACTTTGATTGGCTGCCTTAGTTTGAGGGGATGCCTTAGTTTGAGGGGATGCCTTGGTTTGAGAGGTTGCCTTAGTTTGAGCTGTTGCCTTAGTTTGAGCAGTTGCCTTAGTTTGCTCGGCTGCCTTATTTTGAGCGGTTGCCTTAGTTTGAGTGGCCGCCTTAGTTTGAGCGGTTGCCTAAGTTTGAGCGGCCGCCTTAGTTTGAGCGGCGGCCTTAGTTTGAGCGGTTGCCTTAGTTTGAGCGATTGCCTAAGTTTGAGCGGCCGCCTTAGTTTGAGCGGCTGCCTTAGTTTGAGCGGCTGCCTTAGTTTGAGCGGTTGCCGAAGTTTGAGCGGCCCCCTTAGTTTGATCGGCTGCCTTAGTTTGAGTGGCTGCCATAGTTTGAGGGGTTGCCTTAGTTTCAGGGGCTGCCTTAGTTTGAGCGGTTGCCTTAGTTTGAGAGTCTGCCTGAGTTTGAGCGCTTGCCTTAGTTAGAGCGGTTGTCTTAGTTTGATTTGTTGCCTTAGTTTGAGGGGCTGCTTTAGTTTGAGCTGTTGCCTGAGTTTGAGCGGTTGCCTTAGTTGGAGCGGTTGCCTTAGTTTGAGGTGTTGCCTTAGTTTGAGGGGTTGCCTTAATTTGAGAGGCTGCCTGAGTTTGAGCGGCCGCCTGAGTTTGAGCGGCTGCCTTAGTTTGAGCGGTTGCCTTTGTTTGAGGTGTTGCCTTGGTTTGAGTGGCCGCCTCAGTTTGAGCGTTTGCCTTAGTTTGTGTGGTTGCCTTAGTTTGAGCGGTTGCCTTTGTTTGAGGTGTTGCCTTAGTTTGAGCGGTTGCCTTAGTTTGAGGGGTTGCCTTAGTTTGATTGGCTGCCTTAGTTTGAGTGGCTACCATAGTTTGAGGGGTTGCCTCAGTTTGAGGGGCTGCCTTAGTTTGATCGGTTGCCTTAGTTTGAGAGTCTGCCTTAGTTTGAGCGCTTGCCTTAGTTAGTGCGGTTGTCTTAGTTTGATTTGTTGCCATAGTTTGAGGGGCTGCTTTAGTTTGAGCTGTTGCCTTAGTTTGAGCGGTTGCCTTAGTTAGAGCGGTTGCCTTAGTTTCAGGTGTTGCCTTAGTTTGAGGGGTTGCCTTAATTTGAGAGGCTGCCTGAGTTTGAGCGGCTGCCTGAGTTGGAGCGGCTGCCTTAGTTTGAGCGGTTGCCTTAGTTTGAGCGGCCGCCTTAGTTTGAGCGGCTGCCTTAGTTTGAGCGGTTGCCTTCGTTTGAGCGAATGCCTAAGTTTGAGCGGCCGCCTTAGTTTGAGCGGCTGCCTTAGTTTGAGCGGTTGCCTTAGTTGGAGCGGTTGCCTAAGTTTGAGCGGCCGCCTTAGTTTGAGCGGCTGCCTTAGTTTGAGCGGTTGCCGAAGTTTGAGCGGCCCCCTTAGTTTGATCGGCTGCCTTAGTTTGAGTGGCTGCCATAGTTTGAGGGGTTGCCTTAGTTTGAGAGTCTGCCTGAGTTTGAGCGCTTGCCTTAGTTAGAGCGGTTGTCTTAGTTTGATTTGTTGCCTTAGTTTGAGGGGCTGCTTTAGTTTGAGCTGTTGCCTTAGTTTGAGCGGTTGCCTTAGTTAGAGCGGTTGCCTTAGTTTGAGGTGTTGCCTTAGTTTGAGGGGTTGCCTTAATTTGAGAGGCTGCCTGAGTTTGAGCGGCTGCCTGAGTTTGAGCGGCTGCCTTAGTTTGAGCGGTTGCCTTAGTTTGAGGGGTTGCCTTAGTTTGAGCGGTTGCCTTAGTGTGAGGGGTTGCCTTAGTTTGAGCGGCTGCCTTAGTTTGAGGGGTTGCCTTAGTTTGAGCGGTTGCCTTAGTTTGAGGGGTTGCCTTAGTTTGATTGGCTGCCTTAGTTTGAGTGGCTGCCATAGTTTGAGGGGTTGCCTTAGTTTGAGCGGCTGCCTTAGTTTGAGCGGTTGCCTTAGTTTGAGAGTCTGCCTTAGTTTGAGCGCTTGCCTTAGTTAGAGCGGTTGTCTTAGTTTGATTTGTTGCCATAGTTTGAGGGGCTGCTTTAGTTTGAGCTGTTGCCTTAGTTTGAGCGGTTGCCTTAGTTAGAGCGGTTGCCTTAGTTTGAGGTGTTGCCTTAGTTTGAGGGGTTGCCTTAATTTGAGAGGCTGCCTGAGTTTGAGCGGCTGCCTGAGTTTGAGCGGCTGCCTTAGTTTGAGCGGTTGCCTTAGTTTGAGGGGTTGCCTTAGTTTGAGCGGTTGCCTTAGTGTGAGGGGTTGCCTTAGTTTGAGCGGCTGCCTTAGTTTGAGGGGTTGCCTTAGTTTGAGCGGTTGCCTTAGTTTGAGGGGTTGCCTTAGTTTGATTGGCTGCCTTAGTTTGAGGGGATGCCTTAGTTTGAGGGGATGCCTTGGTTTGAGAGGTTGCCTTAGTTTGAGCGGTTGCCTTAGTTTGAGCAGTTGCCTTAGTATGCTCGACTGCCTTAGTTTGAGCGGTTGCCTTAGTTTGAGCGGTTGCCTTAGTTTCAGGGGTTGCCTTAGTTTGAGCGGCTGCCTTAGTTTGAGGGGTTGCCTTAGTTTGAGCGGTTGCCTTAGTTTGAGGGGTTGCCTTAGTTTGATTGGCTGCCTTAGTTTGAGGGGATGCCTTAGTTTGAGGGGATGCCTTGGTTTGAGAGGTTGCCTTAGTTTGAGCGGTTGCCTTAGTTTGAGCAGTTGCCTTAGTATGCTCGGCTGCCTTAGTTTGAGCGGTTGCCTTAGTTTGAGTGGCCGCCTTAGTTTGAGCGGTTGCCGAAGTTTGAGGGGTTGCCTTAGTTTGAGCGGTTGCCTTAGTTTGAGCGGCTGCCTTAGTTTTAGGGGATGCCTTAGTTTGAGGGGATGCCTTAGTTAGAGGGGATGCCTAAGTTTGAGCGGTTGCCTTAGTTTGAGGGGATGCCTTAGTTTGAGGGGTTGCCTTAGTTTGAGCGGTTGCCTTAGTTTGAGGGATTACCTTAGTTTGAGGGGTTGCCTTAGTTTGAGCGGTTGCCTTACCTTCAGCGGTTCCCTTAGTTTGAGGGGTTGCTTTAGTTTGAGTGGTTGCCTTAGATTGAGGGGCTGCCATAGTTTGAGGGGTTGCCTTAGTTTGAGGGGTTGCCTTAGTTTGAGGTGTTGCCTTTGTTTGAGCGGCTGCCTGAGTTTGAGCGGCTGCCTTAGTTTGAGCGGTTGCCTTAGATTGAGGGGTTGCCTTAGTTTGAGCGGTTGCCTTAGTTTACGGGGTTGCCTTAGTTTGAGCGGCTGCCTCAGTTTGAGGGGTTGCCTTACTTTGAGCGGTTGCCTTAGTTTGAGGGGTTGCCTTAGTTTGATTGGCTGCCTTAGTTTGAGGGGATGCCTTAGTTTGAGGGGATGCCTTGGTTTGAGAGGTTGCCTTAGTTTGAGCGGTTTTCTTAGTTTGAGCAGTTGCCTTAGTTTGCTCGGCTGCCTTAGTTTGAGCGGTTGCCTTAGTTTGAGTGGCCGCCTTAGTTTGAGCGGTGGCCTAAGTTTGAGCGGCCGCCTTAGTTTGAGCGGCTGCCTTAGTTTGAGCGGTTGCCTTAGTTTGAGCGATAGCCTAAGTTTGAGCGGCCGCCTTAGTTTGAGCGGCTGCCTTAGTTTGAGCGGTTGCCTTAGTTGGAGCGGTTGCCTTAGTTTGAGCGGCCGCCTTAGTTTGAGCGGCTGCCTTAGTTTGAGCGGTTGCCGAAGTTTGAGCGGCCCCCTTAGTTTGATCGGCTGCCTTAGTTTGAGTGGCTGCCATAGTTTGAGGGGTTGCCTTAGTTTGAGAGTCTGCCTGAGTTTGACCGCTTGCCTTAGTTAGAGCGGTTGTCTTAGTTTGATTTGTTGCCTTAGTTTGAGGGGCTGCTTTAGTTTGAGCTGTTGCCTTAGTTTGAGCGGTTGCCTTAGTTAGAGCGGTTGCCTTAGTTTGAGGTGTTGCCTTAGTTTGAGGGGTTGCCTTAATTTGAGAGGCTGCCTGAGTTTGAGCGGCTTCCTGAGTTTGAGCGGCTGCCTTAGTTTGATCGGTTGCCTTAGTTTGAGGGGTTGCCTTAGTTTGAGCGGTTGCCTTAGTGTGAGGGGTTGCCTTAGTTTGAGCGGCTGCCTTAGTTTGAGGGGTTGCCTTAGTTTGAGCGGTTGCCTTAGTTTGAGGGGTTGCCTTAGTTTGATTGGCTGCCTTAGTTTGAGTGGCTGCCATAGTTTGAGGGGTTGCCTTAGTTTGAGGGGCTGCCTTAGTTTGAGCGGTTGCCTTAGTTTGAGAGTCTGCCTTAGTTTGAGCGCTTGCCTTAGTTAGAGCGGTTGTCTTAGTTTGATTTGTTGCCATAGTTTGAGGGGCTGCTTTAGTTTGAGCTGTTGCCTTAGTTTGAGCGGTTGCCTTAGTTTGAGCGGTTGCCTTAGTTTGAGGTGTTGCCTTAGTTTGAGGGTTGCCTTAATTTGAGAGGCTGCCTGAGTTTGAGCGGCTGCCTGAGTTTGAGCGGCTGCCTTAGTTTGAGCGGTTACCTTAGTTTGACGGGTTGCCTTAGTTTGAGCGGTTGCCTTAGTGTGAGGGGTTGCCTTAGTTTGAGCGGCTGCCTTAGTTTGAGTGGTTGCCTTAGTTTGAGCGGTTGCCTTAGTTTGAGGGGTTGCCTTAGTTTGATTGGCTGCCTTAGTTTGAGGGGATGCCTTAGTTTGAGGGGATGCCTTGGTTTGAGAGGTTGCCTTAGTTTGAGCGGTTGCCTTAGTTTGAGCAGTTGCCTTAGTATGCTCGACTGCCTTAGTTTGAGCGGTTGCCTTAGTTTGAGCGGTTGCCTTAGTTTCAGGTGTTGCCTTAGTTTGAGCGGCTGCCTTAGTTTGAGGGGTTGCCTTAGTTTGAGCGGTTGCCTTAGTTTGAGGGGTTGCCTTAGTTTGAGCGGCTGCCTTAGTTTGAGGGGATGCCTTAGTTTGAGGGGATGCCTTAGTTTGAGGGGATGCCTAAGTTTGAGCGGTTGCCTTAGTTTGAGGGGATGCCTTAGTTTGAGGGGTTGCCTTAGTTTGAGCGGTTGCCTTAGTTTGAGGGATTACCTTAGTTTGAGGGGTTGCCTTAGTTTGAGCGGTTGCCTTACCTTCAGCGGTTCCCTCAGTTTGAGGGGTTGCTTTAGTTTGAGTGGTTGCCTTAGATTGAGGGGCTGCCATAGTTTGAGGGGTTGCCTTAGTTTGAGGGGTTGCCTTAGTTTGAGCAGCTGCCTTAGTTTGAGGGGTTGCCTTAGTTTGAGAGTCTGCCTTAGTTTGAGCGTTTGCCTTAGTTTGAGGTGTTCCCTTAGTTTGAGCGTTTGCCTTAGTTCGAGCGGTTGACTTAGATTGAGGTGTTGCCTTAGTTTGAGCAGTTGCCTCAGTTTGAGCGGTTGCCTCAGTTTGAGCGGTTGCCTTAGTATGAGCGGTTGCCTTTGTTTGAGGTGTTGCCTTAGTTTGAGGGGTTGCCTTAGTTTGAGAGTCTGCCTTAGTTCGAGCGGTTGCCTTAGTTTGAGGGGTTGCCTTAGTTTGAGCGGTTGCATTAGTTTGAGCGGTTGCCTTATTTCGAGCGGTTGCCTTAGTTTAAGGTGTTGCCTTAGTTTGAGAGGTTGCCTTAGTTTGAGCGGTTGCCTCAGTTTGAGCGGTTGCCTTAGTTTGAGCGGCCGCCTTAGGTTGAGCGGCTGCCTTAGTTTGAGCGGTTGTCTTAGTGTGAGGTGTTGCCTTAGTTTGAGGGGTTGTCTTAGTTTGAGGTGTTGCCTTAGTTTGAGCGGCTGCCTGAGTTTGAGCGGCTGCCTTAGTTTGAGCGGTTGCCTTAGTTTGAGGGGTTGCCTTAGTTTTGGCGGTTGCCTTAGTTTACGGGGTTGCCTTAGTTTGAGCAGCTGCCTTAGTTTGAGGGGTTGCCTTACTTTGAGCGGTTGTCTTAGTTTGAGGGGTTGCCTTAGTTTGATTGGCTGCCTTAGTTTGAGGGGATGCCTGAGTTTGAGGGGATGCCTTGGTTTGAGAGGTTGCCTTAGTTTGAGAGTCTGCCTTAGTTTGAGCGGTTGCCTTAGTTAGAGCGGTTGTCTTAGTTTGATGTGTTGCCTTAGTTTGAGGGGTTGCCTTAGTTTGAGGGGCTGCCTTAGTTTGAGTGGTTGCCTTAGTTTGAGGGGTTGTCTTAGTTTGAGGTGTTGCCTAAGTTTGATTGGCTGCTTTAGTTTGAGGGGATGCCTTAGTTTGAGGGGATGCCTTGGTTTGAGAGGTTGCCTTAGTTTGAGCGGTTGCCTTAGTTTGAGCGGCCGCCTTAGTTTGAGCGGCTGCCTTAGTTTGAGCGGTTGCCTTAGTTTGAGCGGTTGCCTAAGTTTGAGCGGCCGCCTTAGTTTGAGCGGCTGCCTTAGTTGGAGCGGTTGCCTTAGTTGGAGAGGTTGCCTAAGTTTGAGCGGCTGCCTTAGTTTGAGCGGTTGCCTAAGTTTGAGCGGCCGCCTTAGCTTGAGCGGCTGCCTTAGTTTGAGTACTGCCTTAGTTTGAGGGGTTGCCTTAGTTTGAGCGGTTGCCTCAGTTTGAGCGGTTGCCTTAGTTTGTGCGGCCGCCTTAGTTTGAGCGGCTGCCTTAGTTTGAGAGGCTGCCTTAGTTTGAGCGGTTGCCTTAGTTTGAGCGGTTGCCTTAGTTTGAGGGGTTGCCTTAGTTTGAGCGGTTGCCTTAGTTTGAGAGTCTGCCTTAGTTTGAGCGGTTGCCTTAGTTAGAGCGGTTGTCTTAGTTTGAAGTGTTGCCTTAGTTTGAGGGGTTGCCTTAGTTTGAGGTGTTGCCTTTGTTTGAGCGGCTGCCTGAGTTTGAGCGGATGCCTTAGTTTGAGCGGTTGCCTTAGATTGAGGGGTTGCCTTAGTTTGAGCGGTTCCCTTAGTTTACGGGGTTGCCTTAGTTTGAGCGGCTGCCTTAGTTTGAGGGGTTGCCTTACTTTGAGCGGTTGCCTTAGTTTGAGGGGTTGCCTTAGTTTGATTGGCTGCCTTAGTTTGAGGGGATGCCTTAGTTTGAGGGGATGCCTTGGTTTGAGAGGTTGCCTTAGTTTGAGCGGTTGCCTTAGTTTGAGCGGTTGCCTAAGTTTGAGCGGCCGCCTTAGTTTGAGCGGCTGCCTTAGTTTGAGCGGTTGCCTTAGTTTGAGCGATTGCCTAAGTTTGAGCGGCCGCCTTAGTTTGAGCGGCTGCCTTAGTTTGAGCGGTTGCCTTAGTTGGAGCGGTTGCCTAAGTTTGAGCGGCCGCCTTAGTTTGAGCGGCTGCCTTAGTTTGAGCGGTTGCCTTAGTTGGAGCGGTTGCCTAAGTTTGAGCGGCCGCCTTAGTTTGAGCGGCTGCCTTAGTTTGAGCGGTTGCCGAAGTTTGAGCGGCCCCCTTAGTTTGATCAGCTGCCTTAGTTTGAGTGGCTGCCATAGTTTGAGGGGTTGCCTTAGTTTGAGGGGCTGCCTTAGTTTGAGCGGTTGCCTTAGTTTGAGAGTCTGCCTGAGTTTGAGCGCTTGCCTTAGTTAGAGCGGTTGTCTTAGTTTGATTTGTTGCCTTAGTTTGAGCTGTTGCCTTAGTTTGAGCGGTTGCCTTAGTTGGAGCGGTTGCCTTAGTTTGAGGTGTTGCCTTAGTTTGAGGGGTTGCCTTAATTTGAGAGGCTGCCTGAGTTTGAGCGGCTGCCTGAGTTTGAGCGGCTGCCTTAGTTTGAGCGGTTGCCTTTGTTTGAGGTGTTGCCTTGGTTTGAGTGGCCGCCTCAGTTTGAGCGTTTGCCTTAGTTTGTGTGGTTGCCTCAGTTTGAGCGGTTGCCTTTGTTTGAGGTGTTGCCTTAGTTTGAGCGGTTGCCTTAGTTTGAGGGGTTGCCTTAGTTTGATTGGCTGCCTTAGTTTGAGGGGATGCCTTAGTTTGAGGGGATGCCTTGGTTTGAGAGGTTGCCTTAGTTTGAGCGGTTGCCTTAGTTTGAGCAGTTGCCTTAGTATGCTCGGCTGCCTTAGTTTGAGCGGTTGCCTTAGTTTGAGTGGCCGCCTTAGTTTGAGCGGTTGCCGAAGTTTGAGGGGTTGCCTTAGTTTGAGCGGTTGCCTTAGTTTGAGCGGCTGCCTTAGTTTTAGGGGATGCCTTAGTTTGAGGGGATGCCTTTGTTTGAGGGGATGCCTAAGTTTGAGCGGTTGCCTTAGTTTGAGGGGATGCCTTAGTTTGAGGGGTTGCCTTAGTTTGAGCGGTTGCCTTAGTTTGAGGGATTACCTTAGTTTGAGGGGTTGCCTTAGTTTGAGCGGTTGCCTTACCTTCAGCGGTTCCCTTAGTTTGAGGGGTTGCTTTAGTTTGAGTGGTTGCCTTAGATTGAGGGGCTGCCATAGTTTGAGGGGTTGCCTTAGTTTGAGGGGTTGCCTTAGTTTGAGCAGCTGCCTTAGTTTGAGGGGTTGCCTTAGTTTGAGAGTCTGCCTTAGTTTGAGCGTTTGCCTTAGTTTGAGGTGTTCCCTTAGTTTGAGCGTTTGCCTTAGTTCGAGCGGTTGACTTAGATTGAGGTGTTGCCTTAGTTTGAGCAGTTGCCTCAGTTTGAGCGGTTGCCTCAGTTTGAGCGGTTGCCTTAGTATGAGCGGTTGCCTTTGTTTGAGGTGTTGCCTTAGTTTGAGGGGTTGCCTTAGTTTGAGAGTCTGCCTTAGTTCGAGCGGTTGCCTTAGTTTGAGGGGTTGCCTTAGTTTGAGCGGTTGCATTAGTTTGAGTGGTTGCCTTATTTCGAGCGGTTGCCTTAGTTTGAGGTGTTGCCTTAGTTTGAGCGGTTGCCTTAGTTTGAGCGGTTGCCTCAGTTTGAGCGGTTGCCTTAGTTTGAGCGGCCGCCTTAGGTTGAGCGGCTGCCTTAGTTTGAGCGGTTGTCTTAGTTTGAGGTGTTGCCTTAGTTTGAGGGGTTGCCTTAGTTTGAGGTGTTGCCTTAGTTTGAGCGGCTGCCTGAGTTTGAGCGGCTGCCTTAGTTTGAGCGGTTGCCTTAGTTTGAGGGGTTGCCTTAGTTTTGGCGGTTGCCTTAGTTTACGGGGTTGCCTTAGTTTGAGCAGCTGCCTTAGTTTGAGGGGTTGCCTTACTTTGAGCGGTTGTCTTAGTTTGAGGGGTTGCCTTAGTTTGATTGGCTGCCTTAGTTTGAGGGGTGCCTGAGTTTGAGGGGATGCCTTGGTTTGAGAGGTTGCCTTAGTTTGAGAGTCTGCCTTAGTTTGAGCGGTTGCCTTAGTTAGAGCGGTTGTCTTAGTTTGATGTGTTGCCTTAGTTTGAGGGGTTGCCTTAGTTTGAGGGGCTGCCTTAGTTTGAGTGGTTGCCTTAGTTTGAGGGGTTGTCTTAGTTTGAGGTGTTGCCTAAGTTTGATTGGCTGCTTTAGTTTGAGGGGATGCCTTAGTTTGAGGGGATGCCTTGGTTTGAGAGGTTGCCTTAGTTTGAGCGGTTGCCTTAGTTTGAGCGGCCGCCTTAGTTTGAGCGGCTGCCTTAGTTTGAGCGGTTGCCTTAGTTTGAGCGGTTGCCTAAGTTTGAGCGGCCGCCTTAGTTTGAGCGGCTGCCTTAGTTGGAGCGGTTGCCTTAGTTGGAGAGGTTGCCTAAGTTTGAGCGGCTGCCTTAGTTTGAGCGGCTGCCTTAGTTTGAGCGGTTGCCTAAGTTTGAGCGGCCGCCTTAGTTTGAGCGGCTGCCTTAGTTTGAGTACTGCCTTAGTTTGAGGGGTTGCCTTAGTTTGAGCGGCTGCCTTAGTTGGAGCGGTTGCCTTAGTTGGAGAGGTTGCCTAAGTTTGAGCGGCTGCCTTAGTTTAAGCGGCTGCCTTAGTTTGAGCGGTTGCCTAAGTTTGAGCGGCCGCCTTAGTTTGAGCGGTTGCCTCAGTTGGAGCGGTTGCCTTTGTTTGTGCGGCCGCCTTAGTTTGAGCGGCTGCCTTAGTTTGAGAGGCTGCCTTAGTTTGAGCGGTTGCCTTAGTTTGAGCGGTTGCCTTAGTTTGAGGGGTTGCCTTAGTTTGAGCGGTTGCCTTAGTTTGAGAGTCTGCCTTAGTTTGAGCGGTTGCCTTAGTTAGAGCGGTTGTCTTAGTTTGAGGTGTTGCCTTAGTTTGAGGGGCTGCTTTTGTTTGAGCTGTTGCCTTCGTTTGAGCGGTTGCCTTAGTTAGAGCGGTTGCCTTAGTTTGAAGTGTTGCCTTAGTTTGAGGGGTTGCCTTAGTTTGAGGTGTTGCCTTTGTTTGAGCGGCTGCCTGAGTTTGAGCGGCTGCCTTAGTTTGAGCGGTTGCCTTAGATTGAGGGGTTGCCTTAGTTTGAGCGGTTCCCTTAGTTTACGGGGTTGCCTTAGTTTGAGCGGCTGCCTTAGTTTGAGGGGTTGCCTTACTTTGAGCGGTTGCCTTAGTTTGAGGGGTTGCCTTAGTTTGATTGGCTGCCTTAGTTTGAGGGGATGCCTTAGTTTGAGGGGATGCCTTGGTTTGAGAGGTTGCCTTAGTTTGAGCGGTTGCCTTAGTTTGAGGGGTTGCCTTAATTTGAGAGGCTGCCTGAGTTTGAGCGGCTGCCTGAGTTTGAGCGGCTGCCTTAGTTTGAGCGGTTGCCTTAGTTTGAGGGGTTGCCTTAGTTTGAGCGGTTGCCTTAGTGTGAGGGGTTGCCTTAGTTTGAGCGGCTGCCTTAGTTTGAGGGGTTGCCTTAGTTTGAGCGGTTGCCTTAGTTTGAGGGGTTGCCTTAGTTTGATTGGCTGCCTTAGTTTGAGGGGATGCCTTAGTTTGAGGGGATGCCTTGGTTTGAGAGGTTGCCTTAGTTTGAGCGGTTGCCTTAGTTTGAGCAGTTGCCTTAGTATGCTCGACTGCCTTAGTTTGAGCGGTTGCCTTAGTTTGAGCGGTTGCCTTAGTTTCAGGGGTTGCCTTAGTTTGAGCGGCTGCCTTAGTTTGAGGGGTTGCCTTAGTTTGAGCGGTTGCCTTAGTTTGAGGGGTTGCCTTAGTTTGATTGGCTGCCTTAGTTTGAGGGGATGCCTTAGTTTGAGGGGATGCCTTGGTTAGAGAGGTTGCCTTAGTTTGAGCGGTTGCCTTAGTTTGAGCAGTTGCCTTAGTATGCTCGGCTGCCTTAATTTGAGCGGTTGCCTTAGTTTGAGTGGCCGCCTTAGTTTGAGCGGTTGCCGAAGTTTGAGCGGTTGCCTTAGTTTGAGCGGTTGCCTAAGTATGAGCGGCCGCCTTAGATTGAGCGGCTGCCTTAGTTTGAGCGGTTGCCTTAGTTGGAGAGGTTGCCTAAGTTTGAGCGGCTGCCTTAGTTTGAGCGGCTGCCTTAGTTTGAGCGGTTGCCTAAGTTTTAGCGGCCGCCATAGTTTGAGCGGCTGCCTTAGTTTGAGTGGCTGCCTTAGTTTGAGGGGTTGCCTTAGTTTGAGCGTTAGCCTCAGTTTGAGCGGTTGCCTTAGTTTGAGCGGCCGCCTTAGTTTGAGCGGCTGCCTAAGTATGAGCGGCCGCCTTAGATTGAGCGGCTGCCTTAGTTTGAGCGGTTGCCTTAGTTGGAGAGGTTGCCTAAGTTTGAGCGGCTGCCTTAGTTTGAGCGGCTGCCTTAGTTTGAGCGGTTGCCTAAGTTTTAGCGGCCGCCATAGTTTGAGCGGCTGCCTTAGTTTGAGTGGCTGCCTTAGTTTGAGGGGTTGCCTTAGTTTGAGCGTTAGCCTCAGTTTGAGCGGTTGCCTTAGTTTGAGCGGCCGCCTTAGTTTGAGCGGCTGCCTTAGTTTGAGAGGCTGCCTTAGTTTGAGCGGTTGCCTTAGTTTGAGCGGTTGCCTTAGTTTGAGGGGTTGCCTTAGTTGGAGCGGTTGCCTTAGTTTGAGCGGCTGCCTTAGTTTGAGGGGTTGCCTTAGTTTGAGGGGATGCCTTAGTTTGAGCGGTTGCCTGAGTTTGAGCGGTTGCCTTAGATTGAGGTGTTGCCTTAGTTTGAGGGGTTGCCTTAGTTCGAGCGGTCGCCTTAGTTTGAGGTGTTGCCTTGGTTTGAGTGGCCGCCTCAGTTTGAGCGTTTGCCTTAGTTTGTGTGGTTGCCTTAGTTTGAGCGGTTGCCTTTGTTTGAGGTGTTGCCTTAGTTTGAGGGGATGCCTTAGTTTGAGAGTCTGCCTTAGTTCGAGCGGTTGCCTTAGTTTGAGGGGTTGCCTTATTTTGAGCGGTTGCCTTATTTTGAGCTATTGCCTTAGTTTGAGCGGTTGCCTTAGTTTGAGAGTCTGCCTTAGTTTGAGCGGTTGCCTTAGTTAGAGCGGTTGTCTTAGTTTGATGTGTTGCCTTAGTTTGAGGGGTTGCCTTAGTTTGAGGGGCTGCCTTAGTTTGAGTGGTTGCCTTAGTTTGAGGGGTTGTCTTAGTTTGAGGTGTTGCCTAAGTTTGATTGGCTGCTTTAGTTTGAGGGGATGCCTTAGTTTGAGGGGATACCTTGGTTTGAGAGGTTGCCTTAGTTTGAGTGGTTGCCTAAGTTTGAGCGGACGCCTTAGTTTGAGCGGCTGCCTTAGTTTGAGCGGTTGCCTTAGTTGGAGAGGTTGCCTAAGTTTGAGCGGCTGCCTTAGTTTGAGCGGATTCCTTAGTTTGAGCGGTTGCCTAAGTTTGAGCGGCCGCCTTAGTTTGAGCGGCTGCCTTAGTTTGAGTACTGCCTTAGTTTGAGGGGTTGCCTTAGTTTGAGCGGTTGCCTCAGTTTGAGCGGTTGCCTAAGTTTGAGCGGCCGCCTTTGGTTGAGCGGCTGCCTTAGTTTGAGAGGCTGCCTTAGTTTGAGCGGTTGCCTTAGTTTGAGCGGTTGCCTTAGTTTGAGGGGTTGCCTTAGTGTGAGCGGTTGCCTTAGTTTGAGAGTCTGCCTTAGTTTGAGCGGTTGCCTTACTTAGAGCGGTTGTCTTAGTTTGAGGTGTTGCCTTAGTTTGAGGGGCTGCCTTAGTTTGAGCGGTTGCCTTAGTTTGAGAGTCTGCCTTAGTTTGAGCGGTTGCCTTAGTTAGAGTGGTTGTCTTAGTTTGAGGTGTTGCCTTAGTTTGAGGGGCTGCTTTTGTTTGAGCTGTTGCCTTCGTTTGAGCGGTTGCCTTAGTTAGAGCGGTTGCCTTAGTTTGAGGTGTTGCCTTAGTTTGAGGGGTTGCCTTAGTTTGAGGTGTTGCCTTTGTTTGAGCGGCTGCCTGAGGTTGAGCGGCTGCCTTAGTTTGAGCGGTTGCCTTAGTTTGAGGGGTTGCCTAAGTTTGAGCGGTTGCCTTAGTTTACGGGGTTGCCTTAGTTTGAGCGGCTGCCTTAGTTTGAGGGGTTGCCTTACTTTGAGCGGTTGCCTTAGTTTGAGGGGTTGCCTTAGTTTGATTGTCTGCCTTAGTTTGAGGGGATGCCTTAGTTTGAGGGGATGCCTTGGTTTGAGAGGTTGCCTTAGTTTGAGCGGTTGCCTTAGTTTGAGCAGTTGCCTTAGTTTGCTCGGCTGCCTTAGTTTGAGCGGTTGCCTTAGTTTAAGTGGCCGCCTTAGTTTGAGCGGTTGCCTAAGTTTGAGCGGCCGCCATAGTTTGAGCGGCTGCCTTAGTTTGAGCGGTTGCCTTAGTTTGAGCGGTTGCCGAAGTTTGAGCGGCCGCCTTAGTTTGAGCGGCTGCCTTAGTTTGAGCGGTTGCCTTAGTTTGAGCGGCTGCCTTAGTTTGAGCGGTTGCCTAAGTTTGAGCGGCCCCCTTAGTTTGATCGGCTGCCTTAGTTTGAGTGGCTGCCATAGTTTGAGGGGTTGCCTTAGTTTGAGCGGTTGCCTCAGTTTGAGCGGTTGCCTAAGTTTGAGCGGCCGCCTTAGTTTGAGCGGCTGCCTTAGTTTGAGAGGCTGCCTTAGTTTGAGCGGTTGCCTTAGTTTGAGGGGTTGCCTTAGTTTGAGCGGATTCCTTAGTTTGAGCGGTTGCCTAAGTTTGAGCGGCCGCCTTAGTTTGAGCGGCTGCCTTAGTTTGAGTACTGCCTTAGTTTGAGGGGTTGCCTTAGTTTGAGCGGTTGCCTCAGTTTGAGCGGTTGCCTAAGTTTGAGCGGCCGCCTTTGGTTGAGCGGCTGCCTTAGTTTGAGAGGCTGCCTTAGTTTGAGCGGTTGCCTTAGTTTGAGCGGTTGCCTTAGTTTGAGGGGTTGCCTTAGTTTGAGCGGTTGCCTTAGTTTGAGAGTCTGCCTTAGTTTGAGCGGTTGCCTTACTTAGAGCGGTTGTCTTAGTTTGAGGTGTTGCCTTAGTTTGAGGGGCTGCCTTAGTTTGAGCGGTTGCCTTAGTTTGAGAGTCTGCCTTAGTTTGAGCGGTTGCCTTAGTTAGAGTGGTTGTCTTAGTTTGAGGTGTTGCCTTAGTTTGAGGGGCTGCTTTTGTTTGAGCTGTTGCCTTCGTTTGAGCGGTTGCCTTAGTTAGAGCGGTTGCCTTAGTTTGAGGTGTTGCCTTAGTTTGAGGGGTTGCCTTAGTTTGAGGTGTTGCCTTTGTTTGAGCGGCTGCCTGAGTTTGAGCGGCTGCCTTAGTTTGAGCGGTTGCCTTAGTTTGAGGGGTTGCCTAAGTTTGAGCGGTTGCCTTAGTTTACGGGGTTGCCTTAGTTTGAGCGGCTGCCTTAGTTTGAGGGGTTGCCTTACTTTGAGCGGTTGCCTTAGTTTGAGGGGTTGCCTTAGTTTGATTGTCTGCCTTAGTTTGAGGGGATGCCTTAGTTTGAGGGGATGCCTTGGTTTGAGAGGTTGCCTTAGTTTGAGCGGTTGCCTTAGTTTGAGCAGTTGCCTTAGTTTGCTCGGCTGCCTTAGTTTGAGCGGTTGCCTTAGTTTGAGTGGCCGCCTTAGTTTGAGCGGTTGCCTAAGTTTGAGCGGCCGCCATAGTTTGAGCGGCTGC
The DNA here is from genome assembly GCF_036365525.1 of Heterodontus francisci. Lineage (NCBI taxonomy): Eukaryota > Metazoa > Chordata > Chondrichthyes > Heterodontiformes > Heterodontidae > Heterodontus > Heterodontus francisci. The sequence goes on from NC_090408.1 coordinate 1,984,291, forward strand.
CATAGTTTGAGCGGTTGCCTTAGTTTGAGCGGTTGCCGAAGTTTGAGCGGCCGCCTTAGTTTGAGCGGCTGCCTTAGTTTGAGCGGTTGCCTTAGTTTGAGCGGCTGCCTTAGTTTGAGCGGTTGCCTAAGTTTGAGCGGCCCCCTTAGTTTGATCGGCTGCCTTAGTTTGAGTGGCTGCCATAGTTTGAGGGGTTGCCTTAGTTTGAGCGGTTGCCTCAGTTTGAGCGGTTGCCTAAGTTTGAGCGGCCGCCTTAGTTTGAGCGGCTGCCTTAGTTTGAGAAGCTGCCTTAGTTTGAGCGGTCGCCTTAGTTTGAGGGGTTGCCTTAGTTTGAGCGGTTGCCTTAGTTTGAGCGGCTGCCTTAGTTTGAGGGGATGCCTTAGTTTGAGGGGATGCCTTAGTTTGAGGGGATGCCTAAGTTTGAGCGGTTGCCTTAGTTTGAGGGGATGCCTTAGTTTGAGGGGTTGCCTTAGTTTGAGCGGTTGCCTTAGTTTGAGGGGTTGCCTTAGTTTGAGCGGTTGCCTTACCTTGAGCGGTTCCCTTCATTTGAGGGGTTGCTTTAGTTTGAGTGGTTGCCTTAGATTGAGGGGCTGCCATAGTTTGAGGGGTTGCCTTAGTTTGAGGGGTTGCCTTAGTTTGAGCGGCTGCCTTAGTTTGAGGGGTTGCCTTAGTTTGAGAGTCTGCCTTAGTTTGAGCGTTTGCCTTAGTTTGAGGTGTTCCCTTAGTTTGAGCGTTTGCCTTAGTTCGAGCGGTTGACTTAGATTGAGGTGTTGCCTTAGTTTGAGCAGTTGCCTCAGTTTGAGCGGTTGCCTCAGTTTGAGCGGTTGCCTTAGTATGAGCGGTTGCCTTTGTTTGAGGTGTTGCCTTAGTTTGAGGGGTTGCCTTAGTTTGAGAGTCTGCCTTAGTTCGAGCGGTTGCCTTAGTTTGAGGGGTTGCCTTAGTTTGAGCGGTTGCATTAGTTTGAGCGGTTGCCTTATTTCGAGCGGTTGCCTTAGTTTGAGGTGTTGCCTTAGTTTGAGCGGTTGCCTTAGTTTGAGCGGTTGCCTCAGTTTGAGCGGTTGCCTTAGTTTGAGCGGCTGCCTTAGGTTGAGCGGCTGCCTGAGTTTGAGCGGTTGTCTTAGTTTGAGGTGTTGCCTTAGTCTGAGGGGCTGCCTTAGTTTGAGCGGTTGCCTTAGTTTGAGAGTCTGTCTTAGTTTGAGCGGTTGCCTTAGTTAGAGTGGTTGCCTTAGTTTGAGGTGTTGCCTTAGTTTGAGGGGCTGCTTTTGTTTGAGCTGTTGCCTTCGTTTGAGCGGTTGCCTTAGTTAGAGCAGTTGCCTTAGTTTGAGGTGTTGCCTTAGTTTGAGGGGTTGCCTTAGTTTGAGGTGTTGCCTTTATTTGAGCGGCTGCCTGAGTTTGAGCGGCTGCCTTAGTTTGAGCGGTTGCCTTAGTTTGAGGGGTTGCCTTAGTTTGAGCGGTTGCCTTAGTTTACGGGGTTGCCTTAGTTTGAGCGGCTGCCTTAGTTTGAGGGGTTGCCTTACTTTGAGCGGTTGCCTTAGTTTGAGGGGTTGCCTTAGTTTGATTGTCTGCCTTAGTTTGAGGGGATGCCTTAGTTTGAGGGGATGCCTTGGTTTGAGAGTTTTCCTTAGTTTGAGCGGTTGCCTTAGTTTGAACAGTTGCCTTAGTTTGCTCAGCTGCCTTAGTTTGAGCGGTTGCCTTAGTTTGAGTGGCCGCCTTAGTTTGAGCGGTTGCCTAAGTTTGAGCGGCCGCCATAGTTTAAGCGGCTGCCTTAGTTTGAGCGGTTGCCTTAGTTTGTGCGGTTGCCTAAGTTTGAGCGGCCGCCTTAGTTTGAGCGGCTGCCTTAGTTTGAGCGGTTGCCTTAGTTTGAGCGGCTGCCTTAGTTTGAGTGGTTGCCTAAGTTTGAGCGGCCCCCTTAGTTTGATCGGCTGCCTTAGTTTGAGTGGCTGCCATAGTTTAAGGGGTTGCCTTAGTTTGAGCGGTTGCCTCAGTTTGAGCGGTTGCCTAAGTTTGAGCGGCCGCCTTAGTTTGAGCGGCTGCCTTAGTTTGAGAGGCTGCCTTAGTTTGAGCGGTTGCCTTAGTTTGAGGGGTTGCCTTAGTTTGAGCGGTTGCCTTAGTTTGAGCGGCTGCCTTAGCTTGAGGGGACGCCTTAGTTTGAGGGGATGCCTTAGTTTGAGGTGTTGCCTAAGTTTGAGCGGTTGCCTTAGTTTGAGGGGATGCCTTAGTTTGAGGGGTTGCCTTAGTTTGAGCGGTTGCCTTAGTTTGAGGGGTTGCCTTAGTTTCAGGGGTTGCCTTCCTTTGAGCGATTACCTTAGTTTGAGGGGTTGCCTTAGTTTGAGCGGTTGCCTTGCCTTGAGCGGTTCCCTTAGTTTGAGGGGTTGCTTTAGTTTGAGTGGCTGCCTTAGATTGAGGGGCTGCCATAGTTTGAGGGGTTGCCTTAGTTTGAGGGGTTGCCTTAGTTTGAGCGGCTGCCTTAGTTTGAGCGGTTGCCTTAGTTTGAGAGTCTGCCTTAGTTTGAGCGTTTGCCTTAGTTTGAGGTGTTCCCTTAGTTTGAGCGTTTGCCTTAGTTCGAGCGGTTGACTTAGATTGAGGTGTTGCCTTAGTTTGAGCAGTTGCCTCAGTTTGAGCGGTTGCCTTAGTTTGAGCGGTTGCCTTAGTATGAGCGGTTGCCTTTGTTTGAGGTGTTGCCTTAGTTTGAGGGGTTGCCTTAGTTTGAGAGTCTGCCTTAGTGCGAGCGGTTGCCTTAGTTTGAGGGGTTGCCTTAGTTTGAGCGGTTGCATTAGTTTGAGCGGTTGCCTTATTTCGAGCGGTTGCCTTAGTTTGAGGTGTTGCCTTAGTTTGAGGGGTTGCCTTAGTTTGAGAGTCTGCCTTAGTTCGAGCGGTTGCCTTAGTTTGAGGGGTTGCCTTAGTTTGAGCGGTTGCATTAGTTTGAGCGGTTGCCTTATTTCGAGCGGTTGCCTTAGTTTGAGGTGTTGCCTTATTTCGAACGGTTGCCTTAGTTTGAGGGGTTGCCTTAGTTTGAGAGTCTGCCTTAGTTCGAGCGGTTGCCTTAGTTTGAGGTGTTGCCTTAGTTTGAGCGGTTGCCTTAGTTTGAGGGGTTGCCTTAGTTTGAGCTATTGCTTTAGTTTGAGGGGTTGCCTTAGTTTGAGGGGTTGCCTTAGTTTGAGAGTCTGCCTTAGTTCGAGCGGTTGCCTTAGTTTGAGGTGTTGCCTGAGTTTGAGGGGTTGCCTTAGTTTGAGCTATTGCCTTAGTTTGAGGGGTTGCCTTAGTTTGAGGGGTTGCCTTAGTTTGAGGGGTTGCCTTAGTTTGAGAGTCTGCCTAAGTTCGAGCGGTTGCCTTAGTTTGAGGTGTTGCCTTAGTTTGAGCGTTTGCCTTAGTTTGAGCTATTGCCTTAGTTTGAGGTGTTGACTTAGTTTGAGGGGCTGCCTTAGTTTGAGGTGTTGCCTTAGTTTGAGCTATTGACTTAGTTTGAGAGTCTGCCTTAGTTTGAGCGGTTGCCTTAGTTTGAGGGGTTGCCTTAGTTTGAGCGGTTGCCTTAGTTTGAGCGGCTGCCTTAGTTTGAGGGGATGCCTTAATTTGAGGGGATGCCTTAGTTTGAGGGGATGCCTAAGTTTGAGCGGTTGCCTTAGTTTGAGAGGCTGCCTTAGTTTGAGCGGTTGCCTTAGTTTGAGGTGTTGCCTTAGTTTGAGGGGTTGCCTTAGTTTGAGCGGCTGCCTTAGTTTGAGAGGCTGCCTTAGTTTGAGCGGTTGCCTTAGTTTGAGGGGTTGCCTTAGTTTGAGCGGTTGCCTTAGTTTGAGCGGCTGCCTTAGTTTGAGGGGATGCCTTAGTTTGAGGGGATGCCTTAGTTTGAGGGGATGCCTAAGTTTGAGCGGTTGCCTTAGTTTGAGGGGTTGCCTTAGTTTGAGCGGTTGCCTTAGTTTGATGGGTTGCCTTAGTTTGATTGGCGGCCTTAGTTTGAGGGGATGCCTTAGTTTGAGGGGATGTCTTGGTTTGAGAGGTTGCCTTAGTTTGAGCGGTTGCCTTAGTTAGAGCTATTGCCCGAGTTTGAGGTGTTGCCTTATTTCGAGCGGTTGCCTTAGTTTGAGGTGTTGCCTTATTTTGAGCGGTTGCCTTATTTTGAGCTATTGCCTTAGTTTGAGGGGTTGCCTTAGTTTGAGGGGCTGCCTTTGTTTGAGCGGTTGCCTTAGTTTGAGAGTCTGCCTCAGTTTGAGCGGTTGCCTTAGTTAGAGCCGTTGTCTTAGTTTGATGTGTTGCCTTAGTTTGAGGGGTTGCCTTAGTTTGAGGGGCTGCCTTAGTTTGAGTGGTTGCCTTAGTTTGAGGGGTTGTCTTAGTTTGAGGTGTTGCCTAAGTTTGAGGGGCTGCTTTAGTTTGAGCTGTTGCCTTAGTTAGAGCGGTTGACTTTGTTTGAGCGGTTGCCTTAGTTTGCGGTGTTGCCTTAGTTTCAGGGTTTGCCTTAGTTTGAGGGGTTGCCTTAGTTTGAGCGGCTGCCTGAGTTTGAGTGGCTGCCTTAGTTTGAGGGGTTGCCTTAGTTTGAGCGGTTGCCTTAGTTTGAGGGGTTGCCTTAGTTTGAGCGGTTGCCTCAGTTTGAGAGTCTGCCTTCGTTTGAGCGGCTGCCTTAGTTTGAGGGGCTGCCTTAGTTTGAGCAGTTGCCTGAGTTTGAGGGCATGCCTTAGTTTGAGGGGTTCCCTTAGTTTGAGGGGTTGCCTGAGTTTGAGGGGTTGCCTTAGTTTGAGGGGTTGCCTTCCTTTGAGCGGTTGCCTTAGATTGAGCGGTTGCCTTAGTTTGAGGGGTTACCTTAGTTTTGGCGGTTGCCTTAGTTTACGGGGTTGCCTTAGTTTGAGCAGCTGCCTTTGTTTGAGGGGTTGCCTTACTTTGAGCGGTTGTCTTAGTTTGAGGGGTTGCCTTAGTTTGATTGGCTGCCTTAGTTTGAGGGGATGCCTGAGTTTGAGGGGATGCCTTGGTTTGAGAGGTTTCTTTAGTTTGAGCGGTTGCCTTCGTTTGAGCAGTTGCCTTAGTTTGCTCTGCTGCCTTAGTTTGAGCGGTTGCCTTAGTTTGAGTGGCCGCCTTAGTTTGAGCGGTTGCCTAAGTTTGAGCTGCCGCATTAGTTTGAGCGGCTGCCTTAGTTTGAGCGGTTGCCTTAGTTTGAGCGGTTGCCTAAGTTTGAGCGGCCGCCTTAGTTTGAGGGGCTGCCTTAGTTTGAGCGGTTGCCTTAGTTGGAGCGGTTGCCTAAGTTTGAGCGGCCGTCTTAGTTTGATCGGCTGCCTTAGTTTGAGTGGCTGCCATAGTTTGAGGTGTTGCCTTAGTTTGAGCGGTTGCCTCAGTTTGAGCGGTTGCCTAAGTTTGAGCGGCCGCCTCAATTTGAGCGGCTGCCTTAGTTTGAGAGGCTGCCTTAGTTTGAGCGGTCGCCTTAGTTTGAGGGGTTGCCTTAGTTTGAGCGGTTGCCTTAGTTTGAGCGGCTGCCTTAGTTTGAGGGGATGCCTTAGTTTGAGGGGATGCCTTAGTTTGAGGGGATGCCTAAGTTTGAGCGGTTGCCTTAGTTTGAGGGGTTGCCTTAGTTTCAGGGGTTGCCTTCCTTTGAGCGGTTGCCTTAGTTTGAGGGGTTGCCTTAGTTTGAGCGGTTGCCTTACCTTGAGCGGTTCCCTTCATTTGAGGGGTTGCTTTAGTTTGAGTGGTTGCCTTAGATTGAGGGGCTGCCATAGTTTGAGGGGTTGCCTTAGTTTGAGGGGTTGCCTTAGTTTGAGGGGTTGCCTTAGTTTGAGAGTGCCTTAGTTTGAGCGGTTGCCTTACCTTGAGCGGTTCCCTTCGTTTGAGGGGTTGCTTTAGTTTGAGTGGTTGCCTTAGATTGAGGGACTGCCATAGTTTGAGGGGTTGCCTTAGTTTGAGCGGTTGCCTTAGTTTGAGCGGCTGCCTTAGTTTGAGGGGTTGCCTTAGTTTGAGCGGTTGCCTTAGTTTGAGCGGCTGCCTTAGTTTGAGCGGTTGCCTTAGTTTGAGCGGTTGCCTTAGTTTGAGCGGTTGCCTTAGTTTGAGCGGTTGCCTTACCTTCAGCGGTTCCCTTTGTTTGAGGGGTTGCTTTAGTTTGAGTGGCTGCCTTAGATTGAGGGGCTGCCATAGTTTGAGGGGTTGCCTTAGTTTGAGGGGTTGCCTTAGTTTGAGCGGTTGCCTTACCTTGAGCGGTTCCCTTCGTTTGAGGGGTTGCTTTAGTTTGAGTGGTTGCCTTAGATTGAGGGGCTGCCATAGTTTGAGGGGTTGCCTTAGTTTGAGGGGTTGCCTTAGTTTGAGGGGTTGCCTTAGTTTGAGAGTCTGCCTTAGTTTGAGCGGTTGCCTTACCTTGAGCGGTTCCCTTCGTTTGAGGGGTTGCTTTAGTTTGAGTGGATGCCTTAGATTGAGGGACTGCCATAGTTTGAGGGGTTGCCTTAGTTTGAGCGGTTGCCTTAGTTAGAGCGGCTGCCTTAGTTTGAGCGGTTGCCTAAGTTTGAGCGGCCCCCTTAGTTTGAGCGGCTGCCTTAGTTTGAGAGGCTGCCTTAGTTTGAGTGGCTGCCATAGTTTAAGGGGTTGCCTTAGTTTGAGCGGTTGCCTCAGTTTGAGCGGTTGCCTAAGTTTGAGCGGCCGCCTTAGTTTGAGCGGCTGCCTTAGTTTGAGAGGCTGCCTTAGTTTGAGGGGTTGCCTTAGTTTGAGCGGTTGCCTTAGTTTGAGGGGTTGCCTTAGTTTGAGCGGCTGCCTTAGTTGGAGGGGACGCCTTAGTTTGAGGGGATGCCTTAGTTTGAGGGGATGCCTAAGTTTGAGCGGTTGCCTTAGTTTGAGGGGATGCCTTAGTTTGAGGGGTTGCCTTAGTTTGAGCGGTTGCCTTAGTTTGAGGGGTTGCCTTAGTTTCAGGGGTTGCCTTCCTTTGAGCGATTACCTTAGTTTGAGGGGTTGCCTTAGTTTGAGCGGTTGCCTTACCTTCAGCGGTTCCCTTAGTTTGAGGGGTTGCTTTAGTTTGAGTGGCTGCCTTAGATTGAGGGGCTGCCATAGTTTGAGGGGTTGCCTTAGTTTGAGGGGTTGCCTTAGTTTGAGCGGCTGCCTTAGTTTGAGGGGTTGCCTTAGTTTGAGAGTCTGCCTTAGTTTGAGCGTTTGCCTTAGTTTGAGGTGTTCCCTTAGTTTGAGCGTTTGCCTTAGTTCGAGCGGTTGACTTAGATTGAGGTGTTGCCTTAGTTTGAGCAGTTGCCTCAGTTTGAGCGGTTGCCTTAGTTTGAGCGGTTGCCTTAGTATGAGCGGTTGCCTTTGTTTGAGGTGTTGCCTTAGTTTGAGGGGTTGCCTTAGTTTGAGAGTCTGCCTTATTTCGAGCGGTTGCCTTAGTTTGAGGGGTTGCCTTAGTTTGAGCGGTTGCATTAGTTTGAGCGGTTGCCTTATTTCGAGCGGTTGCCTTAGTTTGAGGTGTTGCCTTAGTTTGAGGGGTTGCCTTAGTTTGAGAGTCTGCCTTAGTTCAAGCGGTTGCCTTAGTTTGAGGGGTTGCCTTAGTTTGAGCGGTTGCATTAGTTTGAGCGGTTGCCTTATTTCGAGCGGTTGCCTTAGTTTGAGGTGTTGCCTTATTTCGAGCGGTTGCCTTAGTTTGAGCGGTTGCCTTAGTTTGAGAGTCTGCCTTAGTTCGAGCGGTTGCCTTAGTTTGAGGTGTTGCCTTAGTTTGAGCGGTTGCCTTAGTTTGAGGGGTTGCCTTAGTTTGAGCTATTGCCTTAGTTTGAGGGGTTGCCTTAGTTTGAGGGGTTGCCTTTGTTTGAGAGTCTGCCTTAGTTCGAGCGGTTGCCTTAGTTTGAGGTGTTGCCTTAGTTTGAGGGGTTGCCTTAGTTTGAGCTATTGCCTTAGTTTGAGGGGTTGCCTGAGTTTGAGGGGTTGCCTTAGTTTGAGGGGTTGCCTTAGTTTGAGAGTCTGCCTTAGTTCGAGCGGTTGCCTTAGTTTGAGGTGTTGCCTTAGTTTGAGCGGTTGCCTTAATTTGAGCTATTGCCTTAGTTTGAGGTGTTGACTTAGTTTGAGGGGCTGCCTTAGTTTGAGGTGTTGCCTTAGTTTGAGCTATTGACTTAGTTTGAGAGTCTGCCTTAGTTTGAGCGGTTGCCTTAGTTTGAGGGGTTGCCTTAGTTTGAGCGGTTGCCTTAGTTTGAGCGGCTGCCTTAGTTTGAGGGGATGCCTTAATTTGAGGGGATGCCTTAGTTTGAGGGGATGCCTAAGTTTGAGCGGTTGCCTTAGTTTGAGAGGCTGCCTTAGTTTGAGCGGTTGCCTTAGTTTGAGGGGTTGCCTTAGTTTGAGCGGATGCCTTAGTTTGAGGGGCTGCCTTAGTTTGAGAGGCTGCCTTAGTTTGAGCGGTTGCCTTAGTTTGAGGGGTTGCCTTAGTTTGAGCGGTTGCGTTAGTTTGAGCGGCTGCCTTAGTTTGAGGGGATGCCTTAGTTTGAGGGGATGCCTTAGTTTGAGGGGATGCCTAAGTTTGAGCGGTTGCCTTAGTTTGAGGGGATGCCTTAGTTTGAGGGGTTGCCTTAGTTTGAGCGGTTGCCTTAGTTTGAGGGGTTGCCTTAGTTTGAGCGGTTGCCTTAGTTTGAGGGGTTGCCTTAGTTTGATTGGCTGCCTTAGTTTGAGGGGATGCCTTAGTTTGAGGGGATGCCTTGGTTTGAGAGGTTGCCTTTGTTTGAGCGGTTGCCTTAGTTTGAGCAGTTGCCTTAGTATGCTCGGCTGCCTTAGTTTGAGCGGTTGCCTTAGTTTGAGTGGCCGCCTTAGTTTGAGCGGTTGCCGAAGTTTGAGCGGCCGCCTTAGTTTGAGCGGTTGCCTTAGTTTGAGCGGTTGCCTAAGTTTGAGCGGCCGCCTTAGTTTGAGCGGCTGCCTTAGTTTGAGCGGTTGCCTTAGTTGGAGAGGTTGCCTAAGTTTGAGCGGCTGCCTTAGTTTGAGCAGTTGCCTAAGTTTGAGCGGCCGCCATAGTTTGAGCGGCTGCCTTAGTTTGAGTGGTTGCCTTAGTTTGAGGGGTTGTCTTAGTTTGAGGTGTTGCCTAAGTTTGAGGGGCTGCTTTAGTTTGAGCTGTTGCCTTAGTTTGAGCGGTTGCCTTCGTTTGAGCGGTTGCCTTAGTTTGAGGTGTTGCCTTAGTTTCAGGGTTTGCCTTAGTTTGAGGGGTTGCCTTAGTTTGAACGGCTGCCTGAGTTTGAGTGGCTGCCTTAGTTTGAGGGGTTGCCTTAGTTTGAGCGGTTGCCTTAGTTTGAGGGGTTGCCTTAGTTTGAGCGGTTGCCTCAGTTTGAGAGTCTGCCTTAGTTTGAGCGGCTGCCTTAGTTTGAGGGGCTGCCTTAGTTTGAGCAGTTGCCTGAGTTTGAGGGCCTGCCTTAGTTTGAGGGGTTCCCTTAGTTTGAGGGGTTGCCTGAGTTTGAGGGGTTGCCTTAGTTTGAGGGGTTGCCTTAGTTTTGGCGGTTACCTTAGTTTACGGGGTTGCCTTAGTTTGAGCAGCTGCCTTAGTTTGAGGGGTTGCCTTACTTTGAGCGGTTGTCTTAGTTTGAGGGGTTGCCTTAGTTTGATTGGCTGCCTTAGTTTGAGGGATGCCTGAGTTTGAGGGGATGCCTTGGTTTGAGAGGTTGCTTTAGTTTGAGCGGTTGCCTTCGTTTGAGCAGTTGCCTTAGTTTGCTCTGCTGCCTTAGTTTGAGCGGTTGCCTTAGTTTGAGTGGCCGCCTTAGTTTGAGCGGTTGCCTAAGTTTGAGCGGCCGCCTTAGTTTGAGCGGCTGCCTTAGTTTGAGCGGTTGCCTTAGTTTGAGCGGTTGCCTAAGTTTGAGCGGCCGCCTTAGTTTGAGGGGCTGCCTTAGTTTGAGCGGTTGCCTTAGTTGGAGCGGTTGCCTAAGTTTGAGCGGCCGTCTTAGTTCGATTGGCTGCCTTAGTTTGAGTGGCTGCCATATTTTGAGGGGTTGCCTTAGTTTGAGCGGTTGCCTCAGTTTGAGCGGTTGCCTAAGTTTGAGCGGCCGCCTTAGTTTGAGCGGCTGCCTTAGTTTGAGAGGCTGCCTTAGTTTGAGCGGTCGCCTTAGTTTGAGGGATTGCCTTAGTTTGAGCGGTTGCCTTAGTTTGAGCGGCTGCCTTAGTTTGAGGGGATGCCTTAGTTTGAGGGGATGCCTTAGTTTGAGGGGATGCCTAAGTTTGAGCGGTTGCCTTAGTTTGAGGGGTTGCCTTAGTTTCAGGGGTTGCCTTCCTTTGAGCGGTTGCCTTTCTTTGAGGGGTTGCCTTAGTTTGAGCGGTTGCCTTACCTTGAGCGGTTCCCTTCGTTTGAGGGGTTGCTTTAGTTTGAGTGGTTGCCTTAGATTGAGGGGCTGCCATAGTTTGAGGGGTTGCCTTAGTTTGAGGGGTTGCCTTAGTTTGAGGGGTTGCCTTAGTTTGAGAGTCTGCCTTAGTTTGAGCGTTTGCCTTAGTTCGAGGTGTTGTCTTAGTTTGAGCGTTTGCCTCAGTTCGAGCGGTTGACTTAGTTTGAGGGGTTGCCTTAGTTTGAGAGTCTGCCTTAGTTCGAGCGGTTGCCTTAGTTTGAGGGGTTGCCTTAGTTTGAGGTGTTGCCTTAGTTTGAGCGGTTGCCTTAGTTTGAGCGGTTGCCTTAGTTTGAGCTATTGCCTTAGTTTGAGGTGTTGACTTAGTTTGAGGTGTTGACTTAGTTTGAGGGGCTGCCTTAGTTTGAGGTGTTGACTTAGTATGAGGGGCTGCCTTAGTTTGAGCGGTTGCCTTAGTTTGAGGGGTTGCCTTAGTTTGAGCGGTTGCATTAGTTTGAGCGGCTGCCTTAGTTTAAACGGTTGCCTTATTTTGAGCGGTTGCCTTATTTTGAGCTATTGCCTTAGTTTGAGGGGTTGCCTTAGTTTGAGCGGTTGCCTTAGTTTGAGCGGTTGCCTTAGTTTGAGGGGTTGCCTTAGTTTGAGCGGTTGCATTAGTTTGAGCGGTTGCCTTATTTCGAGCGGTTGCCTTAGTTTGAGGTGTTGCCTTAGTCTGAGCGTCTGCCTTAGTTTAAACGGTTGCCTTATTTTGAGCGGTTGCCTTATTTTGAGCTATTGCCTTAGTTTGAGGGGCTGCCTTAGTTTGAGCGGATGCCTTAGTTTGAGAGTCTGCCTTAGTTTGAGCGCTTGCCTTAGTTAGAGCGGTTGTCTTAGTTTGATTTGTTGCCTTAGTTTGAGGGGCTGCTTTAGTTTGAGCTGTTGCCTTAGTTTGAGCGGTTGCCTTAGTTAGAGCGGTTGCCTTAGTTTGACGTGTTGCCTTAGTGTGAGGGGTTGCCTTAATTTGAGAGGCTGCCTGAGTTTGAGCGGCTGCCTGAGTTTGAGCGGCTGCCATAGTTTGAGCGGTTGCCTTAGTTTGAGGGGTTGCCTTAGTTTGAGCGGTTGACTTAGTTTCAGGGGTTGCCTTAGTTTGAGCGGCTGCCTTAGTTTGAGGGGTTGCCTTAGTTTGAGCGGTTGCCTTAGTTTGAGGGGTTGCCTTAGTTTGATTGGCTGCCTTAGTTTGAGGGGATGCCTTAGTTTGAGGGGATGCCTTGGTTTGAGAGGTTGCCTTAGTTTGAGCGGTTGCCTTAGTTTGAGCAGTTGCCTTAGTATGCTCGGCTGCCTTAGTTTGAGCGGTTGCCTTAGTTTGAGTGGCCGCCTGAGTTTGAGGGCATGCCTTAGTTTGAGGGGTTCCCTTAGTTTGAGGGGTTGCCTGAGTTTGAGGGGTTGCCTTAGTTTGAGGGGTTGCCTTCCTTTGAGCGGTTGCCTTAGTTTGAGCGGTTGCCTTAGTTTGAGGGGTTGCCTTAGTTTTGGCGGTTGTCTTAGTTTACGGGGTTGCCTTAGTTTGAGCAGGCGCCTTAGTTTGAGGGGTTGCCTTACTTTGAGCGGTTGTCTTAGTTTGAGGGGTTGCCTTAGTTTGATTGGCTGCCTTAGTTTGAGGGATGCCTGAGTTTGAGGGGATGCCTTGGTTTGAGAGGTTGCTTTAGTTTGAGCGGTTGCCTTCGTTTGAGCAGTTGCCTTAGTTTGCTCTGCTGCCTTAGTTTGAGCGGTTGCCTTAGTTTGAGTGGCCGCCTTAGTTTGAGCGGTTGCCTAAGTTTGAGCGGCCGCCTTAGTTTGAGCGGCTGCCTTAGTTTGAGCGGTTGCCTTAGTTTGAGCGGTTGCCTAAGTTTGAGCGGCCGCCTTAGTTTGAGGGGCTGCCTTAGTTTGAGCGGTTGCCTTAGTTGGAGCGGTTGCCTAAGTTTGAGCGGCCGTCTTAGTTTGATCGGCTGCCTTAGTTTGAGTGGCTGCCATAGTTTGAGGGGTTGCCTTAGTTTGAGCGGTTGCCTCAGTTTGAGCGGTTGCCTAAGTTTGAGCGGCCGCCTTAGTTTGAGCGGCTGCCTTAGTTTGAGAGGCTGCCTTAGTTTGAGCGGTCGCCTTAGTTTGAGGGGTTGCCTTAGTTTGAGCGGTTGCCTTAGTTTGAGCGGCTGCCTTAGTTTGAGGGGATGCCTTAGTTTGAGGGGATGCCTTAGTTTGAGGGGATGCCTAAGTTTGAGCGGTTGCCTTAGTTTGAGGGGTTGCCTTAGTTTCAGGGGTTGCCTTCCTTTGAGCGGTTGCCTTAGTTTGAGGGGTTGCCTTAGTTTGAGCGGTTGCCTTACCTTGAGCGGTTCCCTTCATTTTAGGGGTTGCTTTAGTTTGAGTGGTTGCCTTAGATTGAGGGGCTGCCATAGTTTGAGGGGTTGCCTTAGTTTGAGGGGTTGCCTTAGTTTGAGGGGTTGCCTTAGTTTGAGAGTCTGCCTTAGTTTGAGCGTTTGCCTTAGTTCGAGGTGTTGCCTTAGTTTGAGCGTTTGCCTTAGTTCGAGCGGTTGACTTAGTTTGAGGGGTTGCCTTAGTTTGAGAGTCTGCCTTAGTTCGAGCGGTTGCCTTAGTTTGAGGGGTTGCCTTAGTTTGAGGTGTTGCCTTAGTTTGAGCGGTTGCCTTAGTTTGAGCGGTTGCCTTAGTTTGAGCTATTGCCTTAGTTTGAGGTGTTGACTTAGTTTGAGGTGTTGACTTAGTTTGAGGGGCTGCCTTAGTTTGAGGTGTTGACTTAGTTTGAGGGGCTGCCTTAGTTTGAGCGGTTGCCTTAGTTTGAGGGGTTGCCTTAGTTTGAGCGGTTGCTTTATTTTGAGCGGCTGCCTTAGTTTAAACGGTTGCCTTATTTTGAGCGGTTGCCTTATTTTGAACTATTGCCTTAGTTTGAGGGGTTGCCTTAGTTTGAGCGGTTGCCTTAGTTTGAGCGGTTGCCTTAGTTTGAGGGGTTGCCTTAGTTTGAGCGGTTGCATTAGTTTGAGCGGTTGCCTTATTTCGAGCGGTTGCCTTAGTTTGAGGTGTTGCCTTAGTCTGAGCGTCTGCCTTAGTTTAAACGGTTGCCTTATTTTGAGCGGTTGCCTTATTTTGAGAGTCTGCATTAGTTTGAGCGGTTGCCTTAGTTTGAGCGGTTGCCTTAGTTTGAGGGGCTGCCTTAGTTTGAGCGGTTGCCTTAGTTTGAGAGTCTGCCTTAGTTTGAGCGCTTGCCTTAGTTAGAGCGGTTGTCTTAGTTTGATTTGTTGCATTAGTTTGAGGGGCTGCTTTAGTTTGAGCTGTTGCCTTAGTTTGAGCGGTTGCCTTAGTTAGAGCGGTTGCCTTAGTTTGACGTGTTGCCTTAGTTTGAGGGGTTGCCTTAATTTGAGAGGCTGCCTGAGTTTGAGCGGCTGCCTGAGTTTGAGCGGCTGCCATAGTTTGAGCGGTTGCCTTAGTTTGAGGGGTTGCCTTAGTTTGAGCGGTTGCCTTAGTTTCAGGGGTTGCCTTAGTTTGAGCGGCTGCCTTAGTTTGAGGGGTTGCCTTAGTTTGAGCGGTTGCCTTAGTTTGAGGGGTTGCCTTAGTTTGATTGGCTGCCTTAGTTTGAGGGGATGCCTTAGTTTGAGGGGATGCCTTGGTTTGAGCAGTTGCCTTAGTATGCTCGGCTGCCTTAGTTTGAGCGGTTGCCTTAGTTTGAGTGGCCGCCTAAGTTTGAGCGGTTGCCGAAGTTTGAGCATCCGCCTTAGTTTGAGCGGCTGCCTTAGTTTGAGCGGTTGCCTTAGTTTGAGCGGTTGCCTCAGTTTGAGCGGCCGCCTTAGTTTGAGCGGCTGCCTTAGTTTGAGCGGTTGCCTTAGTTGGAGAGGTTGCCTAAGTTTGAGCGGCTGCCTTAGTTTGAGCGGCTGCCTTAGTTTGAGCGGTTGCCTAAGTTTGAGCGGCTGCCATAGTTTGAGCGGCTGCCTTAGTTTGAGTGGCTGCCTTAGTTTGAGGGGTTTCCTTAGTTTGAGCGGTTGCCTCAGTTTGAGCAGTTGCCTTAGTTTGAGCGGCCGCCTTAGTTTGAGCGGCTGCCTTAGTTTGAGAGGCTGCCTTAGTTTGAGTGGTTGCCTTAGTTTGAGCGGTTGCCTTAGTTTGAGGGGTGGCCTTAGTTTGAGCGGTTGCCTTAGTTTGAGCGGCTGCCTTAGTTTGAGGGGTTGCCTTAGTTTGAGGGGATGCCTTAGTTTGAGCGGTTGCCTTAGTTTGAGCGGTTGCCTTAGTTTGAGGTGTTGCCTTCGTTTGAGCGGTTGTCTTAGTTCGAGCGGTCGCCTCAGTTTGTGTGGTTGCCTTAGTTTGAGCGGTTGCCTTAGTTTGTGTGGTTGCCTTAGTTTGAGCGGTTGCCTTTGTTTGAGGTATTGCCTTAGTTCGAGCGGTTGCCTTAGTTTGAGGGGTTGCCTTATTTTGAGCGGTTGCCTTAGTTTGAGGTGTTGCCTTATTTTGAGCGGTTGCCTTATTTTGAGCTATTGCCTTAGTTTGAGGGGTTGCCTTAGTTTGAGGGGCTGCCTTTGTTTGAGCGGTTGCCTTAGTTTGAGAGTCTGCCTCAGTTTGAGCGGTTGCCTTAGTTAGAGCCGTTGTCTTAGTTTGATGTGTTGCCTTAGTTTGAGGGGTTGCCTTAGTTTGAGGGGCTGCCTTAGTTTGAGTGGTTGCCTTAGTTTGAGGGGTTGTCTTAGTTTGAGGTGTTGCCTAACTTTGAGGGGCTGGTTTAGTTTGAGCTGTTGCCTTAGTTTGAGCGGTTGCCTTCGTTTGAGCGGTTGCCTTAGTTTGAGGTGTTGCCTTAGTTTCAGGGTTTGCCTTAGTTTGAGGGGTTGCCTTAGTTTGAGCAGCTGCCTGAGTTTGAGTGGCTGCCTTAGTTTGAGGGGTTGCCTTAGTTTGAGCGGTTGCCTTAGTTTGAGGGGTTGCCTTAGTTTGAGCGGTTGCCTCAGTTTGAGAGTCTGCCTTAGTTTGAGCGGCTGCCTTAGTTTGAGGGGCTGCCTTAGTTTGAGCAGTTGCCTGAGTTTGAGGGCATGCCTTAGTTTGAGGGGTTCCCTTAGTTTGAGGGGTTGCCTGAGTTTGAGGGGTTGCCTTAGTTTGAGGTGTTGCCTTCCTTTGAGCGGTTGCCTTTGTTTGAGCGGCTGCCCTAGTTTTAGGGGCTGCCTTAGTCTGAGCGGTTGCCTTAGTTTGAGGGGATGCCTTAGTTTGAGGGGTTGCCTGAGTTTGAGGGGTTGCCTTAGTTTGAGCGGTTGCCTTAGTTTGAGGGGTTGCCTTACTTTCAGGGTTTGCCTTCCTTTGAGAGGTTGCCTTAGTTTGAGGGGTTGCCTTAGTTTGAGTGGCTGCCTTAGTTTGAGGGGTTGCCTTTGTTTGAGCGGCTGACTATGTTTGAGCGGTTGCCTTAGTTTGAGGGGTTGCCTTAGTTTGAGCGGTTGCCTTAGTTTGAGTGGCTGCCTTAGTTTGAGGGGATGCCTTAGTTTGAGGGGATGCCTTAGTTTGAGCGGTTGCCTTAGTTTGAGCGGTTGCCTTAGTTTGAGCGATTGCCTAAGTTTGAGCGGCCGCCTTAGTTTGAGCGGCTGCCTTAGTTTGAGTGGCTGCATTAGTTTGAGGGGATGCCTTAGTTTGAGGGGATGCCTTCGTTTGAGCGGTTGCCTTAGTTTGAGCGGTTGCCTTAGTTTGAGGGGTTGCCTTAGTTTGAGCGGCTGCCTTAGTTTGAGCGGTTGCCTAAGTTTGAGCGGCCACCATATTTTGAGCGACTGCCTTAGTTTGAGTGGCTGCCTTAGTTTGAGGGGTTGCCTTAGTTTGAGCGGTTGCCTCAGTTTGAGCAGTTGCCTTAGTTTGAGCGGCCGCCTTAGTTTGAGCGGCTGCCTTAGTTTGAGAGGCTGCCTTAGTTTGAGCGGTTGCCTTTGTTTGAGCGGTTGCCTTAGTTTGAGGGGTTGCCTTAGTTTGAGCGGTTGCCTTAGTTTGAGCGGCTGCCTTAGTTTGAGGGGTTGCCTTAGTTTGAGGGGATGCCTTAGTTTGAGGGGATGCCTTAGTTTGAGCGGTTGCCTTAGTTTGAGGTGTTGCCTTAGTTTGAGCGGTTGCCTTAGTTCGAGCGGTCGCCTTAGTTTGAGGTGTTGCCTTGGTTTGAGCGGCCGCCTCAGTTTGAGCGTTTGCCTTAGTTTGTGTGGTTGCCTTAGTTTGAGCGGTTGCCTTTGTTTGAGGTATTGCCTTAGTTTGAGGGGATGCCTTAGTTTGAGAGTCTGCCTTAGTTCGAGCGGTTGCCTTAGTTTGAGGGGTTGCCTTAGTTTGAGCGGTTGCCTTAGTTAGAGCTATTGCCCTAGTTTGAGGTGTTGCCTTATTTCGAGCGGTTGCCTTAGTTTGAGGTGTTGCCTTATTTTGAGCGGTTGCCTTATTTTGAGCTATTGCCTTAGTTTGAGGTGTTGCCTTAGTTTGAGGGGCTGCCTTTGTTTGAGCGGTTGCCTTAGTTTGAGAGTCTGCCTCAGTTTGAGCGGTTGCCTTAGTTAGAGCAGTTGTCTTTGTTTGATGTGTTGCCTTAGTTTGAGGGGTTGCCTTAGTTTGAGGGGCTGCCTTAGTTTGAGTGGTTGCCTTAGTTTGAGGGGTTGTCTTAGTTTGAGGTGTTGCCTAAGTTTGAGGGGCTGCTTTAGTTTGAGCTGTTGCCTTAGTTTGAGCGGTTGCCTTCGTTTGAGCGGTTGCCTTAGTTTGAGGTGTTGCCTTAGTTTCAGGGTTTGCCTTAGTTTGAGGGGTTGCCTTAGTTTGAGCGGCTGCCTGAGTTTGAGTGGCTGCCTTAGTTTGAGGGGTTGCCTTAGTTTGAGCGGTTGCCTTAGTTTGAGGGTTTGCCTTAGTTTGAGCGGTTGCCTCAGTTTGAGAGTCTGCCTTAGTTTGAGCGGCTGCCTTAGTTTGAGGGGCTGCCTTAGTTTGAGCAGTTGCCTGAGTTTGTGGGCATGCCTTAGTTTGAGGTGTTCCCTTAGTTTGAGGGGTTGCCTGAGTTTGAGGGGTTGCCTTAGTTTGAGGGGTTGCCTTCCTTTGAGCGGTTGCCTTTGTTTGAGCGGCTGCCTTAGTTTTAGGGGCTGCCTTAGTTTGAGCGGTTGCCTTAGTTTGAGGGGATGCCATAGTTTGAGGGGTTGCCTGAGTTTGAGGGGTTGCCTTAGTTTGGGCGGTTGCCTTAGTTTGAGGGGTTGCCTTAGTTTCAGTGTTTGCCTTCCTTTGAGAGGTTGCCTTAGTTTGAGGGGTTGCCTTAGTTTGAGTGGCTGCCTTAGTTTGAGGGGTTGCCTTCGTTTGAGCGGTTGCCTCAGTTTGAGCGGTTGCCTAAGTTTGAGCGGCTGCCTTAGTTTGAGCGGCTGCCTTAGTTTGAGCGGCTGATTATGTTTGAGCGGTTGCCTTAGTTTGAGGGGTTGCCTTAGTTTGAGCGGTTGCCTTAGTTTGAGTGGCTGCCTTAGTTTGAGGGGATGCCTTAGTTTGAGGGGATGCCTTAGTTTAAGCGGTTGCCTTAGTTTGAGCGGTTGCCTTAGTTTGAGCGGCTGGCTTAGTTTGAGGGGATGCCTCAGTTTGAGCGGTTGCCTTAGTTTGAGTGGATGCCTTCGTTTGAGCGGTTGCCTTTGTTTGATTGGCTGCCTTAGTTTGAGGGGATGCCTTAGTTTGAGGGGATGCCTTGGTTTGAGCGGCTGCCTTAGTTTGAGCGGTTGCCTTAGTTTGAGCAGTTGCCTTAGTTTGTGAGTCTGCCTTAGTTTGTGCGGTTGCCTTAGTTAGAGCGGTTGTCTTAGTTTGATGTGTTGCCTTAGTTTGAGGGGTTGCCTTAGTTTGAGGGGCTGCCTTAGTTTGAGTGGTTGCCTTAGTTTGAGGGGTTGTCTTAGTTTGAGGTGTTGCCTAAGTTTGAGGGGCTGCTTTAGTTTGAGCGGTTGCCTTAATTTGAGGTGTTGCCTTAGTTTGAGCTATTGACTTAGTTTGAGAGTCTGCCTTAGTTTGAGCGGTTGCCTTAGTTTGAGGGGTTGCCTTAGTTTGAGCGGTTGCCTTAGTTTGAGCGGCTGCCTTAGTTTGAGGGGATGCCTTAATTTGAGGGGATGCCTTAGTTTGAGGGGATGCCTAAGTTTGAGCGGTTGCCTTAGTTTGAGAGGCTGCCTTAGTTTGAGCGGTTGCCTTAGTTTGAGGGGTTGCCTTAGTTTGAGCGGATGCCTTAGTTTGAGGGGCTGCCTTAGTTTGAGAGGCTGCCTTAGTTTGAGCGGTTGCCTTAGTTTGAGGGGTTGCCTTAGTTTGAGCGGTTGCGTTAGTTTGAGCGGCTGCCTTAGTTTGAGGGGATGCCTTAGTTTGAGGGGATGCCTTAGTTTGTGGGGATGCCTAAGTTTGAGCGGTTGCCTTAGTTTGAGGGGATGCCTTAGTTTGAGGGGTTGCCTTAGTTTGAGCGGTTGCCTTAGTTTGAGGGGTTGCCTTAGTTTGAGCGGTTGCCTTAGTTTGAGGGGTTGCCTTAGTTTGATTGGCTGCCTTAGTTTGAGGGGATGCCTTAGTTTGAGGGGATGCCTTGGTTTGAGAGGTTGCCTTTGTTTGAGCGGTTGCCTTAGTTTGAGCAGTTGCCTTAGTATGCTCGGCTGCCTTAGTTTGAGCGGTTGCCTTAGTTTGAGTGGCCGCCTTAGTTTGAGCGTTGGCCGAAGTTTGAGCGGCCGCCTTAGTTTGAGCGGTTGCCTTAGTTTGAGCGGTTGCCTAAGTTTGAGCGGCCGCCTTAGTTTGAGCGGCTGCCTTAGTTTGAGCGGTTGCCTTAGTTGGAGAGGTTGCCTAAGTTTGAGCGGCTGCCTTAGTTTGAGCAGTTGCCTAAGTTTGAGCGGCCGCCATAGTTTGAGCGGCTGCCTTAGTTTGAGTGGTTGCCTTAGTTTGAGGGGTTGTCTTAGTTTGAGGTGTTGCCTAAGTTTGAGGGGCTGCTTTAGTTTGAGCTGTTGCCTTAGTTTGAGCGGTTGCCTTCGTTTGAGCGGTTGCCTTAGTTTGAGGTGTTGCCTTAGTTTCAGGGTTTGCCTTAGTTTGAGGGGTTGCCTTAGTTTGAACGGCTGCCTGAGTTTGAGTGGCTGCCTTAGTTTGAGGGGTTGCCTTAGTTTGAGCGGTTGCCTTAGTTTGAGGGGTTGCCTTAGTTTGAGGGGCTGCTTTAGTTTGAGCTGTTGCCTTAGTTTGAGCGGTTGCCTTCGTTTGAGCGGTTGCCTTAGTTTGAGGTGTTGCCTTAGTTTCAGGGTTTGCCTTAGTTTGAGGGGTTGCCTTAGTTTGAGCGGCTGCCTGAGTTTGAGTGGCTGCCTTAGTTTGAGGGGTTGCCTTAGTTTGAGCGGTTGCCTTAGTTTGAGGGTTTGACTTAGTTTGAGCGGTTGCCTCAGTTTGAGAGTCTGCCTTAGTTTGAGCGGCTGCCTTAGTTTGAGGGGCTGCCTTAGTTTGAGCAGTTGCCTGAGTTTGTGGGCATGCCTTAGTTTGAGGTGTTCCCTTAGTTTGAGGGGTTGCCTGAGTTTGAGGGGTTGCCTTAGTTTGAGGGGTTGCCTTCCTTTGAGCGGTTGCCTTTGTTTGAGCGGCTGCCTTAGTTTTAGGGGCTGCCTTAGTTTGAGCGGTTGCCTTAGTTTGAGGGGATGCCATAGTTTGAGGGGTTGCCTGAGTTTGAGGGGTTGCCTTAGTTTGGGCGGTTGCCTTAGTTTGAGGGGTTGCCTTAGTTTCAGTGTTTGCCTTCCTTTGAGAGGTTGCCTTAGTTTGAGGGGTTGCCTTAGTTTGAGTGGCTGCCTTAGTTTGAGGGGTTGCCTTCGTTTGAGCGGTTGCCTCAGTTTGAGCGGTTGCCTAAGTTTGAGCGGCTGCCTTAGTTTGAGCGGCTGCCTTAGTTTGAGCGGCTGATTATGTTTGAGCGGTTGCCTTAGTTTGAGGGGTTGCCTTAGTTTGAGCGGTTGCCTTAGTTTGAGTGGCTGCCTTAGTTTGAGGGGATGCCTTAGTTTGAGGGGATGCCTTAGTTTAAGCGGTTGCCTTAGTTTGAGCGGTTGCCTTAGTTTGAGCGGCTGGCTTAGTTTGAGGGGATGCCTCAGTTTGAGCGGTTGCCTTAGTTTGAGTGGATGCCTTCGTTTGAGCGGTTGCCTTTGTTTGATTGGCTGCCTTAGTTTGAGGGGATGCCTTAGTTTGAGGGGATGCCTTGGTTTGAGCGGCTGCCTTAGTTTGAGCGGTTGCCTTAGTTTGAGCAGTTGCCTTAGTTTGTGAGTCTGCCTTAGTTTGTGCGGTTGCCTTAGTTAGAGCGGTTGTCTTAGTTTGATGTGTTGCCTTAGTTTGAGGGGTTGCCTTAGTTTGAGGGGCTGCCTTAGTTTGAGTGGTTGCCTTAGTTTGAGGGGTTGTCTTAGTTTGAGGTGTTGCCTAAGTTTGAGGGGCTGCTTTAGTTTGAGCGGTTGCCTTAATTTGAGGTGTTGCCTTAGTTTGAGCTATTGACTTAGTTTGAGAGTCTGCCTTAGTTTGAGCGGTTGCCTTAGTTTGAGGGGTTGCCTTAGTTTGAGCGGTTGCCTTAGTTTGAGCGGCTGCCTTAGTTTGAGGGGATGCCTTAATTTGAGGGGATGCCTTAGTTTGAGGGGATGCCTAAGTTTGAGCGGTTGCCTTAGTTTGAGAGGCTGCCTTAGTTTGAGCGGTTGCCTTAGTTTGAGGGGTTGCCTTAGTTTGAGCGGATGCCTTAGTTTGAGGGGCTGCCTTAGTTTGAGAGGCTGCCTTAGTTTGAGCGGTTGCCTTAGTTTGAGGGGTTGCCTTAGTTTGAGCGGTTGCGTTAGTTTGAGCGGCTGCCTTAGTTTGAGGGGATGCCTTAGTTTGAGGGGATGCCTTAGTTTGAGGGGATGCCTAAGTTTGAGCGGTTGCCTTAGTTTGAGGGGATGCCTTAGTTTGAGGGGTTGCCTTAGTTTGAGCGGTTGCCTTAGTTTGAGGGGTTGCCTTAGTTTGAGCGGTTGCCTTAGTTTGAGGGGTTGCCTTAGTTTGATTGGCTGCCTTAGTTTGAGGGGATGCCTTAGTTTGAGGGGATGCCTTGGTTTGAGAGGTTGCCTTTGTTTGAGCGGTTGCCTTAGTTTGAGCAGTTGCCTTAGTATGCTCGGCTGCCTTAGTTTGAGCGGTTGCCTTAGTTTGAGTGGCCGCCTTAGTTTGAGCGTTTGCCGAAGTTTGAGCGGCCGCCTTAGTTTGAGCGGTTGCCTTAGTTTGAGCGGTTGCCTAAGTTTGAGCGGCCGCCTTAGTTTGAGCGGCTGCCTTAGTTTGAGCGGTTGCCTTAGTTGGAGAGGTTGCCTAAGTTTGAGCGGCTGCCTTAGTTTGAGCAGTTGCCTAAGTTTGAGCGGCCGCCATAGTTTGAGCGGCTGCCTTAGTTTGAGTGGTTGCCTTAGTTTGAGGGGTTGTCTTAGTTTGAGGTGTTGCCTAAGTTTGAGGGGCTGCTTTAGTTTGAGCTGTTGCCTTAGTTTGAGCGGTTGCCTTCGTTTGAGCGGTTGCCTTAGTTTGAGGTGTTGCCTTAGTTTCAGGGTTTGCCTTAGTTTGAGGGGTTGCCTTACTTTGAACGGCTGCCTGAGTTTGAGTGGCTGCCTTAGTTTGAGGGGTTGCCTTAGTTTGAGCGGTTGCCTTAGTTTGAGGGGTTGCCTTAGTTTGAGCGGTTGCCTCAGTTTGAGAGTCTGCCTTAGTTTGAGCGGCTGCCTTAGTTTGAGGGGCTGCCTTAGTTTGAGCAGTTGCCTGAGTTTGAGGGCATGCCTTAGTTTGAGGGGTTCCCTTAGTTTGAGGGGTTGCCTGAGTTTGAGGGGTTGCCTTAGTTTGAGGGGTTGCCTTCCTTTGAGCGGTTGCCTTAGTTTGAGCGGTTGCCTTAGTTTGAGGGGTAGCCTTAGTTTTGGCGGTTACCTTAGTTTACGGGGTTGCCTTAGTTTGAGCAGCTGCCTTAGTTTGAGGGGTTGCCTTACTTTGAGCGGTTGTCTTAGTTTGAGGGGTTGCCTTAGTTTGATTGGCTGCCTTAGTTTGAGGGATGCCTGAGTTTGAGGGGATGCCTTGGTTTGAGAGGTTGCTTTAGTTTGAGCGGTTGCCTTCGTTTGAGCAGTTGCCTTAGTTTGCTCTGCTGCCTTAGTTTGAGCGGTTGCCTTAGTTTGAGTGGCCGCCTTAGTTTGAGCGGTTGCCTAAGTTTGAGCGGCCGCCTTAGTTTGAGCGGCTGCCTTAGTTTGAGCGGTTGCCTTAGTTTGAGCGGTTGCCTAAGTTTGAGCGGCCGCCTTAGTTTGAGGGGCTGCCTTAGTTTGAGCGGTTGCCTTAGTTGGAGCGGTTGCCTAAGTTTGAGCGGCCGTCTTAGTTCGATTGGCTGCCTTAGTTTGAGTGGCTGCCATATTTTGAGGGGTTGCCTTAGTTTGAGCGGTTGCCTCAGTTTGAGCGGTTGCCTAAGTTTGAGCGGCCGCCTTAGTTTGAGCGGCTGCCTTAGTTTGAGAGGCTGCCTTAGTTTGAGCGGTCGCCTTAGTTTGAGGGATTGCCTTAGTTTGAGCGGTTGCCTTAGTTTGAGCGGCTGCCTTAGTTTGAGGGGATGCCTTAGTTTGAGGGGATGCCTTAGTTTGAGGGGATGCCTAAGTTTGAGCGGTTGCCTTAGTTTGAGGGGTTGCCTTAGTTTCAGGGGTTGCCTTAGTTTGAGCGGTTGCCTTACCTTGAGCGGTTCCCTTCGTTTGAGGGGTTGCTTTAGTTTGAGTGGTTGCCTTAGATTGAGGGGCTGCCATAGTTTGAGGGGTTGCCTTAGTTTGAGGGGTTGCCTTAGTTTGAGGGGTTGCCTTAGTTTGAGAGTCTGCCTTAGTTTGAGCGTTTGCCTTAGTTCGAGGTGTTGCCTTAGTTTGAGCGTTTGCCTCAGTTCGAGCGGTTGACTTAGTTTGAGGGGTTGCCTTAGTTTGAGAGTCTGCCTTAGTTCGAGCGGTTGCCTTAGTTTGAGGGGTTGCCTTAGTTTGAGGTGTTGCCTTAGTTTGAGCGGTTGCCTTAGTTTGAGCGGTTGCCTTAGTTTGAGCTATTGCCTTAGTTTGAGGTGTTGACTTAGTTTGAGGTGTTGACTTAGTTTGAGGGGCTGCCTTAGTTTGAGGTGTTGACTTAGTATGAGGGGCTGCCTTAGTTTGAGCGGTTGCCTTAGTTTGAGGGGTTGCCTTAGTTTGAGCGGTTGCATTAGTTTGAGCGGCTGCCTTAGTTTAAACGGTTGCCTTATTTTGAGCGGTTGCCTTATTTTGAGCTATTGCCTTAGTTTGAGGGGTTGCCTTAGTTTGAGCGGTTGCCTTAGTTTGAGCGGTTGCCTTAGTTTGAGGGGTTGCCTTAGTTTGAGCGGTTGCATTAGTTTGAGCGGTTGCCTTATTTCGAGCGGTTGCCTTAGTTTGAGGTGTTGCCTTAGTCTGAGCGTCTGCCTTAGTTTAAACGGTTGCCTTATTTTGAGCGGTTGCCTTATTTTGAGCTATTGCCTTAGTTTGAGGGGCTGCCTTAGTTTGAGCGGATGCCTTAGTTTGAGAGTCTGCCTTAGTTTGAGCGCTTGCCTTAGTTAGAGCGGTTGTCTTAGTTTGATTTGTTGCCTTAGTTTGAGGGGCTGCTTTAGTTTGAGCTGTTGCCTTAGTTTGAGCGGTTGCCTTAGTTAGAGCGGTTGCCTTAGTTTGACGTGTTGCCTTAGTGTGAGGGGTTGCCTTAATTTGAGAGGCTGCCTGAGTTTGAGCGGCTGCCTGAGTTTGAGCGGCTGCCATAGTTTGAGCGGTTGCCTTAGTTTGAGGGGTTGCCTTAGTTTGAGCGGTTGTCTTAGTTTGATTTGTTGCCTTAGTTTGAGGGGCTGCTTTAGTTTGAGCTGTTGCCTTAGTTTGAGCGGTTGCCTTAGTTAGAGCGGTTGCCTTAGTTTGACGTGTTGCCTTAGTGTGAGGGGTTGCCTTAATTTGAGAGGCTGCCTGAGTTTGAGCGGCTGCCTGAGTTTGAGCGGCTGCCATAGTTTGAGCGGTTGCCTTAGTTTGAGGGGTTGCCTTAGTTTGAGCGGTTGACTTAGTTTCAGGGGTTGCCTTAGTTTGAGCGGCTGCCTTAGTTTGAGGGGTTGCCTTAGTTTGAGCGGTTGCCTTAGTTTGAGGGGTTGCCTTAGTTTGATTGGCTGCCTTAGTTTGAGGGGATGCCTTAGTTTGAGGGGATGCCTTGGTTTGAGAGGTTGCCTTAGTTTGAGCGGATGCCTTAGTTTGAGCAGTTGCCTTAGTATGCTCGGCTGCCTTAGTTTGAGCGGTTGCCTTAGTTTGAGTGGCCGCCTGAGTTTGAGGGCATGCCTTAGTTTGAGGGGTTCCCTTAGTTTGAGGGGTTGCCTGAGTTTGAGGGGTTGCCTTAGTTTGAGGGGTTGCCTTCCTTTGAGCGGTTGCCTTAGTTTGAGCGGTTGCCTTAGTTTGAGGGGTTGCCTTAGTTTTGGCGGTTGTCTTAGTTTACGGGGTTGCCTTAGTTTGAGCAGGCGCCTTAGTTTGAGGGGTTGCCTTACTTTGAGCGGTTGTCTTAGTTTGAGGGGTTGCCTTAGTTTGATTGGCTGCCTTAGTTTGAGGGATGCCTGAGTTTGAGGGGATGCCTTGGTTTGAGAGGTTGCTTTAGTTTGAGCGGTTGCCTTCGTTTGAGCAGTTGCCTTAGTTAGCTCTGCTGCCTTAGTTTGAGCGGTTGCCTTAGTTTGAGTGGCCGCCTTAGTTTGAGCGGTTGCCTAAGTTTGAGCGGCCGCCTTAGTTTGAGCGGCTGCCTTAGTTTGAGCGGTTGCCTTAGTTTGAGCGGTTGCCTAAGTTTGAGCGGCCGCCTTAGTTTGAGGGGCTGCCTTAGTTTGAGCGGTTGCCTTAGTTGGAGCGGTTGCCTAAGTTTGAGCGGCCGTCTTAGTTTGATCGGCTGCCTTAGTTTGAGTGGCTGCCATAGTTTGAGGGGTTGCCTTAGTTTGAGCGGTTGCCTCAGTTTGAGCGGTTGCCTAAGTTTGAGCGGCCGCCTTAGTTTGAGCGGCTGCCTTAGTTTGAGAGGCTGCCTTAGTTTGAGCGGTCGCCTTAGTTTGAGGGGTTGCCTTAGTTTGAGCGGTTGCCTTAGTTTGAGCGGCTGCCTTAGTTTGAGGGGATGCCTTAGTTTGAGGGGATGCCTTAGTTTGAGGGGATGCCTAAGTTTGAGCGGTTGCCTTAGTTTGAGGGGTTGCCTTAGTTTCAGGGGTTGCCTTCCTTTGAGCGGTTGCCTTAGTTTGAGGGGTTGCCTTAGTTTGAGCGGTTGCCTTACCTTGAGCGGTTCCCTTCATTTGAGGGGTTGCTTTAGTTTGAGTGGTTGCCTTAGATTGAGGGGCTGCCATAGTTTGAGGGGTTGCCTTAGTTTGAGGGGTTGCCTTAGTTTGAGGGGTTGCCTTAGTTTGAGAGTCTGCCTTAGTTTGAGCGTTTGCCTTAGTTCGAGGTGTTGCCTTAGTTTGAGCGTTTGCCTTAGTTCGAGCGGTTGACTTAGTTTGAGGGGTTGCCTTAGTTTGAGAGTCTGCCTTAGTTCGAGCGGTTGCCTTAGTTTGAGGGGTTGCCTTAGTTTGAGGTGTTGCCTTAGTTTGAGCGGTTGCCTTAGTTTGAGCGGTTGCCTTAGTTTGAGCTATTGCCTTAGTTTGAGGTGTTGACTTAGTTTGAGGTGTTGACTTAGTTTGAGGGGCTGCCTTAGTTTGAGGTGTTGACTTAGTTTGAGGGGCTGCCTTAGTTTGAGCGGTTGCCTTAGTTTGAGGGGTTGCCTTAGTTTGAGCGGTTGCTTTATTTTGAGCGGCTGCCTTAGTTTAAACGGTTGCCTTATTTTGAGCGGTTGCCTTATTTTGAACTATTGCCTTAGTTTGAGGGGTTGCCTTAGTTTGAGCGGTTGCCTTAGTTTGAGCGGTTGCCTTAGTTTGAGGGGTTGCCTTAGTTTGAGCGGTTGCATTAGTTTGAGCGGTTGCCTTATTTCGAGCGGTTGCCTTAGTTTGAGGTGTTGCCTTAGTCTGAGCGTCTGCCTTAGTTTAAACGGTTGCCTTATTTTGAGCGGTTGCCTTATTTTGAGAGTCTGCCTTAGTTTGAGCGGTTGCCTTAGTTTGAGCGGTTGCCTTAGTTTGAGGGGCTGCCTTAGTTTGAGCGGTTGCCTTAGTTTGAGAGTCTGCCTTAGTTTGAGCGCTTGCCTTAGTTAGAGCGGTTGTCTTAGTTTGATTTGTTGCATTAGTTTGAGGGGCTGCTTTAGTTTGAGCTGTTGCCTTAGTTTGAGCGGTTGCCTTAGTTAGAGCGGTTGCCTTAGTTTGACGTGTTGCCTTAGTTTGAGGGGTTGCCTTAATTTGAGAGGCTGCCTGAGTTTGAGCGGCTGCCTGAGTTTGAGCGGCTGCCATAGTTTGAGCGGTTGCCTTAGTTTGAGGGGTTGCCTTAGTTTGAGCGGTTGCCTTAGTTTCAGGGGTTGCCTTAGTTTGAGCGGCTGCCTTAGTTTGAGGGGTTGCCTTAGTTTGAGCGGTTGCCTTAGTTTGAGGGGTTGCCTTAGTTTGATTGGCTGCCTTAGTTTGAGGGGATGCCTTAGTTTGAGGGGATGCCTTGGTTTGAGCAGTTGCCTTAGTATGCTCGGCTGCCTTAGTTTGAGCGGTTGCCTTAGTTTGAGTGGCCGCCTAAGTTCGAGCGGTTGCCGAAGTTTGAGCATCCGCCTTAGTTTGAGCGGCTGCCTTAGTTTGAGCGGTTGCCTTAGTTTGAGCGGTTGCCTCAGTTTGAGCGGCCGCCTTAGTTTGAGCGGCTGCCTTAGTTTGAGCGGTTGCCTTAGTTGGAGAGGTTGCCTAAGTTTGAGCGGCTGCCTTAGTTTGAGCGGCTGCCTTAGTTTGAGCGGTTGCCTAAGTTTGAGCGGCTGCCATAGTTTGAGCGGCTGCCTTAGTTTGAGTGGCTGCCTTAGTTTGAGGGGTTTCCTTAGTTTGAGCGGTTGCCTCAGTTTGAGCAGTTGCCTTAGTTTGAGCGGCCGCCTTAGTTTGAGCGGCTGCCTTAGTTTGAGAGGCTGCCTTAGTTTGAGCGGTTGCCTTAGTTTGAGCGGTTGCCTTAGTTTGAGGGGTGGCCTTAGTTTGAGCGGTTGCCTTAGTTTGAGCGGCTGCCTTAGTTTGAGGGGTTGCCTTAGTTTGAGGGGATGCCTTAGTTTGAGCGGTTGCCTTAGTTTGAGCGGTTGCCTTAGTTTGAGGTGTTGCCTTCGTTTGAGCGGTTGTCTTAGTTCGAGCGGTCGCCTCAGTTTGTGTGGTTGCCTTAGTTTGAGCGGTTGCCTTAGTTTGTGTGGTTGCCTTAGTTTGAGCGGTTGCCTTTGTTTGAGGTATTGCCTTAGTTCGAGCGGTTGCCTTAGTTTGAGGGGTTGCCTTATTTTGAGCGGTTGCCTTAGTTTGAGGTGTTGCCTTATTTTGAGCGGTTGCCTTATTTTGAGCTATTGCCTTAGTTTGAGGGGTTGCCTTAGTTTGAGGGGCTGCCTTTGTTTGAGCGGTTGCCTTATTTTGAGAGTCTGCCTCAGTTTGAGCGGTTGCCTTAGTTAGAGCCGTTGTCTTAGTTTGATGTGTTGCCTTAGTTTGAGGGGTTGCCTTAGTTTGAGGGGCTGCCTTAGTTTGAGTGGTTGCCTTAGTTTGAGGGGTTGTCTTAGTTTGAGGTGTTGCCTAACTTTGAGGGGCTGGTTTAGTTTGAGCTGTTGCCTTAGTTTGAGCGGTTGCCTTCGTTTGAGCGGTTGCCTTAGTTTGAGGTGTTGCCTTAGTTTCAGGGTTTGCCTTAGTTTGAGGGGTTGCCTTAGTTTGAGCAGCTGCCTGAGTTTGAGTGGCTGCCTTAGTTTGAGGGGTTGCCTTAGTTTGAGCGGTTGCCTTAGTTTGAGGGGTTGCCTTAGTTTGAGCGGTTGCCTCAGTTTGAGA
This sequence comes from Heterodontus francisci, assembly GCF_036365525.1. Taxonomy (NCBI): domain Eukaryota; kingdom Metazoa; phylum Chordata; class Chondrichthyes; order Heterodontiformes; family Heterodontidae; genus Heterodontus; species Heterodontus francisci. The sequence continues at coordinate 2,012,323 of NC_090408.1, forward strand.
GTCTGCCTTAGTTTGAGCGGCTGCCTTAGTTTGAGGGGCTGCCTTAGTTTGAGCAGTTGCCTGAGTTTGAGGGCATGCCTTAGTTTGAGGGGTTCCCTTAGTTTGAGGGGTTGCCTGAGTTTGAGGGGTTGCCTTAGTTTGAGGGGTTGCCTTCCTTTGAGCGGTTGCCTTTGTTTGAGCGGCTGCCCTAGTTTTAGGGGCTGCCTTAGTCTGAGCGGTTGCCTTAGTTTGAGGGGATGCCTTAGTTTGAGGGGTTGCCTGAGTTTGAGGGGTTGCCTTACTTTGAGCGGTTGCCTTAGTTTGAGGGGTTGCCTTATTTTCAGGGTTTGCCTTCCTTTGAGAGGTTGCCTTAGTTTGAGGGGTTGCCTTAGTTTGAGTGGCTGCCTTAGTTTGAGGGGTTGCCTTCGTTTGAGCGGCTGACTATGTTTGAGCGGTTGCCTTAGTTTGAGGGGTTGCCTTAGTTTGAGCGGTTGCCTTAGTTTGAGTGGCTGCCTTAGTTTGAGGGGATGCCTTAGTTTGAGGGGATGCCTTAGTTTGAGCGGTTGCCTTAGTTTGAGCGGTTGCCTTAGTTTGAGCGATTGCCTAAGTTTGAGCGGCCGCCTTAGTTTGAGCGGCTGCCTTAGTTTGAGTGGCTGCATTAGTTTGAGGGGATGCCTTAGTTTGAGGGGATGCCTTAGTTTGAGCGGTTGCCTTAGTTTGAGCGGTTGCCTTAGTTTGAGGGGTTGCCTTAGTTTGAGCGGCTGCCTTAGTTTGAGCGGTTGCCTAAGTTTGAGCGGCCACCATATTTTGAGCGACTGCCTTAGTTTGAGTGGCTGCCTTAGTTTGAGGGGTTGCCTTAGTTTGAGCGGTTGCCTCAGTTTGAGCAGTTGCCTTAGTTTGAGCGGCCGCCTTAGTTTGAGCGGCTGCCTTAGTTTGAGAGGCTGCCTTAGTTTGAGCGGTTGCCTTTGTTTGAGCGGTTGCCTTAGTTTGAGGGGTTGCCTTAGTTTGAGCGGTTGCCTTAGTTTGAGCGGCTGCCTTAGTTTGAGGGGTTGCCTTAGTTTGAGGGGATGCCTTAGTTTGAGGGGATGCCTTAGTTTGAGCGGTTGCCTTAGTTTGAGGTGTTGCCTTAGTTTGAGCGGTTGCCTTAGTTCGAGCGGTCGCCTTAGTTTGAGGTGTTGCCTTGGTTTGAGCGGCCGCCTCAGTTTGAGCGTTTGCCTTAGTTTGTGTGGTTGCCTTAGTTTGAGCGGTTGCCTTTGTTTGAGGTATTGCCTTAGTTTGAGGGGATGCCTTAGTTTGAGAGTCTGCCTTAGTTCGAGCGGTTGCCTTAGTTTGAGGGGTTGCCTTAGTTTGAGCGGTTGCCTTAGTTAGAGCTATTGCCCTAGTTTGAGGTGTTGCCTTATTTCGAGCGGTTGCCTTAGTTTGAGGTGTTGCCTTATTTTGAGCGGTTGCCTTATTTTGAGCTATTGCCTTAGTTTGAGGTGTTGCCTTAGTTTGAGGGGCTGCCTTTGTTTGAGCGGTTGCCTTAGTTTGAGAGTCTGCCTCAGTTTGAGCGGTTGCCTTAGTTAGAGCAGTTGTCTTTGTTTGATGTGTTGCCTTAGTTTGAGGGGTTGCCTTAGTTTGAGGGGCTGCCTTAGTTTGAGTGGTTGCCTTAGTTTGAGGGGTTGTCTTAGTTTGAGGTGTTGCCTAAGTTTGAGGGGCTGCTTTAGTTTGAGCTGTTGCCTTAGTTTGAGCGGTTGCCTTCGTTTGAGCGGTTGCCTTAGTTTGAGGTGTTGCCTTAGTTTCAGGGTTTGCCTTAGTTTGAGGGGTTGCCTTAGTTTGAGCGGCTGCCTGAGTTTGAGTGGCTGCCTTAGTTTGAGGGGTTGCCTTAGTTTGAGCGGTTGCCTTAGTTTGAGGGGTTGCCTTAGTTTGAGCGGTTGCCTCAGTTTGAGAGTCTGCCTTAGTTTGAGCGGCTGCCTTAGTTTGAGGGGCTGCCTTAGTTTGAGCAGTTGCCTGAGTTTGTGGGCATGCCTTAGTTTGAGGTGTTCCCTTAGTTTGAGGGGTTGCCTGAGTTTGAGGGGTTGCCTTAGTTTGAGGGGTTGCCTTCCTTTGAGCGGTTGCCTTTGTTTGAGCGGCTGCCTTAGTTTTAGGGGCTGCCTTAGTTTGAGCGGTTGCCTTAGTTTGAGGGGATGCCATAGTTTGAGGGGTTGCCTGAGTTTGAGGGGTTGCCTTAGTTTGGGCGGTTGCCTTAGTTTGAGGGGTTGCCTTAGTTTCAGTGTTTGCCTTCCTTTGAGAGGTTGCCTTAGTTTGAGGGGTTGCCTTAGTTTGAGTGGCTGCCTTAGTTTGAGGGGTTGCCTTCGTTTGAGCGGTTGCCTCAGTTTGAGCGGTTGCCTAAGTTTGAGCGGCTGCCTTAGTTTGAGCGGCTGCCTTAGTTTGAGCGGCTGATTATGTTTGAGCGGTTGCCTTAGTTTGAGGGGTTGCCTTAGTTTGAGCGGTTGCCTTAGTTTGAGGGGTTGCCTTAGTTTGATTGGCTGCCTTAGTTTGAGGGGATGCCTTAGTTTGAGGGGATGCCTTGGTTTGAGCAGTTGCCTTAGTATGCTCGGCTGCCTTAGTTTGAGCGGTTGCCTTAGTTTGAGTGGCCGCCTAAGTTCGAGCGGTTGCCGAAGTTTGAGCATCCGCCTTAGTTTGAGCGGCTGCCTTAGTTTGAGCGGTTGCCTTAGTTTGAGCGGTTGCCTCAGTTTGAGCGGCCGCCTTAGTTTGAGCGGCTGCCTTAGTTTGAGCGGTTGCCTTAGTTGGAGAGGTTGCCTAAGTTTGAGCGGCTGCCTTAGTTTGAGCGGCTGCCTTAGTTTGAGCGGTTGCCTAAGTTTGAGCGGCTGCCATAGTTTGAGCGGCTGCCTTAGTTTGAGTGGCTGCCTTAGTTTGAGGGGTTTCCTTAGTTTGAGCGGTTGCCTCAGTTTGAGCAGTTGCCTTAGTTTGAGCGGCCGCCTTAGTTTGAGCGGCTGCCTTAGTTTGAGAGGCTGCCTTAGTTTGAGCGGTTGCCTTAGTTTGAGCGGTTGCCTTAGTTTGAGGGGTGGCCTTAGTTTGAGCGGTTGCCTTAGTTTGAGCGGCTGCCTTAGTTTGAGGGGTTGCCTTAGTTTGAGGGGATGCCTTAGTTTGAGCGGTTGCCTTAGTTTGAGCGGTTGCCTTAGTTTGAGGTGTTGCCTTCGTTTGAGCGGTTGTCTTAGTTCGAGCGGTCGCCTCAGTTTGTGTGGTTGCCTTAGTTTGAGCGGTTGCCTTAGTTTGTGTGGTTGCCTTAGTTTGAGCGGTTGCCTTTGTTTGAGGTATTGCCTTAGTTCGAGCGGTTGCCTTAGTTTGAGGGGTTGCCTTATTTTGAGCGGTTGCCTTAGTTTGAGGTGTTGCCTTATTTTGAGCGGTTGCCTTATTTTGAGCTATTGCCTTAGTTTGAGGGGTTGCCTTAGTTTGAGGGGCTGCCTTTGTTTGAGCGGTTGCCTTATTTTGAGAGTCTGCCTCAGTTTGAGCGGTTGCCTTAGTTAGAGCCGTTGTCTTAGTTTGATGTGTTGCCTTAGTTTGAGGGGTTGCCTTAGTTTGAGGGGCTGCCTTAGTTTGAGTGGTTGCCTTAGTTTGAGGGGTTGTCTTAGTTTGAGGTGTTGCCTAACTTTGAGGGGCTGGTTTAGTTTGAGCTGTTGCCTTAGTTTGAGCGGTTGCCTTCGTTTGAGCGGTTGCCTTAGTTTGAGGTGTTGCCTTAGTTTCAGGGTTTGCCTTAGTTTGAGGGGTTGCCTTAGTTTGAGCAGCTGCCTGAGTTTGAGTGGCTGCCTTAGTTTGAGGGGTTGCCTTAGTTTGAGCGGTTGCCTTAGTTTGAGGGGTTGCCTTAGTTTGAGCGGTTGCCTCAGTTTGAGAGTCTGCCTTAGTTTGAGCGGCTGCCTTAGTTTGAGGGGCTGCCTTAGTTTGAGCAGTTGCCTGAGTTTGAGGGCATGCCTTAGTTTGAGGGGTTCCCTTAGTTTGAGGGGTTGCCTGAGTTTGAGGGGTTGCCTTAGTTTGAGGGGTTGCCTTCCTTTGAGCGGTTGCCTTTGTTTGAGCGGCTGCCCTAGTTTTAGGGGCTGCCTTAGTCTGAGCGGTTGCCTTAGTTTGAGGGGATGCCTTAGTTTGAGGGGTTGCCTGAGTTTGAGGGGTTGCCTTACTTTGAGCGGTTGCCTTAGTTTGAGGGGTTGCCTTATTTTCAGGGTTTGCCTTCCTTTGAGAGGTTGCCTTAGTTTGAGGGGTTGCCTTAGTTTGAGTGGCTGCCTTAGTTTGAGGGGTTGCCTTCGTTTGAGCGGCTGACTATGTTTGAGCGGTTGCCTTAGTTTGAGGGGTTGCCTTAGTTTGAGCGGTTGCCTTAGTTTGAGTGGCTGCCTTAGTTTGAGGGGATGCCTTAGTTTGAGGGGATGCCTTAGTTTGAGCGGTTGCCTTAGTTTGAGCGGTTGCCTTAGTTTGAGCGATTGCCTAAGTTTGAGCGGCCGCCTTAGTTTGAGCGGCTGCCTTAGTTTGAGTGGCTGCATTAGTTTGAGGGGATGCCTTAGTTTGAGGGGATGCCTTAGTTTGAGCGGTTGCCTTAGTTTGAGCGGTTGCCTTAGTTTGAGGGGTTGCCTTAGTTTGAGCGGCTGCCTTAGTTTGAGCGGTTGCCTAAGTTTGAGCGGCCACCATATTTTGAGCGACTGCCTTAGTTTGAGTGGCTGCCTTAGTTTGAGGGGTTGCCTTAGTTTGAGCGGTTGCCTCAGTTTGAGCAGTTGCCTTAGTTTGAGCGGCCGCCTTAGTTTGAGCGGCTGCCTTAGTTTGAGAGGCTGCCTTAGTTTGAGCGGTTGCCTTTGTTTGAGCGGTTGCCTTAGTTTGAGGGGTTGCCTTAGTTTGAGCGGTTGCCTTAGTTTGAGCGGCTGCCTTAGTTTGAGGGGTTGCCTTAGTTTGAGGGGATGCCTTAGTTTGAGGGGATGCCTTAGTTTGAGCGGTTGCCTTAGTTTGAGGTGTTGCCTTAGTTTGAGCGGTTGCCTTAGTTCGAGCGGTCGCCTTAGTTTGAGGTGTTGCCTTGGTTTGAGCGGCCGCCTCAGTTTGAGCGTTTGCCTTAGTTTGTGTGGTTGCCTTAGTTTGAGCGGTTGCCTTTGTTTGAGGTATTGCCTTAGTTTGAGGGGATGCCTTAGTTTGAGAGTCTGCCTTAGTTCGAGCGGTTGCCTTAGTTTGAGGGGTTGCCTTAGTTTGAGCGGTTGCCTTAGTTAGAGCTATTGCCCTAGTTTGAGGTGTTGCCTTATTTCGAGCGGTTGCCTTAGTTTGAGGTGTTGCCTTATTTTGAGCGGTTGCCTTATTTTGAGCTATTGCCTTAGTTTGAGGTGTTGCCTTAGTTTGAGGGGCTGCCTTTGTTTGAGCGGTTGCCTTAGTTTGAGAGTCTGCCTCAGTTTGAGCGGTTGCCTTAGTTAGAGCAGTTGTCTTTGTTTGATGTGTTGCCTTAGTTTGAGGGGTTGCCTTAGTTTGAGGGGCTGCCTTAGTTTGAGTGGTTGCCTTAGTTTGAGGGGTTGTCTTAGTTTGAGGTGTTGCCTAAGTTTGAGGGGCTGCTTTAGTTTGAGCTGTTGCCTTAGTTTGAGCGGTTGCCTTCGTTTGAGCGGTTGCCTTAGTTTGAGGTGTTGCCTTAGTTTCAGGGTTTGCCTTAGTTTGAGGGGTTGCCTTAGTTTGAGCGGCTGCCTGAGTTTGAGTGGCTGCCTTAGTTTGAGGGGTTGCCTTAGTTTGAGCGGTTGCCTTAGTTTGAGGGGTTGCCTTAGTTTGAGCGGTTGCCTCAGTTTGAGAGTCTGCCTTAGTTTGAGCGGCTGCCTTAGTTTGAGGGGCTGCCTTAGTTTGAGCAGTTGCCTGAGTTTGTGGGCATGCCTTAGTTTGAGGTGTTCCCTTAGTTTGAGGGGTTGCCTGAGTTTGAGGGGTTGCCTTAGTTTGAGGGGTTGCCTTCCTTTGAGCGGTTGCCTTTGTTTGAGCGGCTGCCTTAGTTTTAGGGGCTGCCTTAGTTTGAGCGGTTGCCTTAGTTTGAGGGGATGCCATAGTTTGAGGGGTTGCCTGAGTTTGAGGGGTTGCCTTAGTTTGGGCGGTTGCCTTAGTTTGAGGGGTTGCCTTAGTTTCAGTGTTTGCCTTCCTTTGAGAGGTTGCCTTAGTTTGAGGGGTTGCCTTAGTTTGAGTGGCTGCCTTAGTTTGAGGGGTTGCCTTCGTTTGAGCGGTTGCCTCAGTTTGAGCGGTTGCCTAAGTTTGAGCGGCTGCCTTAGTTTGAGCGGCTGCCTTAGTTTGAGCGGCTGATTATGTTTGAGCGGTTGCCTTAGTTTGAGGGGTTGCCTTAGTTTGAGCGGTTGCCTTAGTTTGAGTGGCTGCCTTAGTTTGAGGGGATGCCTTAGTTTGAGGGGATGCCTTAGTTTAAGCGGTTGCCTTAGTTTGAGCGGTTGCCTTAGTTTGAGCGGCTGGCTTAGTTTGAGGGGATGCCTCAGTTTGAGCGGTTGCCTTAGTTTGAGTGGATGCCTTCGTTTGAGCGGTTGCCTTTGTTTGATTGGCTGCCTTAGTTTGAGGGGATGCCTTAGTTTGAGGGGATGCCTTGGTTTGAGCGGCTGCCTTAGTTTGAGCGGTTGCCTTAGTTTGAGCAGTTGCCTTAGTTTGTGAGTCTGCCTTAGTTTGTGCGGTTGCCTTAGTTAGAGCGGTTGTCTTAGTTTGATGTGTTGCCTTAGTTTGAGGGGTTGCCTTAGTTTGAGGGGCTGCCTTAGTTTGAGTGGTTGCCTTAGTTTGAGGGGTTGTCTTAGTTTGAGGTGTTGCCTAAGTTTGAGGGGCTGCTTTAGTTTGAGCGGTTGCCTTAATTTGAGGTGTTGCCTTAGTTTCAGGGTTTGCCTTAGTTTGAGGGGTTGCCTTAGTTTGAGCGGCTGCCTGAGTTTGAGCGGCTGCCTTAGTTTGAGGGGTTGCCTTAGTTTGAGCGGTTGCCTTAGTTTGAGGGGTTGCCTTAGTTTGAGCGGTTGCCTCAGTTTGAGAGTCTGCCTTAGTTTGAGCGGCTGCCTTAGTTTGAGGGGCTGCCTTAGTTTGAGCAGTTGCCTGAGTTTGAGGGGATGCCTTGGTTTGAGGGGTTCCCTTAGTTTGAGGGGTTGCCGGAGTTTGAGGGGTTGCCTTATTTTGAGGGGTTGCCTTCCTTTGAGCGGTTGCCTTAGTTTGAGCGGCTGCCTTAGTTTTAGGGGCTGCCTTAGTTTGAGCGGTTGCCTTAGTTTGAGGGGATGCCTTAGTTTGAGGGGTTGCCTGAGTTTGAGGGGTTGCCTTAGTTTGAGCGGTTGCCTTAGCTTGAGTGGTTGCCTTAGTTTCAGGGTTTGCCTTCCTTTGAGCGGTTGCCTTAGTTTGAGGGGTTGCCTTAGCTTGAGTGGCTGCCTTAGTTTGAGGGGTTGCCTTAGTTTGAGCGGTTGCCTCAGTTTGAGCGGTTGCCTAAGTTTGAGCGGCCGCCTTAGTTTGAGCGGCTGCCTTAGTTTGAGCGGCTGCCTTAGTTTGAGCGGTTGCCTTAGTTTGAGGGGATGCCTTAGTTTGAGCGGTTGCCTTTGTTTGAGGTGTTGCCTTAGTTTGAGGGGTTGCCTTAGTTTCAGAGTCTGCCTTAGTTCGAGCTGTTGCCTTAGTTTGAGGGGTTGCCTTATTTTGAGCGGTTGCCTAAGTTTGAGTGGCTGCCTTAGTTTGAGGGGTTGCCTTAGTTTGAGAGTCTGCCTTAGTTTGAGCGGTTGCCTCAGTTTGAGCGGTTGCCTAAGTTTGAGCGGCCGCCTTAGTTTGAGCGGCTGCCTTAGTTTGAGTGGCTGCCTTAGTTTGAGGGGTTGCCTTAGTTTGAGCGGTTGCCTCAGTTTGAGCGGTTGCCTTAGTTTGAGCGGTTGCATTAGTTTGAGCGGCTGCCTTAGTTTGAGTGGTTGCCTCAGTTTGAGGGGTTGCCTTAGTTTGAGCGGTTGCATTAGTTTGAGCAGTTGCCTCAGTTTGAGCGGTTGCCTAAGTTTGAGTGGTTGCCTCAGTTTGAGGGGTTGCCTTAGTTTGAGAGTCTGCCTTAGTTCGAGCGGTTGCATTAGTTTGAGCGGTTGCCTCAGTTTGAGCGGTTGCCTAAATTTGAGCGGCCGCCTTAGTTTGAGCGGCTGCCTTAGTTTGAGCGGCTGCCTTAGTTTGAGAGGCTGCCTTAGTTTGAGCGGTTGCCTTAGTTTGAGGGGTTGCCTTAGTTTGAGCGGTTGCCTTAGTTTGAGCGGCTGCCTTAGTTTGAGGGGATGCCTTAGTTTGAGGGGATGCCTTAGTTTGAGCTATTGCCTTAGATGGAGGGGTTGCCTCAGTTTGAGGGGCTGCCTTAGTTTGAGCGGTTGCCTTAGTTTGAGAGTCTGCCTTAGTTTGAGCGGTTGCCTTAGTTAGAGCGGTTGTCTTAGTTTGAGGTGTTGCCTTAGTTTGAGGGGTTGCCTTAGTTTGAGGGGCTGCCTTAGTTTGAGTGGTTGCCTTAATTAGAGCGGTTGTCTTAGTTTGAGGTGTTGTTTTAGTTTGAGGGGCTGCTTTAGTTTGAGGTGTTGCCTTAGTTTGAGGGTTTGCCTTAGTTTGAGGGGTTGCCTTATTTTGAGCGGCTGCCTGAGTTTGAGCGGCTGCCTTTGTTTGAGGGGTTGCCTTAGTTTGAGCGGTTGCCTTAGTTTGAGGGGTTGCCTTAGTTAGAGCGGTTGCCTCAGTTTGAGAGTCTGCCTTAGTTTGAGCGGCTGCCTTAGTTTGAGGGGCTGCCTTAGTTTCAGCAGTTGCCTGAGTTTGAGGGGATGCCTTAGTTTGAGGGGTTGCCTTAGTTTGAGGGGTTGCCTGAGTTTGATGGGTTGCCTTAGTTTGAGGGGTTGCCTTCCTTTGAGCGGTTGCCTTTGTTTGAGGGGATGCCTTAGTTTGAGGGGTTTTCTGAGTTTGAGGGGTTGCCTTAGTTTGAGCGGTTACCTTAGTTTGAGGGGTTGCCTTAGTTTCAGGGTTTGCCTTCCTTTGAGCGGTTGCCTTAGTTTAAGCGGTTGCCTTAGTTTGAGTGGCTCCCTTAGTTTGAGGGGATGCCTTAGTTTGAGCGGCTGCCTTAGTTTGAGCGGTTGCCTTAGTTTGAGGGGTTGCCTTAGTTTGAGCGGTTGCCTTAGTTTGAATGGCTGCCTTAGTTTGAGGGGTTGCCTTAGTTTGAGCGGTTGCCTTAGTTTGAGGGGTTGCCTTAGTTTGAGCGGTTGCCTCAGTTTGAGAGTCTGCCTTAGTTTGAGCGGCTGCCTTAGTTTGAGGGGCTGCCTTAGTTTGAGCAGTTGCCTGAGTTTGTGGGCATGCCTTAGTTTGAGGTGTTCCCTTAGTTTGAGGGGTTGCCTGAGTTTGAGGGGTTGCCTTAGTTTGAGGGGTTGCCTTCCTTTGAGCGGTTGCCTTTGTTTGAGCGGCTGCCTTAGTTTTAGGGGCTGCCTTAGTTTGAGCGGTTGCCTTAGTTTGAGGGGATGCCATAGTTTGAGGGGTTGCCTGAGTTTGAGGGGTTGCCTTAGTTTGGGCGGTTGCCTTAGTTTGAGGGGTTGCCTTAGTTTCAGTGTTTGCCTTCCTTTGAGAGGTTGCCTTAGTTTGAGGGGTTGCCTTCGTTTGAGCGGTTGCCTCAGTTTGAGCGGCTGCCTTAGTTTGAGCGGCTGATTATGTTTGAGCGGTTGCCTTAGTTTGAGGGGTTGCCTTAGTTTGAGCGGTTGCCTTAGTTTGAGTGGCTGCCTTAGTTTGAGGGGATGCCTTAGTTTGAGGGGATGCCTCAGTTTGAGCGGTTGCCTTAGTTTGAGTGGATGCCTTCGTATGAGCGGTTGCCTTTGTTTGATTGGCTGCCTTAGTTTGAGGGGATGCCTTAGTTTGAGGGGATGCCTTGGTTTGAGCGGCTGCCTTAGTTTGAGCGGTTGCCTTAGTTTGAGCGGTTGCCTTAGTTTGTGCGGTTGCCTTAGTTAGAGCGGTTGTCTTAGTTTGATGTGTTGCCTTAGTTTGAGGGGTTGCCTTAGTTTGAGGGGCTGCCTTAGTTTGAGTGGTTGCCTTAGTTTGAGGGGTTGTCTTAGTTTGAGGTGTTGCCTAAGTTTGAGGGGCTGCTTTAGTTTGAGCGGTTGCCTTAATTTGAGGTGTTGCCTTAGTTTCAGGGTTTGCCTTAGTTTGAGGGGTTGCCTTAGTTTGAGCGGTTGCCTGAGTTTGAGCGGCTGCCTTAGTTTTAGGGGTTGCCTTAGTTTGAGCGGTTGCCTTAGTTTGAGGGGTTGCCTTAGTTTGAGCGGTTGCCTCAGTTTGAGAGTCTGCCTTAGTTTGAGCAGTTGCCTGAGTTTGAGGGGATGCCTTGGTTTGAGGGGTTCCCTTAGTTTGAGGGGTTGCCTGAGTTTGAGGGGTTGCCTTATTTTGAGGGGTTGCCTTCCTTTGAGCGGTTGCCTTTGTTTGAGCGGCTGCCTTAGTTTTAGGGGCTGCCTTAGTTTGAGCGGTTGCCTTAGTTTGAGGGGATGCCTTAGTTTGAGGGGTTGCCTGAGTTTGAGGGGTTGCCTTAGTTTGAGCGGTTGCCTTAGCTTGAGTGGTTGCCTTAGTTTCAGGGTTTGCCTTCCTTTGAGCGGTTGCCTTAGTTTGAGGGGTTGCCTTAGCTTGAGTGGCTGCCTTAGTTTGAGGGGTTGCCTTAGTTTGAGCGGTTGCCTCAGTTTGAGCGGTTGCCTAAGTTTGAGCGGCCGCCTTAGTTTGAGCGGTTGCCTTAGTTTGAGGGGATGCCTTAGTTTGAGCGGTTGCCTTTGTTTGAGGTGTTGCCTTAGTTTGAGGGGTTGCCTTAGTTTCAGAGTCTGCCTTAGTTCGAGCTGTTGCCTTAGTTTGAGGGGTTGCCTTAGTTTGAGCGGTTGCCTAAGTTTGAGTGGCTGCCTTAGTTTGAGGGGTTGCCTTAGTTTGAGAGTCTGCCTTAGTTTGAGCGGTTGCCTCAGTTTGAGCGGTTGCCTAAGTTTGAGCGGCCGCCTTAGTTTGAGCGGCTGCCTTAGTTTGAGTGGCTGCCTTAGTTTGAGGGGTTGCCTTAGTTTGAGCGGTTGCCTCAGTTTGAGCGGTTGCCTTAGTTTGAGCGGTTGCATTAGTTTGAGCGGCTGCCTTAGTTTGAGGGGTTGCCTCAGTTTGAGGGGTTGCCTTAGTTTGAGCGGTTGCATTAGTTTGAGCAGTTGCCTCAGTTTGAGCGGTTGCCTAAGTTTGAGTGGTTGCCTCAGTTTGAGGGGTTGCCTTAGTTTGAGAGTCTGCCTTAGTTCGAGCGGTTGCATTAGTTTGAGCGGTTGCCTCAGTTTGAGCGGTTGCCTAAATTTGAGCGGCCGCCTTAGTTTGAGCGGCTGCCTTAGTTTGAGCGGCTGCCTTAGTTTGAGAGGCTGCCTTAGTTTGAGCGGTTGCCTTAGTTTGAGGGGTTGCCTTAGTTTGAGCGGTTGCCTTAGTTTGAGCGGCTGCCTTAGTTTGAGGGGATGCCTTAGTTTGAGGGGATGCCTTAGTTTGAGCTATTGCCTTAGATGGAGGGGTTGCCTCAGTTTGAGGGGCTGCCTTAGTTTGAGCGGTTGCCTTAGTTTGAGAGTCTGCCTTAGTTTGAGCGGTTGCCTTAGTTAGAGCGGTTGTCTTAGTTTGAGGTGTTGCCTTAGTTTGAGGGGTTGCCTTAGTTTGAGGGGCTGCCTTAGTTTGAGTGGTTGCCTTAATTAGAGCGGTTGTCTTAGTTTGAGGTGTTGCCTTCGTTAGAGCGGTTGCCTTAGTTTGAGGTGTTGCCTTAGTTTGAGGGTTTGCCTTAGTTTGAGGGGTTGCCTTAGTTTGAGCGGCTGCCTGAGTTTGAGCGGCTGCCTTTGTTTGAGGGGTTGCCTTAGTTTGAGCGGTTGCCTTAGTTTGAGCGGTTGCCTTAGTTTGAGGGGTTGCCTTAGTTAGAGCGGTTGCCTCAGTTTGAGAGTCTGCCTTAGTTTGAGCGGCTGCCTTAGTTTGAGGGGCTGCCTTAGTTTGAGCGGTTGCCTTAGTTTGAGCGGTTGCCTTAGTTTGAGGGGTTGCCTTAGTTAGAGCGGTTGCCTCAGTTTGAGAGTCTGCCTTAGTTTGAGCGGCTGCCTTAGTTTCAGCAGTTGCCTGAGTTTGAGGGGATGCCTTAGTTTGAGGGGTTGCCTTAGTTTGAGGGGTTGCCTTCCTTTGAGCGGTTGCCTTTGTTTGAGGGGCTGCCTTAGTTTCAGCAGTTGCCTGAGTTTGAGGGGATGCCTTAGTTTGAGGGGTTGCCTTAGTTTGAGGGGTTGCCTGAGTTTGAGGGGTTGCCTTAGTTTGAGGGGTTGCCTTCCTTTGAGCGGTTGCCTTTGTTTGAGGAGATGCCTTAGTTTGAGGGGTTTTCTGAGTTTGAGGGGTTGACTTAGTTTGAGCCGTTACCTTAGTTTGAGGGGTTGCCTTAGTTTCAGGGTTTGCCTTCCTTTGAGCGGTTGCCTTAGTTTGAGTGGCTCCCTTAGTTTGAGGGGATGCCTTAGTTTGAGCGGCTGCCTTAGTTTGAGCGGTTGCCTTAGTTTGAGGGGTTGCCTTAGTTTGAGCGGTTGCCTTAGTTTGAATGGCTGCCTTAGTTTGAGGGGATGCCTTAGTTTGAGGGGATGCCTGAGTTTGAGCGGTTGCCTTAGTTTGAGCGGTTGCCTTAGTTTGAGCAGCTGGCATAGTTTGAGGGGATGCCTTAGTTTGAGCGGTTGCCTTAGTTTGAGCGGTTGCCTTCGTTTGAGCGGTTGCCTTAGTTTGAGTTGCCGCCTTAGTTTGAACGGCTGCCTTAGTTTGAGGGGATGCCTTAGTTTGAGCGGTTGCCTTAGTTTGAGCAGTTGCCTCAGTTTGAGCGGCCGCCTTAGTTTGAGCGGTTGCCTTACTTTGAGGGGATGCCTTAGTTTGAGCGGTTGCCTTGGTTTGAGCGGTTGCCTTAGTTTGAGGTGTTGCCTTAGTTTGAGCGTTTGCCTTAGTTTGAGGTGTTGCCTTAGTTTGAGCGGTTGCCTTAGTTTGAGCGGTTGCCTTAGTTTGAGCGGGCGCCTTTGTTTGAGTGGCTGCCTTAGTTTGAGCGGTTGCCTTAGTTTGAGCAGCTGCCTAAGTTTGAGCGGCCGCCTTAGTTTGAGCGGCTGCCTTAGTTTGAGCGGTTGCCTTAGTTTGAGGGGCTGCCTTAGTTTGAGCAGTTGCCTGAGTTTGAGGGGATGCCTTAGTTTGAGGGGTTGCCTTAGTTTGAGGGGTTGCCTGAGTTTGAGGGGTTGCCTTAGTTTGAGGGGTTGCCTTCCTTTGAGCGGTTGCCTTTGTTTGAGCGGCAGCCTTAGTTTGGGGGGCTGCCTTAGTTTGAGCGGTTGCCTTAGTTTGAGGGGATGCCTTAGTTTGAGGGGTTGCCTGAGTTTGAGGGGTTGCCTTAGTTTGAGCGGTTGCCTTAGTTTGAGGGGTTGCCTTAGTTTCAGGGTTTGCCTTCCTTTGAGCGGTTGCCTTAGTTTGAGGGGTTGCCTTAGTTTGAGTGGCTGCCTTAGTTTGAGGGGATGCCTTAGTTTGAGGGGCTGCCTTAGTTTGAGTGGTTGCCTTAATTAGAGCGGTTGTCTTAGTTTGAGGTGTTGTTTTAGTTTGAGGGGCTGCTTTAGTTTGAGCTGTTGCCTTAGTTTGAGCGGTTGCCTTAGTTTGAGCGGGCGCCTTTGTTTGAGTGGCTGCCTTAGTTTGAGCGGTTGCCTTAGTTTGAGCAGCTGCCTAAGTTTGAGCGGCCGCCTTAGTTTGAGCGGCTGCCTTAGTTTGAGCGGTTGCCTTAGTTTGAGGGGCTGCCTTAGTTTGAGCAGTTGCCTGAGTTTGAGGGGATGCCTTAGTTTGAGGGGTTGCCTTAGTTTGAGGGGTTGCCTGAGTTTGAGGGGTTGCCTTAGTTTGAGCGGTTGCCTCAGTTTGAGCGGTTGCCTAAATTTGAGCGGCCGCCTTAGTTTGAGCGGCTGCCTTAGTTTGAGCGGCTGCCTTAGTTTGAGAGGCTGCCTTAGTTTGAGCGGTTGCCTTAGTTTGAGGGGTTGCCTTAGTTTGAGCGGTTGCCTTAGTTTGAGCGGCTGCCTTAGTTTGAGGGGATGCCTTAGTTTGAGGGGATGCCTTAGTTTGAGCTATTGCCTTAGATGGAGGGGTTGCCTCAGTTTGAGGGGCTGCCTTAGTTTGAGCGGTTGCCTTAGTTTGAGAGTCTGCCTTCGTTTGAGCGGTTGCCTTAGAGCGGCTGCCTTAGTTTGAGGGGCTGCCTTAGTTTGAGCGGTTGCCTTAGTTTGAGAGTCTGCCTTCGTTTGAGCGGTTGCCTTAGTTAGAGCGGCTGCCTTAGTTTGAGGGGATGCCTTAGTTTGAGTGGTTGCCTTAATTAGAGCGGTTGTCTTAGTTTGAGGTTTTGCCTTAGTTTGAGGGGTTGCCTTAGTTTGAGGGGCTGCCTTAGTTTGAGTGGTTGCCTTAATTAGAGCGGTTGTCTTAGTTTGAGGTGTTGTTTTAGTTTGAGGGTTTGCCTTAGTTTGAGGGGTTGCCTTAGTTTGAGCGGCTGCCTGAGTTTGAGCGGTTGCCTTAGTTTGAGGTGTTGCCTTAGTTTGAGGGTTTGCCTTAGTTTGAGGGGTTGCCTTAGTTTGAGGGGTTGCCTTAGTTTGAGGGTTTGCTTTAGTTTGAGCTGTTGCCTTAGTTTGAGCGGTTGCCTTAGTTTGAGCAGCTGCCTAAGTTTGAGCGGCCGCCTTAGTTTGAGCGGCTGCCTTAGTTTGAGCGGTTGCCTTAGTTTGAGGGGCTGCCTTAGTTTGAGCAGTTGCCTGAGTTTGAGGGGATGCCTTAGTTTGAGGGGTTGCCTTAGTTTGAGGGGTTGCCTGAGTTTGAGGGGTTGCCTTAGTTTGAGGGGTTGCCTTCCTTTGAGCGGTTGCCTTTGTTTGAGCGGCAGCCTAAGTTTGGGGGGCTGCCTTAGTTTGAGCGGTTGCCTTAGTTTGAGGGGATGCCTTAGTTTGAGGGGTTGCCTGAGTTTGAGGGGTTGCCTTAGTTTGAGCGGTTGCCTTAGTTTGAGTGGCTGCCTTAGTTTGAGGGGATGCCTTAGTTTGAGCGGTTGCCTCAGTTTGAAAGGTTGCCAAATTTGAGCGGCCGCCTTAGTTTGAGCGGTTGCCTTAGTTTGAGCGGCTGCCTTAGTTTGAGCGGTTGCCTTAGTTTGAGGGGTTGCCTTAGTTTGAGCGGTTGCCTTAGTTTGAGTGGCTGCCTTAGTTTGAGGGGATGCCTTAGTTTGAGGGGATACCTTATTTTGAGCGGTTGCCTAAGTTTGAGCGGTTGCCTTAGTTTGAGCGGCTGGCATAGTTTGAGGGGATGCCTTAGTTTGAGCGGTTGCCTTAGTTTGAGGGGATGCCTTAGTTTGAGTGGTTGCCTTCGTTTGAGCGGTTGCCTTCGTTTGAGCGGTTGCCTTAGTTTGAGTGGCCGCCTTAGTTTGAGCGGCTGCATTAGTTTGAGCGGCTGCCTGAGTTTGAGCGGCTGCCTTAGTTTGAGGGGTTGCCTTAGTTTGAGGGTTTGCCTTAGTTTGAGGGGTTGCCTTAGTTTGAGCGGCTGCCTGAATTTGAGCGGCTGCCTTTGTTTGAGCGGTTGCCTTAGTTTGAGCGGTTGCCTTAGTTTGAGGGGTTGCCTAAGTTAGAGCGGTTGCCTCAGTTTGAGAGTCTGCCTTAGTTTGAGCGGCTGCCTTAGTTTGAGGGGCTGCCTTAGTTTCAGCAGTTGCCTGAGTTTGAGGGGATGCCTTAGTTTGAGGGGTTGCCTTAGTTTGAGGGGTTGCCTGAGTTTGATGGGTTGCCTTTGTTTGAGGGGATGCCTTAGTTTGAGGGGTTTTCTGAGTTTGAGGGGTTGCCTTAGTTTGAGCGGTTGCCTTAGTTTGAGGGGTTGCCTTAGTTTCAGGGTTTGCCTTCCTTTGAGCGGTTGCCTTAGTTTAAGCGGTTGCCTTAGTTTGAGTGGCTCCCTTAGTTTGAGGGGATGCCTTAGTTTGAGCGGTTGCCTCAGTTTGAAAGGTTGCCTAAGTTTGAGCGGCCACCTTAGTTTGAGCGGCTGCCTTAGTTTGAGCGGCTGCCTTAGTTTGAGCGGTTGCCTTAGTTTGAGGGGTTGCCTTAGTTTGAGCGGTTGCCTTAGTTTGAATGGCTGCCTTAGTTTGAGGGGATGCCTTAGTTTGAGGGGATGCCTTAGTTTGAGCGGTTGCCTTAGTTTGAGCGGTTGCCTTAGTTTGAGCGGCTGGCATATTTTGAGGGGATGCCTTAGTTTGAGCGGTTGCCTTAGTTTGAGGGGATGCCCTAGTTTGAGCGGTTGCCTTAGTTTGAGCGGTTGCCTTCGTTTGAGCGGTTGCCTTAGTTTGAGTTGCCGCCTTAGTTTGAGCGGCTGCCTTAGTTTGAGGGGATGCCTTAGTTTGAGCGGTTGCCTTAGTTTGAGCAGTTGCCTCAGTTTGAGCGGACGCATTAGTTTGAGTGGCTGCCTCAGTTTGAGGGGATGCCTTAGTTTGAGCGGTTGCCTCAGTTTGAAAGGTTGCCTAAATTTGAGCGGCCGCCTTAGTTTGAGCGGTTGCCTTAGTTTGAGCGGCTGCCTTAGTTTGAGCGGTTGCCTTAGTTTGAGGGGTTGCCTTAGTTTGAGCGGTTGCCTTAGTTTGAGTGGCTGCCTTAGTTTGAGGGGATGCCTTAGTTTGAGGGGATGCCTTTGTTTGAGCGGTTGCCTTAGTTTGAGCGGTTGCCTTAGTTTGAGCGGCTGGCATAGTTTGAGGGGATGCCTTAGTTTGAGTGGTTGCCTTAGTTTGAGGGGATGCCTTAGTTTGAGTAGCCGCCTTAGTTTGAGCGGCTGCCTTAGTTTGAGGGGATGCCTTAGTTTGAGCGGTTGCCTTAGTTTGAGCGGTTGCCTCAGTTTGAGGGGATGCCTTAGTTTGAGCGGTTGCCTTCGTTTGAGCGGTTGCCTTAGTTTGAGTGGCCGCCTTAGTTTGAGCGGCTGCCTTAGTTTGAGGGGATGCTTAGTTTGAGCGGTTGTCTTAGTTTGAGCGGTTGCCTCAGTTTGAGGGGATGCCTTAGTTTGAGCGGCCGCCTTAGTTTGAGCGGTTGCCTTACTTTGAGGGGATGCCTTAGTTTGAGTGGCCGCCTTAGTTTGAGCGGCTGCCTTAGTTTGAGGGGATGCCTTAGTTTGAGCGGCCGCCTTAGTTTGAGCGGTTGCCTTACTTTGAGGGGATGCCTCAGTTTGAGCGGTTGCCTTAGTTGGAGCGGTTGCCTTAGTTTGAGCGGTTGCCTTAGTTTGAGCGGCAGCCTTAGTTTGAGCGGTTGCCTTAGTTTGAGCGGCCGCCTTAGTTTGAGCGGATGCCTTAGTTTGAGCGGTTGCCTTAGTTTGAGCGGTTGCCTTAGTTTGAGCGGCCGCCTTAGTTTGAGCGAATGCCTTAGTTTGAGCGGTTCCCTTAGTTTGAGCGGTTGCTTTAGTTTGAGCGGCCGCCTTAGTTTGAGCGGTTGCCTTAGTTTGAGCAGCTGCCCAAGTTTGAGCGGCCGCCTTAGTTGGAGCGGCTGTCTTAGTTTGAGCGGTTGCCTTAGTTTCAGCGGCCGCCTTATTTTGAGCGGCTGCCTTAGTTTGAGGGGCTGCCTTAGTTTGAGCAGTTGCCTGAGTTTGAGGGGTTGCCTTAGTTTGAGGGGTTGCCTTAGTTTGAGGGGTTGCCTGAGTTTGAGGGGTTGTCTTAGTTTGAGGGGTTGCCTTAGTTTGAGTGGCTCCCTTAGTTTGAGGGGATGCCTTAGTTTGAGCGGTTGCCTCAGTTTGAAAGGTTGCCTAAGTTTGAGCGGCCACCTTAGTTTGAGCGGCTGCCTTAGTTTGAGCGGCTGCCTTAGTTTGAGCGGTTGCCTTAGTTTGAGGGGTTGCCTTAGTTTGAGCGGTTGCCTTAGTTTGAATGGCTGCCTTAGTTTGAGGGGATGCCTTAGTTTGAGGGGATGCCTTAGTTTGAGCGGTTGCCTTAGTTTGAGCGGTTGCCTTAGTTTGAGCGGTTGCCTTAGTTTGAGTTGCCGCCTTAGTTTGAGCGGCTGCCTTAGTTTGAGGGGATGCCTTAGTTTGAGCGGTTGCCTTAGTTTGAGCAGTTGCCTCAGTTTGAGCGGACGCATTAGTTTGAGTGGCTGCCTCAGTTTGAGGGGATGCCTTAGTTTGAGCGGTTGCCTCAGTTTGAAAGGTTGCCTAAATTTGAGCGGCCGCCTTAGTTTGAGCGGTTGCCTTAGTTTGAGCGGCTGCCTTAGTTTGAGCGGTTGCCTTAGTTTGAGGGGTTGCCTTAGTTTGAGCGGTTGCCTTAGTTTGAGTGGCTGCCTTAGTTTGAGGGGATGCCTTAGTTTGAGGGGATGCCTTTGTTTGAGCGGTTGCCTTAGTTTGAGCGGTTGCCTTAGTTTGAGCGGCTGGCATAGTTTGAGGGGATGCCTTAGTTTGAGTGGTTGCCTTAGTTTGAGGGGATGCCTTAGTTTGAGTGGCCGCCTTAGTTTGAGCGGCTGCCTTAGTTTGAGGGGATGCCTTAGTTTGAGCGGTTGCCTTAGTTTGAGCGGTTGCCTCAGTTTGAGGGGATGCCTTAGTTTGAGCGGTTGCCTTCGTTTGAGCGGTTGCCTTAGTTTGAGTGGCCGCCTTAGTTTGAGCGGCTGCCTTAGTTTGAGGGGATGCTTAGTTTGAGCGGTTGTCTTAGTTTGAGCGGTTGCCTCAGTTTGAGGGGATGCCTTAGTTTGAGCGGCCGCCTTAGTTTGAGCGGTTGCCTTACTTTGAGCGGATGCCTTAGTTTGAGTGGCCGCCTTAGTTTGAGCGGCTGCCTTAGTTTGAGGGGATGCCTTAGTTTGAGCGGCCGCCTTAGTTTGAGCGGTTGCCTTACTTTGAGGGGATGCCTCAGTTTGAGCGGTTGCCTTAGTTGGAGCGGTTGCCTTAGTTTGAGCGGTTGCCTTAGTTTGAGCGGCAGCCTTAGTTTGAGCGGTTGCCTTAGTTTGAGCGGCCGCCTTAGTTTGAGCGGATGCCTTAGTTTGAGCGGTTGCCTTAGTTTGAGCGGTTGCCTTAGTTTGAGCGGCCGCCTTAGTTTGAGCGAATGCCTTAGTTGGAGCGGTTCCCTTAGTTTGAGCGGTTGCTTTAGTTTGAGCGGCCGCCTTAGTTTGAGCGGTTGCCTTAGTTTGAGCAGCTGCCCAAGTTTGAGCGGCCGCCTTAGTTGGAGCGGCTGTCTTAGTTTGAGCGGTTGCCTTAGTTTCAGCGGCCGCCTTATTTTGAGCGGCTGCCTTAGTTTGAGGGGCTGCCTTAGTTTGAGCAGTTGCCTGAGTTTGAGGGGTTGCCTTAGTTTGAGGGGTTGCCTTAGTTTGAGGGGTTGCCTGAGTTTGAGGGGTTGCCTTAGTTTGAGGGGTTGCCTTAGTTTGAGGTGTTGCCTTCCTTTGAGGGGCTGCCTTAGTTTGATCTATTGCCTTAGTTTGAGGGGTTGCCTTAGTTTGAGCGGTTGTCTTAGTTTGAGGTGTTCCCTTAGTTTGAGCAGTTGCCTGAGTTTGAGGGGATGCCTTAGTTTGAGGGGTTACCTTAGTTTGAGGGGTTGCCTGAGTTTGAGGGGTTGCCTTAGTTTGAGGGGTTGCCTTAGTTTGAGGGGTTGCCTTCCTTTGAACTGTTGCCTTTGTTGAGCGGCTGCCTTAGTTTGAGGGGCTGCCTTAGTTTGAGCGGTTGCCTTAGTTTGAGGGGATGCCTTAGTTTGAGGGGTTGCCTGAGTTTGAGGGGTTGCCTTAGTTTGATCGGCTGCCTGAATTTGAGCGGCTGCCTTTGTTTGAGCGGTTGCCTTAGTTTGAGCGGTTGCCTTAGTTTGAGGGGTTGCCTTAGTTAGAGCGGTTGCCTCAGTTTGAGAGTCTGCCTTAGTTTGATGCGGCTGCCTTAGTTTGAGGGGCTGCCTTAGTTTCAGCAGTTGCCTGAGTTTGAGGGGATGCCTTAGTTTGAGGGGTTGCCTTAGTTTGAGGGGTTGCCTGAGTTTGATGGGTTCCCTTTGTTTGAGGGGATGCCTTAGTTTGAGGGGTTTTCTGAGTTTGAGGGGTTGCCTTAGTTTGAGCGGTTGCCTTAGTTTGAGGGGTTGCCTTAGTTTCAGGGTTTGCCTTCCTTTGAGCGGTTGCCTTAGTTTAAGCGGTTGCCTTAGTTTGAGTGGCTCCCTTAGTTTGAGGGGATGCCTTAGTTTGAGCGGTTGCCTCAGTTTGAAAGGTTGCCTAAGTTTGAGCGGCCACCTTAGTTTGAGCGGCTGCCTTAGTTTGAGCGGCTGCCTTAGTTTGAGCGGTTGCCTTAGTTTGAGGGGTTGCCTTAGTTTGAGCGGTTGCCTTAGTTTGAATGGCTGCCTTAGTTTGAGGGGATGCCTTAGTTTGAGGGGATGCCTTAGTTTGAGCGGTTGCCTTAGTTTGAGCGGTTGCCTTAGTTTGAGCACCTGGCATATTTTGAGGGGATGCCTTAGTTTGAGCGGTTGCCTTAGTTTGAGGGGATGCCCTAGTTTGAGCGGTTGCCTTAGTTTGAGCGGTTGCCTTCGTTTAAGCGGTTGCCTTAGTTTGAGTTGCCGCCTTAGTTTGAGCGGCTGCCTTAGTTTGAGGGGATGCCTTAGTTTGAGCGGTTGCCTTAGTTTGAGCAGTTGCCTCAGTTTGAGCGGCCGCATTAGTTTGAGGGGCTGCCTTAGTTTGAGGGGATGCCATAGTTTGAGCGGTTGCCTCAGTTTGAAAGGTTGCCTAAATTTGAGCGGCCGCCTTAGTTTGAGCGGTTGCCTTAGTTTGAGCGGCTGCCTTAGTTTGAGCGGTTGCCTTAGTTTGAGGGGTTGCCTTAGTTTGAGCGGTTGCCTTAGTTTGAGTGGCTGCCTTAGTTTGAGGGGATGCCTTAGTTTGAGGGGATGCCTTTGTTTGAGCGGTTGCCTTAGTTTGAGCGGTTGCCTTAGTTTGAGCGGCTGGCATAGTTTGAGGGGATGCCTTAGTTTGAGTGGTTGCCTTAGTTTGAGGGGATGCCTTAGTTTGAGTGGCCGCCTTAGTTTGAGCGGCTGCCTCAGTTTGAGGGGATGCCTTAGTTTGAGCGGTTGCCTCAGTTTGAAAGGTTGCCTAAATTTGAGCGGCCGCCTTAGTTTGAGCGGTTGCCTTAGTTTGAGCGGCTGCCTTAGTTTGAGCGGTTGCCTTAGTTTGAGGGGTTGCCTTAGTTTGAGCGGTTGCCTTAGTTTGAGTGGCTGCCTTAGTTTGAGGGGATGCCTTAGTTTGAGGGGATGCCTTTGTTTGAGCGGTTGCCTTAGTTTGAGCGGTTGCCTTAGTTTGAGCGGCTGGCATAGTTTGAGGGGATGCCTTAGTTTGAGTGGTTGCCTTAGTTTGAGGGGATGCCTTAGTTTGAGTGGCCGCCTTAGTTTGAGCGGCTGCCTTAGTTTGAGGGGATGCCTTAGTTTGAGCGGTTGCCTTAGTTTGAGCGGTTGCCTCAGTTTGAGGGGATGCCTTAGTTTGAGCGGTTGCCTTCGTTTGAGCGGTTGCCTTAGTTTGAGTGGCCGCCTTAGTTTGAGCGGCTGCCTTAGTTTGAGGGGATGCTTAGTTTGAGCGGTTGTCTTAGTTTGAGCGGTTGCCTCAGTTTGAGGGGATGCCTTAGTTTGAGCGGCCGCCTTAGTTTGAGCGGTTGCCTTACTTTGAGCGGATGCCTTAGTTTGAGTGGCCGCCTTAGTTTGAGCGGCTGCCTTAGTTTGAGGGGATGCCTTAGTTTGAGCGGCCGCCTTAGTTTGAGCGGTTGCCTTACTTTGAGGGGATGCCTCAGTTTGAGCGGTTGCCTTAGTTGGAGCGGTTGCCTTAGTTTGAGCGGTTGCCTTAGTTTGAGCGGCAGCCTTAGTTTGAGCGGTTGCCTTAGTTTGAGCGGCCGCCTTAGTTTGAGCGGATGCCTTAGTTTGAGCGGTTGCCTTAGTTTGAGCGGTTGCCTTAGTTTGAGCGGCCGCCTTAGTTTGAGCGAATGCCTTAGTTTGAGCGGTTCCCTTAGTTTGAGCGGTTGCTTTAGTTTGAGCGGCCGCCTTAGTTTGAGCGGTTGCCTTAGTTTGAGCAGCTGCCCAAGTTTGAGCGGCCGCCTTAGTTGGAGCGGCTGTCTTAGTTTGAGCGGTTGCCTTAGTTTCAGCGGCCGCCTTATTTTGAGCGGCTGCCTTAGTTTGAGGGGCTGCCTTAGTTTGAGCAGTTGCCTGAGTTTGAGGGGTTGCCTTAGTTTGAGGGGTTGCCTTAGTTTGAGGGGTTGCCTGAGTTTGAGGGGTTGCCTTAGTTTGAGGGGTTGCCTTAGTTTGAGGTGTTGCCTTCCTTTGAGGGGCTGCCTTAGTTTGATCTATTGCCTTAGTTTGAGGGGTTGCCTTAGTTTGAGCGGTTGTCTTAGTTTGAGGTGTTCCCTTAGTTTGAGCAGTTGCCTGAGTTTGAGGGGATGCCTTAGTTTGAGGGGTTACCTTAGTTTGAGGGGTTGCCTGAGTTTGAGGGGTTGCCTTAGTTTGAGGGGTTGCCTTAGTTTGAGGGGTTGCCTTCCTTTGAACTGTTGCCTTTGTTGAGCGGCTGCCTTAGTTTGAGGGGCTGCCTTAGTTTGAGCGGTTGCCTTAGTTTGAGGGGATGCCTTAGTTTGAGGGGTTGCCTGAGTTTGAGGGGTTGCCTTAGTTTGATCGGCTGCCTGAATTTGAGCGGCTGCCTTTGTTTGAGCGGTTGCCTTAGTTTGAGCGGTTGCCTTAGTTTGAGGGGTTGCCTTAGTTAGAGCGGTTGCCTCAGTTTGAGAGTCTGCCTTAGTTTGATGCGGCTGCCTTAGTTTGAGGGGCTGCCTTAGTTTCAGCAGTTGCCTGAGTTTGAGGGGATGCCTTAGTTTGAGGGGTTGCCTTAGTTTGAGGGGTTGCCTGAGTTTGATGGGTTCCCTTTGTTTGAGGGGATGCCTTAGTTTGAGGGGTTTTCTGAGTTTGAGGGGTTGCCTTAGTTTGAGCGGTTGCCTTAGTTTGAGGGGTTGCCTTAGTTTCAGGGTTTGCCTTCCTTTGAGCGGTTGCCTTAGTTTAAGCGGTTGCCTTAGTTTGAGTGGCTCCCTTAGTTTGAGGGGATGCCTTAGTTTGAGCGGTTGCCTCAGTTTGAAAGGTTGCCTAAGTTTGAGCGGCCACCTTAGTTTGAGCGGTTGCCTTAGTTTGAGCGGCTGCCTTAGTTTGAGCGGTTGCCTTAGTTTGAGGGGTTGCCTTAGTTTGAGCGGTTGCCTTAGTTTGAATGGCTGCCTTAGTTTGAGGGGATGCCTTAGTTTGAGGGGATGCCTTAGTTTGAGCGGTTGCCTTAGTTTGAGCGGTTGCCTTAGTTTGAGCACCTGGCATATTTTGAGGGGATGCCTTAGTTTGAGCGGTTGCCTTAGTTTGAGGGGATGCCCTAGTTTGAGCGGTTGCCTTAGTTTGAGCGGTTGCCTTCGTTTAAGCGGTTGCCTTAGTTTGAGTTGCCGCCTTAGTTTGAGCGGCTGCCTTAGTTTGAGGGGATGCCTTAGTTTGAGCGGTTGCCTTAGTTTGAGCAGTTGCCTCAGTTTGAGCGGCCGCATTAGTTTGAGGGGCTGCCTTAGTTTGAGGGGATGCCATAGTTTGAGCGGTTGCCTCAGTTTGAAAGGTTGCCTAAATTTGAGCGGCCGCCTTAGTTTGAGCGGTTGCCTTAGTTTGAGCGGCTGCCTTAGTTTGAGCGGTTGCCTTAGTTTGAGGGGTTGCCTTAGTTTGAGCGGTTGCCTTAGTTTGAGTGGCTGCCTTAGTTTGAGGGGATGCCTTAGTTTGAGGGGATGCCTTTGTTTGAGCGGTTGCCTTAGTTTGAGCGGTTGCCTTAGTTTGAGCGGCTGGCATAGTTTGAGGGGATGCCTTAGTTTGAGTGGTTGCCTTAGTTTGAGGGGATGCCTTAGTTTGAGTGGCCGCCTTAGTTTGAGCGGCTGCCTTAGTTTGAGGGGATGCCTTAGTTTGAGCGGTTGCCTTAGTTTGAGCGGTTGCCTCAGTTTGAGGGGATGCCTTAGTTTGAGCGGTTGCCTTCGTTTGAGCGGTTGCCTTAGTTTGAGTGGCCGCCTTAGTTTGAGCGGCTGCCTTAGTTTGAGGGGATGCTTAGTTTGAGCGGTTGCCTTAGTTTGAGCGGTTGCCTCAGTTTGAGGGGATGCCTTAGTTTGAGCGGCCGCCTTAGTTTGAGCGGTTGCCTTACTTTGAGGGGATGCCTTAGTTTGAGTGGCCGCCTTAGTTTGAGCGGCTGCCTTAGTTTGAGGGGATGCCTTAGTTTGAGCGGCCGCCTTAGTTTGAGCGGTTGCCTTACTTTGAGGGGATGCCTCAGTTTGAGCGGTTGCCTTAGTTGGAGCGGTTGCCTTAGTTTGAGCGGTTGCCTTAGTTTGAGCGGCAGCCTTAGTTTGAGCGGTTGCCTTAGTTTGAGCGGCCGCCTTAGTTTGAGCGGATGCCTTAGTTTGAGCGGTTGCCTTAGTTTGAGCGGTTGCCTTAGTTTGAGCGGCCGCCTTAGTTTGAGCGAATGCCTTAGTTTGAGCGGTTCCCTTACTTTGAGCGGTTGCTTTAGTTTGAGCGGCCGCCTTAGTTTGAGCGGTTGCCTTAGTTTGAGCAGCTGCCCAAGTTTGAGCGGCCGCCTTAGTTGGAGCGGCTGTCTTAGTTTGAGCGGTTGCCTTAGTTTCAGCGGCCGCCTTATTTTGAGCGGCTGCCTTAGTTTGAGGGGCTGCCTTAGTTTGAGCAGTTGCCTGAGTTTGAGGGCTTGCCTTAGTTTGAGGGGTTGCCTTAGTTTGAGGGGTTGCCTGAGTTTGAGGGGTTGCCTTAGTTTGAGGGGTTGCCTTAGTTTGAGGTGTTGCCTTCCTTTGAGGGGCTGCCTTAGTTTGATCTATTGCCTTAGTTTGAGGGGTTGCCTTAGTTTGAGCGGTTGTCTTAGTTTGAGGTGTTCCCTTAGTTTGAGCAGTTGCCTGAGTTTGAGGGGATGCCTTAGTTTGAGGGGTTGCCTTAGTTTGAGGGGTTGCCTGAGTTTGAGGGGTTGCCTTAGTTTGAGGGGTTGCCTTAGTTTGAGGGGTTGCCTTCCTTTGAGCTGTTGCCTTTGTTGAGCGGCTGCCTTAGTTTGAGGGGCTGCCTTAGTTTGAGCGGTTGCCTTAGTTTGAGGGGATGCCTTAGTTTGAGGGGTTGCCTGAGTTTGAGGGGTTGCCTTAGTTTGAGCGTTTGCCTTAGTTTGAGGGGTTGCCTTAGTTTGAGTGGTTGCCATAGCTTGAGCGGTTTCCTTAGTTTGAGGGGTTGCCTTAGTTTGAGTGGTTGCCATAGCTTGAGCGGTTGCCTTAGTTTGAGGGGTTGCTTTAGTTGGAGTGGTTGCCTTAGATTGAGGGGCTGCCATAGTTAGAGGGGTTGCCTTAGTTTGAGGGATTGCCTTAGTTTGAGCTGCTGCCTGAGTTTGGGGGTTTGCCTTAGTTTGAGAGACTGCCTTAGTTTGAGCGTTTGCCTTAGTTTGAGGTGTTGCCTTAGTTTGAGCGGTTGCCTTAGTTCGAGCGGTTGCCTTAGTTTGAGGTGTTGCCTTAGTTTGAGCGGTTGCCTCAGTTTGAGCGGTTGCCTTAGTTTGAGCGGCCGCCTTAGTTTGAGCGGTTGCCTTAGTTTGAGCGGTTGCCTTTGTTTGAGCGGTTGCCTATGTTTGAGCGGCCGCCTTAGTTTGAGCGGCTCCCTTAGTTTGAGCGGTTGCATTAGTTTGAGTGGTTGCCTTAGTTTGAGCTGGCGCCTTTGTTTGAGTGGCTGCCTTAGTTTGAGCGGTTGCCTTAGTTTGAGGGGATGCCTTAGTTTGAGGGGTTGCCTGAGTTTGAGGGTTTGCCTTAGTTTGAGCGTTTGCCTTAGCTAGAGGAGTTCCCTTAGTTTGAGCGGTTGCCTTAGCTTGAGCGGTTGCCTTAGTTTGAGGGGTTGCCTTAGCTTGAGCGGTTGCCTTAGTTTGAGCGGTTGCTTTAGTTGGAGTGGTTGCCTTAGATTGAGGGGCTGCCATAGTTTGAGGTGTTGCCTTATTTTGAGGGTTTGCCTTAGTTTGAGAGACTGCCTTAGTTTGAGCGTTTGCCTTAGTTTGAGATGTTGCCTTAGTTTGAGCGGTTGCGTTAGTTCGAGCGGTTGCCTTAGATTGAGGTGTTGCCTTAGTTTGAGCGGTTGCCTCAGTTTGAGCGGTTGCCTTAGTTTGTGCGGTTGCCTTAGTTTGAGCGGTTGCCTTTGTTTGAGGTGTTGCCTTAGTTTGAGGGGTTGCCTTAGTTTGAGAGTCTGCCTTAGTTCGAGCGGTTGCCTTAGATTGAGGGGTTGCCTTAGTTTGAGCGGTTGCCTTATTTCGAGCGGTTGCCTTAGTTTGAGGTGTTGCCTTCCTTTGAGGGGCTGCCTTAGTTTGATCTATTGCCTTAGTTTGAGGGGTTGCCTCAGGTTGAGCGGTTGCCTCAGTTTGAGCTATTGCCTTAGTTTGAGAGGTTGCCTCAGTTTGAGCGGCTGCCTTAGTTTGAGGGGCTGCCTTAGTTTGAGCAGTTGCCTGAGTTTGAGGGGATGCCTTAGTTTGAGGGGTTGCCTTAGTTTGAGGGGTTGCCTGAGTTTGAGGGGTTGCCTTAGTTTGAGGGGTTGCCTTCCTTTGAGCGGTTGCCTTTGTTGAGCGGCTGCTTCAGTTTGAGGGGCTGCCTTAGTTTGAGCGGTTGCCTTAGTTTGAGGGGATGCCTTAGTTTGAGGGGTTGCCTGAGTTTGAGGGTTTGCCTTAGTTTGAGCGTTTGCCTCAGTTTGAGGGGTTGCCTTAGTTTGAGCGGTTGCCTTAGCTTGAGCGGTTGCCTTAGTTTGAGGGGTTGCCTCAGCTTGAGCGGTTGCCTTAGTTTGAGGGGTTGCTTTAGTTGGAGTGGTTGCCTTAGATTGAGGGGCTGCCATAGTTTGAGGGGTTGCCTTAGTTTGAGGGGTTGCCTTAGTTTGAGCGGCTGCCTGAGTTTGAGGGTTTGCCTTAGTTTGAGAGACTGCCTTAGTTTGAGCGTTTGCCTTATTTTGAGGTGTTGCCTTAGTTTGAGCGGTTGCCTTAGTTCGAGCGGTTGCCTTAGTTTGAGGTGTTGCCTTAGTTTGAGCGGTTGCCTCAGTTTGAGCGGTTGCCTTAGTTTGTGCGGTTGCCTTCGTTTGAGCGGTTGCCTTTGTTTGAGGAGTTGCCTTAGATTGAGGGGTTGCCTTAGATTGAGAGTCTGCCTTAGTTCGAGCGGTTGCCTTAGTTTGAGGGGTTGCCTTAGTTTGAGCGGTTGCCTTATTTCGAGCGGTTGCCTTAGTTTGAGGTGTTGCCTTAGTTTGAGCGGTTGCCATAGTTTGAGCGGTTGCCTCAGTTTGAGCGGTTGCCTTAGTTTGTGCGGTTGCCTTAGTTTGAGCGGTTGCCTTTGTTTGAGGTGTTGCCTTAGATTGAGTGGTTGCCTTAGATTGAGAGTCTGCCTTAGTTCGAGCGGTTGCCTTAGTTTGAGCGGTTGCCTTACTTTGAGGGGATGCCTTAGTTTGAGCGGTTGCCTTGGTTTGAGCGGTTGCCTTAGTTTGAGCGGTTGCCTCAGTTTGAGCGGTTGCCTTTGTTTGAGCGGTTGCCTATGTTTGAGCGGCCGCCTTAGTTTGAGCGGCTCCCTTAGTTTGAGCGGTTGCCTTAGTTTGAGCGGTTGCCTTAGTTTGAGCGGGCGCCTTTGTATGAGTGGCTGCCTTAGTTTGAGCGGTTGCCTTAGTTTGTGCAGCTGCCTAAGTTTGAGCGGCCGCCTTAGTTTGAGCGGCTGCCTTAGTTTGAGCGGTTGCCTTAGTTTGAGGGGCTGCCTTAGTTTGAGCAGTTGCCTGAGTTTGAGGGGATGCCTTAGTTTGAGGGGTTGCCTTAGTTTGAGGGGTTGCCTGAGTTTGAGGGGTTGCCTTAGTTTGAGGGGTTGCCTTCCTTTGAGCGGTTGCCTTTGTTTGAGCGGCAGCCTTAGTTTGGGGGGCTGCCTTAGTTTGAGCGGTTGCCTTAGTTTGAGGGGTTGCCTTAGTTTGAGTGTCTGCCTTAGTTTGAGGGGATGCCTTAGTTTGAGCGGTTGCCTCAGTTTGAAAGGTTGCCTAAATTTGAGCGGCCGCCTTAGTTTGAGCGGTTGCCTTAGTTTGAGCGGCTGCCTTAGTTTGAGAGGTTGCCTTAGTTTGAGGGGTTGCCTTAGTTTGAGCGGTTGGCTTAGTTTGAGTGGCTGCCTTAGTTTGAGGGGATGCCTTAGTTTGAGGGGATGCCTTAGTTTGAGCGGTTGCCTTAGTTTGAGCGGTTGCCTTAGTTTGAGAGGCTGGCATAGTTTGAGGGGATTCCTTAGTTTGAGCGGTTGCCTTAGTTAGAGGGGATGCCTTAGTTTGAGTGGTTGCCTTAGTTTGAGCGGTTGCCTTCGTTTGAGCGGTTGCCTTAGTTTGAGTGGCCGCCTTAGTTTGAGCGGCTGCCTTAGTTTGATGGGATGCCTTAGTTTGAGCGGTTGCCTCAGTTTGAGCGGCCGCCTTAGTTTGAGCGGTTGCCTTACTTTGAGGGGATGCCTTAGTTTGAGCGGTTGCCTTAGTTGGAGCGGTTGCCTTAGTTTGAGCGGTTGCCTTAGTTTGAGCGGCAGCCTTAGTTTGAGCGGTTGCCTTAGTTTGAGCGGCCGCCTTAGTTTGAGCGGATGCCTTAGTTTGAGCGGTTGCCTTAGTTTGAGCGGTTGCCTTAGTTTGAGCGGCCGCCTTAGTTTGAGCGAATGCCTTAGTTTGAGCGGTTCCCTTAGTTTGAGCGGTTGCTTTAGTTTGAGCGGCCGCCTTAGTTTGAGGGGTTGCCTTAGTTTGAGAGTCTGCCTTAGTTCGAGCGGTTGCCTTAGATTGAGGGGTTGCCTTAGTTTGAGCGGTTGCCTTATTTCGAGCGGTTGCCTTAGTTTGAGGTGTTGCCTTCCTTTGAGGGGCTGCCTTAGTTTGATCTAATGCCTTAGTTTGAGGGTTTGCCTCAGGTTGAGCGGTTGCCTCAGTTTGAGCTATTGCCTTAGTTTGAGAGGTTGCCTCAGTTTGAGCGGCTGCCTTAGTTTGAGGGGCTGCCTTAGTTTGAGCAGTTGCCTGAGTTTGAGGGGATGCCTTAGTTTGAGGGGTTGCCTGAGTTTGAGGGGTTGCCTTAGTTTGAGGGGTTGCCTTCCTTTGAGCGGTTGCCTTTGTTGAGCGGCAGCCTCAGTTTGAGGGGCTGCCTTAGTTTGAGCGATTGCCTTAGTTTGAGGGGATGCCTTAGTTTGAGGGGTTGCCTGAGTTTGAGGGTTTGCCTTAGTTTGAGCGTTTGCCTCAGTTCGAGGGGTTGCCTTAGTTTGAGCGGTTGCCTTAGCTTGAGCGGTTGCCTTAGTTTGAGGGGTTGCCTCAGCTTTAGCGGTTGCCTTAGTTTGAGGGTTGCTTTAGTTGGAGTGGTTGCCTTAGATTGAGGGGCTGCCATAGTTTGAGGGGTTGCCTTAGTTTGAGGGGTTGCCTTAGTTTGAGCGGCTGCCTGAGTTTGAGGGTTTGCCGTAGTTTGAGAGACTGCCTTAGTTTGAGCGTTTGCCTTAGTTTGAGGTGTTGCCTTAGTTTGAGCGGTTGCCTTAGTTCGAGCGGTTGCCTTAGTTTGAGGTGTTGCCTTAGTTTGAGCGGTTGCCTCAGTTTGAGCGGTTGCCTTAGTTTGTGCGGTTGCCTTCGTTTGAGCGGTTGCCTTTGTTTGAGGTGTTGCCTTAGATTGAGGGGTTGCCTTAGATTGAGAGTCTGCCATAGTTCGAGCGGTTGCCTTAGTTTGAGGGGTTGCCTTAGTTTGAGCGGTTGCCTTATTTCGAGCGGTTGCCTTAGTTTGAGGTGTTGCCTTAATTTGAGCGGTTGCCTTAGTTTGAGCGGTTGCCTCAGTTTGAGCGGTTGTCTTAGTTTGTGCGGTTGCCTTAGTTTGAGCGGTTGCCTTTGTTTGAGGTGTTGCCTTAGATTGAGGGGTTGCCTTAGATTGAGAGTCTGCCTCAGTTCGAGCAGTTGCCTTAGTTTGAGCGGTTGCCTTGGTTTGAGCGGTTGCCTTAGTTTGAGCGGTTGCCTCAGTTTGAGCGGTTGCCTTTGTTTGAGCGGTTGCCTATGTTTGAGCGGCCGCCTTAGTTTGAGCGGCTCCCTTAGTTTGAGCGGTTGCCATAGTTAGAGGGGTTGCCTTAGTTTGAGGGATTGCCTTAGTTTGAGCGGCTGCCTGAGTTTGAGGGTTTGCCTTAGTTTGAGAGAATGCCTTAGTTTGAGCGTTTGCCTTAGTTTGAGGTGTTGCCTTAGTTTGATGGGTTGCCTTAGCTTGAGCGGTTGCCTTAGTTTGAGGGGTTGCTTTAGTTGGAGTGGTTGCCTTAGATTGAGGGGCTGCCATAGTTAGAGGGGTTGCCTTAGTTTGAGGGATTGCCTTAGTTTGAGCGTCTGCCTGAGTTTGAGGGTTTGCCTTAGTTTGAGAGACTGCCTTAGTTTGAGCGTTTGCCTTAGTTTGAGGTGTTGCCTTAGTTTGAGCGGTTGCCTTAGTTCGAGCGGTTGCCTTCGTTTGAGGTGTTGCCTTAGTTTGAGCGGTTGCCTCAGTTTGAGCGGTTGCCTTAGTTTGTGCGGTTGCCTTCGTTTGAGCGGTTGCCTTTGTTTGAGGTGTTGCCTTAGTTTGAGCGGTTGCCTCAGTTTGAGCGGTTGCCTTAGTTTGTGCGGTTGCCTTCGTTTGAGCGGTTGCCTTTGTTTGAGGTGTTGCCTTAGATTGAGGTGTTGCCTCAGTTTGAGAGTCTGCCTTAGTTTGAGCGGCTGCCTTAGTTTGAGGGGCTGCCTTAATTAGAGCGGTTGTCTTAGTTTGAGGTGTTGTTTTAGTTTGAGGGGCATCTTTAGTTTGAGCTGTTGCCTTAGTTTGAGGTGTTGCCTTAGTTTGAGGATTTGCCTTAGTTTGAGGGGTTGCCTTAGTTTGAGCGGCTGCCTGAGTTTGAGCGGCTGCCTTTGTTTGAGTGGTTGCCTTAGTTTGAGCGGTTGCCTTAGTTTGAGGGGTTGCCTTAGTTAGAGCGGTTGCCTCAGTTTGAGAGTCTGCCTTAGTTTGAGCGGCTGCCTTAGTTTGAGGGGCTGCCTTAGTTTCAGCAGTTGCCTGAGTTTGAGGGGATGCCTTAGTTTGAGGGGTTGCCTTAGTTTGAGGGGTTGCCTGAGTTTGATGGGTTGCCTTAGTTTGAGGGGTTGCCTTCCTTTGAGCGGTTGCCTTTGTTTGAGGGGATGCCTTAGTTTGAGTGGCTCCCTTAGTTTGAGGGGTTGCCTTAGTTTGAGCGGTTGCCTTAGTTTGAGCGGTTGCCTTAGTTTGAGTGGCTCCCTTAGTTTGAGGGGTTGCCTTAGTTTGAGCGGTTGCCTTAGTTTGAATGGCTGACTTAGTTTGAGGGGATGCCTTAGTTTGAGCGGTTGCCTTAGTTTGAGGGGTTGCCTTAGTTTGAGCGGTTGCCTTAGTTTGAATGGCTGACTTAGTTTGAGCGGCTGCCTTAGTTTGAGCGGTTGCCTTAGTTTGAGGGGTTGCCTTAGTTTGAGCGGTTGCCTTAGTTTGAATGGCTGACTTAGTTTGAGGGGATGCCTTAGTTTGAGGGGATGCCTGAGTTTGAGCGGTTGCCTTAGTTTGAGCGGTTGCCTTAGTTTGAGCAGCTGGCATAGTTTGAGGGGATGCCTTAGTTTGAGCGGTTGCCTTAGTTTGAGGGGATGCCTTAGTTTGAGCGGTTGCCTTAGTTTGAGCGGTTGCCTTCGTTTGAGCGGTTGCCTTAGTTTGAGTTGCCGCCTTAGTTTGAGCGGCTGCCTTAGTTTGAGGGGATGCCTTAGTTTGAGCGGTTGCCTTAGTTTGAGAAGTTGCCTCAGTTTGAGCGGCCGCCTTAGTTTGAGCGGTTGCCTTACTTTGAGGGGATGCCTTAGTTTGAGCGGTTGCCTTGGTTTGAGCGGTTGCCTTAGTTTGAGCGGTTGCCTTAGTTTGAGCGGTTGCCTTTGTTTGAGCGGTTGCCTATGTTTGAGCGGCCGCCTTAGTTTGAGCGGCTCCCTTAGTTTGAGCGGTTGCCTTAGTTTGAGCGGTTGCCTTAGTTTGAGCGGGCGCCTTTGTTTGAGTGGCTGCCTTAGTTTGAGCGGTTGCCTTAGTTTGAGCAGCTGCCTAAGTTTGAGCGGCCGCCTTAGTTTGAGCGGCTGCCTTAGTTTGAGCGGTTGCCTTAGTTTGAGGGGCTGCCTTAGTTTGAGCAGTTGCCTGAGTTTGAGGGGATGCCTTAGTTTGAGGGGTTGCCTTAGTTTGAGGGGTTGCCTGAGTTTGAGGGGTTGCCTTAGTTTGAGGGGTTGCCTTCCTTTGAGCGGTTGCCTTTGTTTGAGCGGCAGCCTTAGTTTGGGGGGCTGCCTTAGTTTGAGCGGTTGTCTTAGTTTGAGGGGATGCCTTAGTTTGAGGGGTTGCCTGAGTTTGAGGGGTTGCCTTAGTTTGAGCGGTTGCCTTAGTTTGAGGGGTTGCCTTAGTTTCAGGGTTTGCCTTCCTTTGAGCGGTTGCCTTAGTTTGAGTGGTTGCCTTAGTTTGAAAGGTTGCCAAATTTGAGCGGCCGCCTTAGTTTGAGCGGTTGCCTTAGTTTGAGCGGCTGCCTTAGTTTGAGCGGTTGCCTTAGTTTGAGGGGATGCCTTAGTTTGAGCGGTTGCCTCAGTTTGAAAGGTTGCCAAATTTGAGCGGCCGCCTTAGTTTGAGCGGTTGCCTTAGTTTGAGCGGCTGCCTTAGTTTGAGCGGTTGCCTTAGTTTGAGGGGTTGCCTTAGTTTGAGCGGTTGCCTTAGTTTGAGTGGCTGCCTTAGTTTGAGGGGATGCCTTAGTTTGAGGGGATGCCTTATTTTGAGCGGTTGCCTTAGTTTGAGCGGTTGCCTTAGTTTGAGCGGCTGGCATAATTTGAGGGGATGCCTTAGTTTGAGCGGTTGCCTTAGTTTGAGGGGATGCCTTAGTTTGAGTGGTTGCCTTCGTTTGAGCGGTTGCCTTCGTTTGAGCGGTTGCCTTAGTTTGAGTGGCCGCCTTAGTTTGAGCGGCTGCATTAGTTTGAGCGGCTGCCTGAGTTTGAGCGGCTGCCTTAGTTTGAGGGGTTGCCTTAGTTTCAGGGTTTGCCTTAGTTTGAGGGGTTGCCTTAGTTTGAGCGGCTGCCTGAATTTGAGCGGCTGCCTTTGTTTGAGCGGTTGCCTTAGTTTGAGCGGTTGCCTTAGTTTGAGGGGTTGCCTTAGTTAGAGCGGTTGCCTCAGTTTGAGAGTCTGCCTTAGTTTGAGCGGCTGCCTTAGTTTGAGGGGCTGCCTTAGTTTCAGCAGTTGCCTGAGTTTGAGGGGATGCCTTAGTTTGAGGGGTTGCCTTAGTTTGAGGGGTTGCCTGAGTTTGATGGGTTGCCTTAGTTTGAGGGGTTGCCTTCCTTTGAGCGGTTGCCTTAGTTTAAGCGGTTGCCTTAGTTTGAGTGGCTCCCTTAGTTTGAGGGGATGCCTTAGTTTGAGCGGTTGCCTCAGTTTGAAAGGTTGCCTAAGTTTGAGCGGCCACCTTAGTTTGAGCGGCTGCCTTAGTTTGAGCGGCTGCCTTAGTTTGAGCGGTTGCCTTAGTTTGAGGGGTTGCCTTAGTTTAAGCGGTTGCCTTAGTTTGAATGGCTGCCTTAGTTTGAGGGGATGCCTTAGTTTGAGTGGATGCCTTAGTTTGAGCGGTTGCCTTAGTTTGAGCGGTTGCCTTAGTTTGAGCGGCTGGCATATTTTGAGGGGATGCCTTAGTTTGAGCGGTTGCCTTAGTTTGAGGGGATGCCCTAGTTTGAGCGGTTGCCTTAGTTTGAGCGGTTGCCTTCGTTTGAGCGGTTGCCTTAGTTTGAGTTGCCGCCTTAGTTTGAGCGGCTGCCTTAGTTTGAGGGGATGCCTTAGTTTGAGCGGTTGCCTTAGTTTGAGCAGTTGCCTCAGTTTGAGCGGCCGCATTAGTTTGAGTGGCTGCCTTAGTTTGAGGGGATGCCTTAGTTTGAGCGGTTGCCTCAGTTTGAAAGGTTGCCTAAATTTGAGCGGCCGCCTTAGTTTGAGCGGTTGCCTTAGTTTGAGCGGCTGCCTTAGTTTGAGCGGTTGCCTTAGTTTGAGGGGTTGCCTTAGTTTGAGCGG
Organism: Heterodontus francisci; assembly: GCF_036365525.1. Classification (NCBI taxonomy): domain Eukaryota; kingdom Metazoa; phylum Chordata; class Chondrichthyes; order Heterodontiformes; family Heterodontidae; genus Heterodontus; species Heterodontus francisci. The sequence continues at coordinate 2,046,222 of NC_090408.1, forward strand.
TTGCCTTAGTTTGAGTGGCTGCCTTAGTTTGAGGGGATGCCTTAGTTTGAGGGGATGCCTTTGTTTGAGCGGTTGCCTTAGTTTGAGCGGTTGCCTTAGTTTGAGCGGCTGGCATAGTTTGAGGGGATGCCTTAGTTTGAGTGGTTGCCTTAGTTTGAGGGGATGCCTTAGTTTGAGTGGCCGCCTTAGTTTGAGCGGCTGCCTTAGTTTGAGGGGATGCCTTAGTTTGAGCGGTTGCCTTAGTTTGAGCGGTTGCCTCAGTTTGAGGGGATGCCTTAGTTTGAGCGGTTGCCTTCGTTTGAGCGGTTGCCTTAGTTTGAGTGGCCGCCTTAGTTTGAGCGGCTGCCTTAGTTTGAGGGGATGCTTAGTTTGAGCGGTTGCCTTAGTTTGAGCGGTTGCCTCAGTTTGAGGGGATGCCTTAGTTTGAGCGGCCGCCTTAGTTTGAGCGGTTGCCTTACTTTGAGGGGATGCCTTAGTTTGAGTGGCCGCCTTAGTTTGAGCGGCTGCCTTAGTTTGAGGGGATGCCTTAGTTTGAGCGGCCGCCTTAGTTTGAGCGGTTGCCTTACTTTGAGGGGATGCCTCAGTTTGAGCGGTTGCCTTAGTTGGAGCGGTTGCCTTAGTTTGAGCGGTTGCCTTAGTTTGAGCGGTTCCCTTAGTTTGAGCAGTTGCTTTAGTTTGAGCAGTTGCTTTAGTTTGAGCGGCCGCCTTAGTTTGAGCGGTTGCCTTAGTTTGAGCAGCTGCCCAAGTTTGAGCGGCCGCCTTAGTTGGAGCGGCTGTCTTAGTTTGAGCGGTTGCCTTAGTTTCAGCGGCCGCCTTATTTTGAGCGGCTGCCTTAGTTTGAGGGGCTGCCTTAGTTTGAGCAGTTGCCTGAGTTTGAGGGGTTGCCTTAGTTTGAGGGGTTTCCTTAGTTTGAGGGGTTGCCTGAGTTTGAGGGGTTGCCTTAGTTTGAGGGGTTGCCTTAGTTTGAGGTGTTGCCTTCCTTTGAGGGGCTGCCTTAGTTTGATCTATTGCCTTAGTTAGAGCGGTTGTCTTAGTTTGAGGTGTTGCCTTAGTTTGAGGGGTTGACTTAGTTTGAGGGGGTGCCTTAGTTTGAGAGGTTGCCTTAGTTAGAGCGGTTGTCTTTGTTTGAGGTGTTGCCTCAGTTTGAGGGGCATCTTTAGTTTGATCTGTTGCTTTAGTTTGAGCGGTTGCCTTAGTTAGAGCGGTTGCCTTTGTTTGAGGTGTTGCCTAAGTTTGAGGGGTTGCCTCAGATTGAGGGGTTGCCTTAATTTGAGCGGCTGCCTGAGTTTGAGCGGCTGCCTTAGTTTGAGGGGTTGCCTTAGTTTGAGCGGTTGCCTTAGTTTGAGGGGTTGCCTTAGTTTGAGCGGTTGCCTCAGTTTGAGAGTCTGCCTTAGTTTGAGCGGCTGCCTTAGTTTGAGGGGCTGCCTTAGTTTGAGCAGTTGCCTGAGTTTGAGGGGATGCCTTAGTTTGAGGGGTTGCCTTAGTTTGAGGGGTTGCCTGAGTTTGAGGGGTTGCCTTAGTTTGAGGGGTTGCCTTAATTTGAGGGGTTGCCTTCCTTTGAGCGGTTGCCTTTGTTTGAGCGGCTGCCTTAGTTTGAGGGGCTGCCTTAGTTTGAGGGGTTGGTTTAGTTTGAGTGGTTGCCTTAGATTGAGGGGCTGCCATAGTTTGAGGGGTTGCCTTAGTTTGAGGGGTTGCCTTAGTTTGAGCGGCTGCCTTAGTTTGAGGTGTTGCCTTAGTTTGAGAGTCTGCCTTCGTTTGAGCATTTGCCTTAGGTTGAGGTGTTGCCTTAGTTTGAGCGGTTGCCTTAGTTCGAGCGGTTGCCTTAGTTTGACGTGTTGCCTTAGTTTGAGCGGTTGCCTGAGTTTGAGCGGTTGCCTTAGTTTGATCGGTTGCCTTAGTTTGAGCGGTTGCCTTTGTTTGAGGTGTTGCCTTAGTTTGAGGGGTTGCCTTAGTTTGAGACTCTGCCTTAGTTCGAGCGGTTGCCTTAGTTTGAGGGGTTGCCTTAGTTTGAGCGGTTGCCTTAGTTTGAGCGGTTGCCTTATTTCGAGCGGTTGCCTTAGTTTGAGGTGTTGCCTTAGTTTGAGGTGTTGCCTTAGTTTGAGGGGCTGCCTTAGTTTGAGCGGTTGCCTTAGTTTGAGAGTCTGCCTTATTTTGAGCGTTTGCCTTATTTCGAGCGGTTGCCTTAGTTTGAGCGGTTGCCTTAGTTTGAGGGTTTGCCTAAGTTTGAGCTGCCGCCTTAGTTTGAGCGGTTGCCTTAGTTTGAGAGTCGGCCTTAGTTTGAGCGGTTGCCTTAGTTCGAGCGGTTTTCTTAGTTTGAGGTGTAGCCTCAGTTTGAGGGGTTGACTTAGTTTGAGGGGCTGCCTTAGTTTGAGCGGTTGCCTTAGTTTGAGCGGTTGCCTTAGTTTGAGAGTCTGCCTTAGTTTGAGCGGTTGCCTTAGTTAGAGCGGTTGTCTTAGTTTGAGGTGTTGCCTCAGTTTGAGGGTTTGACTTAGTTTGAGGGGCTGCCTTAGTTTGAGCGGTTGCCTTAGTTTGAGCGGATGCCTTAGTTTGAGCGGTGGCCTTCGTTTGAGCGGATGCCTTAGATTGTGCGGTTGCCTTAGTTTGAGCGGTTGCCTAAGTTTGAGCGGCCGCCTTAGTTTGAGCAGATGCCTTAGTTTGATCGGTTGCCTTAGTTTGAGCGGTTGCCTTAGTTTGAGCGGCTGACTTAGTTTGAGCGGTTGCCTTAGTTTGAGCGGTTGCCTTAGTTTGAGCGGCTGACTTAGTTTGAGCGGTTGCCTTAGTTTGAGCTGTTTCCTTAGTTTGAGTGGCCGCCTTAGTTTGAGCGGCTGCCTTAGTTTGAGGGGTTGCCTTAGTTTGAGCGGTTGCCTATGTTTGAGCGGTTGCCTTAGTTTGAGCGGCCGCCTTAGTTTGAGCGGTTGCCTTACATTGAGGGGATGCCTTAGTTTGAGCGGTTGCCTGAGTTTGACCGGTTGCCTTAGTTTGAGCGGCCGCCTTAGATTGAGCGGTTGCCTTAATTTGAGCGGCCGCCTTAGTTTGAGCGGATGCCTTAGTTTGAGCGGTTGCCTTAGTTTGAGCGGTTGCCTTAGTTTGAGCGGCCGCCTTAGTTTGAGCGGATGACTTAGTTTGAGCGGTTGCCTTAGTTTGAGCGGTTGCCTTAGTTTGAGCGTCCGCCTTAGTTTGAGCGGTTGCCTTTGTTTGAGCGGTTGCCTCAGTTTGAGCGGCCGCCTTAGTTTGAGCGGCTGCCTTAGTTTGAGCGGTTGCCTTAGTTTGAGCGGTTGCCTTAGTTTGAGCGTCCGCCTTAGTTTCAGCGGTTGCCTTTGTTTGAGCGGTTGCCTAAGTTTGAGCGGCCGCCTTAGTTTGAGCGGCTGCCTTAGTTTGAGCGGTTGCCTTAGTTTGAGCGGTTGCCTTAGTTTGAGCGGGCGCCTTAGTATGAGCGGCTGCCTTAGTTTGAGCGGGCGCCTTAGTTTGAGCGGCAGCCTTAGTTTGAGCGATTGCCTAAGTGTGAGCCGCCGCCTTAGTTTGAGCGGCTGCCTTAGTTTGAGCGGTTGCCTTAGTTTGAGCGGTTGCCTTAGTTTGAGCGGCTGCCTAAGTTTGAGCGGCCGCCTTATTTTGAGCGGCTGCCTGAGTTTGAGGGGATGCCTTAGTTTGAGGGGTTGCCTTAGTTTGAGGTGTTGCCTGAGTTTGAGGGTTTGCCTTAGTTTGAGGGGTTGCCTTAGTTTGAGGTGTTCCTTCCTTTGAGGGGCTGCCTTAGTTTGATCGATTGCCTTAGTTTGAGCGGTTGCCTCAGTTTGAGAGTCTGCCTTAGTTTGAGGGGCTGCCTTAGTTTGAGCAGTTGCCTGAGTTTGAGGGGATGTCTTAGTTTGAGGGGTTGCCTTAGTTTGAGCGGTTGCCTGAGTTTGAGGGGTTGCCTTAGTTTGAGGGGTTGCCATAGTTTGAGGGGTTGCCTTCCTTTGAGCGGTTGCCTTTGTTGAGCGGCTGCCTTAGTTTGAGGGGCTGCCTTAGTTTGAGCGGTTGCCTTAGTTTGAGGGGATGCCTTAGTTTGAGGGGTTGCCTGAGTTTGAGGGGTTGCCTTAGTTTGAGCGTTTGCCTTAGTTTGAGGTGTTGCCTTAGTTTCAGGGTTTGCCTTCCTTTGAGCGGTTGCCTTAGTTTGAGGGGTTGCCTTAGCTTGAGCAGTTGCCTTAGTTTGAGGGGTTGCCTTAGCTTGAGCGGATGCCTTAGTTTGAGGGGTTGCTTTAGTTTGAGTGGTTGCCTTAGATTGAGGGGTTGCCATAGTTTGAGGGGTTGCCTTAGTTTGAGGGGTGGCCTTAGTTTGAGCGGCTGCCTTAGTTTGAGGGGTTGCCTTAGTTTGAGAGTCTGCCTTAGTTTGAGCGTTTGCCTTCGTTTGAGGTGTTGCCTTAGTTTGAGCGGTTGCCTTAGTTCGAGCGGTTGCCTTAGTTTAAGGTGTTGCCTTAGTTTGAGCGGTTGCCTTAGTGTGAGCGGCTGCCTTATTTCGAGCGGTTGCCCTAGTTTGAGGTGTTCCCTTATTTCGAGCAGTTGCCTTAGTTTGAGGTGTTGCCTTAGTTTGAGAGTCTGCCTTAGTTTGAGCGTTTGCCTTTGTTTGAGGTGTTGCCTTAGTTTGAGCGGTTGCCTTAGTTCGAGCGGTTGCCTTAGTTTGAGGTGTTGCCTTAGTTTGAGCGGTTGCCTCAGTTTGAGCGGTTGCCTTTGTTTGAGCGGTTGCCTTATTTTGAGCTATTGCCTTAGTTTGAGGGGTTGCCTTAGTTTGAGGGGCTGCCTTAGTTTGAGCGGTTGCCTTAGTTAGAGCGGTTGTCTTAGTTTGAGGTGTTGCCTCAGGTTAAGGTGTTGCCTTAGTTTGAGCGGTTGCCTTAGTTTGAGGTGTTGCCTTAGTTTGAGGGGCTGCCTTAGTTTGAGCGGTTGCCTTAGTTTGAGAGTCTGCCTTAGTTTGAGCGTTTGCCTTATTTTGAGCGGTTGCCTTATTTTGAGCTATTGCCTTAGTTTGAGGGGTTGCCTTAGTTTGAGGGGCTGCCTTAGTTTGAGCGGTTGCCTTAGTTTGAGTGTCTGCCTTAGTTTGAACGGTTGCCTTAGTTAGAGCGGTTGTCTTAGTTTGAGGTGTTGCCTTAGTTTGAGGGGTTGACTTAGTTTGAGGGGGTGCCTTAGTTTGAGTGGTTGCCTTAGTTAGAGCGGTTGTCTTTGTTTGAGGTGTTGCCTCAGTTTGAGGGGCTGCTTTAGTTTGAGCTGTTGCCTTAGTTTGAGCGGTTGCGTTAGTTAGAGCGGTTGCCTTTGTTTGAGGTGTTGCCTAAGTTTGAGCGGTTGCCTCAGTTTGAGGGGTTGCCTTAATTTGAGCGGCTGCCTGAGTTTGAGCGGCTGCCTTAATTTGAGGGGTTGCCTTAGTTTGAGTGGTTGCCTTAGTTTGAGGGGTTGCCTTAGTTTGAGCGGTTGCCTCAGTTTGAGAGTCTGCCTTAGTTTGAGCGGCTGCCTTAGTTTGAGGGGCTGCCTTAGTTTGAGCAGTTGCCTGAGTTTGAGGGGATGCCTTAGTTTGAGGGGTTGCCTTAGTTTGAGGGGTTGCCTGAGTTTGAGGGGTTGCCTTAGTTTGAGGGGTTGCCTTCCTTTGAGCGGTTGCCTTTGTTTGAGCGGTTGCCTTTGTTTGAGCGGCTGCCTTAGTTTGAGGGGCTGCCTTAGTTTGAGGGGTTGGTTTAGTTTGAGTGGTTGCCTTAGAATGAGGGGCTGCCATAGTTTGAGGGGTTGCCTTAGTTTGAGGGGTTGCCTTAGTTTGAGCGGCTGCCTTAGTTTGAGGGGTTGCCTTAGTTTGAGAGTCTGCCTTCGTTTGAGCATTTGCCTTAGGTTGAGGTGTTGCCTTAGTTTGAGCGGTTGCCTTAGTTCGAGCGGTTGCCTTAGTTTGACGTGTTGCCTTAGTTTGAGCGGTTGCCTGAGTTTGAGCGGTTGCCTTAGTTTGATCGGTTTCCTTAGTTTGAGCGGTTGCCTTTGTTTGAGGTGTTGCCTTAGTTTGAGGGGTTGCCTCAGTTTGAGACTCTGCCTCAGTTCGAGCGGTTGCCTTAGTTTGAGGGGTTGCCTTAGTTTGAGCGGTTGCCTTAGTTTGAGCGGTTGCCTTATTTCGAGCGGTTGCCTTAGTTTGAGGTGTTGCCTTAGTTTGAGGTGTTGCCTTAGTTTGAGGGGCTGCCTTAGTTTGAGCGGTTGCCTTAGTTTGAGAGTCTGCCTTATTTTGAGCTGTTGCCTTATTTCGAGCGTTTGATTTAGTTTGAGCGGTTGCCTTAGTTTGAGGGTTTGCCTAAGTTTGAGCTGCCGCCTTAGTTTGAGCGGTTGCCTTAGTTTGAGAGTCTGCCTTAGTTTGAGCGTTTGCCTTAGTTCGAGCGGTTGTCTTAGTTTGAGTTGTAGCCTCAGTTTGAGGGGTTGACTTAGTTTGAGGGGCTGCCTTAGTTTGAGCGGTTGCCTTAGTTTGAGCGGTTGCCTTAGTTCGAGCGGTTGTCTTAGTTTGAGTTGTAGCCTCAGTTTGAGGGGTTGACTTAGTTTGAGGGGCTGCCTGAGTTTGAGCGGTTGCCTTAGTTTGAGGGGAAGCCTTAGTTTAAGCCACCGCCTTAGTTTGAGCGTCCGCCTTAGTTTGAGCGGTTGCCTTAGTCTGAGGGGAAGCCTTAGATTGAGCGGTTGCCTTAGTTTGAGGGGTTGCCTTAGTTTGAGCGGTTGCCTTTGTTTGAGTGGTTGCCTGAGTTTGAGCGGTTGCATTAGTTTGAGGGGAAGCCTTAGTTTGAGCGGTTGCCTTAGTTTGAGCGGCCGCCTTAGTTTGAGCGGTTGCCTTCGATTGAGTGTCTGCCTTAGTTTGAGTGGTTACCTTAGTTTGAGGGGTTGCCTTAGTTTGAGCGGTTGCCTTCGTTTGAACGGCTGCCTTAGTTTGTGGGGTTGCCTTAGTTTGAGCAGCTGCCTTAGTTTGAGCGGTTACCTTAGTTTGAGGGGTTGCCTTAGTTTGATCGGTTGTCTTCGTTTGAGCGGCTGCCTTAGTTTGAGGGGATGCCTTAGTTTGAGCGGTTGCCTTAGTTTGAGGGGATGCCTTAGTTTGAGCAGCTGCCTTAGTTTGAGCGATTACCTTAGTTTGAGGGGTTGCCTTAGATTGATCGGTTGCCTTCGTTTGACCGGCTGCCTTAGTTTGAGCGGCTGCCTTAGTTTGTGGGGTTGCCTTAGTTTGAGCAGCTGCCTTAGTTTGAGCGGTTACCTTAGTTTGAGGGGTTGCCTTCGTTTGAGCGGCTGCCTTAGTTTGTGGGGTTGCCTTAGTTTGAGCAGCTGCCTTAGTTTGAGCGGTTACCTTAGTTTGAGGGGTTGCCTTAGTTTGATCGGTTGCCTTCGTTTGAGCGGCTGCCTTAGTTTGAGGGGATGCCTTAGTTTGAGGGGTTGCCTTAGTTTGAGCGGTTGCCTTCGTTTGAGCGGCTGCCTTAGTTTGAGGGGATGCCTTAGTTTGAGCGGTTGCCTTAGTTTGAGGGGAAGCCTTAGTTTGAGCGGTTGCCTTAGTTTGAGCGGCCGCCTTAGTTTGAGCGGTTGCCTTAGATTGAGTGTCTGCCTTAGTTTGAGTGGTTACCTTAGTTTGAGGGGTTGCCTTAGTTTGAGCGGTTCACTTCGTTTGAACGGCTGCCTTAGTTTGTGGGGTTGCCTTAGTTTGAGCAGCTGCCTTAGTTTGAGCGGTTACCTTAGTTTGAGGGGTTGCCTTAGTTTGATCGGTTGTCTTCGTTTGAGCAGCTGCCTTAGTTTGAGGGGATGCCTTCGTTTGAGCGGTTGCCTTAGTTTGAGGGGAAGCCTTAGTTTGAGCGGTTGCCTTAGTTTGAGGGGATGCCTTAGTTTGAGCGGTTGCCTTAGTTTGAGTGGAAGCCTTAGTTTAAGCCAGCGCCTTAGTTTGAGCGTCCGCCTTAGTTTGTGCGGTTGCCTTAGTTTGAGGGGAAGCCTTAGTTTAAGCCACCGCCTTAGTTTGAGCGTCCGCCTTAGTTTGAGCGGTTGCCTTAGTCTGAGGGGAAGCCTTAGTTTGAGCGGTTGCCTTAGTTTGAGGGGTTGCCTTAGTTTGAGCGGTTGCCTTTGTTTGAGTGGTTGCCTGAGTTTGAGCGGTTGCATTAGTTTGAGGGGAAGCCTTAGTTTGAGCGGTTGCCTTAGTTTGAGCGGCCGCCTTAGTTTGAGCGGTTGCCTTAGATTGAGTGTCTGCCTTAGTTTGAGTGGTTACCTTAGTTTGAGGGGTTGCCTTAGTTTGAGCGGTTGCCTTCGTTTGAACGGCTGCCTTAGTTTGTGGGGTTGCCTTAGTTTGAGCAGCTGCCTTAGTTTGAGCGGTTACCTTAGTTTGAGGGGTTGCCATAGTTTGATCGGTTGTCTTCGTTTGAGCGGCTGCCTTAGTTTGAGGGGATTCCTTAGTTTGAGCGGTTGCCTTAGTTCGAGGGGATGCCTTAGTTTGAGCAGCTGCCTTAGTTTGAGCGATTACCTTAGTTTGAGGGGTTGCCTTAGTTTGATCGGTTGCCTTCGTTTGAGCGGCTGCCTTAGTTTGAGCGGCTGCCTTAGTTTGTGGGGTTGCCTTAGTTTGAGCAGCTGCCTTCGTTTGAGCGGTTACCTTAGTTTGAGGGGTTGCCTTCGTTTGAGCGGCTGACTTAGTTTGTGGGGTTGCCATAGTTTGAGCAGCTGCTTTAGTTTGAGCGGTTACCTTAGTTTGAGGGGTTGCCTTAGTTTGATCGGTTGCCTTCGTTTGAGCGGCTGCCTTAGTTTGAGGGGATGCCTTAGTTTGAGGGGTTGCCTTAGTTTGAGCGGTTGCCTTCGTTTGAGCGGTTGCATTAGTTTGAGGGGAAGCCTTAGTTTGAGCGGTTGCCTTAGTTTGAGCGGCCGCCTTAGTTTGAGCGGTTGCCTTAGATTGAGTGTCTGCCTTAGTTTGAGTGGTTACCTTAGTTTGAGGGGTTGCCTTAGTTTGAGCGGTTGCCTTCGTTTGAACGGCTGCCTTAGTTTGTGGGGTTGCCTTAGTTTGAGCAGCTGCCTTAGTTTGAGCGGTTACCTTAGTTTGAGGGGTTGCCTTAGTTTGATCGGTTGTCTTCGTTTGAGCGGCTGCCTTAGTTTGAGGGGATGCCTTAGTTTGAGCGGTTGCCTTAGTTTGAGGGGAAGCCTTAGTTTGAGCGGTTGCCTTTGTTTGAGCGGATGCCTTAGTTTGAGCGGTTGCCTTAGTTTGAGGGGAAGCCTTAGTTTAAGCCAGCGCCTTAGTTTGAGCGTCCGCCTTAGTTTGAGCGGTTGCCTTAGTTTGAGGGGAAGCCTTAGTTTAAGCCACCGCCTTAGTTTGAGCGTCCGCCTTAGTTTGAGCGGTTGCCTTAGTCTGAGGGGAAGCCTTAGTTTGAGCGGTTGCCTTAGTTTGAGGGGTTGCCTTAGTTTGAGCGGTTGCCTTTGTTTGAGTGGTTGCCTGAGTTTGAGCGGTTGCATTAGTTTGAGGGGAAGCCTTAGTTTGAGCGGTTGCCTTAGTTTGAGCGGCCGCCTTAGTTTGAGCGGTTGCCTTCGATTGAGTGTCTGCCTTAGTTTGAGTGATTACCTTAGTTTGAGGGGTTGCCTTAGTTTGAGCGGTTGCCTTCGTTTGAACGGCTGCCTTAGTTTGTGGGGTTGCCTTAGTTTGAGCAGCTGCCTTAGTTTGAGCGGTTACCTTAGTTTGAGGGGTTGCCTTAGTTTGATCGGTTGTCTTCGTTTGAGCGGCTGCCTTAGTTTGAGGGGATGCCTTAGTTTGAGCGGTTGCCTTAGTTTGAGGGGATGCCTTAGTTTGAGCAGCTGCCTTAGTTTGAGCGATTACCTTAGTTTGAGCGGTTGCCTTCGTTTGACCGGCTGCCTTAGTTTGAGCGGCTGCCTTAGTTTGTGGGGTTGCCTTAGTTTGAGCAGCTGCCTTAGTTTGAGCGGTTACCTTAGTTTGAGGGGTTGCCTTCGTTTGAGCGGCTGCCTTAGTTTGTGGGGTTGCCTTAGTTTGAGCAGCTGCCTTAGTTTGAGCGGTTACCTTAGTTTGAGGGGTTGCCTTAGTTTGATCGGTTGCCTTCGTTTGAGCGGCTGCCTTAGTTTGAGGGGATGCCTTAGTTTGAGGGGTTGCCTTAGTTTGAGCGGTTGCCTTCGTTTGAGCGGCTGCCTTAGTTTGAGGGGATGCCTTAGTTTGAGCGGTTGCCTTAGTTTGAGGGGATGCCTTAGTTTGAGCACTTGCCTTAGTTTGAGCGGTTAACTTTGTTTGAGCGGTTGCCTTAGTTTGAGCGGCCGCCTTAGTTTGAGCGGATGCCTTAGTTTGAGCGGTTGCCTTAGTTTGAGCGGTTGCCTTAGTTTGAGCGGCCGCCTTAGTTTGAGCGGTTGCCTTAGTTTGAGCGGATGCCTCAGTTTGAGCGGTTGCCTTAGTTTGAGGGGTTGCCTTAGTCTGAGCGGCTGCCTTAGTTTGAGCGGTTGCCTTAGTCTGAGCGGCCGCCTTAGTTTGAGCGGTTGCCTTAGTTTGAGCGGATGCCTCAGTTTGAGCGGTTGCCTTAGTTTGAGGGGTTGCCTTAGTTTGAGCGGCTGCCTTAGTTTGAGCGGTTGCCTTAGTTTGAGCTGCCGCCTTAGTTTGAGGGGATGCCTTAATTTGAGCGGTTGCCTTAGTTTGAGCGGATGCCTTAGTTTGAGCGGCCGCCTTAGTGTGAGCGGTTGCCTTAGTCTGAGCGGTTACCTTAGTTTGAGCGGTTGCCTTAATTTGAGGGGATGCCTTAATTTCAGCGGTTGCCTTAGTTTGAGCGGATGCCTCACTTTGAGCGGCCGCCTTAGTTTGAGCGGTTGCCTTAGTTTGAGCGGTTGCCTTAGTTTGAGCGGATGCCTTAGATTGTGCGGTTGCCTTAGTTTGAGCGGATGCCTTAGTTTGAGCGGTGGCCTTAGTTTGAGCGGATGCCTTAGATTGTGCGGTTGCCTTAGTTTGAGCGGTTGAGTAAGTTTGAGCGGCCGCCTTAGTTTGAGCAGATGCCTTAGTTTGAGCGGTTGCCTTAGTTTGAGCGGTTGCCTTAGTTTGAGCGGCTGACTTAGTTTGAGCGGTTGCCTTAGTTTGAGCGGTTGCCTTAGTTTGAGCGGCTGACTTAGTTTGAGCGGTTGCCTTAGTTTGAGCAGTTGCCTTAGTTTGAGTGGCCGCCTTAGTTTGAGCGGCTGCCTTAGTTTGAGGGGTTGCCTTAGTTTGAGCGGTTGCCTTAGTTTGAGCGGTTGCCTTAGTTTGAGCGGCCGCCTTAGTTTGAGCGGTTGCCTTACATTGAGGGGATGCCTTAGTTTGAGCGGTTGCCTTAGTTTGACCGGTTGCCTTAGTTTGAGCGGCCGCCTTAGTTTGAGCGGTTGCCTTAGTTTGAGCGGCCGCCTTAGTTTGAGCGGATGCCTTAGTTTGAGCGGTTGCCTTAGTTTGAGCGGTTGCCTTAGTTTGAGCGGCCGCCTTAGTTTGAGCGGATGACTTAGTTTGAGCGGTTGCCTTAGTTTGAGCGGTTGCCTTAGTTTGAGCGTCCGCCTTAGTTTGAGCGGTTGCCTTTGTTTGAGCGGTTGCCTCAGTTTGAGAGTCTGCCTTATTTTGAGCTGTTGCCTTATTTCGAGCGGTTGATTTAGTTTGAGCGGTTGCCTTAGTTTGAGGGTTTGCCTAAGTTTGAGCTGCCGCCTTAGTTTGAGCGGTTGCCTTAGTTTGAGAGTCTGCCTTAGTTTGAGCGGTTGCCTTAGTTCGAGCGGTTGTCTTAGTTTGAGGTGTAGCCTCAGTTTGAAGGGTTGACTTAGTTTGAGGGGCTGCCTTAGTTTGAGCGGTTGCCTTAGTTTGAGAGTCTGCCTTTGTTTGAGCGGTTGCCTTAGTTAGAGCGGTTGTCTTAGTTTGAGGTGTTGCCTCAGTTTGAGGTGTTGACTTAGTTTGAGGGGCTGCCTTAGTTTGAGCGGTTGCCTTAGTTTGAGAGACTGCCTTAGTTTGAGCGGTTGCCTTAGTTAGAGCGGTTGTCTCAGTTTGAGGTGTTGCCTTAGTTTGAGGGGCTACTTTAGTTTGAGCTGTTGCCTTAGTTTGAGCGGTTGCCTTAGTTAGAGCGGTTGCCTTAGTTTGAGGTGTTGCCTTAGTTTGAGAGGTTGCCTTATTTTGAGGGGTTGCCTTAGTTTGAGGGGTTGCCTTAGTTTGAGTGGTTGCCTTAGTTTGAGGGGTTGCCTTAGTTTGAGCGGTTGCCTTAGTTTGAGGGGTTGCCTTAGTTTGAGCGGTTGCCTTAGTTTGTGGGGTTGCCTTAGTTTGAGTGGCTGCCTTAGTTTGAGGGGTTGCCTTGGTTTGAGGGGATGCCTTAGTTTGAGGGGATGCCTTAGTTTGAGCGGTTCCCTTAGTTTGAGCGGTTGCCTTAGTTTGAGCTGTTGCCTTAGTTTGAGCGGCTGCCTTAGTTTGAGTGGTTGCCTTAGTTTGAGTGGCCGCCTTAGTTTGAGCAGTTGCCTAGGTTTGAGCGGCTGCCTTAGTTTGAGCGGCTGCCTTAGTTTGAGCGGTTGCCTTAGTTTGAGGGGTTGCCTCAGCTTCAGCGGTTGCCTTAGTTTGTGGGGTTGCCTTAGTTTGAGTGGCTGCCTTAGTTTGAGGGTTTGCCTTAGTTTGAGCGGCCACCTTAATTTGAGCGGCTGCCTTTGTTTGAGCGGTTGCATTAGTTTGAGGGTTTGCCGAAGTTTGAGCTGCCGCCTTAGTTTGAGCGGCTGCCTTAGTTTGAGCGGTTGCCTTAGTTTGAGGGTTTGCCTAAGTTTGAGCTGCCGCCTTAGTTTGAGCGGCTGCCTTAGTTTGAGCGGTTGCCTAAGTTTGAGCGGCTGCCTTAGTTTGAGCGGTTGCCTTAGTTTGAGCGGTTGCCTTAGTTTGAGGGGTTGCCTCAGCTTCAGCGGTTGCCTTAGTTTGTGGGGTTGCCTTAGTTTGAGTGGCTGCCTTAGTTTGAGGGTTTGCCTTAGTTTGAGGGGTTGCCTTAGTTTGAGCGGCTGCCTTAGTTTGAGCGGTTGCCTTAATTTGAGCGGTTGCCTTAGTTTGAGGGGTTGCCTGGGTTTGAGCGGTTGCCTTAGTTTGAGAGTCTGCCTTAGTTTGAGCGTTTGCCTTATTTTGAGCGGTTGCCTTATTTTGAGCTATTGCCTTAGTTTGAGGGGTTGCCTTAGTTTGAGGGGCTGCCTTAGTTTGAGCGGTTGCCTTAGTTTGAGAGTCTGCCTTAGTTTGAGCGGTTGCCTTAGTTAGAGCGGTTGTCTTAGTTTGAGGTGTTGCCTTAGTTTGAGGGGTTGACTTAGTTTGAGGGGGTGCCTTAGTTTGAGTGGTTGCCTTAGTTAGAGCAGTTGTCTTTGTTTGAGGTGTTGCCTCAGTTTGAGGGGCTGCTTTAGTTTGAGCTGTTGCTTTAGTTTGAGCAGTTGCCTTAGTTAGAGCGGTTGCCTTTGTTTGAGGTGTTGCCTAAGTTTGAGGGGTTGCCTCAGTTTGAGGGGTTGCCTTAATTTGAGCATCTGCCTGAGTTTGAGCGGCTGCCTTAGTTTGAGGGGTTGCCTTAGTTTGAGCGGTTGCCTTAGTTTGAGGGGTTGCCTTAGTTTGAGCGGTTGCCTGAGTTTGAGCGGTTGCATTAGTTTGAGGGGAAGCCTTAGTTTGAGCGGTTGCCTTAGTTTGAGCGGCCGCCTTAGTTTGAGCGGTTGCCTTAGATTGAGTGTCTGCCTTAGTTTGAGTGGTTACCTTAGTTTGAGGGGTTGCCTTAGTTTGAGCGGTTCACTTCGTTTGAACGGCTGCCTTAGTTTGTGGGGTTGCCTTAGTTTGAGCAGCTGCCTTAGTTTGAGCGGTTACCTTAGTTTGAGGGGTTGCCTTAGTTTGATCGGTTGTCTTCGTTTGAGCAGCTGCCTTAGTTTGAGGGGATGCCTTCGTTTGAGCGGTTGCCTTAGTTTGAGGGGAAGCCTTAGTTTGAGCGGTTGCCTTAGTTTGAGGGGATGCCTTAGTTTGAGCGGTTGCCTTAGTTTGAGTGGAAGCCTTAGTTTAAGCCAGCGCCTTAGTTTGAGCGTCCGCCTTAGTTTGAGCGGTTGCCTTAGTTTGAGGGGAAGCCTTAGTTTAAGCCACCGCCTTAGTTTGAGCGTCCGCCTTAGTTTGAGCGGTTGCCTTAGTCTGAGGGGAAGCCTTAGTTTGAGCGGTTGCCTTAGTTTGAGGGGTTGCCTTAGTTTGAGCGGTTGCCTTTGTTTGAGTGGTTGCCTGAGTTTGAGCGGTTGCATTAGTTTGAGGGGAAGCCTTAGTTTGAGCGGTTGCCTTAGTTTGAGCGGCCGCCTTAGTTTGAGCGGTTGCCTTCGATTGAGTGTCTGCCTTAGTTTGAGTGGTTACCTTAGTTTGAGGGGTTGCCTTAGTTTGAGCGGTTGCCTTCGTTTGAACGGCTGCCTTAGTTTGTGGGGTTGCCTTAGTTTGAGCAGCTGCCTTAGTTTGAGCGGTTACCTTAGTTTGAGGGGTTGCCTTAGTTTGATCGGTTGTCTTCGTTTGAGCGGCTGCCTTAGTTTGAGGGGATGCCTTAGTTTGAGCGGTTGCCTTAGTTTGAGGGGATGCCTTAGTTTGAGCAGCTGCCTTAGTTTGAGCGATTACCTTAGTTTGAGGGGATGCCTTAGTTTGAGCAGCTGCCTTAGTTTGAGCGGTTACCTTAGTTTGAGGGGTTGCCTTCGTTTGAGCGGCTGCCTTAGTTTGTGGGGTTGCCTTAGTTTGAGCAGCTGCCTTAGTTTGAGCGGTTACCTTAGTTTGAGGGGTTACCTTAGTTTGATCGGTTGCCTTCGTTTGAGCGGCTGCCTTAGTTTGAGGGGATGCCTTAGTTTGAGGGGTTGCCTTAGTTTGAGCGGTTGCCTTCGTTTGAGCGGCTGCCTTAGTTTGAGGGGATGCCTTAGTTTGAGCGGTTGCCTTAGTTTGAGGGGATGCCTTAGTTTGAGCACTTGCCTTAGTTTGAGCGGTTAACTTTGTTTGAGCGGTTGCCTTAGTTTGAGCGGCCGCCTTAGTTTGAGCGGATGCCTTAGTTTGAGCGGTTGCCTTAGTTTGAGCGGTTGCCTTAGTTTGAGCGGCCGCCTTAGTTTGAGCGGTTGCCTTAGTTTGAGCGGATGCCTCAGTTTGAGCGGTTGCCTTAGTTTGAGGGGTTGCCTTAGTCTGAGCGGCTGCCTTAGTTTGAGCGGTTGCCTTAGTCTGAGCGGCCGCCTTAGTTTGAGCGGTTGCCTTAGTTTGAGCGGATGCCTCAGTTTGAGCGGTTGCCTTAGTTTGAGGGGTTGCCTTAGTTTGAGCGGCTGCCTTAGTTTGAGCGGTTGCCTTAGTTTGAGCTGCCGCCTTAGTTTGAGGGGATGCCTTAATTTGAGCGGTTGCCTTAGTTTGAGCGGATGCCTTAGTTTGAGCGGCCGCCTTAGTGTGAGCGGTTGCCTTAGTCTGAGCGGTTACCTTAGTTTGAGCGGTTGCCTTAATTTGAGGGGATGCCTTAATTTCAGCGGTTGCCTTAGTTTGAGCGGATGCCTTACTTTGAGCGGCCGCCTTAGTTTGAGCGGTTGCCTTAGTTTGAGCGGTTGCCTTAGTTTGAGCGTCCGTCTTAGTTTGAGTGGTTGCCTTAGTTTGAGCGGATGCCTTAGTTTGAGCGGTGGCCTTAGTTAGAGCGGATGCCTTAGATTGTGCGGTTGCCTTAGTTTGAGCGGTTGCCTAAGTTTGAGCGGCCGCCTTAGATTGAGCAGATGCCTTAGTTTGAGCGGTTGCCTTAGTTTGAGCGGTTGCCTTAGTTTGAGCGGCTGACTTAGTTTGAGCGGTTGCCTTAGTTTGAGCGGTTGCCTTAGTTTGAGCGGCTGACTTAGTTTGAGCGGTTGCCTTAGTTTGAGCGGTTGCCTTAGTTTGAGTGGCCGCCTTAGTTTGAGCGGCTGCCTTAGTTTGAGGGGTTGCCTTAGTTTGAGCGGTTGCCTTAGTTTGAGCGGTTGCCTTAGTTTGAGCGTCCGCCTTAGTTTGAGCGGTTGCCTTACATTGAGGGGATGCCTTAGTTTGAGCGGTTGCCTTAGTTTGACCGGTTGCCTTAGTTTGAGCGGCCGCCTTAGTTTGAGCGGTTGCCTTAGTTTGAGCGGCCGCCTTAGTTTGAGCGGATGCCTTAGTTTGAGCGGTTGCCTTAGTTTGAGCGGTTGCCTTAGTTTGAGCGGCCGCCTTAGTTTGAGCGGATGACTTAGTTTGAGCGGTTGCCTTAGTTTGAGCGGTTGCCTTAGTTTGAGCGTCCGCCTTAGTTTGAGCGGTTGCCTTTGTTTGAGCGGTTGCCTCAGTTTGAGAGTCTGCCTTATTTTGAGCTGTTGCCTTATTTCGAGCGGTTGATTTAGTTTGAGCGGTTGCCTTAGTTTGAGGGTTTGCCTAAGTTTGAGCTGCCGCCTTAGTTTGAGCGGTTGCCTTAGTTTGAGAGTCTGCCTTAGTTTGAGCGGTTGCCTTAGTTCGAGCGGTTGTCTTAGTTTGAGGTGTAGCCTCAGTTTGAGGGGTTGACTTAGTTTGAGGGGCTGCCTTAGTTTGAGCGGTTGCCTGAGTTTGAGAGTCTGCCTTTGTTTGAGCGGTTGCCTTAGTTAGAGCGGTTGTCTTAGTTTGAGGTGTTGCCTCAGTTTGAGGTGTTGACTTAGTTTGAGGGGCTGCCTTAGTTTGAGCGGTTGCCTTAGTTTGAGAGACTGCCTTAGTTTGAGCGGTTGCCTTAGTTAGAGCGGTTGTCTTAGTTTGAGGTGTTGCCTTAGTTTGAGGGGCTACTTTAGTTTGAGCTGTTGCCTTAGTTTGAGCGGTTGCCTTAGTTAGAGCGGTTGCCTTAGTTTGAGGTGTTGCCTTAGTTTGAGAGGTTGCCTTATTTTGAGGGGTTGCCTTAGTTTGAGGGGTTGCCTTAGTTTGAGTGGTTGCCTTAGTTTGAGGGGTTGCCTTAGTTTGAGCGGTTGCCTTAGTTTGAGGGGTTGCCTTAGTTTGAGCGGTTGCCTTAGTTTGTGGGGTTGCCTTAGTTTGAGTGGCTGCCTTAGTTTGAGGGGTTGCCTTGGTTTGAGGGGATGCCTTAGTTTGAGGGGATGCCTTAGTTTGAGCGGTTCCCTTAGTTTGAGCGGTTGCCTTAGTTTGAGCTGTTGCCTTAGTTTGAGCGGCTGCCTTAGTTTGTGGGGTTGCCTTAGTTTGAGTGGCCGCCTTAGTTTGAGCAGTTGCCTAAGTTTGAGCGGCTGCCTTAGTTTCAGCTGCTGCCTTAGTTTGAGCGGTTGCCTTAGTTTGAGCGGTTGCCTAAGTTTGAGCGGCCACCTTAATTTGAGCGGCTGCCTTTGTTTGAGCGGTTGCATTAGTTTGAGGGTTTGCCGAAGTTTGAGCTGCCGCCTTAGTTTGAGCGGCTGCCTTAGTTTGAGCGGTTGCCTTAGTTTGAGGGTTTGCCTAAGTTTGAGCTGCCGCCTTAGTTTGAGCGGCTGCCTTAGTTTGAGCGGTTGCCTAAGTTTGAGCGGCTGCCTTAGTTTGAGCGGTTGCCTTAGTTTGAGCGGTTGCCTTAGTTTGAGGGGTTGCCTCAGCTTCAGCGGTTGCCTTAGTTTGTGGGGTTGCCTTAGTTTGAGTGGCTGCCTTAGTTTGAGGGGTTGCCTTAGTTTGAGGGGTTGCCTTAGTTTGAGCGGCTGCCTTAGTTTGAGCGGTTGCCTTAATTTGAGCGGTTGCCTTAGTTTGAGGGGTTGCCTGGATTTGAGCGGTTGCCTTAGTTTGAGAGTCTGCCTTAGTTTGAGCGTTTGCCTTATTTTGAGCGGTTGCCTTATTTTGAGCTATTGCCTTAGTTTGAGGGGTTGCCTTAGTTTGAGGGGCTGCCTTAGTTTGAGCGGTTGCCTTAGTTTGAGAGTCTGCCTTAGTTTGAGCGGTTGCCTTAGTTAGAGCGGTTGTCTTAGTTTGAGGTGTTGCCTTAGTTTGAGGGGTTGACTTAGTTTGAGGGGGTGCCTTAGTTTGAGTGGTTGCCTTAGTTAGAGCAGTTGTCTTTGTTTGAGGTGTTGCCTCAGTTTGAGGGGCAGCTTTAGTTTGAGCTGTTGCTTTAGTTTGAGCAGTTGCCTTAGTTAGAGCGGTTGCCTTTGTTTGAGGTGTTGCCTAAGTTTGAGGGGTTGCCTCAGTTTGAGGGGTTGCCTTAATTTGAGCGGCTGCCTGAGTTTGAGCGGCTGCCTTAGTTTGAGGGGTTGCCTTAGTTTGAGCGGTTGCCTTAGTTTGAGGGGTTGCCTTAGTTTGAGCGGTTGCCTGAGTTTGAGCGGTTGCATTTGTTTGAGGGGAAGCCTTAGTTTGAGCGGTTGCCTTAGTTTGAGCGGCCGCCTTAGTTTGAGCGGTTGCCTTAGATTGAGTGTCTGCCTTAGTTTGAGTGGTTACCTTAGTTTGAGGGGTTGCCTTAGTTTGAGCGGTTCACTTCGTTTGAACGGCTGCCTTAGTTTGTGGGGTTGCCTTAGTTTGAGC
The DNA here is from genome assembly GCF_036365525.1 of Heterodontus francisci. NCBI lineage: Eukaryota > Metazoa > Chordata > Chondrichthyes > Heterodontiformes > Heterodontidae > Heterodontus > Heterodontus francisci. The sequence continues at coordinate 2,064,595 of NC_090408.1, forward strand.
AGCTGCCTTAGTTTGAGCGGTTACCTTAGTTTGAGGGGTTGCCTTAGTTTGATCGGTTGTCTTCGTTTGAGCAGCTGCCTTAGTTTGAGGGGATGCCTTCGTTTGAGCGGTTGCCTTAGTTTGAGGGGAAGCCTTAGTTTGAGCGGTTGCCTTAGTTTGAGGGGATGCCTTAGTTTGAGCGGTTGCCTTAGTTTGAGTGGAAGCCTTAGTTTAAGCCAGCGCCTTAGTTTGAGCGTCCGCCTTAGTTTGAGCGGTTGCCTTAGTTTGAGGGGAAGCCTTAGTTTAAGCCACCGCCTTAGTTTGAGCGTCCACCTTAGTTTGAGCGGTTGCCTTAGTCTGAGGGGAAGCCTTAGTTTGAGCGGTTGCCTTAGTTTGAGGGGTTGCCTTAGTTTGAGCGGTTGCCTTTGTTTGAGTGGTTGCCTGAGTTTGAGCGGTTGCATTAGTTTGAGGGGAAGCCTTAGTTTGAACGGTTGCCTTAGTTTGAGCGGCCGCCTTAGTTTGAGCGGTTGCCTTAGATTGAGTGTCTGCCTTAGTTTGAGTGGTTACCTTAGTTTGAGGGGTTGCCTTAGTTTGAGCGGTTTCCTTCCTTTGAACGGCTGCCTTAGTTTGTGGGGTTGCCTTAGTTTGAGCAGCTGCCTGAGTTTGAGCGGTTACCTTAGTTTGAGGGGTTGCCATAGTTTGATCGGTTGTCTTCGTTTGAGCGGCTGCCTTAGTTTGAGGGGATTCCTTAGTTTGAGCGGTTGCCTTAGTTTGAGGGGATGCCTTAGTTTGAGCAGCTGCCTTAGTTTGAGCGATTACCTTAGTTTGAGGGGTTGCCTTAGTTTGATCGGTTGCCTTCGTTTGAGCGGCTGCCTTAGTTTGAGCGGCTGCCTTAGTTTGTGGGGTTGCCTTAGTTTGAGCAGCTGCCTTAGTTTGAGCGGTTACCTTAGTTTGAGGGGTTGCCTTCGTTTGAGCGGCTGACTTAGTTTGTGGGGTTGCCATAGTTTGAGCAGCTGCCTTAGTTTGATCGGTTACCTTAGTTTGAGGGGTTGCCTTAGTTTGATCGGTTGCCTTCGTTTGAGCGGCTGCCTTAGTTTGAGGGGATGCCTTAGTTTGAGGGGTTGCCTTAGTTTGAGCGGTTGCCTTCGTTTGAGCGGTTGCATTAGTTTGAGGGGAAGCCTTAGTTTGAGCGGTTGCCTTAGTTTGAGCGGCCGCCTTAGTTTGAGCGGTTGCCTTAGATTGAGTGTCTGCCTTAGTTTGAGTGGTTACCTTAGTTTGAGGGGTTGCCTTAGTTTGAGCGGTTTCCTTCCTTTGAACGGCTGCCTTAGTTTGTGGGGTTGCCTTAGTTTGAGCAGCTGCCTGAGTTTGAGCGGTTACCTTAGTTTGAGGGGTTGCCATAGTTTGATCGGTTGTCTTCGTTTGAGCGGCTGCCTTAGTTTGAGGGGATTCCTTAGTTTGAGCGGTTGCCTTAGTTTGAGGGGATGCCTTAGTTTGAGCAGCTGCCTTAGTTTGAGCGATTACCTTAGTTTGAGGGGTTGCCTTAGTTTGATCGGTTGCCTTCGTTTGAGCGGCTGCCTTAGTTTGAGCGGCTGCCTTAGTTTGTGGGGTTGCCTTAGTTTGAGCAGCTGCCTTAGTTTGAGCGGTTACCTTAGTTTGAGGGGTTGCCTTCGTTTGAGCGGCTGACTTAGTTTGTGGGGTTGCCATAGTTTGAGCAGCTGCCTTAGTTTGATCGGTTACCTTAGTTTGAGGGGTTGCCTTAATTTGATCGGTTGCCTTCGTTTGAGCGGCTGCCTTAGTTTGAGGGGATGCCTTAGTTTGAGGGGTTGCCTTAGTTTGAGCGGTTGCCTTCGTTTGAGCGGTTGCATTAGTTTGAGGGGAAGCCTTAGTTTGAGCGGTTGCCTTAGTTTGAGCGGCCGCCTTAATTTGAGCGGTTGCCTTAGATTGAGTGTCTGCCTTAGTTTGAGTGGTTACCTTAGTTTGAGGGGTTGCCTTAGTTTGAGCGGTTGCCTTCGTTTGAACGGCTGCCTTAGTTTGTGGGGTTGCCTTAGTTTGAGCAGCTGCCTTAGTTTGAGCGGTTACCTTAGTTTGAGGGGTTGCCTTAGTTGATCGGTTGTCTTCGTTTGAGCGGCTGCCTTAGTTTGAGGGGATGCCTTAGTTTGAGCGGTTGCCTTAGTTTGAGGGGAAGCCTTCGTTTGAGCGGTTGCCTTAGTTTGAGCGGATGCCTTAGTTTGAGTGGTTGCCTTAGTTTGAGGGGAAGCCTTAGTTTAAGCCAGCGCCTTAGTTTGAGCGTCCGCCTTAGTTTGAGCGGTTGCCTTAGTTTGAGGGGAAGCCTTAGTTTAAGCCACCGCCTTAGTTTGAGCGTCCGCCTTAGTTTGAGCGGTTGCCTTAGTCTGAGGGGAAGCCTTAGTTTGAGCGGTTGCCTTAGTTTGAGGGGTTGCCTTAGTTTGAGCGGTTGCCTTTGTTTGAGTGGTTGCCTGAGTTTGAGCGGTTGCATTAGTTTGAGGGGAAGCCTTAGTTTGAGCGGTTGCCTTAGTTTGAGCGGCCGCCTTAGTTTGAGCGGTTGCCTTCGATTGAGTGTCTGCCTTAGTTTGAGTGGTTACCTTAGTTTGAGGGGTTGCCTTAGTTTGAGCGGTTGCCTTCGTTTGAACGGCTGCCTTAGTTTGTGGGGTTGCCTTAGTTTGAGCAGCTGCCTTAGTTTGAGCGGTTACCTTAGTTTGAGGGGTTGCCTTAGTTTGATCGGTTGTCTTCGTTTGAGCGGCTGCCTTAGTTTGAGGGGATGCCTTAGTTTGAGCGGTTGCCTTAGTTTGAGGGGATGCCTTAGTTTGAGCAGCTGCCTTAGTTTGAGCGATTACCTTAGTTTGAGGGGTTGCCTTAGATTGATCGGTTGCCTTCGTTTGACCGGCTGCCTTAGTTTGAGCGGCTGCCTTAGTTTGTGGGGTTGCCTTAGTTTGAGCAGCTGCCTTAGTTTGAGCGGATACCTTAGTTTGAGGGGTTGCCTTCGTTTGAGCGGCTGCCTTAGTTTGTGGGGTTGCCTTAGTTTGAGCAGCTGCCTTAGTTTGAGCGGTTACCTTAGTTTGAGGGGTTGCCTTAGTTTGATCGGTTGCCTTCGTTTGAGCGGCTGCCTTAGTTTGAGGGGATGCCTTAGTTTGAGGGGTTGCCTTAGTTTGAGCGGTTGCCTTCGTTTGAGCGGCTGCCTTAGTTTGAGGGGATGCCTTAGTTTGAGCGGTTGCCTTAGTTTGAGGGGAAGCCTTAGTTTGAGCGGTTGCCTTAGTTTGAGCGGCCGCCTTAGTTTGAGCGGTTGCCTTAGATTGAGTGTCTGCCTTAGTTTGAGTGGTTACCTTAGTTTGAGGGGTTGCCTTAGTTTGAGCGGTTCACTTCGTTTGAACGGCTGCCTTAGTTTGTGGGGTTGCCCCAGTTTGAGCAGCTGCCTTAGTTTGAGCGGTTACCTTAGTTTGAGGGGTTGCCTTAGTTTGATCGGTTGTCTTCGTTTGAGCAGCTGCCTTAGTTTGAGGGGATGACTTCGTTTGAGCGGTTGCCTTAGTTTGAGGGGAAGCCTTAGTTTGAGCGGTTGCCTTAGTTTGAGGGGATGCCTTAGTTTGAGCGGTTGCCTTAGTTTGAGGGGAAGCCTTAGTTTAAGCCAGCGCCTTAGTTTGAGCGTCCGCCTTAGTTTGAGCGGTTGCCTTAGTCTGAGGGGAAGCCTTAGTTTGAGCGGTTGCCTTAGTTTGAGGGGTTGCCTTAGTTTGAGCGGTTGCCTTTGTTTGAGTGGTTGCCTGAGTTTGAGCGGTTGCATTAGTTTGAGGGGAAGCCTTAGTTTGAGCGGTTGCCTTAGTTTGAGCGGCCGCCTTAGTTTGAGCGATTGCCTTAGATTGAGTGTCTGCCTTAGTTTGAGTGTTTACCTTAGTTTGAGGGGTTGCCTTAGTTTGAGCGGTTGCCTTCGTTTGAACGGCTGCCTTAGTTTGTGGGGTTGCCTTAGTTTGAGCAGCTGCCTTAGTTTGAGCGGTTACCTTAGTTTGAGGGGTTGCCATAGTTTGATCGGTTGTCTTCGTTTGAGCGGCTGCCTTAGTTTGAGGGGATTCCTTAGTTTGAGCGGTTGCCTTAGTTTGAGGGGATGCCTTAGTTTGAGCAGCTGCCTTAGTTTGAGCGATTACCTTAGTTTGAGGGGTTGCCTTAGTTTGATCGGTTGCCTTCGTTTGAGCGGCTGCCTTAGTTTGAGCGGCTGCCTTAGTTTGTGGGGTTGCCTTAGTTTGAGCAGCTGCCTTAGTTTGAGCGGTTACCTTAGTTTGAGGGGTTGCCTTAGTTTGATCGGTTGTCTTCGTTTGAGCAGCTGCCTTAGTTTGAGGGGATGCCTTCGTTTGAGCAGTTGCCTTAGTTTGAGGGGAAGCCTTAGTTTGAGCGGTTGCCTTAGTTTGAGGGGATGCCTTAGTTTGAGCGGTTGCCTTAGTTTGAGTGGAAGCCTTAGTTTAAGCCAGCGCCTTAGTTTGAGCGTCCGCCTTAGTTTGAGCGGTTGCCTTAGTTTGAGGGGAAGCCTTAGTTTAAGCCACCGCCTTAGTTTGAGCGTCCGCCTTAGTTTGAGCGGTTGCCTTAGTCTGAGGGGAAGCCTTAGTTTGAGCGGTTGCCTTAGTTTGAGGGGTTGCCTTAGTTTGAGCGGTTGCCTTTGTTTGAGTGGTTGCCTGAGTTTGAGCGGTTGCATTAGTTTGAGGGGAAGCCTTAGTTTGAACGGTTGCCTTAGTTTGAGCGGCCGCCTTAGTTTGAGCGGTTGCCTTAGATTGAGTGTCTGCCTTAGTTTGAGTGGTTACCTTAGTTTGAGGGGTTGCCTTAGTTTGAGCGGTTGCCTTCGTTTGAACGGCTGCCTTAGTTTGTGGGGTTGCCTTAGTTTGAGCAGCTGCCTGAGTTTGAGCGGTTACCTTAGTTTGAGGGGTTGCCATAGTTTGATCGGTTGTCTTCGTTTGAGCGGCTGCCTTAGTTTGAGGGGATTCCTTAGTTTGAGCGGTTGCCTTAGTTTGAGGGGATGCCTTAGTTTGAGCAGCTGCCTTAGTTTGAGCGATTACCTTAGTTTGAGGGGTTGCCTTAGTTTGATCGGTTGCCTTCGTTTGAGCGGCTGCCTTAGTTTGAGCGGCTGCCTTAGTTTGTGGGGTTGCCTTAGTTTGAGCAGCTGCCTTAGTTTGAGCGGTTACCTTAGTTTGAGGGGTTGCCTTCGTTTGAGCGGCTGACTTAGTTTGTGGGGTTGCCATAGTTTGAGCAGCTGCCTTAGTTTGAGCGGTTACCTTAGTTTGAGGGGTTGCCTTAGTTTGATCGGTTGCCTTCGTTTGAGCGGCTGCCTTAGTTTGAGGGGATGCCTTAGTTTGAGGGGTTGCCTTAGTTTGAGCGGTTGCCTTCGTTTGAGCGGTTGCATTAGTTTGAGGGGAAGCCTTAGTTTGAGCGGTTGCCTTAGTTTGAGCGGCCGCCTTAGTTTGAGCGGTTGCCTTAGATTGAGTGTCTGCCTTAGTTTGAGTGGTTACCTTAGTTTGAGGGGTTGCCTTAGTTTGAGCGGTTGCCTTCGTTTGAACGGCTGCCTTAGTTTGTGGGGTTGCCTTAGTTTGAGCAGCTGCCTTAGTTTGAGCGGTTACCTTAGTTTGAGGGGTTGCCTTAGTTTGATCGGTTGTCTTCGTTTGAGCGGCTGCCTTAGTTTGAGGGGATGCCTTAGTTTGAGCGGTTGCCTTAGTTTGAGGGGAAGCCTTAGTTTGAGCGGTTGCCTTAGTTTGAGCGGATGCCTTAGTTTGAGCGGTTGCCTTAGTTTGAGGGGAAGCCTTAGTTTAAGCCAGCGCCTTAGTTTGAGCGTCCGCCTTAGTTTGAGCGGTTGCCTTAGTTTGAGGGGAAGCCTTAGTTTAAGCCACCGCCTTAGTTTGAGCGTCCGCCTTAGTTTGAGCGGTTGCCTTAGTCTGAGGGGAAGCCTTAGTTTGAGCGGTTGCCTTAGTTTGAGGGGTTGCCTTAGTTTGAGCGGTTGCCTTTGTTTGAGTGGTTGCCTGAGTTTGAGCGGTTGCATTAGTTTGAGGGGAAGCCTTAGTTTGAGCGGTTGCCTTAGTTTGAGCGGCCGCCTTAGTTTGAGCGGTTGCCTTCGATTGAGTGTCTGCCTTAGTTTGAGTGGTTACCTTAGTTTGAGGGGTTGCCTTAGTTTGAGCGGTTGCCTTCGTTTGAACGGCTGCCTTAGTTTGTGGGGTTGCCTTAGTTTGAGCAGCTGCCTTAGTTTGAGCGGTTACCTTAGTTTGAGGGGTTGCCTTAGTTTGATCGGTTGTCTTCGTTTGAGCGGCTGCCTTAGTTTGAGGGGATGCCTTAGTTTGAGCGGTTGCCTTAGTTTGAGGGGATGCCTTAGTTTGAGCAGCTGCCTTAGTTTGAGCGATTACCTTAGTTTGAGGGGTTGCCTTAGATTGATCGGTTGCCTTCGTTTGACCGGCTGCCTTAGTTTGAGCGGCTGCCTTAGTTTGTGGGGTTGCCTTAGTTTGAGCAGCTGCCTTAGTTTGAGCGGTTACCTTAGTTTGAGGGGTTGCCTTCGTTTGAGCGGCTGCCTTAGTTTGTGGGGTTGCCTTAGTTTGAGCAGCTGCCTTAGTTTGAGCGGTTACCTTAGTTTGAGGGGTTGCCTTAGTTTGATCGGTTACCTTCGTTTGAGCGGCTGCCTTAGTTTGAGGGGATGCCTTAGTTTGAGGGGTTGCCTTAGTTTGAGCGGTTGCCTTCGTTTGAGCGGCTGCCTTAGTTTGAGGGGATGCCTTAGTTTGAGCGGTTGCCTTAGTTTGAGGGGATGCCTTAGTTTGAGCACTTGCCTTAGTTTGAGCGGTTAACTTTGTTTGAGCGGTTGCCTTAGTTTGAGCGGCCGCCTTAGTTTGAGCGGATGCCTTAGTTTGAGCGGTTGCCTTAGTTTGAGCGGTTGCCTTAGTTTGAGCGGCCGCCTTAGTTTGAGCGGTTGCCTTAGTTTGAGCGGATGCCTCAGTTTGAGCGGTTGCCTTAGTTTGAGGGGTTGCCTTAGTCTGAGCGGCTGCCTTAGTTTGAGCGGTTGCCTTAGTCTGAGCGGCCGCCTTAGTTTGAGCGGTTGCCTTAGTTTGAGCGGATGCCTCAGTTTGAGCGGTTGCCTTAGTTTGAGGGGTTGCCTTAGTTTGAGCGGCTGCCTTAGTTTGAGCGGTTGCCTTAGTTTGAGCTGCCGCCTTAGTTTGAGGGGATGCCTTAATTTGAGCGGTTGCCTTAGTTTGAGCGGATGCCTTAGTTTGAGCGGCCGCCTTAGTGTGAGCGGTTGCCTTAGTCTGAGCGGTTACCTTAGTTTGAGCGGTTGCCTTAATTTGAGGGGATGCCTTAATTTCAGCGGTTGCCTTAGTTTGAGCGGATGCCTTACTTTGAGCGGCCGCCTTAGTTTGAGCGGTTGCCTTAGTTTGAGCGGTTGCCTTAGTTTGAGCGTCCGTCTTAGTTTGAGTGGTTGCCTTAGTTTGAGCGGATGCCTTAGTTTGAGCGGTGGCCTTAGTTTGAGCGGATGCCTTAGATTGTGCGGTTGCCTTAGTTTGAGCGGTTGCCTAAGTTTGAGCGGCCGCCTTAGTTTGAGCAGATGCCTTAGTTTGAGCGGTTGCCTTAGTTTGAGCGGTTGCCTTAGTTTGAGCGGCTGACTTAGTTTGAGCGGTTGCCTTAGTTTGAGCGGTTGCCTTAGTTTGAGCGGCTGACTTAGTTTGAGCGGTTGCCTTAGTTTGAGCGGTTGCCTTAGTTTGAGTGGCCGCCTTAGTTTGAGCGGCTGCCTTAGTTTGAGGGGTTGCCTTAGTTTGAGCGGTTGCCTTAGTTTGAGCGGTTGCCTTAGTTTGAGCGGCCGCCTTAGTTTGAGCGGTTGCCTTACATTGAGGGGATGCCTTAGTTTGAGCGGTTGCCTTAGTTTGACCGGCTGCCTTAGTTTGAGCGGCCGCCTTAGTTTGAGCGGTTGCCTTAGTTTGAGCGGCCGCCTTAGTTTGAGCGGATGCCTTAGTTTGAGCGGTTGCCTTAGTTTGAGCGGTTGCCTTAGTTTGAGCGGCCGCCTTAGTTTGAGCGGATGACTTAGTTTGAGCGGTTGCCTTAGTTTGAGCGGTTGCCTTAGTTTGAGCGTCCGCCTTAGTTTGAGCGGTTGCCTTTGTTTGAGCGGTTGCCTCAGTTTGAGCGGCCGACTTAGTTTGAGCGGCTGCCTTAGTTTGAGCGGTTGCCTTAGTTTGAGCGGTTGCCTTAGTTTGAGCGTCCGCCTTAGTTTCAGCGGTTGCCTTTGTTTGAGCGGTTGCCTAAGTTTGAGCGGCCGCCTTAGTTTGAGCGTCCGCCTTAGTTTGAGCGGTTGCCTTAGTTTGAGAGGAAGCCTTAGTTTAAGCCACCGCCTTAGTTTGAGCGTCCGCCTTAGTTTGAGCGGTTGCCTTAGTCTGAGGGGAAGCCTTAGTTTGAGCGGTTGCCTTAGTTTGAAGGGTTGCCTTAGTTTGAGCGGTTGCCTTAGTTTGAGTGGTTGCCTGAGTTTGAGCGGTTGCATTAGTTTGAGGGGAAGCCTTAGTTTCAGCGGTTGCCTTAGTTTGAGCGGCCGCCTTAGTTTGAGCGGTTGCCTTAGATTGAGTGTCTGCCTTAGTTTGAGTGGTTACCTTAGTTTGAGGGGTTGCCTTAGTTTGAGCGGTTGCCTTCGTTTGAACGGCTGCCTTAGTTTGTGGGGTTGCCTTAGTTTGAGCAGCTGCCTTAGTTTGAGCGGTTACCTTAGTTTGAGGGGTTGCCTTAGTTTGATCGGTTGTCTTCGTTTGAGCGGCTGCCTTAGTTTGAGGGGATGCCTTAGTTTGAGCGGTTGCCTTAGTTTGAGGGGATGCCTTAGTTTGAGCAGCTGCCTTAGTTTGAGCGATTACCTTAGTTTGAGGGGTTGCCTTAGTTTGATCGGTTGTCTTCGTTTGAGCGGCTGCCTTAGTTTGAGGGGATGCCTTAGTTTGAGCGGTTGCCTTAGTTTGAGGGGATGCCTTAGTTTGAGCAGCTGCCTTAGTTTGAGCGATTACCTTAGTTTGAGGGGTTGCCTTAGTTTGATCGGTTGCCTTCGTTTGAGCGGCTGCCTTAGTTTGAGCGGCTGCCTTAGTTTGTGGGGTTGCCTTAGTTTGAGCAGCTGCCTTAGTTTGAGCGGTTACCTTAGTTTGAGGGGTTGCCTTCGTTTGAGCGGCTGCCTTAGTTTGTGGGGTTGCCTTAGTTTGAGCAGCTGCCTTAGTTTGAGCGGTTACCTTAGTTTGAGGGGTTGCCTTAGTTTGAGGGGATGCCTTAGTTTGAGCGGTTGCCTTAGTTTGAGGGGAAGCCTTAGTTTAAGCCAGCGCCTTAGTTTGTGCGTCCGCCTTAGTTTGAGCGGTTGCCTTAGTTTGAGGGGAAGCCTTAGTTTAAGCCACCGCCTTAGTTTGAGCGTCCGCCTTAGTTTGAGCGGTTGCCTTAGTCTGAGGGGTTGCCTTAGTTTGAGCGGTTGCCTTTGTTTGAGTGGTTGCCTGAGTTTGAGCGGTTGCATTAGTTTGAGGGGAAGCCTTAGTTTGAGCGGTTGCCTTAGTTTGAGCGGCCGCCTTAGTTTGAGCGGTTGCCTTAGATTGAGTGTCTGCCTTAGTTTGAGTGGTTACCTTAGTTTGAGGGGTTGCCTTAGTTTGAGCGGTTGCCTTCGTTTGAACGGCTGCCTTAGTTTGTGGGGTTGCCTTAGTTTGAGCAGCTGCCTTAGTTTGAGCGGTTACCTTAGTTTGAGGGGTTGCCTTAGTTTGATCGGTTGTCTTCGTTTGAGCGGCTGCCTTAGTTTGAGGCGATGCCTTAGTTTGAGCGGTTGCCTTAGTTTGAGGGGATGCCTTAGTTTGAGCAGCTGCCTTAGTTTGAGCGATTACCTTAGTTTGAGGGGTTGCCTTAGTTTGATCGGTTGCCTTCGTTTGAGCGGCTGCCTTAGTTTGAGCGGCTGCCTTAGTTTGTGGGGTTGCCTTAGTTTGAGCAGCTGCCTTAGTTTGAGCGGTTACCTTAGTTTGAGGGGTTGCCTTCGTTTGAGCGGCTGCCTTAGTTTGTGGGGTTGCCTTAGTTTGAGCAGCTGCCTTAGTTTGAGCGGTTACCTTAGTTTGAGGGGTTGCCTTAGTTTGATCGGATGCCTTCGTTTGAGCGGCTGCCTTAGTTTGAGGGGATGCCTTAGTTTGAGGGGTTGCCTTAGTTTGAGCGGTTGCCTTCGTTTGAGCGGCTGCCTTAGTTTGAGGGGATGCCTTAGTTTGAGCGGTTGCCTTAGTTTGAGGGGATGCCTTAGTTTGAGCACTTGCCTTAGTTTGAGCGGTTAACTTTGTTTGAGCGGTTGCCTTAGTTTGAGCGGCCGCCTTAGTTTGAGCGGATGCCTTAGTTTGAGCGGTTGCCTTAGTTTGAGCGGTTGCCTTAGTTTGAGCGGCCGCCTTAGTTTGAGCGGTTGCCTTAGTTTGAGCGGATGCCTCAGTTTGAGCGGTTGCCTTAGTTTGAGGGGTTGCCTTAGTTTGAGCGGCTGCCTTAGTTTGAGCGGTTGCCTTAGTCTGAGCGGCCGCCTTAGTTTGAGCGGTTGCCTTAGTTTGAGCGGATGCCTCAGTTTGGGCGGTTGCCTTAGTTTGAGGGGTTGCCTTAGTTTGAGCGGCTGCCTTAGTTTGAGCGGTTGCCTTAGTTTGAGCTGCCGCCTTAGTTTGAGGGGATGCCTTAATTTGAGCGGTTGCCTTAGTTTGAGCGGATGCCTTAGTTTGAGCGGCCGCCTTAGTGTGAGCGGTTGCCTTAGTCTGAGCGGTTACCTTAGTTTCAGCGGTTGCCTTAATTTGAGGGGATGCCTTAATTTCAGCGGTTGCCTTAGTTTGAGCGGATGCCTTACTTTGAGCGGCCGCCTTAGTTTGAGCGGTTGCCTTAGTTTGAGCGGTTGCCTTAGTTTGAGCGTCCGTCTTAGTTTGAGTGGTTGCCTTAGTTTGAGCGGATGCCTTAGTTTGAGCGGTGGCCTTAGTTTGAGCGGATGCCTTAGATTGTGCGGCCGCCTTAGTTTGAGCAGATGCCTTAGTTTGAGCGGTTGCCTTCGTTTGAGCGGTTGCATTAGTTTGAGGGGAAGCCTTAGTTTGAGCGGTTGCCTTAGTTTGAGCGGCCGCCTTAGTTTGAGCGGTTGCCTTAGATTGAGTGTCTGCCTTAGTTTGAGTGGTTACCTTAGTTTGAGGGGTTGCCTTAGTTTGAGCGGTTGCCTTCGTTTGAACGGCTGCCTTAGTTTGTGGGGTTGCCTTAGTTTGAGCAGCTGCCTTAGTTTGAGCGGTTACCTTAGTTTGAGGGGTTGCCTTAGTTTGATCGGTTGTCTTCGTTTGAGCGGCTGCCTTAGTTTGAGGGGATGCCTTAGTTTGAGCGGTTGCCTTAGTTTGAGGGGAAGCCTTAGTTTGAGCGGTTGCCTTAGCTTGAGCGGATGCCTTAGTTTGAGCGGTTGCCTTAGTTTGAGGGGAAGCCTTAGTTTAAGCCAGCGCCTTAGTTTGAGCGTCCGCCTTAGTTTGAGCGGTTGCCTTAGTTTGAGGGGAAGCCTTAGTTTAAGCCACCGCCTTAGTTTGAGCGTCCGCCTTAGTTTGAGCGGTTGCCTTAGTCTGAGGGGAAGCCTTAGTTTGAGCGGTTGCCTTAGTTTGAGGGGTTGCCTTAGTTTGAGCGGTTGCCTTTGTTTGAGTGGTTGCCTGAGTTTGAGCGGTTGCATTAGTTTGAGGGGAAGCCTTAGTTTGAGCGGTTGCCTTAGTTTGAGCGGCCGCCTTAGTTTGAGCGGTTGCCTTCGATTGAGTGTCTGCCTTAGTTTGAGTGGTTACCTTAGTTTGAGGGGTTGCCTTAGTTTGAGCGGTTGCCTTCGTTTGAACGGCTGCCTTAGTTTGTGGGGTTGCCTTAGTTTGAGCAGCTGCCTTAGTTTGAGGGGATGCCTTAGTTTGAGCAGCTGCCTTAGTTTGAGCGATTACCTTAGTTTGAGGGGTTGCCTTAGATTGATCGGTTGCCTTCGTTTGACCGGCTGCCTTAGTTTGAGCGGCTGCCTTAGTTTGTGGGGTTGCCTTAGTTTGAGCAGCTGCCTTAGTTTGAGCGGTTACCTTAGTTTGAGGGGTTGCCTTCGTTTGAGCGGCTGCCTTAGTTTGTGGGGTTGCCTTAGTTTGAGCAGCTGCCTTAGTTTGAGCGGTTACCTTAGTTTGAGGGGTTGCCTTAGTTTGATCGGTTGCCTTCGTTTGAGCGGCTGACTTAGTTTGAGGGGATGCCTTAGTTTGAGGGGTTGCCTTAGTTTGAGCGGTTGCCTTCGTTTGAGCGGCTGCCTTAGTTTGAGGGGATGCCTTAGTTTGAGCGGTTGCCTTAGTTTGAGGGGATGCCTTAGTTTGAGCACTTGCCTTAGTTTGAGCGGTTAACTTTGTTTGAGCGGTTGCCTTAGTTTGAGCGGCCGCCTTAGTTTGAGCGGATGCCTTAGTTTGAGCGGTTGCCTTAGTTTGAGCGGTTGCCTTAGTTTGAGCGGCCGCCTTAGTTTGAGCGGTTGCCTTAGTTTGAGCGGATGCCTCAGTTTGAGCGGTTGCCTTAGTTTGAGGGGTTGCCTTAGTCTGAGCGGCTGCCTTAGTTTGAGCGGTTGCCTTAGTCTGAGCGGCCGCCTTAGTTTGAGCGGTTGCCTTAGTTTGAGCGGATGCCTCAGTTTGAGCGGTTGCCTTAGTTTGAGGGGTTGCCTTAGTTTGAGCGGCTGCCTTAGTTTGAGCGGTTGCCTTAGATTGAGCTGCCGCCTTAGTTTGAGGGGATGCCTTAATTTGAGCGGTTGCCTTAGTTTGAGCGGATGCCTTAGTTTGAGCGGCCGCCTTAGTGTGAGCGGTTGCCTTAGTCTGAGCGGTTACCTTAGTTTGAGCGGTTGCCTTAATTTGAGGGGATGCCTTAATTTCAGCGGTTGCCTTAGTTTGAGCGGATGCCTTACTTTGAGCGGCCGCCTTAGTTTGAGCGGTTGCCTTAGTTTGAGCGGTTGCCTTAGTTTGAGCGTCCGTCTTAGTTTGAGTGGTTGCCTTAGTTTGAGCGGATGCCTTAGTTTGAGCGGTGGCCTTAGTTTGAGCGGATGCCTTAGATTGTGCGGTTGCCTTAGTTTGAGCGGTTGCCTAAGTTTGAGCGGCCGCCTTAGTTTGAGCAGATGCCTTAGTTTGAGCGGTTGCCTTAGTTTGAGCGGTTGCCTTAGTTTGAGCGGCTGACTTAGTTTGAGCGGTTGCCTTAGTTTGAGCGGTTGCCTTAGTTTGAGCGGCTGACTTAGTTTGAGCGGTTGCCTTAGTTTGAGCGGTTGCCTTAGTTTGAGTGGCCGCCTTAGTTTGAGCGGCTGCCTTAGTTTGAGGGGTTGCCTTAGTTTGAGCGGTTGCCTTAGTTTGAGCGGTTGCCTTAGTTTGAGCGGCCGCCTTAGTTTGAGCGGTTGCCTTACATTGAGGGGATGCCTTAGTTTGAGCGGTTGCCTTAGTTTGACCGGCTGCCTTAGTTTGAGCGGCCGCCTTAGTTTGAGCGGTTGCCTTAGTTTGAGCGGCCGCCTTAGTTTGAGCGGATGCCTTAGTTTGAGCGGTTGCCTTAGTTTGAGCGGTTGCCTTAGTTTGAGCGGCCGCCTTAGTTTGAGCGGATGACTTAGTTTGAGCGGTTGCCTTAGTTTGAGCGGTTGCCTTAGTTTGAGCGTCCGCCTTAGTTTGAGCGGTTGCCTTTGTTTGAGCGGTTGCCTCAGTTTGAGCGGCCGACTTAGTTTGAGCGGCTGCCTTAGTTTGAGCGGTTGCCTTAGTTTGAGCGGTTGCCTTAGTTTGAGCGTCCGCCTTAGTTTCAGCGGTTGCCTTTGTTTGAGCGGTTGCCTAAGTTTGAGCGGCCGCCTTAGTTTGAGCGGCTGCCTTAGTTTGAGCGGTTGCCTTAGTTTGAGCGGTTGCCTTAGTTTGAGCGGGCGCCTTAGTATGAGCGGCTGCCTTAGTTTGAGCGGGCGCCTTAGTTTGAGCGGCTGCCTTAGTTTGAGCGATTGCCTAAGTGTGAGCCGCCGCCTTAGTTTGAGCGGCCGCCTTATTTTGAGCGGCTGCCTGAGTTTGAGGGGATGCCTTAGTTTGAGGGGTTGCCTTAGTTTGAGGTGTTGCCTGAGTTTGAGGGTTTGCCTTAGTTTGATCTATTGCCTTAGTTTGAGCGGTTGCCTCAGTTTGAGAGTCTGCCTTAGTTTGAGCGGCTGCCTTAGTTTGAGGGGCTGCCTTAGTTTGAGCAGTTGCCTGAGTTTGAGGGGATGTCTTAGTTTGAGGGGTTGCCTTAGTTTGAGCGGTTGCCTGAGTTTGAGGGGCTGCCTTAGTTTGAGGGGTTGCCTTCGTTTGAGCGGCTGCCTTAGTTTGTGGGGTTGCCTTAGTTTGAGCAGCTGCCTTAGTTTGAGCGGTTACCTTAGTTTGAGGGGTTGCCTTAGTTTGATCGGTTGCCTTCGTTTGAGCGGCTGACTTAGTTTGAGGGGATGCCTTAGTTTGAGGGGTTGCCTTAGTTTGAGCGGTTGCCTTCGTTTGAGCGGCTGCCTTAGTTTGAGGGGATGCCTTAGTTTGAGCGGTTGCCTTAGTTTGAGGGGATGCCTTAGTTTGAGCACTTGCCTTAGTTTGAGCGGTTAACTTTGTTTGAGCGGTTGCCTTAGTTTGAGCGGCCGCCTTAGTTTGAGCGGATGCCTTAGTTTGAGCGGTTGCCTTAGTTTGAGCGGTTGCCTTAGTTTGAGCGGCCGCCTTAGTTTGAGCGGTTGCCTTAGTTTGAGCGGATGCCTCAGTTTGAGCGGTTGCCTTAGTTTGAGGGGTTGCCTTAGTCTGAGCGGCTGCCTTAGTTTGAGCGGTTGCCTTAGTCTGAGCGGCCGCCTTAGTTTGAGCGGTTGCCTTAGTTTGAGCGGATGCCTCAGTTTGAGCGGTTGCCTTAGTTTGAGGGGTTGCCTTAGTTTGAGCGGCTGCCTTAGTTTGAGCGGTTGCCTTAGATTGAGCTGCCGCCTTAGTTTGAGGGGATGCCTTAATTTGAGCGGTTGCCTTAGTTTGAGCGGATGCCTTAGTTTGAGCGGCCGCCTTAGTGTGAGCGGTTGCCTTAGTCTGAGCGGTTACCTTAGTTTGAGCGGTTGCCTTAATTTGAGGGGATGCCTTAATTTCAGCGGTTGCCTTAGTTTGAGCGGATGCCTTACTTTGAGCGGCCGCCTTAGTTTGAGCGGTTGCCTTAGTTTGAGCGGTTGCCTTAGTTTGAGCGTCCGTCTTAGTTTGAGTGGTTGCCTTAGTTTGAGCGGATGCCTTAGTTTGAGCGGTGGCCTTAGTTTGAGCGGATGCCTTAGATTGTGCGGTTGCCTTAGTTTGAGCGGTTGCCTAAGTTTGAGCGGCCGCCTTAGTTTGAGCAGATGCCTTAGTTTGAGCGGTTGCCTTAGTTTGAGCGGTTGCCTTAGTTTGAGCGGCTGACTTAGTTTGAGCGGTTGCCTTAGTTTGAGCGGTTGCCTTAGTTTGAGCGGCTGACTTAGTTTGAGCGGTTGCCTTAGTTTGAGCGGTTGCCTTAGTTTGAGTGGCCGCCTTAGTTTGAGCGGCTGCCTTAGTTTGAGGGGTTGCCTTAGTTTGAGCGGTTGCCTTAGTTTGAGCGGTTGCCTTAGTTTGAGCGGCCGCCTTAGTTTGAGCGGTTGCCTTACATTGAGGGGATGCCTTAGTTTGAGCGGTTGCCTTAGTTTGACCGGCTGCCTTAGTTTGAGCGGCCGCCTTAGTTTGAGCGGTTGCCTTAGTTTGAGCGGCCGCCTTAGTTTGAGCGGATGCCTTAGTTTGAGCGGTTGCCTTAGTTTGAGCGGTTGCCTTAGTTTGAGCGGCCGCCTTAGTTTGAGCGGATGACTTAGTTTGAGCGGTTGCCTTAGTTTGAGCGGTTGCCTTAGTTTGAGCGTCCGCCTTAGTTTGAGCGGTTGCCTTTGTTTGAGCGGTTGCCTCAGTTTGAGCGGCCGACTTAGTTTGAGCGGCTGCCTTAGTTTGAGCGGTTGCCTTAGTTTGAGCGGTTGCCTTAGTTTGAGCGTCCGCCTTAGTTTCAGCGGTTGCCTTTGTTTGAGCGGTTGCCTAAGTTTGAGCGGCCGCCTTAGTTTGAGCGGCTGCCTTAGTTTGAGCGGTTGCCTTAGTTTGAGCGGTTGCCTTAGTTTGAGCGGGCGCCTTAGTATGAGCGGCTGCCTTAGTTTGAGCGGGCGCCTTAGTTTGAGCGGCTGCCTTAGTTTGAGCGATTGCCTAAGTGTGAGCCGCCGCCTTAGTTTGAGCGGCCGCCTTATTTTGAGCGGCTGCCTGAGTTTGAGGGGATGCCTTAGTTTGAGGGGTTGCCTTAGTTTGAGGTGTTGCCTGAGTTTGAGGGTTTGCCTTAGTTTGATCTATTGCCTTAGTTTGAGCGGTTGCCTCAGTTTGAGAGTCTGCCTTAGTTTGAGCGGCTGCCTTAGTTTGAGGGGCTGCCTTAGTTTGAGCAGTTGCCTGAGTTTGAGGGGATGTCTTAGTTTGAGGGGTTGCCTTAGTTTGAGCGGTTGCCTGAGTTTGAGGGGCTGCCTTAGTTTGAGGGGTTGCCATAGTTTGAGGGGTTGCCTTCCTTTGAGCGGTTGCCTTTGTTGAGCGGCTGCCTTAGTTTGAGGGGCTGCCTTAGTTTGAGCGGTTGCCTTAGTTTGAGGGGATGCCTTAGTTTGAGGGGTTGCATTAGTTTGAGGGGAAGCCTTAGTTTGAGCGGTTGCCTTAGTTTGAGCGGCCGCCTTAGTTTGAGCGGTTGCCTTAGATTGAGTGTCTGCCTTAGTTTGAGTGGTTACCTTACTTTGAGGGGTTGCCTTAGTTTGAGCGGTTGCCTTCGTTTGAACGGCTGCCTTAGTTTGTGGGGTTGCCTTAGTTTGAGCAGCTGCCTTAGTTTGAGCGGTTACCTTAGTTTGAGGGGTTGCCTTAGTTTGATCGGTTGTCTTCGTTTGAGCGGCTGCCTTAGTTTGAGGGGATGCCTTAGTTTGAGCGGTTGCCTTAGTTTGAGGGGAAGCCTTAGTTTGAGCGGTTGCCTTAGTTTGAGGGGATGCCTTAGTTTGAGCGGTTGCCTTAGTTTGAGGGGAAGCCTTAGTTTAAGCCAGCGCCTTAGTTTGAGCGTCCGCCTTAGTTTGAGCGGTTGCCTTAGTTTGAGAGGAAGCCTTAGTTTAAGCCACCGCCTTAGTTTGAGCGTCCGCCTTAGTTTGAGCGGTTGCCTTAGTCTGAGGGGAAGCCTTAGTTTGAGCGGTTGCCTTAGTTTGAAGGGTTGCCTTAGTTTGAGCGGTTGCCTTTGTTTGAGTGGTTGCCTGAGTTTGAGCGGTTGCATTTGTTTGAGGGGAAGCCTTAGTTTCAGCGGTTGCCTTAGTTTGAGCGGCCGCCTTAGTTTGAGCGGTTGCCTTAGATTGAGTGTCTGCCTTAGTTTGAGTGGTTACCTTAGTTTGAGGGGTTGCCTTAGTTTGAGCGGTTGCCTTCGTTTGAACGGCTGCCTTAGTTTGTGGGGTTGCCTTAGTTTGAGCAGCTGCCTTAGTTTGAGCGGTTACCTTAGTTTGAGGGGTTGCCTTAGTTTGATCGGTTGTCTTCGTTTGAGCGGCTGCCTTAGTTTGAGGGGATGCCTTAGTTTGAGCGGTTGCCTTAGTTTGAGGGGATGCCTTAGTTTGAGCAGCTGCCTTAGTTTGAGCGATTACCTTAATTTGAGGGGTTGCCTTAGTTTGATCGGTTGTCTTCGTTTGAGCGGCTGCCTTAGTTTGAGGGGATGCCTTAGTTTGAGCGGTTGCCTTAGTTTGAGGGGATGCCTTAGTTTGAGCAGCTGCCTTAGTTTGAGTGATTACCTTAGTTTGAGGGGTTGCCTTAGTTTGATCGGTTGCCTTCGTTTGAGCGGCTGCCTTAGTTTGAGCGGCTGCCTTAGTTTGTGGGGTTGCCTTAGTTTGAGCAGCTGCCTTAGTTTGAGCGGTTACCTTAGTTTGAGGGGTTGCCTTCGTTTGAGCGGCTGCCTTAGTTTGTGGGGTTGCCTTAGTTTGAGCAGCTGCCTTAGTTTGAGCGGTTACCTTAGTTTGAGGGGTTGCCTTAGTTTGAGGGGATGCCTTAGTTTGAGCGGTTGCCTTAGTTTGAGGGGAAGCCTTAGTTTAAGCCAGCGCCTTAGTTTGTGCGTCCGCCTTAGTTTGAGCGGTTGCCTTAGTTTGAGGGGAAGCCTTAGTTTAAGCCACCGCCTTAGTTTGAGCGTCCGCCTTAGTTTGAGCGGTTGCCTTAGTCTGAGGGGAAGCCTTAGTTTGAGCGGTTGCCTTAGTTTGAGGGGTTGCCTTAGTTTGAGCGGTTGCCTTTGTTTGAGTGATTGCCTGAGTTTGAGCGGTTGCATTAGTTTGAGGGGAAGCCTTAGTTTGAGCGGTTGCCTTAGTTTGAGCGGCCGCCTTAGTTTGAGCGGTTGCCTTAGATTGAGTGTCTGCCTTAGTTTGAGTGGTTACCTTAGTTTGAGGGGTTGCCTTAGTTTGAGCGGTTGCCTTCGTTTGAACGGCTGCCTTAGTTTGTGGGGTTGCCTTAGTTTGAGCAGCTGCCTTAGTTTGAGCGGTTACCTTAGTTTGAGGGGTTGCCTTAGTTTGATCGGTTGTCTTCGTTTGAGCGGCTGCCTTAGTTTGAGGGGATGCCTTAGTTTGAGCGGTTGCCTTAGTTTGAGGGGATGCCTTAGTTTGAGCAGCTGCCTTAGTTTGAGCGATTACCTTAGTTTGAGGGGTTGCCTTAGTTTGATCGGTTGCCTTCGTTTGAGCGGCTGCCTTAGTTTGAGCGGCTGCCTTAGTTTGTGGGGTTGCCTTAGTTTGAGCAGCTGCCTTAGTTTGAGCGGTTACCTTAGTTTGAGGGGTTGCCTTCGTTTGAGCGGCTGCCTTAGTTTGTGGGGTTGCCTTAGTTTGAGCAGCTGCCTTAGTTTGAGCGGTTACCTTAGTTTGAGGGGTTGCCTTAGTTTGATCGGATGCCTTCGTTTGAGCGGCTGCCTTAGTTTGAGGGGATGCCTTAGTTTGAGGGGTTGCCTTAGTTTGAGCGGTTGCCTTCGTTTGAGCGGCTGCCTTAGTTTGAGGGGATGCCTTAGTTTTAGCGGTTGCCTTAGTTTGAGGGGATGCCTTAGTTTGAGCACTTGCCTTAGTTTGAGCGGTTAACTTTGTTTGAGCGGTTGCCTTAGTTTGAGCGGCCGCCTTAGTTTGAGCGGATGCCTTAGTTTGAGCGGTTGCCTTAGTTTGAGCGGTTGCCTTAGTTTGAGCGGCCGCCTTAGTTTGAGCGGTTGCCTTAGTTTGAGCGGATGCCTCAGTTTGAGCGGTTGCCTTAGTTTGAGGGGTTGCCTTAGTTTGAGCGGCTGCCTTAGTTTGAGCGGTTGCCTTAGTCTGAGCGGCCGCCTTAGTTTGAGCGGTTTCCTTAGTTTGAGCGGATGCCTCAGTTTGAGCGGTTGCCTTAGTTTGAGGGGTTGCCTTAGTTTGAGCGGCTGCCTTAGTTTGAGCGGTTGCCTTAGTTTGAGCTGCCGCCTTAGTTTGAGGGGATGCCTTAATTTGAGCGGTTGCCTTAGTTTGAGCGGATGCCTTAGTTTGAGCGGCCGCCTTAGTGTGAGCGGTTGCCTTAGTCTGAGCGGTTACCTTAGTTTGAGCGGTTGCCTTAATTTGAGAGGATGCCTTAATTTCAGCGGTTGCCTTAGTTTGAGCGGATGCCTTACTTTGAGCGGCCGCCTTAGTTTGAGCGGTTGCCTTAGTTTGAGCGGTTGCCTTAGTTTGAGCGTCCGTCTTAGTTTGAGTGGTTGCCTTAGTTTGAGCGGATGCCTTAGTTTGAGCGGTGGCCTTAGTTTGAGCGGATGCCTTAGATTGTGCGGTTGCCTTAGTTTGAGCGGTTGCCTAAGTTTGAGCGGCCGCCTTAGTTTGAGCAGATGCCTTAGTTTGAGCGGTTGCCTTAGTTTGAGCGGTTGCCTTAGTTTGAGCGGCTGACTTAGTTTGAGCGGTTGCCTTAGTTTGAGCGGTTGCCTTAGTTTGAGCGGCTGACTTAGTTTGAGCGGTTGCCTTAGTTTGAGCGGTTGCCTTAGTTTGAGTGGCCGCCTTAGTTTGAGCGGCTGCCTTAGTTTGAGGGGTTGCCTTAGTTTGAGCGGTTGCCTTAGTTTGAGCGGTTGCCTTAGTTTGAGCGGCCGCCTTAGTTTGAGCGGTTGCCTTACATTGATGGGATGCCTTAGTTTGAGCGGTTGCCTTCGTTTGAGCGGCTGCCTTAGTTTGAGCGGCCGCCTTAGTTTGAGCGGTTGCCTTAGTTTGAGTGGCCGCCTTTGTTTGAGCGGATGCCTTAGTTTGAGCGGTTGCCTTAGTTTGAGCGGTTGCCTTAGTTTGAGCGGCCGCCTTAGTTTGAGCGGATGACTTAGTTTGAGCGGTTGCCTTAGTTTGAGCGGTTGCCTTAGTTTGAGCGTCCGCCTTAGTTTGAGCGGTTGCCTTTGTTTGAGCGGTTGCCTCAGTTTGAGCGGCCGCCTTAGTTTGAGTGGCTGCCTTAGTTTGAGCGGTTGCCTTCGTTTGAGCGGTTGCCTTAGTTTGAGCGTCCGCCTTAGTTTCAGCGGTTGCCTTTGTTTGAGCGGTTGCCTAAGTTTGAGCGGCCGCCTTAGTTTGAGCGGCTGCCTTAGTTTGAGCGGTTGCCTTAGTTTGAGCGGTTGCCTTAGTTTGAGCGGGCGCCTTAGGATGAGCGGCTGCCTTAGTTTGAGCGGGCGCCTTAGTTTGAGCGGCTGCCTTAGTTTGAGCGATTGCCTAAGTGTGAGCCGCCACCTTAGTTTGAGCGGCTGCCTTAGTTTGAGCGGTTGCCTTAGTTTGAGCGGTTGCCTTAGTTTGAGCGGCTGCCTAAGTTTGAGCGGCCGCCTTATTTTGAGCGGCTGCCTGAGTTTGAGGGGATGCCTTAGTTTGAGGGGTTGCCTTAGTTTGAGGTGTTGCCTGAGTTTGAGGGTTTGCCTTTGTTTGAGGGGTTGCCTTAGTTTGAGGTGTTCCTTCCTTTGAGGGGCTGCCTTAGTTTGATCTATTGCCTTAGTTTGAGCGGTTGCCTCAGTTTGAGAGTCTGCCTTAGTTTGAGCGGCTGCCTTAGTTTGAGGGGCTGCCTTAGTTTGAGCAGTTGCCTGAGTTTGAGGGGATGTCTTAGTTTGAGGGGTTGCCTTAGTTTGAGCGGTTGCCTGAGTTTGAGGGGTTGCCTTAGTTTGAGGGGTTGCCATAGTTTGAGGGGTTGCCTTCCTTTGAGCGGTTGCCTTTGTTGAGCGGCTGCCTTAGTTTGAGGGGCTGCCTTAGTTTGAGCGGTTGCCTTAGTTTGAGGGGATGCCTTAGTTTGAGGGGTTGTCTGAGTTTGAGGGGTTGCCTTAGTTTGAGCGTTTGCCTTAGTTTGAGGTGTTCCTTCCTTTGAGGGGCTGCCTTAGTTTGATCTATTGCCTTAGTTTGAGCGGTTGCCTCAGTTTGAGAGTCTGCCTTAGTTTGAGCGGCTGCCTTAGTTTGAGGGGCTGCCTTAGTTTGAGCAGTTGCCTGAGTTTGAGGGGATGTCTTAGTTTGAGGGGTTCCCTTAGTTTGAGCGGTTGCCTGAGTTTGAGGGGTTGCCTTAGTTTGAGGGGTTGCCATAGTTTGAGGGGTTGCCTTCCTTTGAGCGGTTGCCTTTGTTGAGCGGCTGCCTTAGTTTGAGGGGCCGCCTTAGTTTGAGCGGTTGCCTTAGATTGAGTGTCTGCCTTAGTTTGAGTGGTTACCTTAGTTTGAGGGGTTGCCTTAGTTTGAGCGGTTGCCTTCGTTTGAACGGCTGCCTTAGTTTGTGGGGTTGCCTTAGTTTGAGCAGCTGCCTTAGTTTGAGCGGTTACCTTAGTTTGAGGGGTTGCCTTAGTTTGATCGGTTGTCTTCGTTTGAGCGGCTGCCTTAGTTTGAGGGGATGCCTTAGTTTGAGCGGTTGCCTTAGTTTGAGGGGATGCCTTAGTTTGAGCAGCTGCCTTAGTTTGAGCGATTACCTTAGTTTGAGGGGTTGCCTTAGTTTGATCGGTTGTCTTCGTTTGAGCGGCGGCCTTAGTTTGAGGGGATGCCTTAGTTTGAGCGGTTGCCTTAGTTTGAGGGGATGCCTTAGTTTGAGCAGCTGCCTTAGTTTGAGCGATTACCTTAGGTTGAGGGGTTGCCTTAGTTTGATCGGTTGCCTTCGTTTGAGCGGCTGCCTTAGTTTGAGCGGCTGCCTTAGTTTGTGGGGTTGCCTTAGTTTGAGCAGCTGCCTTAGTTTGAGCGGTTACCTTAGTTTGAGGGGTTGCCTTCGTTTGAGCGGCTGCCTTAGTTTGTGGGGTTGCCTTAGTTTGAGCAGCTGCCTTAGTTTGAGCGGTTACCTTAGTTTGAGGGGTTGCCTTAGTTTGAGGGGATGCCTTAGTTTGAGCGGTTGCCTTAGTTTGAGGGGAAGCCTTAGTTTAAGCCAGCGCCTTAGTTTGTGCGTCCGCCTTAGTTTGAGCGGTTGCCTTAGTTTGAGGGGAAGCCTTAGTTTAAGCCACCGCCTTAGTTTGAGCGTCCGCCTTAGTTTGAGCAGTTGCCTTAGTCTGAGGGGAAGCCTTAGTTTGAGCGGTTGCCTTAGTTTGAGGGGTTGCCTTAGTTTGAGCGGTTGCCTTTGTTTGAGTGGTTGCCTGAGTTTGAGCGGTTGCATTAGTTTGAGGGGAAGCCTTAGTTTGAGCGGTTGCCTTAGTTTGAGCGGCCGCCTTAGTTTGAGCGGTTGCCTTAGATTGAGTGTCTGCCTTAGTTTGAGTGGTTACCTTAGTTTGAGGGGTTGCCTTAGTTTGAGCGGTTGCCTTCGTTTGAACGGCTGCCTTAGTTTGTGGGGTTGCCTTAGTTTGAGCAGCTGCCTTAGTTTGAGCGGTTACCTTAGTTTGAGGGGTTGCCTTAGTTTGATCGGTTGTCTTCGTTTGAGCGGCTGCCTTAGTTTGAGGGGATGCCTTAGTTTGAGCGGTTGCCTTAGTTTGAGGGGATGCCTTAGTTTGAGCAGCTGCCTTAGTTTGAGCGATTACCTTTGTTTGAGGGGTTGCCTTAGTTTGATCGGTTGCCTTCGTTTGAGCGGCTGCCTTAGTTTGAGCGGCTGCCTTAGTTTGTGGGGTTGCCTTAGTTTGAGCAGCTGCCTTAGTTTGAGCGGTTACCTTAGTTTGAGGGGTTGCCTTCGTTTGAGCGGCTGCCTTAGTTTGTGGGGTTGCCTTAGTTTGAGCAGCTGCCTTAGTTTGAGCGGTTACCTTAGTTTGAGGGGTTGCCTTAGTTTGATCGGTTGCCTTCGTTTGAGCGGCTGCCTTAGTTTGAGGGGATGCCTTAGTTTGAGGGGTTGCCTTAGTTTGAGCGGTTGCCTTCGTTTGAGCGGCTGCCTTAGTTTGAGGGGATGCCTTAGTTTGAGCGGTTGCCTTAGTTTGAGGGGATGCCTTAGTTTGAGCACTTGCCTTAGTTTGAGCGGTTAACTTTGTTTGAGCGGTTGCCTTAGTTTGAGCGGCCGCCTTAGTTTGAGCGGATGCCTTAGTTTGAGCGGTTGCCTTAGTTTGAGCGGTTGCCTTAGTTTGAGCGGCCGCCTTAGTTTGAGCGGTTGCCTAAGTTTGAGCGGCCGCCTTAGTTTGAGCGGCTGCCTTAGTTTGAGCGGTTGCCTTAGTTTGAGCGGTTGCCTTAGTTTGAGCGGGCGCCTTAGTATGAGCGGCTGCCTTAGTTTGAGCGGGCGCCTTAGTTTGAGCGGCTGCCTTAGTTTGAGCGATTGCCTAAGTGTGAGCCGCCGCCTTAGTTTGAGCGGCTGCCTTAGTTTGAGCGGTTGCCTTAGTTTGAGCGGTTGCCTTAGTTTGAGCGGCTGCCTAAGTTTGAGCGGCCGCCTTATTTTGAGCGGCTGCCTGAGTTTGAGGGGATGCCTTAGTTTGAGGTGTTGCCTGAGTTTGAGGGTTTGCCTTAGTTTGAGGGGTTGCCTTAGTTTGAGGTGTTCCTTCCTTTGAGGGGCTGCCTTAGTTTGATCTATTGCCTTAGTTTGAGCGGTTGCCTCAGTTTGAGAGTCTGCCTTAGTTTGAGCGGCTGCCTTAGTTTGAGGGGCTGCCTTAGTTTGAGCAGTTGCCTGAGTTTGAGGGGATGTCTTAGTTTGAGGGGTTGCCTTAGTTTGAGCGGTTGCCTGAGTTTGAGGGGTTGCCTTAGTTTGAGGGGTTGCCATAGTTTGAGGGGTTGCCTTCCTTTGAGCGGTTGCCTTTGTTGAGCGGCTGCCTTAGTTTGAGGGGCTGCCTTAGTTTGAGCGGTTGCCTTAGTTTGAGGGGATGCCTTAGTTTGAGGGGTTGCCTGAGTTTGAGGGGTTGCCTTAGTTTGAGCGTTTGCCTTAGTTTGAGGTGTTGCCTTAGTTTCAGGGTTTGCCTTCCTTTGAGCGGTTGCCTTAGTTTGAGGGGTTGCCTTAGCTTGAGCAGTTGCCTTAGTTTGAGGGGTTGCCTTAGCTTGAGCGGATGCCTTAGTTTGAGGGGTTGCTTTAGTTTGAGTGGTTGCCTTAGATTGAGGGGCTGCCATAGTTTGAGGGGTTGCCTTAGTTTGAGGGGTTGCCTTAGTTTGAGCGGCTGCCTTAGTTTGAGGGGTTGCCTTAGTTTGAGAGTCTGCCTTAGTTTGAGCGTTTGCCTTCGTTTGAGGTGTTGCCTTAGTTTGAGCGGTTGCCTTAGTTCGAGCGGTTGCCTTAGTTTGAGGTGTTGCCTTAGTTTGAGCGGTTGCCTCAGTTTGAGCGGTTGCATTAGTTTGTGAGGTTGCCTTAGTTTGAGCGGTTGCCTTTGTTTGAGGTGTTGCCTTAGTTTGAGGGGTTGCCTTAGTTTTAGAGTCTGCCTTAGTTCGAGCTGTTGCCTTCGTTTGAGGGGTTGGCTTAGTTTGAGCGGTTGCCTTAGTGTGAGCGGCTGCCTTATTTCGAGCGGTTGCCATAGTTTGAGGTGTTCCCTTATTTCGAGCAGTTGCCTTAGTTTGAGGTGTTGCCTTAGTTTGAGAGTCTGCCTTAGTTTGAGCGTTTGCCTTAGTTTGAGGTGTTGCCTTAGTTTGAGCGGTTGCCTTAGTTCGAGCGGTTGCCTTAGTTTGAGGTGTTGCCTTAGTTTGAGCGGTTGCCTCAGTTTGAGCGGTTGCCTTTGTTTGAGGTGTTGCCTTAGTTTGAGAGTCTGCCTTAGTTCGAGCTGTTGCCTTCGTTTGAGGGGTTGCCTTAGTTTGAGCGGTTGCCTTAGTGTGAGCGGCTGCCTTATTTCGAGCGGTTGCCTTAGTTTGAGAGTCTGCCTTAGTTTGAGCTGTTGACTTATTTTGAGCGGTTGCCTTATTTTGAGCTATTGCCTTAGTTTGAGGGGTTGCCTTAGTTTGAGGGGCTGCCTTAGTTTGAGCGGTTGCCTTAGTTTGAGCGGTTGCCTTAGTTTGAGCGGTTGCCTTAGTTTGAGCGGGCGCCTTAGTATGAGCGGCTGCCTTAGTTTGAGCGGGCGCCTTAGTTTGAGCGGCTGCCTTAGTTTGAGCGATTGCCTAAGTGTGAGCCGCCGCCTTAGTTTGAGCGGCTGCCTTAGTTTGAGCGGTTGCCTTAGTTTGAGCGGTTGCCTTAGTTTGAGCGGCTGCCTAAGTTTGAGCGGCCGCCTTATTTTGAGCGGCTGCCTGAGTTTGAGGGGATGCCTTAGTTTGAGGGGTTGCCTTAGTTTGAGGTGTTGCCTGAGTTTGAGGGTTTGCCTTAGTTTGAGGGGTTGCCTTAGTTTGAGGTGTTCCTTCATTTGAGGGGCTGCCTTAGTTTGATCTATTGCCTTAGTTTGAGCGGTTGCCTCAGTTTGAGAGTCTGCCTTAGTTTGAGCGGCTGCCTTAGTTTGAGGGGCTGCCTTAGTTTGAGCAGTTGCCTGAGTTTGAGGGGATGTCTTCGTTTGAGGGGTTGCCTTAGTTTGAGCGGTTGCCTGAGTTTGAGGGGTTGCCTTAGTTTGAGGGGTTGCCATAGTTTGAGGGGTTGCCTTCCTTTGAGCGGTTGCCTTTGTTGAGCGGCTGCCTTAGTTTGAGGGGCTGCCTTAGTTTGAGCGGTTGCCTTAGTTTGAGGGGATGCCTTAGTTTGAGGGGTTGCCTGAGTTTGAGGGGTTGCCTTAGTTTGAGCGTTTGCCTTAGTTTGAGGTGTTGCCTTAGTTTCAGGGTTTGCCTTCCTTTGAGCGGTTGCCTTAGTTTGAGGGGTTGCCTTAGCTTGAGCAGTTGCCTTAGTTTGAGGGGTTGCCTTAGCTTGAGCGGATGCCTTAGTTTGAGGGGTTGCTTTAGTTTGAGTGGTTGCCTTAGATTGAGGGGCTGCCATAGTTTGAGGGGTTGCCTTAGTTTGAGCGGTTGCCTTAGTTTGAGCGGCTGCCTTAGTTTGAGGGGTTGCCTTAGTTTGAGAGTCTGCCTTAGTTTGAGCGTTTGCCTTCGTTTGAGGTGTTGCCTTAGTTTGAGCGGTTGCCTTAGTTCGAGCGGTTGCCTTAGTTTGACTTGTTGCCTTAGTTTGAGCGGTTGCCTCAGTTTGAGCGGTTGCCTTAGTTTGTGAGGTTGCCTTAGTTTGAGCGGTTGCCTTTGTTTGAGGTGTTGCCTTAGTTTGAGGGGTTGCCTTAGTTTGAGAGTCTGCCTTAGTTCGAGCTGTTGCCTTCGTTTGAGGGGTTGCCTTAGTTTGAGCGGTTGCCTTAGTGTGAGCGGCTGACTTATTTCGAGCGGTTTTCCTAGTTTGAGGTGTTCCCTTATTTCGAGCAGTTGCCTTAGTTTGAGGTGTTGCCTTAGTTTGAGAGTCTGCCTTAGTTTGAGCGTTTGCCTTAGTTTGAGGTGTTGCCTTAGTTTGAGCGGTTGCCTTAGTTCGAGCGGTTGCCTTAATTTGAGGTGTTGCCTCAGTTTGAGCGGTTGCCTCAGTTTGAGCGGTTGCCTTTGTTTGAGGTGTTGCCTTAGTTTGAGAGTCTGCCTTAGTTCGAGCTGTTGCCTTCGTTTGAGGGGTTGCCTTAGTTTGAGCGGTTGCCTTAGTTTGAGCGGTTGCCTTTGTTTGAGTGGTTGCCTGAGTTTGAGCGGTTGCATTAGTTTGAGGGGAAGCCTTAGTTTGAGCGGTTGCCTTAGTTTGAGCGGCCGCCTTAGTTTGAGCGGTTGCCTTAGATTGAGTGTCTGCCTTAGTTTGAGTGGTTACCTTAGTTTGAGGGGTTGCCTTAGTTTGAGCGGTTGCCTTCGTTTGAACGGCTGCCTTAGTTTGTGGGGTTGCCTTAGTTTGAGCAGCTGCCTTAGTTTGAGCGGTTACCTTAGTTTGAGGGGTTGCCTTAGTTTGATCGGTTGTCTTCGTTTGAGCGGCTGCCTTAGTTTGAGGGGATGCCTTAGTTTGAGCGGTTGCCTTAGTTTGAGGGGATGCCTTAGTTTGAGCAGCTGCCTTAGTTTGAGCGATTACCTTTGTTTGAGGGGTTGCCTTAGTTTGATCGGTTGCCTTCGTTTGAGCGGCTGCCTTAGTTTGAGCGGCTGCCTTAGTTTGTGGGGTTGCCTTAGTTTGAGCAGCTGCCTTAGTTTGAGCGGTTACCTTAGTTTGAGGGGTTGCCTTCGTTTGAGCGGCTGCCTTAGTTTGTGGGGTTGCCTTAGTTTGAGCAGCTGCCTTAGTTTGAGCGGTTACCTTAGTTTGAGGGGTTGCCTTAGTTTGAACGGTTGCCTTCGTTTGAGCGGCTGCCTTAGTTTGAGGGGATGCCTTAGTTTGAGGGGTTGCCTTAGTTTGAGCGGTTGCCTTCGTTTGAGCGGCTGCCTTAGTTTGAGGGGATGCCTTAGTTTGAGCGGTTGCCTTAGTTTGAGGGGATGCCTTAGTTTGAGCACTTGCCTTAGTTTGAGCGGTTAACTTTGTTTGAGCGGTTGCCTTAGTTTGAGCGGCCGCCTTAGTTTGAGCGGATGCCTTAGTTTGAGCGGTTGCCTTAGTTTGAGCGGTTGCCTTAGTTTGAGCGGCCGCCTTAGTTTGAGCGGTTGCCTTAGTTTGAGCGGATGCCTCAGTTTGAGCGGTTGCCTTAGTTTGAGGGGTTGCCTTAGTTTGAGCGGCTGCCTTAGTTTGAGCGGTTGCCTTAGTCTGAGCGGCCGCCTTAGTTTGAGCGGTTGCCTTAGTTTTAGCGGATGCCTCAGTTTGAGCGGTTGCCTTAGTTTGAGGGGTTGCCTTAGTTTGAGCGGCTGCCTTAGTTTGAGCGGTTGCCTTAGTTTGAGCTGCCGCCTTAGTTTGAGGGGATGCCTTAATTTGAGCGGTTGCCTTAGTTTGAGCGGATGCCTTAGTTTGAGCGGCCGCCTTAGTGTGAGCGGTTGCCTTAGTCTGAGCGGTTACCTTAGTTTGAGCGGTTGCCTTAATTTGAGGGGATGCCTTAATTTCAGCGGTTGCCTTAGTTTGAGCGGATGCCTTACTTTGAGCGGCCGCCTTAGCTTGAGCGGTTGCCTTAGTTTGAGCGGTTGCCTTAGTTTGAGGGGCCGCCTTAGTTTGAGCAGATGCCTTAGTTTGAGGGGTTGCCTTAGTTTGAGCGGCTGCCTTAGTTTGAGCGGTTGCCTTAGTCTGAGCGGCCGCCTTAGTTTGAGCGGTTGCCTTAGTTTGAGCGGATGCCTCAGTTTGAGCGGTTGCCTTAGTTTGAGGGGTTGCCTTAGTTTGAGCGGCTGCCTTAGTTTGAGCGGTTGCCTTAGTTTGAGCTGCCGCCTTAGTTTGAGGGGATGCCTTAATTTGAGCGGCTGCCTTAGTTTGAGCGGTTGCCTTAGTTTGAGCTGCCGCCTTAGTTTGAGGGGTTGCCTTCCTTTGAGCGGTTGCCTTTGTTGAGCGGCTGCCTTAGTTTGAGGGGCTGCCTTAGTTTGAGCGGTTGCCTTAGTTTGAGTGGATGCCTTAGTTTGAGGGGTTGCCTGAGTTTGAGGGGTTGCCTTAGTTTGAGCGTTTGCCTTAGTTTGAGGTGTTGCCTTAGTTTCAGGGTTTGCCTTCCTTTGAGCGGTTGCCTTAGTTTGAGGGGTTGCCTTAGCTTGAGCAGTTGCCTTAGTTTGAGGGGTTGCCTTAGCTTGAGCGGATGCCTTAGTTTGAGGGGTTGCTTTAGTTTGAGCGGTTGCCTTAGTTTGAGCGGCCGACTTAGTTTGAGCGGATGCCTTAGTTTGAGCGGTTGCCTTAGTTTGAGCGGTTGCCTTAGTTTGAGCGGCCGCCTTAGTTTGAGCGGATGACTTAGTTTGAGCGGTTGCCTTAGTTTGAGCGGTTGCCTTAGTTTGAGCGTCCGCCTTAGTTTGAGCGGTTGCCTTTGTTTGAGCGGTTGCCTCAGTTTGAGCGGCCGCCTTAGTTTGAGCGGCTGCCTTAGTTTGAGCGGTTGCCTTAGTTTGAGCGGTTGCCTTAGTTTGAGCGTCCGCCTTAGTTTCAGTGGTTGCCTTTGTTTGAGCGGTTGCCTAAGTTTGAGCGGCCGCCTTAGTTTGAGCGGCTGCCTTAGTTTGAGCGGTTGCCTTAGTTTGAGCGGTTGCCTTAGTTTGAGCGGCTGCCTTAGATTGAGTGTCTGCCTTAGTTTGAGTGGTTACCTTAGTTTGAGGGGTTGCCTTAGTTTGAGCGGTTGCCTTCGTTTGAACGGCTGCCTTAGTTTGTGGGGTTGCCTTAGTTTGAGCAGCTGCCTTAGTTTGAGCGGTTACCTTAGTTTGAGGGGTTGCCTTAGTTTGATCGGTTGTCTTCGTTTGAGCGGCTGCCTTAGTTTGAGGGGATGCCTTAGTTTGAGCGGTTGCCTTAGTTTGAGGGGATGCCTTAGTTTGAGCAGCTGCCTTAGTTTGAGCGATTACCTTTGTTTGAGGGGTTGCCTTAGTTTGATCGGTTGCCTTCGTTTGAGCGGCTGCCTTAGTTTGAGCGGCTGCCTTAGTTTGTGGGGTTGCCTTAGTTTGAGCAGCTGCCTTAGTTTGAGCGGTTACCTTAGTTTGAGGGGTTGCCTTCGTTTGAGCGGCTGCCTTAGTTTGTGGGGTTGCCTTAGTTTGAGCAGCTGCCTTAGTTTGAGCGGTTACCTTAGTTTGAGGGGTTGCCTTAGTTTGATCGGTTGCCTTCGTTTGAGCGGCTGCCTTAGTTTGAGGGGATGCCTTAGTTTGAGGGGTTGCCTTAGTTTGAGCGGTTGCCTTCGTTTGAGCGGCTGCCTTAGTTTGAGGGGATGCCTTAGTTTGAGCGGTTGCCTTAGTTTGAGGGGATGCCTTAGTTTGAGCACTTGCCTTAGTTTGAGCGGTTAACTTTGTTTGAGCGGTTGCCTTAGTTTGAGCGGCCGCCTTAGTTTGAGCGGATGCCTTAGTTTGAGCGGTTGCCTTAGTTTGAGCGGTTGCCTTAGTTTGAGCGGCCGCCTTAGTTTGAGCGGTTGCCTAAGTTTGAGCGGCCGCCTTAGTTTGAGCGGCTGCCTTAGTTTGAGCGGTTGCCTTAGTTTGAGCGGTTGCCTTAGTTTGAGCGGGCGCCTTAGTATGAGCGGCTGCCTTAGTTTGAGCGGGCGCCTTAGTTTGAGCGGCTGCCTTAGTTTGAGCGATTGCCTAAGTGTGAGCCGCCGCCTTAGTTTGAGCGGCTGCCTTAGTTTGAGCGGTTGCCTTAGTTTGAGCGGTTGCCTTAGTTTGAGCGGCTGCCTAAGTTTGAGCGGCCGCCTTATTTTGAGCGGCTGCCTGAGTTTGAGGGGATGCCTTAGTTTGAGGTGTTGCCTGAGTTTGAGGGTTTGCCTTAGTTTGAGGGGTTGCCTTAGTTTGAGGTGTTCCTTCCTTTGAGGGGCTGCCTTAGTTTGATCTATTGCCTTAGTTTGAGCGGTTGCCTCAGTTTGAGAGTCTGCCTTAGTTTGAGCGGCTGCCTTAGTTTGAGGGGCTGCCTTAGTTTGAGCAGTTGCCTGAGTTTGAGGGGATGTCTTAGTTTGAGGGGTTGCCTTAGTTTGAGCGGTTGCCTGAGTTTGAGGGGTTGCCTTAGTTTGAGGGGTTGCCATAGTTTGAGGGGTTGCCTTCCTTTGAGCGGTTGCCTTTGTTGAGCGGCTGCCTTAGTTTGAGGGGCTGCCTTAGTTTGAGCGGTTGCCTTAGTTTGAGGGGATGCCTTAGTTTGAGGGGTTGCCTGAGTTTGAGGGGTTGCCTTAGTTTGAGCGTTTGCCTTAGTTTGAGGTGTTGCCTTAGTTTCAGGGTTTGCCTTCCTTTGAGCGGTTGCCTTAGTTTGAGGGGTTGCCTTAGCTTGAGCAGTTGCCTTAGTTTGAGGGGTTGCCTTAGCTTGAGCGGATGCCTTAGTTTGAGGGGTTGCTTTAGTTTGAGTGGTTGCCTTAGATTGAGGGGCTGCCATAGTTTGAGGGGTTGCCTTAGTTTGAGGGGTTGCCTTAGTTTGAGCGGCTGCCTTAGTTTGAGGGGTTGCCTTAGTTTGAGAGTCTGCCTTAGTTTGAGCGTTTGCCTTCGTTTGAGGTGTTGCCTTAGTTTGAGCGGTTGCCTTAGTTCGAGCGGTTGCCTTAGTTTGAGGTGTTGCCTTAGTTTGAGCGGTTGCCTCAGTTTGAGCGGTTGCATTAGTTTGTGAGGTTGCCTTAGTTTGAGCGGTTGCCTTTGTTTGAGGTGTTGCCTTAGTTTGAGGGGTTGCCTTAGTTTTAGAGTCTGCCTTAGTTCGAGCTGTTGCCTTCGTTTGAGGGGTTGGCTTAGTTTGAGCGGTTGCCTTAGTGTGAGCGGCTGCCTTATTTCGAGCGGTTGCCATAGTTTGAGGTGTTCCCTTATTTCGAGCAGTTGCCTTAGTTTGAGGTGTTGCCTTAGTTTGAGAGTCTGCCTTAGTTTGAGCGTTTGCCTTAGTTTGAGGTGTTGCCTTAGTTTGAGCGGTTGCCTTAGTTCGAGCGGTTGCCTTAGTTTGAGGTGTTGCCTTAGTTTGAGCGGTTGCCTCAGTTTGAGCGGTTGCCTTTGTTTGAGGTGTTGCCTTAGTTTGAGAGTCTGCCTTAGTTCGAGCTGTTGCCTTCGTTTGAGGGGTTGCCTTAGTTTGAGCGGTTGCCTTAGTGTGAGCGGCTGCCTTATTTCGAGCGGTTGCCTTAGTTTGAGAGTCTGCCTTAGTTTGAGCTGTTGACTTATTTTGAGCGGTTGCCTTATTTTGAGCTATTGCCTTAGTTTGAGGGGTTGCCTTAGTTTGAGGGGCTGCCTTAGTTTGAGCGGTTGCCTTAGTTTGAGCGGTTGCCTTAGTTTGAGCGGTTGCCTTAGTTTGAGCGGGCGCCTTAGTATGAGCGGCTGCCTTAGTTTGAGCGGGCGCCTTAGTTTGAGCGGCTGCCTTAGTTTGAGCGATTGCCTAAGTGTGAGCCGCCGCCTTAGTTTGAGCGGCTGCCTTAGTTTGAGCGGTTGCCTTAGTTTGAGCGGTTGCCTTAGTTTGAGCGGCTGCCTAAGTTTGAGCGGCCGCCTTATTTTGAGCGGCTGCCTGAGTTTGAGGGGATGCCTTAGTTTGAGGGGTTGCCTTAGTTTGAGGTGTTGCCTGAGTTTGAGGGTTTGCCTTAGTTTGAGGGGTTGCCTTAGTTTGAGGTGTTCCTTCATTTGAGGGGCTGCCTTAGTTTGATCTATTGCCTTAGTTTGAGCGGTTGCCTCAGTTTGAGAGTCTGCCTTAGTTTGAGCGGCTGCCTTAGTTTGAGGGGCTGCCTTAGTTTGAGCAGTTGCCTGAGTTTGAGGGGATGTCTTCGTTTGAGGGGTTGCCTTAGTTTGAGCGGTTGCCTGAGTTTGAGGGGTTGCCTTAGTTTGAGGGGTTGCCATAGTTTGAGGGGTTGCCTTCCTTTGAGCGGTTGCCTTTGTTGAGCGGCTGCCTTAGTTTGAGGGGCTGCCTTAGTTTGAGCGGTTGCCTTAGTTTGAGGGGATGCCTTAGTTTGAGGGGTTGCCTGAGTTTGAGGGGTTGCCTTAGTTTGAGCGTTTGCCTTAGTTTGAGGTGTTGCCTTAGTTTCAGGGTTTGCCTTCCTTTGAGCGGTTGCCTTAGTTTGAGGGGTTGCCTTAGCTTGAGCAGTTGCCTTAGTTTGAGGGGTTGCCTTAGCTTGAGCGGATGCCTTAGTTTGAGGGGTTGCTTTAGTTTGAGTGGTTGCCTTAGATTGAGGGGCTGCCATAGTTTGAGGGGTTGCCTTAGTTTGAGCGGTTGCCTTAGTTTGAGCGGCTGCCTTAGTTTGAGGGGTTGCCTTAGTTTGAGAGTCTGCCTTAGTTTGAGCGTTTGCCTTCGTTTGAGGTGTTGCCTTAGTTTGAGCGGTTGCCTTAGTTCGAGCGGTTGCCTTAGTTTGACTTGTTGCCTTAGTTTGAGCGGTTGCCTCAGTTTGAGCGGTTGCCTTAGTTTGTGAGGTTGCCTTAGTTTGAGCGGTTGCCTTTGTTTGAGGTGTTGCCTTAGTTTGAGGGGTTGCCTTAGTTTGAGAGTCTGCCTTAGTTCGAGCTGTTGCCTTCGTTTGAGGGGTTGCCTTAGTTTGAGCGGTTGCCTTAGTGTGAGCGGC
This sequence comes from Heterodontus francisci, assembly GCF_036365525.1. Taxonomy (NCBI): domain Eukaryota; kingdom Metazoa; phylum Chordata; class Chondrichthyes; order Heterodontiformes; family Heterodontidae; genus Heterodontus; species Heterodontus francisci. The sequence goes on from NC_090408.1 coordinate 2,097,811, forward strand.
TGACTTATTTCGAGCGGTTTTCCTAGTTTGAGGTGTTCCCTTATTTCGAGCAGTTGCCTTAGTTTGAGGTGTTGCCTTAGTTTGAGAGTCTGCCTTAGTTTGAGCGTTTGCCTTAGTTTGAGGTGTTGCCTTAGTTTGAGCGGTTGCCTTAGTTCGAGCGGTTGCCTTAATTTGAGGTGTTGCCTCAGTTTGAGCGGTTGCCTCAGTTTGAGCGGTTGCCTTTGTTTGAGGTGTTGCCTTAGTTTGAGAGTCTGCCTTAGTTCGAGCTGTTGCCTTCGTTTGAGGGGTTGCCTTAGTTTGAGCGGTTGCCTTAGTTTGAGCGGTTGCCTTTGTTTGAGTGGTTGCCTGAGTTTGAGCGGTTGCATTAGTTTGAGGGGAAGCCTTAGTTTGAGCGGTTGCCTTAGTTTGAGCGGCCGCCTTAGTTTGAGCGGTTGCCTTAGATTGAGTGTCTGCCTTAGTTTGAGTGGTTACCTTAGTTTGAGGGGTTGCCTTAGTTTGAGCGGTTGCCTTCGTTTGAACGGCTGCCTTAGTTTGTGGGGTTGCCTTAGTTTGAGCAGCTGCCTTAGTTTGAGCGGTTACCTTAGTTTGAGGGGTTGCCTTAGTTTGATCGGTTGTCTTCGTTTGAGCGGCTGCCTTAGTTTGAGGGGATGCCTTAGTTTGAGCGGTTGCCTTAGTTTGAGGGGATGCCTTAGTTTGAGCAGCTGCCTTAGTTTGAGCGATTACCTTTGTTTGAGGGGTTGCCTTAGTTTGATCGGTTGCCTTCGTTTGAGCGGCTGCCTTAGTTTGAGCGGCTGCCTTAGTTTGTGGGGTTGCCTTAGTTTGAGCAGCTGCCTTAGTTTGAGCGGTTACCTTAGTTTGAGGGGTTGCCTTCGTTTGAGCGGCTGCCTTAGTTTGTGGGGTTGCCTTAGTTTGAGCAGCTGCCTTAGTTTGAGCGGTTACCTTAGTTTGAGGGGTTGCCTTAGTTTGAACGGTTGCCTTCGTTTGAGCGGCTGCCTTAGTTTGAGGGGATGCCTTAGTTTGAGGGGTTGCCTTAGTTTGAGCGGTTGCCTTCGTTTGAGCGGCTGCCTTAGTTTGAGGGGATGCCTTAGTTTGAGCGGTTGCCTTAGTTTGAGGGGATGCCTTAGTTTGAGCACTTGCCTTAGTTTGAGCGGTTAACTTTGTTTGAGCGGTTGCCTTAGTTTGAGCGGCCGCCTTAGTTTGAGCGGATGCCTTAGTTTGAGCGGTTGCCTTAGTTTGAGCGGTTGCCTTAGTTTGAGCGGCCGCCTTAGTTTGAGCGGTTGCCTTAGTTTGAGCGGATGCCTCAGTTTGAGCGGTTGCCTTAGTTTGAGGGGTTGCCTTAGTTTGAGCGGCTGCCTTAGTTTGAGCGGTTGCCTTAGTCTGAGCGGCCGCCTTAGTTTGAGCGGTTGCCTTAGTTTTAGCGGATGCCTCAGTTTGAGCGGTTGCCTTAGTTTGAGGGGTTGCCTTAGTTTGAGCGGCTGCCTTAGTTTGAGCGGTTGCCTTAGTTTGAGCTGCCGCCTTAGTTTGAGGGGATGCCTTAATTTGAGCGGTTGCCTTAGTTTGAGCGGATGCCTTAGTTTGAGCGGCCGCCTTAGTGTGAGCGGTTGCCTTAGTCTGAGCGGTTACCTTAGTTTGAGCGGTTGCCTTAATTTGAGGGGATGCCTTAATTTCAGCGGTTGCCTTAGTTTGAGCGGATGCCTTACTTTGAGCGGCCGCCTTAGCTTGAGCGGTTGCCTTAGTTTGAGCGGTTGCCTTAGTTTGAGGGGCCGCCTTAGTTTGAGCAGATGCCTTAGTTTGAGGGGTTGCCTTAGTTTGAGCGGCTGCCTTAGTTTGAGCGGTTGCCTTAGTCTGAGCGGCCGCCTTAGTTTGAGCGGTTGCCTTAGTTTGAGCGGATGCCTCAGTTTGAGCGGTTGCCTTAGTTTGAGGGGTTGCCTTAGTTTGAGCGGCTGCCTTAGTTTGAGCGGTTGCCTTAGTTTGAGCTGCCGCCTTAGTTTGAGGGGATGCCTTAATTTGAGCGGCTGCCTTAGTTTGAGCGGTTGCCTTAGTTTGAGCTGCCGCCTTAGTTTGAGGGGTTGCCTTCCTTTGAGCGGTTGCCTTTGTTGAGCGGCTGCCTTAGTTTGAGGGGCTGCCTTAGTTTGAGCGGTTGCCTTAGTTTGAGTGGATGCCTTAGTTTGAGGGGTTGCCTGAGTTTGAGGGGTTGCCTTAGTTTGAGCGTTTGCCTTAGTTTGAGGTGTTGCCTTAGTTTCAGGGTTTGCCTTCCTTTGAGCGGTTGCCTTAGTTTGAGGGGTTGCCTTAGCTTGAGCAGTTGCCTTAGTTTGAGGGGTTGCCTTAGCTTGAGCGGATGCCTTAGTTTGAGGGGTTGCTTTAGTTTGAGCGGTTGCCTTAGTTTGAGCGGCCGACTTAGTTTGAGCGGATGCCTTAGTTTGAGCGGTTGCCTTAGTTTGAGCGGTTGCCTTAGTTTGAGCGGCCGCCTTAGTTTGAGCGGATGACTTAGTTTGAGCGGTTGCCTTAGTTTGAGCGGTTGCCTTAGTTTGAGCGTCCGCCTTAGTTTGAGCGGTTGCCTTTGTTTGAGCGGTTGCCTCAGTTTGAGCGGCCGCCTTAGTTTGAGCGGCTGCCTTAGTTTGAGCGGTTGCCTTAGTTTGAGCGGTTGCCTTAGTTTGAGCGTCCGCCTTAGTTTCAGTGGTTGCCTTTGTTTGAGCGGTTGCCTAAGTTTGAGCGGCCGCCTTAGTTTGAGCGGCTGCCTTAGTTTGAGCGGTTGCCTTAGTTTGAGCGGTTGCCTTAGTTTGAGCGGGCGCCTTAGTATGAGCGGCTGCCTTAGTTTGAGCGGGCGCCTTAGTTTGAGCGGCTGCCTTAGTTTGAGCGATTGCCTAAGTGTGAGCCGCCGCCTTAGTTTGAGCGGCTGCCTTAGTTTGAGCGGTTGCCTTAGTTTGAGCGGTTGCCTTAGTTTGAGCGGCTGCCTAAGTTTGAGCGGCCGCCTTATTTTGAGCGGCTGCCTCAGTTTGAGGGGATGCCTTAGTTTGAGGGGTTGCCTTAGTTTGAGGTGTTGCCTGAGTTTGAGGGTTTGCCTTAGTTTGAGGGGTTGCCTTAGTTTGAGGTGTTCCTTCCTTTGAGGGGCTGCCTTAGTTTGATCTATTGCCTTAGTTTGAGCGGTTGCCTCAGTTTGAGAGTCTGCCTTAGTTTGAGCGGCTGCCTTAGTTTGAGGGGCTGCCTTAGTTTGAGCAGTTGCCTGAGTTTGAGGGGATGTCTTAGTTTGAGGGGTTGCCTTAGTTTGAGCGGTTGCCTGAGTTTGAGGGGTTGCCTTAGTTTGAGGGGTTGCCATAGTTTGAGGGGTTGCCTTCCTTTGAGCGGTTGCCTTTGTTGAGCGGCTGCCTTAGTTTGAGGGGCTGCCTTAGTTTGAGCGGTTGCCTTAGTTTGAGGGGATGCCTTAGTTTGAGGGGTTGCCTGAGTTTGAGGGGTTGCCTTAGTTTGAGCGTTTGCCTTAGTTTGAGGTGTTGCCTTAGTTTCAGGGTTTGCCTTCCTTTGAGCGGTTGCCTTAGTTTGAGGGGTTGCCTTAGCTTGAGCGGATGCCTTAGTTTCAGGGGTTGCTTTAGTTTGAGCGGTTGCCTTAGTTTGAGCGGCCGCCTTAGTTTGAGCGGATGCCTTAGTTTGAGCGGTTGCCTTAGTTTGAGCGGTTGCCTTAGTTTGAGCGGCCGCCTTAGTTTGAGCGGATGACTTAGTTTGAGCGGTTGCCTTAGTTTGAGCGGTTGCCTTAGTTTGAGCGTCCGCCTTAGTTTTAGCGGTTGCCTTTGTTTGAGCGGTTGCCTCAGTTTGAGCGGCCGCCTTAGTTTGAGCGGCTGCCTTAGTTTGAGCGGTTGCCTTAGTTTGAGCGGTTGCCTTAGTTTGAGCGTCCGCCTTAGTTTCAGTGGTTGCCTTTGTTTGAGCGGTTGCCTAAGTTTGAGCGGCCGCCTTAGTTTGAGCGGCTGCCTTAGTTTGAGCAGTTGCCTTAGTTTGAGCGGTTGCCTTAGTTTGAGCGGGCGCCTTAGTATGAGCGGCTGCCTTAGTTTGAGCGGGCGCCTTAGTTTGAGCGGCTGCCTTAGTTTGAGCGATTGCCTAAGTGTGAGCCGCCGCCTTAGTTTGAGCGGCTGCCTTAGTTTGAGCGGTTGCCTTAGTTTGAGCGGTTGCCTTAGTTTGAGCGGCTGCCTAAGTTTGAGCGGCCGCCTTATTTTGAGCGGCTGCCTGAGTTTGAGGGGATGCCTTAGTTTGAGGTGTTGCCTGAGTTTGAGGGTTTGCCTTAGTTTGAGGGGTTGCCTTAGTTTGAGGTGTTCCTTCCTTTGAGGGGCTGCCTTAGTTTGATCTATTGCCTTAGTTTGAGCGGTTGCCTCAGTTTGAGAGTCTGCCTTAGTTTGAGCGGCTGCCTTAGTTTGAGGGGCTGCCTTAGTTTGAGCAGTTGCCTGAGTTTGAGGGGATGTCTTAGTTTGAGGGGTTGCCTTAGTTTGAGCGGTTGCCTGAGTTTGAGGGGTTGCCTTAGTTTGAGGGGTTGCCATAGTTTGAGGGGTTGCCTTCCTTTGAGCGGTTGCCTTTGTTGAGCGGCTGCCTTAGTTTGAGGGGCTGCCTTAGTTTGAGCGGTTGCCTTAGTTTGAGGGGATGCCTTAGTTTGAGGGGTTGCCTGAGTTTGAGGGGTTGCCTTAGTTTGAGCGTTTGCCTTAGTTTGAGGTGTTGCCTTAGTTTCAGGGTTTGCCTTCCTTTGAGCGGTTGCCTTAGTTTGAGGGGTTGCCTTAGCTTGAGCAGTTGCCTTAGTTTGAGGGGTTGCCTTAGCTTGAGCGGATGCCTTAGTTTGAGGGGTTGCTTTAGTTTGAGTGGTTGCCTTAGATTGAGGGGCTGCCATAGTTTGAGGGGTTGCCTTAGTTTGAGGGGTTGCCTTAGTTTGAGCGGCTGCCTTAGTTTGAGGGGTTGCCTTAGTTTGAGAGTCTGCCTTAGTTTGAGCGTTTGCCTTCGTTTGAGGTGTTGCCTTAGTTTGAGCGGTTGCCTTAGTTCGAGCGGTTGCCTTAGTTTGAGGTGTTGCCTTAGTTTGAGCGGTTGCCTCAGTTTGAGCGGTTGCATTAGTTTGTGAGGTTGCCTTAGTTTGAGCGGTTGCCTTTGTTTGAGGTGTTGCCTTAGTTTGAGGGGTTGCCTTAGTTTTAGAGTCTGCCTTAGTTCGAGCTGTTGCCTTCGTTTGAGCGGTTGCCTTAGTTTGAGCGGCCGCCTTAGTTTGAGCGGATGACTTAGTTTGAGCGGTTGCCTTAGTTTGAGCGGTTGCCTTAGTTTGAGCGTCCGCCTTAGTTTGAGCGGTTGCCTTTGTTTGAGCGGTTGCCTCAGTTTGAGCGGCCGCCTTAGTTTGAGCGGCTGCCTTAGTTTGAGCGGTTGCCTTAGTTTGAGCGGTTGCCTTAGTTTGAGCGTCCGCCTTAGTTTCAGTGGTTGCCTTTGTTTGAGCGGTTGCCTAAGTTTGAGCGGCCGCCTTAGTTTGAGCGGCTGCCTTAGTTTGAGCGGTTGCCTTAGTTTGAGCGGTTGCCTTAGTTTGAGCGGGCGCCTTAGTATGAGCGGCTGCCTTAGTTTGAGCGGGCGCCTTAGTTTGAGCGGCTGCCTTAGTTTGAGCGATTGCCTAAGTGTGAGCCGCCGCCTTAGTTTGAGCGGCTGCCTTAGTTTGAGCGGTTGCCTTAGTTTGAGCGGTTGCCTTAGTTTGAGCGGCTGCCTAAGTTTGAGCGGCCGCCTTATTTTGAGCGGCTGCCTCAGTTTGAGGGGATGCCTTAGTTTGAGGGGTTGCCTTAGTTTGAGGTGTTGCCTGAGTTTGAGGGTTTGCCTTAGTTTGAGGGGTTGCCTTAGTTTGAGGTGTTCCTTCCTTTGAGGGGCTGCCTTAGTTTGATCTATTGCCTTAGTTTGAGCGGTTGCCTCAGTTTGAGAGTCTGCCTTAGTTTGAGCGGCTGCCTTAGTTTGAGGGGCTGCCTTAGTTTGAGCAGTTGCCTGAGTTTGAGGGGATGTCTTAGTTTGAGGGGTTGCCTTAGTTTGAGCGGTTGCCTGAGTTTGAGGGGTTGCCTTAGTTTGAGGGGTTGCCATAGTTTGAGGGGTTGCCTTCCTTTGAGCGGTTGCCTTTGTTGAGCGGCTGCCTTAGTTTGAGGGGCTGCCTTAGTTTGAGCGGTTGCCTTAGTTTGAGGGGATGCCTTAGTTTGAGGGGTTGCCTGAGTTTGAGGGGTTGCCTTAGTTTGAGCGTTTGCCTTAGTTTGAGGTGTTGCCTTAGTTTCAGGGTTTGCCTTCCTTTGAGCGGTTGCCTTAGTTTGAGGGGTTGCCTTAGCTTGAGCAGTTGCCTTAGTTTGAGGGGTTGCCTTAGCTTGAGCGGATGCCTTAGTTTGAGGGGTTGCTTTAGTTTGAGCGGTTGCCTTAGTTTGAGCGGCCGCCTTAGTTTGAGCGGATGCCTTAGTTTGAGCGGTTGCCTTAGTTTGAGCGGTTGCCTTAGTTTGAGCGGCCGCCTTAGTTTGAGCGGATGACTTAGTTTGAGCGGTTGCCTTAGTTTGAGCGGTTGCCTTAGTTTGAGCGTCCGCCTTAGTTTTAGCGGTTGCCTTTGTTTGAGCGGTTGCCTCAGTTTGAGCGGCCGCCTTAGTTTGAGCGGCTGCCTTAGTTTGAGCGGTTGCCTTAGTTTGAGCGGTTGCCTTAGTTTGAGCGTCCGCCTTAGTTTCAGTGGTTGCCTTTGTTTGAGCGGTTGCCTAAGTTTGAGCGGCCGCCTTAGTTTGAGCGGCTGCCTTAGTTTGAGCGGTTGCCTTAGTTTGAGCGGTTGCCTTAGTTTGAGCGGGCGCCTTAGTATGAGCGGCTGCCTTAGTTTGAGCGGGCGCCTTAGTTTGAGCGGCTGCCTTAGTTTGAGCGATTGCCTAAGTGTGAGCCGCCGCCTTAGTTTGAGCGGCTGCCTTAGTTTGAGCGGTTGCCTTAGTTTGAGCGGTTGCCTTAGTTTGAGCGGCTGCCTAAGTTTGAGCGGCCGCCTTATTTTGAGCGGCTGCCTGAGTTTGAGGGGATGCCTTAGTTTGAGGTGTTGCCTGAGTTTGAGGGTTTGCCTTAGTTTGAGGGGTTGCCTTAGTTTGAGGTGTTCCTTCCTTTGAGGGGCTGCCTTAGTTTGATCTATTGCCTTAGTTTGAGCGGTTGCCTCAGTTTGAGAGTCTGCCTTAGTTTGAGCGGCTGCCTTAGTTTGAGGGGCTGCCTTAGTTTGAGCAGTTGCCTGAGTTTGAGGGGATGTCTTAGTTTGAGGGGTTGCCTTAGTTTGAGCGGTTGCCTGAGTTTGAGGGGTTGCCTTAGTTTGAGGGGTTGCCTTCCTTTGAGCGGTTGCCTTTGTTGAGGGGCTGCCTTAGTTTGAGTGGTTGCCTTAGTTTGAGGGGATGCCTTAGTTTGAGGGGTTGCCTGAGTTTGAGGGGTTGCCTTAGTTTGAGCGTTTGCCTTAGTTTGAGGTGTTGCCTTAGTTTCAGGGTTTGCCTTCCTTTGAGCGGTTGCCTTAGTTTGAGGGGTTGCCTTAGCTTGAGCAGTTGCCTTAGTTTGAGGGGTTGCCTTAGCTTGAGCGGATGCCTTAGTTTGAGGGGTTGCTTTAGTTTGAGTGGTTGCCTTAGATTGAGGGGCTGCCATAGTTTGAGGGGTTGCCTTAGTTTGAGGGGTTGCCTTAGTTTGAGCGGCTGCCTTAGTTTGAGGGGTTGCCTTAGTTTGAGAGTCTGCCTTAGTTTGAGCGTTTGCCTTCGTTTGAGGTGTTGCCTTAGTTTGAGCGGTTGCCTTAGTTCGAGCGGTTGCCTTAGTTTGAGGTGTTGCCTTAGTTTGAGCGGTTGCCTCAGTTTGAGCGGTTGCATTAGTTTGTGAGGTTGCCTTAGTTTGAGCGGTTGCCTTTGTTTGAGGTGTTGCCTTAGTTTGAGGGGTTGCCTTAGTTTTAGAGTCTGCCTTAGTTCGAGCTGTTGCCTTCGTTTGAGGGGTTGGCTTAGTTTGAGCGGTTGCCTTAGTGTGAGCGGCTGCCTTATTTCGAGCGGTTGCCATAGTTTGAGGTGTTCCCTTATTTCGAGCAGTTGCCTTAGTTTGAGGTGTTGCCTTAGTTTGAGAGTCTGCCTTAGTTTGAGCGTTTGCCTTAGTTTGAGGTGTTGCCTTAGTTTGAGCGGTTGCCTTAGTTCGAGCGGTTGCCTTAGTTTGAGGTGTTGCCTTAGTTTGAGCGGTTGCCTCAGTTTGAGCGGTTGCCTTTGTTTGACGTGTTGCCTTAGTTTGAGAGTCTGCCTTAGTTCGAGCTGTTGCCTTCGTTTGAGGGGTTGCCTTAGTTTGAGCGGTTGCCTTAGTGTGAGCGGCTGCCTTATTTCGAGCGGTTGCCTTAGTTTGAGAGTCTGCCTTAGTTTGAGCTGTTGCCTTATTTTGAGCGGTTGCCTTATTTTGAGCTATTGCCTTAGTTTGAGGGGTTGCCTTAGTTTGAGGGGCTGCCTTAGTTTGAGCGGTTGCCTTAGTTTGAGCAGTTGCCTTAGTTTGAGCGGTTGCCTTAGTTTGAGCGGGCGCCTTAGTATGAGCGGCTGCCTTAGTTTGAGCGGGCGCCTTAGTTTGAGCGGCTGCCTTAGTTTGAGCGATTGCCTAAGTGTGAGCCGCCGCCTTAGTTTGAGCGGCTGCCTTAGTTTGAGCGGTTGCCTTAGTTTGAGCGGTTGCCTTAGTTTGAGCGGCTGCCTAAGTTTGAGCGGCCGCCTTATTTTGAGCGGCTGCCTGAGTTTGAGGGGATGCCTTAGTTTGAGCGGTTGCCTTAGTTTGAGGTGTTGCCTGAGTTTGAGGGTTTGCCTTAGTTTGAGGGGTTGCCTTAGTTTGAGGTGTTCCTTCATTTGAGGGGCTGCCTTAGTTTGATCTATTGCCTTAGTTTGAGCGGTTGCCTCAGTTTGAGAGTCTGCCTTAGTTTGAGCGGCTGCCTTAGTTTGAGGGGCTGCCTTAGTTTGAGCAGTTGCCTGAGTTTGAGGGGATGTCTTCGTTTGAGGGGTTGCCTTAGTTTGAGCGGTTGCCTGAGTTTGAGGGGTTGCCTTAGTTTGAGGGGTTGCCATAGTTTGAGGGGTTGCCTTCCTTTGAGCGGTTGCCTTTGTTGAGCGGCTGCCTTAGTTTGAGGGGCTGCCTTAGTTTGAGCGGTTGCCTTAGTTTGAGGGGATGCCTTAGTTTGAGGGGTTGCCTGAGTTTGAGGGGTTGCCTTAGTTTGAGCGTTTGCCTTAGTTTGAGGTGTTGCCTTAGTTTCAGGGTTTGCCTTCCTTTGAGCGGTTGCCTTAGTTTGAGGGGTTGCCTTAGCTTGAGCAGTTGCCTTAGTTTGAGGGGTTGCCTTAGCTTGAGCGGATGCCTTAGTTTGAGGGGTTGCTTTAGTTTGAGTGGTTCCCTTAGATTGAGGGGCTGCCATAGTTTGAGGGGTTGCCTTAGTTTGAGGGGTTGCCTTAGTTTGAGCGGCTGCCTTAGTTTGAGGGGTTGCCTTAGTTTGAGAGTCTGCCTTAGTTTGAGCGTTTGCCTTCGTTTGAGGTGTTGCCTTAGTTTGAGCGGTTGCCTTAGTTCGAGCGGTTGCCTTAGTTTGACTTGTTGCCTTAGTTTGAGCGGTTGCCTCAGTTTGAGCGGTTGCCTTAGTTTGTGAGGTTGCCTTAGTTTGAGCGGTTGCCTTTGTTTGAGGTGTTGCCTTAGTTTGAGGGGTTGCCTTAGTTTGAGAGTCTGCCTTAGTTCGAGCTGTTGCCTTCGTTTGAGGGGTTGCCTTAGTTTGAGCGGTTGCCTTAGTGTGAGCGGCTGACTTATTTCGAGCGGTTTTCCTAGTTTGAGGTGTTCCCTTATTTCGAGCAGTTGCCTTAGTTTGAGGTGTTGCCTTAGTTTGAGAGTCTGCCTTAGTTTGAGCGTTTGCCTTAGTTTGAGGTGTTGCCTTAGTTTGAGCGGTTGCCTTAGTTCGAGCGGTTGCCTTAATTTGAGGTGTTGCCTCAGTTTGAGCGGTTGCCTCAGTTTGAGCGGTTGCCTTTGTTTGAGGTGTTGCCTTAGTTTGAGAGTCTGCCTTAGTTCGAGCTGTTGCCTTCGTTTGAGGGGTTGCCTTAGTTTGAGCGGTTGCCTTAGTTTGAGCGGTTGCCTTAGTTTGAGCGGCTGCCTAAGTTTGAGCGGCCGCCTTATTTTGAGCGGCTGCCTGAGTTTGAGGGGATGCCTTAGTTTGAGGGGTTGCCTTAGTTTGAGGTGTTGCCTGAGTTTGAGGGTTTGCCTTAGTTTGAGGGGTTGCCTTAGTTTGAGGTGTTCCTTCATTTGAGGGGCTGCCTTAGTTTGATCTATTGCCTTAGTTTGAGCGGTTGCCTCAGTTTGAGAGTCTGCCTTAGTTTGAGCGGCTGCCTTAGTTTGAGGGGCTGCCTTAGTTTGAGCAGTTGCCTGAGTTTGAGGGGATGTCTTCGTTTGAGGGGTTGCCTTAGTTTGAGCGGTTGCCTGAGTTTGAGGGGTTGCCTTAGTTTGAGGGGTTGCCATAGTTTGAGGGGTTGCCTTCCTTTGAGCGGTTGCCTTTGTTGAGCGGCTGCCTTAGTTTGAGGGGCTGCCTTAGTTTGAGCGGTTGCCTTAGTTTGAGGGGATGCCTTAGTTTGAGGGGTTGCCTGAGTTTGAGGGGTTGCCTTAGTTTGAGCGTTTGCCTTAGTTTGAGGTGTTGCCTTAGTTTCAGGGTTTGCCTTCCTTTGAGCGGTTGCCTTAGTTTGAGGGGTTGCCTTAGCTTGAGCAGTTGCCTTAGTTTGAGGGGTTGCCTTAGCTTGAGCGGATGCCTTAGTTTGAGGGGTTGCTTTAGTTTGAGTGGTTGCCTTAGATTGAGGGGCTGCCATAGATTGAGGGGTTGCCTTACTTTGAGGGGTTGCCTTTGTTTGAGCGGCTGCCTTAGTTTGAGGGGTTGCCTTAGTTTGAGAGTCTGCCTTAGTTTGAGCGTTTGCCTTCGTTTGAGGTGTTGCCTTAGTTTGAGCGGTTGCCTTAGTTCGAGCGGTTGCCTTAGTTTGACTTGTTGCCTTAGTTTGAGCGGTTGCCTCAGTTTGAGCGGTTGCCTTAGTTTGTGAGGTTGCCTTAGTTTGAGCGGTTGCCTTTGTTTGAGGTGTTGCCTTAGTTTGAGGGGTTGCCTTAGTTTGAGAGTCTGCCTTAGTTCGAGCTGTTGCCTTCGTTTGAGGGGTTGCCTTAGTTTGAGCGGTTGCCTTAGTGTGAGCGGCTGCCTTATTTCGAGCGGTTGCCCTAGTTTGAGGTGTTCCCTTATTTCGAGCAGTTGCCTTAGTTTGAGGTGTTGCCTTAGTTTGAGAGTCTGCCTTAGTTTGAGCGTTTGCCTTAGTTTGAGGTGTTGCCTTAGTTTGAGCGGTTGCCTTAGTTCGAGCGGTTGCCTTAGTTTGAGGTGTTGCCTTAGTTTGAGCGGTTGCCTCAGTTTGAGCGGTTGCCTTTGTTTGAGGTGTTGCCTTAGTTTGAGAGTCTGCCTTAGTTCGAGCTGTTGCCTTCGTTTGAGGGGTTGCCTTAGTTTGAGCGGTTACCTTAGTGTGAGCGGCTGCCTTATTTCGAGCGGTTGCCTTAGTTTGAGAGTCTGCCTTAGTTTGAGATGTTGCCTTATTTTGAGCGGTTGCCTTATTTTGAGCTATTGCCTTAGTTTGAGGGGTTGCCTTAGTTTGAGGGGCTGCCTTAGTTTGAGCGGTTGCCTTAGTTAGAGCGGTTCTCTTAGTTTGAGGTGTTGCCTTAGGTTAAGGTGTTGCCTTAGTTTGAGCGGTTGCCTTAGTTTGAGGTGTTGCCTTAGTTTGAGGGGCTGCCTTAGTTTGAGCGGTTGCCTTAGTTTGAGAGTCTGCCTTAGTTTGAGCGTTTGCCTTATTTTGAGCGGTTGCCTTATTTTGAGCTATTGCCTTAGTTTGAGGGGTTGCCTTAGTTTGAGGGGCTGCCTTAGTTTGAGCGGTTGCCTTAGTTTGAGGGGTTGCCTTAGTTTGAGCGGTTGCCTTTGTTTGAGCGGTTGCCTGAGTTTGAGCGTTTGCATTAGTTTGAGGGGAAGCCTTAGTTTGAGCGGTTGCCTTAGTTTGAGCGGCCGCCTTAGTTTCAGGGGATGCCTTAGTTTGAGCACTTGCCTTAGTTTGAGCGGTTAACTTTGTTTGAGCGGTTGCCTTAGTTTGAGCGGCCGCCTTAGTTTGAGCGGATGCCTTAGTTTGAGCGGTTGCCTTAGTTTGAGCGGTTGCCTTAGTTTGAGCGGCCGCCTTAGTTTGAGCGGTTGCCTTAGTTTGAGCGGATGCCTCAGTTTGAGCGGTTGCCTTAGTTTGAGGGGTTGCCTTAGTTTGAACGGCTGCCTTAGTGTGAGCGGTTGCCTTAGTTTGAGCGGCGTCCTTAGTTTGAGCGGTTGCCTTAGTTTGAGCGGATGCCTTAGTTTGAGCGGTGGCCTTAGTTTGAGCGGATGCCTTAGATTGTGCGGTTGCCTTAGTTTGAGCGGTTGCCTAAGTTTGAGCGGCCGCCTTAGTTTGAGCAGTTGCCTTAGTTTGAGCGGTTGCCTTAGTTTGAGCGGTTGCCTTAGTTTGAGCGGCTGACTTAGTTTGAGCGGTTGCCTTAGTTTGAGCGGTTGCCTTAGTTTGAGCGGCTGACTTAGTTTGAGCGGTTGCCTTAGTTTGAGCGGTTGCCTTAGTTTGAGGGGTTGCCTTAGTTTGAGCGGTTGCCTTCGTTTGAGCGTCCGCCTTAGTTTGAGCGGTTGCCTTAGTTTGAGCGGTTGCCTTTGTTTGAGCGGTTGCCTAAGTTTGAGCGGCCGCCTTAGTTTGAGCAGTTGCCTGAGTTTGAGGGGATGCCTTAGTTTGAGCAGTTGCCTGAGTTTGAGGGGATGCCTTAGTTTGAGCAGTTGCCTTAGTTTGAGGGGTTGCCTGAGTTTGAGGGGTTGCCTCAGCTTGAGCAGTTGCCTTAATTTGTGGGGTTGCCGTAGTTTGAGTGGCTGCCTTAGTTTGAGGGGTTGCCTTAGTTTGAGGTGTTGCCTTAGTTTGAGCGGTTGCCTTAGTTTGAGCGGCTGCCTTAGTTTGAGCGGTTGCCTTAATTTGAGCCGTTGCCTTAGTTTGAGCGGTTGCCTTAGTTTGAGCGGTTGCCTAAGTTTGAGCGGCCGCCTTAATTTGAGCGGCTGCCTTTGTTTGAGCGGTTGCATTAGTTTGAGGGTTTGCCGAAGTTTGAGCTGCCGCCTTAGTTTGAGCGGCTGCCTTAGTTTGAGCGGCCGCCTTAGTTTGAGCGGTTGCCTTAGTTTGAGCGGATGCCTCAGTTTGAGCGGTTGCCTTAGTTTGAGGGGTTGCCTTAGTTTGAACGGCTGCCTTAGTTTGAGCGGTTGCCTTAGTTTGAGCGGCGTCCTTAGTTTGAGCGGTTGCCTTAGTTTGAGCGGATGCCTTAGTTTGAGCGGTGGCCTTAGTTTGAGCGGATGCCTTAGATTGTGTTGTTGCCTTAGTTTGAGCGGTTGCCTAAGTTTGAGCGGCCGCCTTAGTTTGAGCAGTTGCCTTAGTTTGAGCGGTTGCCTTAGTTTGAGCGGTTGCCTTAGTTTGAGCGGCTGACTTAGTTTGAGCGGTTGCCTTAGTTTGAGCGGTTGCCTTAGTTTGAGCGGCTGACTTAGTTTGAGCGGTTGCCTTAGTTTGAGCGGTTGCCTTAGTTTGAGGGGTTGCCTTAGTTTGAGCGGTTGCCTTAGTTTGAGCGTCCGCCTTAGTTTGAGCGGTTGCCTTAGTTTGAGCGGTTGCCTTTGTTTGAGCGGTTGCCTAAGTTTGAGCGGCCGCCTTAGTTTGAGCGGCTGCGTTAGTTTGAGCGGTTGCCTTAGTTTGAGCGGGCGCCTTAGTTTGAGCAGTTGCCTGAGTTTGAGGGGATGCCTTAGTTTGAGCAGTTGCCTGAGTTTGAGGGGATGCCTTAGTTTGAGCAGTTGCCTTAGTTTGAGGGGTTGCCTGAGTTTGAGGGGTTGCCTCAGCTTGAGCAGTTGCCTTAATTTGTGGGGTTGCCGTAGTTTGAGTGGCTGCCTTAGTTTGAGGGGTTGCCTTAGTTTGAGGTGTTGCCTTAGTTTGAGCGGTTGCCTTAGTTTGAGCGGCTGCCTTAGTTTGAGCGGTTGCCTTAATTTGAGCGGTTGCCTTAGTTTGAGCGGTTGCCTTAGTTTGAGCGGTTGCCTAAGTTTGAGCGGCCGCCTTAATTTGAGCGGCTGCCTTTGTTTGAGCGGTTGCATTAGTTTGAGGGTTTGCCGAAGTTTGAGCTGCCGCCTTAGTTTGAGCGGCTGCCTTAGTTTGAGCGGTTGCCTTAGTTTGAGGGTTTGCCTAAGTTTGAGCTGCCGCCAGTGTTTGAGCGGCTGCCTTAGTTTGAGCGGTTGCCTAAGTTTGAGCGGCTGCCTTAGTTTGAGCGGTTGCCTTAGTTTGAGCGGTTGCCTTAGTTTGAGGGGTTGCCTCAGCTTGAGCGGTTGCCTTAGTTTGTGGGGTTGCCTTAGTTTGAGTGGCTGCCTTAGTTTGAGGGGTTGCCTTAGTTTGAGGGGTTGCCTTAGTTTGAGCGGCTGCCTTAGTTTGAGCGGTTGCCTTAATTTGAGCGGTTGCCTTAGTTTGAGGGGTTGCCTTGGTTTGAGGGGATGCCTTAGTTTGAGGGGATGCCTTAGTTTGAGCAGTTGCCTTAGTTTGCTCGGCTGCCTTAGTTTGAGTGGTTGCCTTAGTTTGAGTGGCCGCCTTAGTTTGAGCAGTTGCCTAAGTTTGAGCGGCTGCCTTAGTTTGAGCGGCTCCCTTAGTTTGAGCGGTTGCCTTAGTTTGAGCGGTTGCCTAAGTTTGAGCGGCCGCCTTAATTTGAGCGGCTGCCTTTGTTTGAGCGGTTGCATTAGTTTGAGGGTTTGCCTAAGTTTGAGCTGCCGCCTTAGTTTGAGCGGCTGCCTTAGTTTGAGCGGTTGCCTTAGTTTGAGGGTTTGCCTAAGTTTGAGCTGCCGCCTTAGTTTGAGCGGCTGCCTTAGTTTGAGCGGTTGCCTAAGTTTGAGCGGCTGCCTTAGTTTGAGCGGTTGCCTTAGTTTGAGGGTTTGCCTAAGTTTGAGCTGCCGCCTTAGTTTGAGCGGCTGCCTTAGTTTGAGCGGCTGCCTTAGTTTGAGCGGTTGCCTAACTTTGAGCGGCCGCCTTAGTTTGAGCGGCTGCCTTAGTTTGAGCGGTTCCCTTAGTTTGAGCGGTTGCCTTAGTTTGAGCGGTTGCCTTAGTTTGAGCGGTTGCCTTAGTTTGAGCGGCTGCCTTAGTTTGAGGGGATGCCTTAGTTTGAGCGGTTGCCTTAGTTTGAGGGGTAGCTTTCGTTGGAGCGGTTGCCTTACTTTGAGTGGCCACCTTAGTTTGAGCGGCTGCCTTAGTTTGAGGAGATGCCTTAGTTTGAGCGGTTGTGTTCGTTTGAGCGGTTGCCTTAGTTTGAGCGGTTGCCTTAGTTTGAGCGGCCGCCTTAGTTTGAGCGGATGCCTTAGTTTGAGCGGTTGCCTTAGTTTGAACGGTTGCCTTAGTTTGAGCGGCCGACTTAGTTTGAGCGGTTGCCTTAGTTTGAGCGGTTGCCTTAGTTTGAGGGGAAGCCTTAGTTTGAGCGGTTGCCTTAGTTTGAGGGGATGCCTTAGTTTGAGCGGTTGCCTTAGTTTGAGCGGTTGCCTTAGTTTGAGCGGCCGACTTAGTTTGAGCGGTTGCCTTTGTTTGAGCGGTTGCCTTAGTTTGAGGGGAAGCCTTAGTTTGAGCGGTTGCCTTAGTTTGAGGGGATGCCTTAGTTTGAGCGGTTGCCTTAGTTTGAGGGGAAGCCTTAGTTTAAGCCAGCGCCTTAGTTTGAGCGTCCGCCTTAGTTTGAGCGGTTGCCTTAGTTTGAGGGGAAGCCTTAGTTTAAGCCACCGCCTTAGTTTGAGCGTCCGCCTTAATTTGAGCAGTTGCCTTAGTCTGAGGGGAAGCCTTAGTTTGAGCGGTTGCCTTAGTTTGAGGGGTTGCCTTAGTTTGAGCGGTTGCCTTTGTTTGAGTGGTTGCCTGAGTTTGAGCGGTTGCATTAGTTTGAGGGGAAGCCTTAGTTTGAGCGGTTGCCTTAGTTTGAGCGGCCGCCTTAGTTTGAGCGGTTGCCTTAGATTGAGTGTCTGCCTTAGTTTGAGCGGTTACCTTAGTTTGAGGGGTTGCCTTAGTTTGAGCGGTTGCCTTCGTTTGAAAGGCTGCCTTAGTTTGTGGGGTTGCCTTAGTTTGAGCAGCTGCCTTAGTTTGAGCGGTTACCTGAGTTTGAGGGGTTGCCTTAGTTTGATCGGTTGCCTTCGTTTGAGCGGCTGCCTTAGTTTGAGGGGCTGCCTTAGTTTGAGCGGTTGCCTTAGTTTGAGGGGATGCCTTAGTTTGAGCAGCTGCCTTAGTTTGAGCGATTACCTTAGTTTGAGGGGTTGCCTTAGTTTGATCGGTTGCCTTCGTTTGAGCGGATGCCTTAGTTTGAGCGGCTGCCTTAGTTTGTGGGGTTGCCTTAGTTTGAGCAGCTGCCTTAGTTAGAGCGGTTACCTTAGTTTGAGGGGTTGCCTTCGTTTGAGCGGCTGCCTTAGTTTGTGGGGTTGCCTTAGTTTGAGCAGCTGCCTTAGTTTGAGCGGTTACCTTAGTTTGAGGGGTTGCCTTAGTTTGATCGGTTGCCTTCGTTTGAGCGGCTGCCTTAGTTTGAGGGGATGCCTTAGTTTGAGGGGTTGCCTTAGTTTGAGCGGTTGCCTTCGTTTGAGCGGCTGCCTTAGTTTGAGGGGATGCCTTAGTTTGAGCGGTTGCCTTAGTTTGAGGGGATGCCTTAGTTTGAGCACTTGCCTTAGTTTGAGCGGTTAACTTTGTTTGAGCGGTTGCCTTAGTTTGAGCCGTTGCCTTAGTTTGAGCGGTTGCCTTAGTTTGAGCGGCCGCCTTAGTTTGAGCGGTTGCCTTAGTTTGAGCGGATGCCTCAGTTTGAGCGGTTGCCTTAGTTTGAGGGGTTGCCTTAGTTTGAGCGGCTGCCTTAGTTTGAGCGGTTGCCTTAGTTTGAGTGGCCGCCTTAGTTTGAGCGGTTGCCTTAGTTTGAGCGGATGCCTCAGTTTGAGCGGTTGCCTTAGTTTGAGGGGTTGCCTTAGTTTGAGCGGCTGCCTTAGTTTGAGCGGTTGCCTTAGTTTGAGCTGCCGCCTTAGTTTGAGCGGTTGCCTTAATTTGAGGGGATGCCTTAATTTGAGCGGTTGCCTTAGTTTGAGCGGATGCCTTAGTTTGAGCGGCCGCCTTAGTGTGAGCGGTTGCCTTAGTCTGAGCGGTTACCTTAGTTTGAGCGGTTGCCTTAATTTGAGGGGATGCCTTAATTTGAGCGCTTGCCTTAGTTTGAGCGGATGCCTTACTTTGAGCGGCCGCCTTAGTTTGAGCGGTTGCCTTAGTTTGAGCGGTTGCCTTAGTTTGAGCGTCCGTCTTAGTTTGAGTGGTTGCCTTAGTTTGAGCGGTTGCCTTAGTTTGAACGGTTGCCTTAGTTTGAGCGGCCGACTTAGTTTGAGCGGTTGCCTTAGTTTGAGCGGTTGCCTTAGTTTGAGGGGAAGCCTTAGTTTGAGCGGTTGCCTTAGTTTGAGGGGATGCCTTAGTTTGAGCGGTTGCCTTAGTTTGAGCGGTTGCCTTAGTTTGAGCGGCCGACTTAGTTTGAGCGGTTGCCTTTGTTTGAGCGGTTGCCTTAGTTTGAGGGGAAGCCTTAGTTTGAGCGGTTGCCTTAGTTTGAGGGGATGCCTTAGTTTGAGCGGTTGCCTTAGTTTGAGGGGAAGCCTTAGTTTAAGCCAGCGCCTTAGTTTGAGCGTCCGCCTTAGTTTGAGCGGTTGCCTTAGTTTGAGGGGAAGCCTTAGTTTAAGCCACCGCCTTAGTTTGAGCGTCCGCCTTAATTTGAGCGGTTGCCTTAGTCTGAGGGGAAGCCTTAGTTTGAGCGGTTGCCTTAGTTTGAGGGGTTGCCTTAGTTTGAGCGGTTGCCTTTGTTTGAGTGGTTGCCTGAGTTTGAGCGGTTGCATTAGTTTGAGGGGAAGCCTTAGTTTGAGCGGTTGCCTTAGTTTGAGCGGCCGCCTTAGTTTGAGCGGTTGCCTTAGATTGAGTGTCTGCCTTAGTTTGAGCGGTTACCTTAGTTTGAGGGGTTGCCTTAGTTTGAGCGGTTGCCTTCGTTTGAAAGGCTGCCTCAGTTTGTGGGGTTGCCTTAGTTTGAGCAGCTGCCTTAGTTTGAGCGGTTACCTGAGTTTGAGGGGTTGCCTTAGTTTGATCGGTTGCCTTCGTTTGAGCGGCTGCCTTAGTTTGAGGGGATGCCTTAGTTTGAGCGGTTGCCTTAGTTTGAGGGGATGCCTTAGTTTGAGCAGCTGCCTTAGTTTGAGCGATTACCTTAGTTTGAGGGGTTGCCTTAGTTTGATCGGTTGCCTTCGTTTGAGCGGATGCCTTAGTTTGAGCGGCTGCCTTAGTTTGTGGGGTTGCCTTAGTTTGAGCAGCTGCCTTAGTTAGAGCGGTTACCTTAGTTTGAGGGGTTGCCTTCGTTTGAGCGGCTGCCTTAGTTTGTGGGGTTGCCTTAGTTTGAGCAGCTGCCTTAGTTTGAGCGGTTACCTTAGTTTGAGGGGTTGCCTTAGTTTGATCGGTTGCCTTCGTTTGAGCGGCTGCCTTAGTTTGAGGGGATGCCTTAGTTTGAGGGGTTGCCTTAGTTTGAGCGGTTGCCTTCGTTTGAGCGGCTGCCTTAGTTTGAGGGGATGCCTTAGTTTGAGCGGTTGCCTTAGTTTGAGGGGATGCCTTAGTTTGAGCACTTGCCTTAGTTTGAGCGGTTAACTTTGTTTGAGCGGTTGCCTTAGTTTGAGCCGTTGCCTTAGTTTGAGCGGTTGCCTTAGTTTGAGCGGCCGCCTTAGTTTGAGCGGTTGCCTTAGTTTGAGCGGATGCCTCAGTTTGAGCGGTTGCCTTAGTTTGAGGGGTTGCCTTAGTTTGAGCGGCTGCCTTAGTTTGAGCGGTTGCCTTAGTTTGAGTGGCCGCCTTAGTTTGAGCGGTTGCCTTAGTTTGAGCGGATGCCTCAGTTTGAGCGGTTGCCTTAGTTTGAGGGGTTGCCTTAGTTTGAGCGGCTGCCTTAGTTTGAGCGGTTGCCTTAGTTTGAGCTGCCGCCTTAGTTTGAGCGGTTGCCTTAATTTGAGGGGATGCCTTAATTTGAGCGGTTGCCTTAGTTTGAGCGGATGCCTTAGTTTGAGCGGCCGCCTTAGTGTGAGCGGTTGCCTTAGTCTGAGCGGTTACCTTAGTTTGAGCGGTTGCCTTAATTTGAGGGGATGCCTTAATTTGAGCGCTTGCCTTAGTTTGAGCGGATGCCTTACTTTGAGCGGCCGCCTTAGTTTGAGCGGTTGCCTTAGTTTGAGCGGTTGCCTTAGTTTGAGCGTCCGTCTTAGTTTGAGTGGTTGCCTTAGTTTGAGCGGATGCCTTAGTTTGAGCGGTTGCCTTAGTTTGAGCGGATGCCTTAGATTGTGCGGTTGCCTTAGTTTGAGCGGTTGCCTTAGTTTGAGCAGATGCCTTAGTTTGAGCGGTTGCTTTAGTTTGAGCGGTTGCCTTAGTTTGAGCGGCTGACTTAGTTTGAGCGGTTGCCTTAGTTTGAGGGGTTCCCTTAGTTTGAGGGGTTGCCTTAGTTTGAGCGGTTGCCTTAGTTTGAGCGTCCGCCTTAGTTTGAGCGGTTGCCTTAGTTTGAGCGGTTGCCTTTGTTTGAGCGGTTGCCTAAGTTTGAGCGGCCGCCTTAGTTTGTGCGGCTGCCTTAGTCTGAGCGGTTGCCTTAGTTTGAGCGGGCGCCTTAGTTTGAGCAGTTGCCTGAGTTTGAGGGGATGCCTTAGTTTGAGCAGTTGCCTGAGTTTGAGAGGATGCCTTAGTTTGAGCGGTTGCCTTAGTTTGAGGGGTTGCCTGAGTTTGAGGGGTTGCCTCAGCTTGAGCGGTTGCCTTAATTTGTGGGGTTGCCGTAGTTTGAGTGGCTGCCTTAGTTTGAGGGGTTGCCTTAGTTTGAGGTGTTGCCTTAGTTTGAGCGGTTGCCTTAGTTTGAGCGGCTGCCTTAGTTTGAGCGGTTGCCTTAATTTGAGCGGTTGCCTTAGTTTGAGGGGATGCCTTAGTTTGAGGGGATGCCTTAGTTTGAGTGGTTGCCTTAGTTTGAGCAGTTGCCTTAGTTTGAGCTGTTGCCTTAGTTTGCTCGGCTGCCTTAGTTTGAGCGGTTGCCTTAGTTTGAGTGGCCGCCTTAGTTTGAGCGGTTGCCTAGGTTTGAGCGGCCGCCTTAGTTTGAGCGGCTGCCTTAGTTTGAGCGGTTGCCTTAGTTAGAGCGGTTGCCTAAGTTTGAGCGGCCGACTTAGTTTGAGAAGCTGCCTTAGTTTGAGCGGTTGCCTTAGCTTGAGCGTTTGCCTAAGTTTGAGGGGCCGCCTTAGTTTGAGCGGCTGCCTTAGTTCGAGCGGTTGCCTAAGTTTGAGCGGACGCCTTCGTTTGAGCGGCTGCCTTAGTTTGAGCGGTTGCCTTAGTTTGAGCGGCTGCCTTAGTTTGAGCGTTTGCCTTAGTTTGAGCGGCTGCCTTATTTTGAGCGGTTGCCTTAGTTTGAGCGGCTGCCTTAGTTTGAGCGGTTGCCTTAGTTTGAGCGGTTGCCTAAGTTTGAGCGGTTGCCTAAGTTTGAGCGGCAGCCTTAGTTTGAGCGGCTGCCTTAGATTGGGCGGCTGCCTTAGTTTGAGCGGCCGCCTTTGTTTGAGCAGCTGCCTCAGTTTTAGCGGTTGCCTTAATTTGAGGGGTTGCCTTAATTTGAGCGGTTGCCTTAGTTTGAGCGGATGCCTGAGTTTGAGCGGCCGCCTTAGTGTGAGCGGTTGCCTTAGTTTGAGCGGTTGCCTTAGTTTGAGCGGTTGGCTTAATTTGAGGAGATGCCTTAATGTGAGCGGTTGCCTTAGTTTGAGCGGATGCCTTACTTTGAGCGGCCGCCTTAGTTTGAGCGGTTGCCTTAGTTTGAGCGGTTGCCTTAGTTTGAGCGGTTGCCTTAGTTTGAGCGGATGCCTTAGTTTGAGCGGTTGCCTTAGTTTGAGCGGTTGCCTAAGTTTGAGCGGCCGCCTTAGTTGAAGCAGATGCCTTAGTTTGAGCGATTGCCTTAGTTTGAGCGCTTGCCTTAGTTTGAGCGGCCGTCTTAGTTTGAGCGGTTGCCTTAGTTTGAGCGGTTGCCTTAGTTTGAGGGGTTGCCTTAGTTTGAGCGGTTGCCTTAGTTTGAGCGTCCGCCTTAGTTTGAGCGGTTGCCTTAGTTTGAGCGGTTGCCTTTGTTTGAGCGGTTGCCTAAGTTTGAGCGGCCGCCTTAGTTTGAGCGGTTGCCTTAGTTTGAGCTGTTGCCTTAGTTTGAGCGGGCGCCTTAGTTTGAGCGTGCGCCTTAGTTTGAGCGGCTGCCTTAGTTTGAGCGGTTGCCTTAGTTTGAGCGGTTGCCTAAGTTTGAGCGGCAGCCTTAGTTTGAGCGGCTGCCTTAGATTGGGCGGTTGCCTTAGTTTGAGCGTCCGCCTTTGTTTGAGCAGCTGCCTCAGTTTGAGCGGTTGCCTTAATTTGAGGGGATGCCTTAGTTTGAGCGGCTGCCTTAGTTTGAGCGGTTGCCTTAGTTTGAGCGTACGCCTTAGTTTGAGCGGCTGCCTTAGTTTGAGCGGTTGCCTCAGTTTGAGTGGTTGCCTTAGTTTGAGCGGATGCCTTAGTTTGAGCGGTTGCCTTAGTTTGAGCGGATGCCTTAGATTGTGCGGTTGCCTTAGTTTGAGCGGTTGCCTTAGTTTGAGCAGATGCCTTAGTTTGAGCGGTTGCTTTAGTTTGAGCGGTTGCCTTAGTTTGAGAGGCTGACTTAGTTTGAGCGGTTGCCTTAGTTTGAGGGGTTCCCTTAGTTTGAGCGGTTGCCTTAGTTTGAGCGGTTGCCTTAGTTTGAGCGTCCGCCTTAGTTTGAGCGGTTGCCTTAGTTTGAGCGGTTGCCTTTGTTTGAGCGGTTGCCTAAGTTTGAGCGGCCGCCTTAGTTTGTGCGGCTGCCTTAGTCTGAGCGGTTGCCTTAGTTTGAGCGGGCGCCTTAGTTTGAGCAGTTGCCTGAGTTTGAGGGGATGCCTTAGTTTGAGCAGTTGCCTGAGTTTGAGGGGATGCCTTAGTTTGAGCGGTTGCCTTAGTTTGAGGGGTTGCCTGAGTTTGAGGGGTTGCCTCAGCTTGAGCGGTTGCCTTAATTTGTGGGGTTGCCGTAGTTTGAGTGGCTGCCTTAGTTTGAGGGGTTGCCTTAGTTTGAGGTGTTGCCTTAGTTTGAGCGGTTGCCTTAGTTTGAGCGGCTGCCTTAGTTTGAGCGGTTGCCTTAATTTGAGCGGTTGCCTTAGTTTGAGGGGATGCCTTAGTTTGAGGGGATGCCTTAGTTTGAGTGGTTGCCTTAGTTTGAGCAGTTCCCTTAGTTTGAGCTGTTGCCTTAGTTTGCTCGGCTGCCTTAGTTTGAGCGGTTGCCTTAGTTTGAGTGGCCGCCTTAGTTTGAGCGGTTGCCTAGGTTTGAGCGGCCGCCTTAGTTTGAGCGGCTGCCTTAGTTTGAGCGGTTGCCTTAGTTAGAGCGGTTGCCTAAGTTTGAGCGGCCGACTTAGTTTGAGAAGCTGCCTTAGTTTGAGGGGCCGCCTTAGTTTGAGCGGCTGCCTAAGTTTGAGCGGACGCCTTCGTTTGAGCGGCTGCCTTAGTTTGAGCGGTTGCCTTAGTTTGAGCGGCTGCCTTAGTTTGAGCGTTTGCCTTAGTTTGAGCGGCTGCCTTATTTTGAGCGGTTGCCTTAGTTTGAGCGGCTGCCTTAGTTTGAGCGGTTGCCTAAGTTTGAGCGGCAGCCTTAGTTTGAGCGGCTGCCTTAGATTGGGCGGCTGCCTTAGTTTGAGCGGCCGCCTTTGTTTGAGCAGCTGCCTCAGTTTTAGCGGTTGCCTTAATTTGAGGGGATGCCTTAATTTGAGCGGTTGCCTTAGTTTGAGCGGATGCCTTAGTTTGAGCGGCCGCCTTAGTGTGAGCGGTTCCCTTAGTTTGAGCGGTTGCCTTAGTTTGAGCGGTTGGCTTAATTTGAGGAGATGCCTTAATGTGAGCGGTTGCCTTAGTTTGAGCGGATGCCTTACTTTGAGCGGCCGCCTTAGTTTGAGCGGTTGCCTTAGTTTGAGCGGTTGCCTTAGTTTGAGCGGTTGCCTTAGTTTGAGCGGTTGCCTTAGTTTGAGCGGATGCCTTAGTTTGAGCGGTTGCCTTAGTTTGAGCGGTTGCCTAAGTTTGAGCGGCCGCCTTAGTTGGAGCAGATGCCTTAGTTTGAGCGATTGCCTTAGTTTGAGCGCTTGCCTTAGTTTGAGCGGCCGTCTTAGTTTGAGCGGTTGCCTTAGTTTGAGCGGTTGCCTTAGTTTGAGGGGTTGCCTTAGTTTGAGCGGTTGCCTTAGTTTGAGCGTCCTCCTTAGTTTGAGCGGTTGCCTTAGTATGAGCGGTTGCCTTTGTTTGAGCGGTTGCCTAAGTTTGAGCGGCCGCCTTAGTTTGAGCGGTTGCCTTAGTTTGAGCTGTTGCCTTAGTTTGAGCGGGCGCCTTAGTTTGAGCGTGCGCCTTAGTTTGAGCGGATGCCTTAGTTTGAGCGGTTGCCTTAGTTTGAGCGGTTGCCTAAGTTTGAGCGGCAGCCTTAGTTTGAGCGGCTGCCTTCGATTGGGCGGTTGCCTTAGTTTGAGCGCCCGCCTTTGTTTGAGCAGCTGCCTCAGTTTGAGCGGTTGCCTTAATTTGAGGGGATGCCTTAGTTTGAGCGGCTGCCTTAGTTTGAGCGGTTGCCTTAGTTTGAGCGTACGCCTTAGTTTGAGCGGTTGCCTCAGTTTGAGCGGTTGCCTTAGTTTGAGCGGCTGCCTAAGTTTGAGCGGCCGCCTTAGTTTGAGCGGCTGCCTTAGTTTGAGCGGTTGCCTTAGTTTGAGCGGCCGCCTTATTTTGAGCGGCTGCCTTAGTTTGAGGGGCTGCCTTCGTTTGAGCAGTTGCCTGAGTTTGAGGGGATGCCTTAGTTTGACGGGTTGCCTTAGTTTGAGTGGTTGCCTGAGTTTGAGGGGTTGCCTTAATTTGAGGGGTTGGCTTAGTTTGAGGTGTTGCCTTCCTTTGAGGGACTGCCTTAGTTTGATCTATTGCCTTAGTTTGAGGGGTTGCCTTAGGTTGAGGGGTTGACTTAGTTTGAGCGACTGCCTCAGTTTGAGCGGTTGCCTCAGTTTGAGAGTCTGCCTTAGTTTGAGCGGCTGCCTTAGTTTGAGGGGCTGCCTTAGTTTGAGCAGTTGCCTGAGTTTGAGGGGATGCCTTAGTTTGAGGGGTTGCCTTAGTTTGAGGGGTTGCCTGAGTTTGAGGGGTTGCCTTTGTTTGAGCGGCTGCCTTAGTTTGAGGGGATGCCTTAGTTTGAGGGGTTGCCTGAGTTTGAGGGGTTGCCTAAGTTTGAGCGTTTGCCTTAGTTTGAGGGGTTGCCTTAGTTTCAGGGTTTGCCTTCCTTTGAGCGGTTGCCTTAGTTTGAGGGGTTGCCTTAGCTTGAGCGGTTGCCTTAGTTTGAGGGGTTGCCTTAGCTTGAGCGGTTGCCTTAGTTTGAGGGGTTGCTTTAGTATGAGTGGTTGCCTTAGATTGAGGGGCTGCCATAGTTTGAGGGGTTGCCTTAGTTTGAGGGGTTGCCTTAGTTTGAGCGGCTGCCTTAGTTTGAGGGGTTGCCTTAGTTTGAGAGTCTGCCTTCGTATGAGCTATTGCCTTAGTTTGAGGTGTTGCCTTATTTCGAGCGGTTGCCTTAGTTTGAGGTGTTGCCTTAGTTTGAGCGGTTGTCTTAGTTTGAGGTGTTGCCTTAGTTTGAGGGGCTGCCTTAGTTTGAGCGGTTGCCTTAGTTTGAGATTCTGCCTTAGTTTGAGCGGTTGCCTTATTTTGAGCGGTTGCCTTATTTTGAGCTATTGCCTTAGTTTGAGGGGTTGCCTTAGTTTGAGGGGCTGCCTTAGTTTGAGCGATTGCCTTAGTTTGAGAGTCTGCCTTAGTTTGAGCGCTTGCCTTAGTTAGAGCGGTTGTCTTAGTTTGAGGTGTTGCCTTTGTTTGAGGGGTTGCCTTAGTTTGAGGGGCTGCCTTAGTTTGAGCGGTTGCCTTAGTTAGAGCGGTTGTCTTAGTTTGATGGGTTGCCTTAGTTTGAGGTGTTGCCTTAGTTTGAGGGGCTGCCTTAGTTTGAGCGGTTGCCTTAGTTTGGGAGTCTGCCTCAGTTTGAGCGGTTGCCTTATTTTGAGCGGTTGCCTTATTTTGAGCTATTGCCTTAGTTTGAGGGGTTGCCTTAGTTTGAGGGGCTGCCTTAGTTTGAGGTGTTGCCTTAGTTTGAGAGTCTGACTTAGTTTGAGCGGTTGCCATAGTTAGAGCGGTTGCCTTAGTTTGAGGTGTTGCCTCAGATTGAGGGGTTGCCTTAGTTTGAGGGGTTGCCTTAGTTTGAGGGGTTGCCTTAGCTTGAGCGGCTGCCTGAGTTTGAGCGGCTGCCTTAGTTTGAGGGGTTGCCTTAGTTTGAGCGTTTGCCTTAGTTTGAGGGGTTGCCTTAGTTTGAGCGGTTGCCTCAGTTTGAGAGTCTCCCTTAGTTTGAGCGGCTGCCTGAGTTTGAGGGGCTGCCTTAGTTTGAGCAGTTGCCTGATTTTGAGGGGATGCCTTAGTTTGAGGGGTTGCCTTAGTTTGAGGGGTTGCCTGAGTTTGAGGGGTTGCCTTAGTTTGAGGGGTTGCCTTAGTTTGAGGTGTTGCCTTCCTTTGAGCGGTTGCCTTTTTTTGAGCGGCTGCCTTAGTTTGAGGGGCTGCCTTAGTTTGAGCGGTTGCCTTAATTTGAGGGGATGCCTTAGTTTGAGCGGTTGCCTTAGTTTGAGGGGATGCCTTAGTTTGAGGGGTTGCCTGAGTTTGAGGGGTTGCCTTAGTTTGAGCGGTTGCCTTTGTTTGAGGGGTTGCCTTAGTTTCAGGGTTTGCCTTCCTTTGAGCGGTTGCCTTAGTTTGAGGGGTTGCCTTATCTTGAGCGGTTGCCTTAGTTTGAGGGGTTGTTTTAGTTTGAGTGGTTGCCTTATATTGAGGGGCTGCCATCGTTTGAGGGGTTGCCTTAGTTTGAGCGGCTGCCTTAGTTTGAGGGGTTGCCTTAGTTTGAGAGTCTGCCTTAGTTTGAGCGTTTGCCTTAGTTTGAGGTGTTGCCTTAGTTTGAGCGGTTGCCTTTGTTTGAGGTGTTGCCTTAGTTTGATGGGTTGCCTTAGTTTGAGGATATGCCTTAATTTGAGCGGTTGCCTTAGTTTGAGCGGATGCCTTAGTTTGAGCGGCCGCCTTAGTGTGAGCGGATGCCTTAGTTGGAGCGGTTGCCTTAGTTTGAGCGGTTGCCTTAATTTGAGGGGATGCCTTAATTTGAGCGGTTGCCTGAGTTTGAGCGGATGCCTAACTTTGAGGGGATGCCTTAATTTGAGCGGTTGCCTTAGGTTGAGGGGATGCCTTAGTTTGAGCGGTTGCCTTTGTTTGAGGGGTTGCTTTAGTTGGAGCGGTTGCCTTAGTTTGAGTGGCCTCCTTAGTTTGAGCGGCTGCCTTAGATTGAGGGGTTGCCTTAATTTGAGGGGATGCCTTATTTTGAGCGGTTGCCTTCGTTTGAGCGGTTGGTTTAGTTTGAGCGGCCGCCTTAGTTTGAGCGGTTGCCTTAATTTGAGGGGATGCCTTCGTTTGAGCGGTTGCCTTAGTTTGAGCGGATGCCTTCGTTTGAGCGGCCGCCTTAGTTTGAGCGGTTGCCTTAATTTGAGGGGATGCCTTAATTTGAGCGGTTGCCTTAGTTTGAGCGGATGCCTTAGTTTGAGCGGCCGCCTTAGTGTGAGCGGTTGCCTTAGTTTGAGCGGCTGCCTTAGTTTGAGCTGCCGCCTTAGTTTGAGCGCCTGCCTTAGTTTGAGCGGCTGCCTTAGTTTGAGCGGTGGCCTAAGTTTGAGGGGCCGCCTTAGTTTGAGCGGCTGCCTTAGTTTGAGCGGTTGCCTAAGTTTGAGCGGCCGCCTTCGTTTGAGCGGCTGCCTTAGCTTGAGCGGTTGCCTTAGTTTGAGCGGCTGCCTTAGTTTGAGCGTTTGCCTTATTTTGAGCGGCTGCCTTATTTTGAACGGTTGCCTTAGTTTGAGCGGCTGCCTTAGATTGGGCGGCTGCCTTAGTTTGAGCGGCCGCCTTTGTTTGAGCAGCTGCCTCAGTTTTAGCGGTTGCCTTAATTTGAAGGGATGCCTTAATTTGAGCGGTTGCCTTAGTTTGAGCGGATGCCTTAGTTTGAGCGGCCGCCTTAGTTTGAGCGGTAGCCTTAGTTTGAGCGGTTGCCTTAGTTTGAGCGGTTGCCTTAGTTTGAGCGGTTGGCTTAATTTGAGGAGATGCCTTAATGTGAGCCGTTGCCTTAGTTTGAGCGGATGCCTTACTTTGAGCGGCCGCCTTAGTTTGAGCGGTTGCATTAGTTTGAGCGGTTGCCTTAGTTTGAGCGGATGCCTTAGTTTGAGCGGATGCCTTAGTTTGAGCGGTTGCCTTAGTTTGAGCGGTTGCCAAAGTTTGAGCGGCCGCCTTAGTTGGAGCAGATGCCTTAGTTTGAGCGATTGCCTTAGTTTGAGCGGTTGCCTTAGTTTGAGCGGCCGTCTTAGTTGAGCGGTTGCCTTAGTTTGAGCGGTTGCCTTAGTTTGAGGGGTTGTCTTAGTTTGAGCGGTTGCCTTAGTTTGAGCGTCCGCCTTAGTTTGAGCGGATGCCTTAGTTTGAGCGGTTGCCTTTGTTGGAGCGGTTGCCTTAGTTTGAGGAGTTGCCTTAGTTTCAGGGTTTGCCTTCCTTTGAGCGGTTGCCTTAGTTTGTGGGGTTGCCTTATCTTGAGCGTTTGCCTTAGTTTGATGGGTTGTTTTAGTTTGAGTGGTTGCCTTAGATTGAGGGGCTGCCATAGTTTGGGGGGTTGCCTTAGTTTGAGGGGTTGCCTTAGTTTGAGCGGCTGCCTTCGTTTGAGGGGTTGCCTTAGTTTGAGAGTCTGCCTTAGTTTGAGCGTTTGCCTTAGTTTGAGGTGTTGCCTTAGTTTGAGCGGTTGCCATTGTTTGAGGTGTTGCCTTAGTTTGAGGGGTTGCCTTAGTTTGAGGGGATGCCTTAATTTGAGCGGTTGCCTTAGTTTGAGCGGATGCCTTAGTTTGAGCGGCCGCCTTAGTGTGAGCGGATGCCTTAGTTGGAGCGGTTGCCTTAGTTTGAGCGGTTGCCTTAATTTGAGCGGATGCCTTAGTTTGAGCGGCCGCCTTAGTGTGAGCGGATGCCTTAGTTTGAGCGGTCGCCTCA
Source organism: Heterodontus francisci (assembly GCF_036365525.1). Lineage (NCBI taxonomy): Eukaryota > Metazoa > Chordata > Chondrichthyes > Heterodontiformes > Heterodontidae > Heterodontus > Heterodontus francisci. Next base: position 2,125,956 of record NC_090408.1, read on the forward strand.
GTTTGAGCGGTTGCCTAAGTTTGAGCGGCAGCCTTAGTTTGAGCGGCTGCCTTAGATTGGGCGACTGCCTTAGTTTGAGCGGCCGCCTTTGTTTGAGCAGCTGCCTCAGTTTTAGCGGTTGCCTTAATTTGAGGGGATGCCTTAATTTGAGCGGTTGCTTTGGTTTGAGCGGATGCCTTAGTTTGAGCGGCCGCATTAGTTTGAGCGGTAGCCTTAGTTTGAGCGGTTGCCTTAGTTTGAGCGGTTGGCTTAATTTGAGGAGATGCCTTAATGTGAGCCGTTGCCTTAGTTTGAGCGGATGCCTTACTTTGAGCGGCCGCCTTAGTTTGAGCGGTTGCCTTAGTTTGAGCGGTTGCCTTAGTTTGAGCGGTTGCCTTAGTTTGAACGGATGCCTTAGTTTGAGCGGTTGCCTTAGTTTGAGCGGATGCCTTAGTTTGAGCGGTTGCCTTAGTTTGAGCGGTTGCCTAAGTTTGAGCGGCCGCCTTAGTTGGAGCAGATGCCTTAGTTTGAGCGGATGCCTTAGTTGGAGCGGTTGCCTTAGTTTGAGCGGTTGCCTTAATTTGAGGGGATGCCTTAATTTGAGCGGTTGCCTGAATTTGAGCGGATGCCTTACTTTGAGGGGATGCCTTAATTTGAGCGGTTGCCTTAGTTTGAGGGGATGCCTTAGTTTGAGCGGTTGCCTTTGTTTGAGGGGTTGCTTTAGTTGGAGCGGTTGCCTTAGTTTGAGTGGCCGCCTTAGTTTGAGCGGCTGCCTTAGATTGAGGGGTTGCCTTAATTTGAGGGGATGCCTTATTTTGAGCGGTTGCCTTCGTTTGAGCGGTTGGCTTAGTTTGAGCGGCCGCCTTAGTTTGAGCGGTTGCCTTAATTTGAGGGGATGCCTTAGTTTGAGCGGTTGCCTTAGTTGGAGCGGATGCCTTAGTTTGAGCGGCCGCCTTAGTTTGAGCGGTTGCCTTAATTTGAGGGGATGCCTTAATTTGAGCGGTTGCCTTAGTTTGAGCGGATGCCTTAGTTTGAGCGGCCGCCTTAGTGTGAGCGGTTGCCATAGTTTGAGCGGCTGCCTTAGTTTGAGCTGCCGCCTTAGTTTGAGCGCCTGCCTTAGTTTGAGCGGTTGCCTTATTTTGAGCTATTGCCTTAGTTTGAGGGGTTGCCTTAGTTTGAGGGGCTGCCTTAGTTTGAGGTGTTGCCTTAGTTTGAGAGTCTGCCTTAGTTTGAGCGGTTGCCATAGTTGGAGCGGTTGCCTTAGTTTGAGGTGTTGCCTCAGATTGAGGGGTTGCCTTAGTTTGAGGGGTTGCCTTAGTTTGAGGGGTTGCCTTAGTTTGAGCGGATGCCTTAGTTTGAGCGGCCGCCTTAGTTTGAGCGGTAGCCTTAATTTGAGGGGATGCCTTAATTTGAGCGGTTGCCTTAGTTTGAGCGGATGCTTAGTTTGAGCGGCCGCCTTAGTGTGAGCGGTTGCCTTAGTTTGAGCGGCTGCCTTAGTTTGAGCTGCCGCCTTAGTTTGAGCGCCTGCCTTAGTTTGAGCGGCTGCCTTAGTTTGAGCGGTTGCCTAAGTTTGAGGGGCCGCCTTAGTTTGAGCGGCTGCCTTAGTTTGAGCGGTTGCCTAAGTTTGAGCGGCCGCCTTCGTTTGAGCGGCTGCCTTAGCTTGAGCGGTTGCCTTAGTTTGAGCGGCTGCCTTAGTTTGAGCGTTTGCCTTATTTTGAGCGGCTGCCTTATTTTGAACGGTTGCCTTAGTTTGAACGGCTGCCTTAGTTTGAGCGGTCGCCTCAGTTTGAGCGGTTGCCTAAGTTTGAGCGGCAGCCTTAGTTTGAGCGGCTGCCTTAGATTGGGCGGCTGCCTTAGTTTGAGCGGCCGCCTTTGTTTGAGCAGCTGCCTCAGTTTTAGCGGTTGCCTTAATTTGAGGGGATGCCTTAATTTGAGCGGTTGCTTTGGTTTGAGCGGATGCCTTAGTTTGAGCGGCCGCATTAGTTTGAGCGGTAGCCTTAGTTTGAGCGGTTGCCTTAGTTTGAGCGGTTGCCTTAGTTTGAGCGGTTGGCTTAATTTGAGGAGATGCCTTAATGTGAGCCGTTGCCTTAGTTTGAGCGGATGCCTTACTTTGAGCGGCCGCCTTAGTTTGAGCGGTTGCCTTAGTTTGAGCGGTTGCCTTAGTTTGAGCGGTTGCCTTAGTTTGAACGGATGCCTTAGTTTGAGCGGTTGCCTTAGTTTGAGCGGATGCCTTAGTTTGAGCGGTTGCCTTAGTTTGAGCGGTTGCCTAAGTTTGAGAGGCCACCTTAGTTGGAGCAGATGCCTTAGTTTGAGCGATTGCCTTAGTTCGAGCGGTTGCCTTAGTTTGTGCGGCCGTCTTAGTTTGAGCGGTTGCCTTAGTTTGAGCGGTTGCCTTAGTTTGAGGGGTTGTCTTAGTTTGAGCGGTTGCCTTAGTTTGAGCGTCCGCCTTAGTTTGAGCGGTTGCCTTAGTTTGAGCGGTTGCCTTTGTTTGAGCGGTTGCCTTAGTTTGAGGGGTTGCCTTAGTTTCAGGGTTTGCCTTCCTTTGAGCGGTTGCCTTAGTTTGAGGGGTTGCCTTATCTTGAGCGTTTGCCTTAGTTTGAGGGGTTGTTTTAGTTTGAGTGGTTGCCTTAGATTGAGGGGCTGCCATAGTTTGGGGGGTTGCCTTAGTTTGAGGGGTTGCCTTAGTTTGAGCGGCTGCCTTAGTTTGAGGGGTTGCCTTAGTTTGAGAGTTTGCCTTAGTTTGAGCGTTTGCCTTAGTTTGAGGTGTTGCCTTAGTTTGAGCGGTTGCCTTTGTTTGAGGTGTTGCCTTAGTTTGAGGGGTTGCCTTAGTTTGAGGGGATGCCTTAATTTGAGCGGTTGCCTTAGTTTGAGCGGATGCCTTAGTTTGAGCGGCCGCCTTAGTGTGAGCGGATGCCTTAGTTGGAGCGGTTGCCTTAGTTTGAGCGGTTGCCTTAATTTGAGGGGATGCCTTAATTTGAGCGGTTGCCTGAATTTGAGCGGATTCCTTACTTTGAGGGGATGCCTTAATTTGAGCGGTTGCCTTAGTTTGAGGGGATGCCTTAGTTTGAGCGGTTGCCTTTGTTTGAGTGGCCGCCTTAGTTTGAGCAGCTGCCTTAGATTGAGGGGTTGCCTTAATTTGAGGGGATGCCTTATTTTGAGCGGTTGCCTTCGTTTGAGCGGTTGGCTTAGTTTGAGGGGATGCCTTAGTTTGAGCGGTTGCCTTAGTTGGAGCGGATGCCTTAGTTTGAGCAGCCGCCTTAGTTTGAGCGGTTGCGTTAATTTGAGGGGATGCCTTAATTTGAGCGGTTGCCTTAGTTTGAGCGGATGCCTTAGTTTGAGCGGCCGCCTTAGTGTGAGCGGTTGCCATAGTTTGAGCGGCTGCCTTAGTTTGAGCTGCCGCCTTAGTTTGAGCGCCTGCCTTAGTTTGAGCGGCTGCCTTAGTTTGAGCGGTTGCCTAAGTTTGAGGGGCCACCTTAGTTTGAGCGGCTGCCTTAGTTTGAGGGGTTGCCTTAGTTTGAGGGGTTGGCTTAGTTTGAGGTGTTGCCTTCCTTTGAGGGACTGCCTTAGTTTGATCTATTGCCTTAGTTTGAGGGGTTGCCTTAGGTTGAGCGGTTGACTTAGTTTGAGCTATTGCCTCAGTTTGAGCGGCCGCCTTAGTTTGAGCGGTTGCCTTACTTTGAGGGGATGCCTTAGTTTGAGCGGTTGCCTCAGTTTGAGAGTCTGCCTTAGTTTGAGCGGCTGCCTTAGTTTGAGGGGCTGCCTTAGTTTGAGCAGTTGCCTGAGTTTGAGGGGATGCCTTAGTTTGAGGGGTTGCCTTAGTTTGAGGGGTTGCCTGAGTTTGAGGGGTTGCCTTAGTTTGAGCGGTTGCCATGGTTTGAGGGGTTGCCTTATTTTCAGGGTTTGTCTTCCTTTGAGCGGTTGCCTTTGTTTGAGCGGCTGCCTTAGTTTGAGGGGATGCCTTAGTTTGAGGGGTTGCCTGAGTTTGAGGGGTTGCCTAAGTTTGAGCGTTTGCCTTAGTTTGAGGGGTTGCCTTATTTTCAGGGTTTGCCTTCCTTTGAGCGTTTGCCTTACTTTGAGGGGTTGCCTTAGCTTGAGCGGTTGCCTTAGTTTGAGGGGTTGCCTTAGCTTGAGCGGTTGCCTTAGTTTGAGGGGTTGCTTTAGTTTGAGTGGTTGCCTTAGATTGAGGGGCTGCCATAGTTTGAGGGGTTGCCTTAGTTTGAGGGGTTGCCTTAGTTTGAGCGGCTGCCTTAGTTTGAGGGGTTGCCTTAGTTTGAGAGTCTGCCTTAGTTTGAGCGTTTGCCTTAGTTTGAGTTGTTGCCTTAGTTTGAGAGTCTGCCTTAGTTCGAGCGGTTGCTTAGTTTGAGGTGTTGCCTTAGTTTGAGCGGTTGCCTTAGTTTGAGGTGTTGCCTTAGTTTGAGCGGTTGTCTTAGTTTGAGGTGTTGCCTTAGTTTGAGGGGCTGCCTTAGTTTGAGCGGTTGCCTTAGTTTGAGGTGTTGCCTTAGTTTGAGCGGTTGTCTTAGTTTGAGGTGTTGCCTTAGTTTGAGGGGTTGCCTTAGCTTGAGCGGTGGCCTTAGTTTGAGGGGTTGCTTTAGTTTGAGTGGTTGCCTTAGATTGAGGGGCTGCCATAGTTTGAGGGGTTGCCTTAGTTTGAGGGGTTGCCTTAGTTTGAGCGACTGCCTTAGTTTGAGGGGTTGCCTTAGTTTGAGAGTCTGCCTTAGTTTGAACGTTTGCCTTAGTTTGAGGTGTTGCCTTAGTTTGAGAGTCTGCCTTAGTTCGAGCGGTTGCTTAGTTTGAGGTGTTGCCTTAGTTTGAGCGGTTGCCTTAGTTTGAGGGGCTGCCTTAGTTTGAGCGGTTGCCTTACTTTGACAGTCTGCCTTAGTTTGAGCGGTTTCCTTATTTTGAGCGGTTGCCTTATTTTGAGCTATTGTCTTAGTTTGAGGTGTTGCCTTAGTTTGAGGGGCTGCCTTAGTTTGAGCGGTTGCCTTAGTTTGACAGTCTGCCTTAGTTTGAGCGGTTTCCTTAATTTGAGCGGTTGCCTTATTTTGAGCTATTGCCTTAGTTTGAGGGGTTGCCTTAGTTTGAGGGGCTGCGTTAGTTTGAGCGGTTGCCTTAGTTTGAGAGTCTGCCTTAGTTTGAGCGGTTGCCTTAGTTAGAGTGGTTGTCTTAGTTTGAGGTGTTGCCTTTGTTTGAGGGGTTGCCTTAGTTTGAGGGGGTGCCTTAGTTTGAGCGGTTGCCTTAGTTTGAGATCTGCCTTAGTTTGAGTGGTTGCCTTAGTTAGAGCGGTTGTCTTAGTTTGATGGGTTGCCTTAGTTTGAGGGGCTGCCTTATTTTGAGCGGTTGTCTTAGTTTGAGGTGATGCCTTAGTTTGAGCAGTTGCCTTAGTTTGAGGTGTTGCCTTAGTTTGAGGGGCTGCCTTAGTTTGAGCGGTTGCCTTAGTTTGGGAGTCTGCCTCAGTTTGAGCGGTTGCCTTATTTTGAGCGGTTGCCTTATTTTGAGCTATTGCCTAAGTTTGAGGGGTTGCCTTAGTTTGAGGGGCTGCCTTAGTTTGAGGTGTTGCCTTAGTTTGAGAGTCTGCCTTAGTTTGAGCGGTTGCCATAGTTTGAGGGGTTGCCTTAGTTTCAGGGTTTGCCTTCCTTTGAGCGGTTGCCTTAGTTTGAGGGGTTGCCTTAGTTTGAGGGGCTGCCTTAGTTTGAGGTGTTGCCTTAGTTTGAGAGTCTGCCTTAGTTTGAGCGGTTGCCTGAGTTTGAGGGGTTGCCTTAGTTTGAGGGGTTGCCTTAGTTTGAGGTGTTGCCTTCCTTTGAGCGGTTGCCTTTATTTGAGCGGCGTCCTTAGTTTGAGGTGCTGCCTTAGTTTGAGCGGTTGCCTTAGTTTGAGGGGATGCCTTAGTTTGAGCGGTTGCCTTAGTTTGAGGGGATGCCTTAGTTTGAGGGGTTGCCTGAGTTTGAGGGGTTGCCTTAGTTTGAGTGGTTGCCTTAGTTTGAGGGGTTGCCTTAGTTTCAGGGTTTGCCTTCCTTTGAGCGTTTGCCTTAGTTTGAGGGGTTGCCTTATCTTGAGCGGTTGCTGTAGTTTGAGGGGTTGTTTTAGTTTGAGTGGTTGCCTTAGATTGAGGGGCTGCCATAGTTTGAGGGGTTGCCTTAGTTTGAGGGGTTGCCTTAGTTTGAGCGGCTGCCTTAGTTTGAGGGGTTGCCTTAGTTTGAGTGTCTGCCTTAGTTTGAGCGTTTGCCTTAGTTTGAGGTGTTGCCTTAGTTTGAGCGGTTGCCTTTGTTTGAGGTGTTGCCTTAGTTTGAGGGGTTGCCTTAGTTTGAGGGGATGCCTTAATTTGAGCGGTTGCCTTAGTTTGAGCGGATGCCTTAGTTTGAGCGGCCGCCTTAGTGTGAGCGGATGCCTTAGTTGGAGCGGTTGCCTTAGTTTGAGCGGTTGCCTTAATTTGAGGGGATGCCTTAATTTGAGCGGTTGCCTGAGTTTGAGCGGATGCCTTACTTTGAGGGGATGCCTTAATTTGAGCGGTTGCCTTAGTTTGAGGGGATGCCTTAGTTTGAGCGGTTGCCTTTGTTTGAGGGGTTGCTTTAGTTGGAGCGGTTGCCTTAGTTTGAGTGGCCGCCTTAGTTTGAGCGGCTGCCTTAGATTGAGGGGTTGCCTTAATTTGAGGGGATGCCTTATTTTGAGCGGTTGCCTTCGTTTGAGCGGTTGGCTTAGTTTGAGCGGCCGCCTTAATTTGAGGGGATGCCTTAGTTTGAGCAGTTGCCTTAGTTTGAGCGGATGCCTTAGTTTGAGCGGCCGCCTTAGTTTGAGCGGTTGCCTTAATTTGAGGGGATGCCTTAATTTGAGCGGTTGCCTTAGTTTGAGCGGATGCCTTAGTTTGAGCGGCCGCCTTAGTGTGAGCGGTTGCCTTAGTTTGAGCGGCTGCCTTAGTTAGAGCTGCCGCCTTAGTTTGAGCGCCTGCCTTAGTTTGAGCGGCTGCCCTAGTTTGAGCGGTTGCCTAAGTTTGAGGGGCCGCCTTAGTTTGAGCGGCTGCCTTAGTTTGAGCGGTTGCCTAAGTTTGATCGGCCGCCTTCGTTTGAGCGGCTGCCTTAGTTTGAGCGGTTGCCTTAGTTTGAGCGGCTGCCTTAGTTTGAGCGTTTGCCTGAGTTTGAGCGGCTGCCTTATTTTGAACGGTTGCCTTAGTTTGAGCGGCTGCCTTAGTTTGAGCGGTCGCCTCAGTTTGAGCGGTTGCCTAAGTTTGAGCGGCAGCCTTAGTTTGAGCGGCTGCCTTAGATTGGGCGGCTGCCTTAGTTTGAGCAGCTGCCTTTGTTTGAGCAGCTGCCTCAGTTTTAGCGGTTGCCTTAATTTGAGGGGATGCCTTAATTTGAGCGGTGGCCTTAGTTTGAGCGGATGCCTTAGTTTGAGCGGCCGCCTTAGTTTGAGCGGTTGCCTTAGTTTGAGCGGTTGCCTTAGTTTGAGCGGTTGGCTTAATTTGAGGAGATGCCTTAATGTGTGCCGTTGCCTTAGTTTGAGCGGATGCCTTACTTTGAGCGGCCGCCTTAGTTTGAGCGGTTGCCTTAGTTTGAGCGGTTGCCTTAGTTTGAGCGGTTGCCTTAGTTTGAGCAAATGCCTTAGTTTGAGCGGTTGCCTTAGTTTGAGCGGATGCCTTAGTTTGAGCGGTTGCCTTAGTTTGAGCGGTTGCCTAAGTTTGAGCGGCCGCCTTAGTTGGAGCAGATGCCTTAGTTTGAGCGATTGCCTTAGTTTGAGCGGTTGCCTTAGTTTGAGCGGCCGTCTTAGTTTGAGCGGTTGCCTTAGTTTGAGCGGTTGCCTTAGTTTGAGGGGTTGTCTTAGTTTGAGCGGTTGCCTTAGTTTGAGCGTCCGCCTTATTTTGAGCGGTTGCCTTAGTTTGAGCGGTTGCCTTTGTTTGAGCGGTTGCCTTGGTTTGAGGGGTTGCCTTAGTTTCAGGGTTTGCCTTCCTTTGAGCGGTTGCCTTAGTTTGAGGGGTTGCCTTATCTTGAGCGGTTGCCTTAGTTTGAGGGGTTGTTTTAGTTTGAGTGGTTGCCTTAGATTGAGGGGCTGCCATAGTTTGGGGGTTGCCTTAGTTTGAGGGGTTGCCTTAGTTTGAGCGGCTGCCTTAGTTTGAAGGGTTGCCTTAGTTTGAGAGTCTGCCTTAGTTTGAGCGTTTGCCTTAGTTTGAGGTGTTGCCTTAGTTTGAGCGGTTGCCTTTGTTTGAGGTGTTGCTTTAGTTTGAGGGGTTGCCTTAGTTTGAGGGGATGCCTTAATTTGAGCGGTTGCCTTAGTTTGAGCGGATGCCTTAGTTTGAGCGGCCGCCTTAGTGTGAGCGGATGCCTTAGTTGGAGCGTTTGCCTTAGTTTGAGCGGTTGCCTTAATTTGAGGGGATGCCTTAATTTGAGCGGTTGCCTGAGTTTGAGCGGATGCCTTACTTTGAGGGGATGCCTTAATTTGTGCGGTTGCCTTAGTTTGAGGGGATGCCTTAGTTTGAGCGGTTGCCTTTGTTTGAGGGGTTGCTTTAGTTGGAGCGGTTGCCTTAGTTTGAGTGGCCGCCTTAGTTTGAGCGGCTGCCTTAGATTGAGGGGTTGCCTTAATTTGAGGGGATGCCTTATTTTGAGCGGTTGCCTTCGTTTGAGCGGTTGGCTTAGTTTGAGCGGCCGCCTTAGTTTGAGCGGTTGCCTTAATTTGAGGGGATGCCTTAGTTTGAGCGGTTGCCTTAGTTTGAACGGATGCCTTAGTTTGAGCGGCCGCCTTAGTTTGAGCGGTTGCCTTAATTTGAGGGGATGCCTTAATTTGAGCGGTTGCCTTAGTTTGAGCGGATGCCTTAGTTTGAGCGGCCGCCTTAGTGTGAGCGGTTGCCTTAGTTTGAGCGGCTGCCTTAGTTTGAGCTGCCGCCTTAGTTTGAGCGCCTGCCTTAGTTTGAGCGGCTGCCTTAGTTTGAGTGGTTGCCTAAGTTTGAGGGGCCGCCTTAGTTTGAGCGGCTGCCTTAGTTTGAGCGGTTGCCTAAGTTTGAGCGGCCGCCTTCGTTGAGCGGCTGCCTTAGTTTGAGCGGATGCCTTAGTTTGAGCGGTTGCCTCAGTTTTAGCGGTTGCCTTAATTTGAGGGGATGCCTTAATTTGAGCGGTTGCCTTAGTTTGAGCGGATGCCTTAGTTTGAGCGGCCGCCTTAGTTTGAGCGGTTGCCTTAGTTTGAGCGGTTCCCTTAGTTTGAGCGGTTTCCTTAGTTTGAGCGGATGCCTTAGTTTGAGCGGTTGCCTTAGTTTGAGCGGATGCCTTAGTTTGAGCGGTTGCCTAAGTTTGAGCGGCCGCCTTAGTTGGAGCAGATGCCTTAGTTTGAGCGATTGCCTTAGTTTGAGCGGTTGCATTAGTTTGAGCGGCCGTCTTAGTTCGAGCGGTTGCCTTAGTTTGAGCGGTTGCCTTAGTTTGAGGGGTTGACTTAGTTTGAGCGGTTGCCTTAGTTTGAGCGTCCGCCTTAGTTTGAGCGGTTGCCTTAGTTTGAGCGGTTGCCTTTGTTTGAGCGGTTGCCTAAGTTTGAGCGGCTGACTTAGTTTGAGGGGTTGCCTTAGTGTGAGTGGATGCCTTAGTTGGAGCGGTTGCCTTAGTTTGAGCGGTTGCCTTAATTTGAGGGGATGCCTTAATTTGAGCGGTTGCCTGAGTTTGAGCGGATGCCTTACTTTGAGGGGATGCCTTAGTTTGAGCGGTTGCCTTTGTTTGAGGGGTTGCTTTAGTTGGAGCGGTTGCCTTAGTTTGAGTGGCCGCCTTAGTTTGAGCCGCTGCCTTAGATTGAGGGGTTGCCTTAATTTGAGGGGATGCCTTATTTTGAGCGGTTGCCTTCGTTTGAGCGGTTGGCTTAGTTTGAGCGGCCGCCTTAGTTTGAGCGGTTGCCTTAATTTGAGGGGATGCCTTAGTTTGAGCGGTTGCCTTAGTTTGAACGGATGCCTTAGTTTGAGCGGCCGCCTTAGTTTGAGCGGTTGCCTTAATTTGAGGGGATGCCTTAATTTGAGCGGCCGCCTTAGTGTGAGCGGTTGCCTTAGTTTTAGCGGCTGCCTTAGTTTGAGCTGCCGCCTTAGTTTGAGCGCCTGCCTTAGTTTGAGCGGCTGCCTTTGTTTGAGTGGTTGCCTAAGTTTGAGGGGCCGCCTTAGTTTGAGCGGCTGTCTTAGTTTGAGCGGTTGCCTAAGTTTGAGCGGCCGCCTTCGTTGAGCGGCTGCCTTAGTTTGAGCGGTTGCCTTAGTTTGAGCGGCTGCCTTAGTTTGAGCGTATGCCTTAGTTTGAGCGGCTGCCTTATTTTGAACGGTTGCCTTAGTTTGAGCGGCTGCCTTAGTTTGAGCGGTTGCCTCAGTTTTAGCGGTTGCCTTAATTTGAGGGGATGCCTTAATTTGAGCGGTTGCCTTAGTTTGAGCGGATGCCTTAGTTTGAGCGGCCGCCTTAGTTTGAGCGGTTGCCTTAGTTTGAGCGGTTGCCTTAGTTTGAGCGGTTGGCTTAATTTGAGGAGATGCCTTAATCTGAGCCGTTGCCTTAGTTTGAGCGGCCGCCTTAGTTTGAGCGGTTGCCTTAGTTTGAGCGGTTCCCTTAGTTTGAGCGGTTGCCTTAGTTTGAGCGGATGCCTTAGTTTGAGCGGTTGCCTTAGTTTGAGCGGATGCCTTAGTTTGAGCGGTTGCCTAAGTTTGAGCGGCCGACTTAGTTGGAGCAGATGCCTTAGTTTGAGCGATTGCCTTAGTTTGAGCGGTTGCCTTAGTTTGAGCGGCCGTCTTAGTTTGAGCGGTTGCCTTAGTTTGAGCGGTTGCCTTAGTTTGAGGGGTTGACTTAGTTTGATCGGTTGCCTTAGTTTGAGCGTCCGCCTTAGTTTGAGCGGTTGCCTTAGTTTGAGCGGTTGCCTTTGTTTGAGCGGTTGCCTAAGTTTGAGCGGCTGACTTAGTTTGCGGGGTTGCCTTAGTGTGAGCGGATGCCTTAGTTGGAGCGGTTGCCTTAGTTTGAGCGGTTGCCTTAATTTGAGGGGTGCCTTAATTTGAGCGGTTGCCTGAGTTTGAGCGTCCGCCTTAGTTTGAGCGGTTGCCTTAGTTTGAGTGGTTGCCTTTGTTTGAGCGGTTGCCTAAGTTTGAGCGGCTGCCTTAGTTTGAGGGGTTGCCTTAGTTTGAGAGTCTCCCTGTGTTTGAGCGTTTGCCTTAGTTTGAGGTGTTGCCTTAGTTTGAGCGGTTGCCTTTGTTTGAGGTGTTGCCTTAGTTTGAGGGGTTGCCTTAGTTTGAGGGGATGCCTTAATTTGAGCGGTTGCCTTAGTTTGAGCGGATGCCTTAGTTTGAGTGGCCGCCTTAGTGTGAGCGGATGCCTTAGTTGGAGCGGTTGCCTTAGTTTGAGCGGTTGCCTAAGTTTGAGCGGCCGCCTTAGTTGGAGCAGATGCCTTAGTTTGAGCGATTGCCTTAGTTTGACGGTTGCCTTAGTTTGAGCGGCCGTCTTAGTTTGAGCGGTTGCCTTAGTTTGAGCGGTTGCCTTAGTTTGAGGGGTTGTCTTAGTTTGAGCGGTTGCCTTAGTTTGAGCGTCCGCCTTATTTTGAGCGGTTGCCTTAGTTTGAGCGGTTGCCTTTGTTTGAGCGGTTGCCTTGGTTTGAGGGGTTGCCTTAGTTTCAGGGTTTGCCTTCCTTTGAGCGGTTGCCTTAGTTTGAGGGGTTGCCTTATCTTGAGCGGTTGCCTTAGTTTGAGGGGTTGTTTTAGTTTGAGTGGTTGCCTTAGATTGAGGGGCTGCCATAGTTTGGGGGTTGCCTTAGTTTGAGGGGTTGCCTTAGTTTGAGCGGCTGCCTTAGTTTGAAGGGTTGCCTTAGTTTGAGAGTCTGCCTTAATTTGAGCGTTTGCCTTAGTTTGAGGTGTTGCCTTAGTTTGAGCGGTTGCCTTTGTTTGAGGTGTTGCCTTAGTTTGAGGGGTTGCCTTAGTTTGAGGGGATGCCTTAATTTGAGCGGTTGCCTTAGTTTGAGCGGATGCCTTAGTTTGAGCGGCCGCCTTAGTGTGAGCGGATGCCTTAGTTGGAGCGGTTGCCTTAGTTTGAGCGGTTGCCTTAATTTGAGGGGATGCCTTAATTTGAGCGGTTGCCTGAGTTTGAGCGGATGCCTTACTTTGAGGGGATGCCTTAATTTGAGCGGTTGCCTTAGTTTGAGGGGATGCCTTAGTTTGAGCGGTTGCCTTTGTTTGAGGGGTTGCTTTAGTTGGAGCGGTTGCCTTAGTTTGAGTGGCCGCCTTAGTTTGAGCGGCTGCCTTAGATTGAGGGGTTGCCTTAATTTGAGGGGATGCCTTATTTTGAGCGGTTGCCTTCGTTTGAGCGGTTGGCTTAGTTTGAGCGGCCGCCTTAGTTTGAGCGGTTGCCTTAATTTGAGGGGATGCCTTAGTTTGAGCGGTTGCCTTAGTTTGAACGGATGCCTTAGTTTGAGCGGCCGCCTTAGTTTGAGCGGTTGCCTTAATTTGAGGGGATGCCTTAATTTGAGCGGTTGCCTTAGTTTGAGCGGATGCCTTAGTTTGAGCGGCCGCCTTAGTGTGAGCGGTTGCCTTAGTTTGAGCGGCTGCCTTAGTTTGAGCTGCCGCCTTAGTGTGAGCGGTTGCCTTAGTTTGAGCGGCTGCCTTAGTTTGAGTGGTTGCCTAAGTTTGAGGGGCCGCCTTAGTTTGAGCGGCTGCCTTAGTTTGAGCGGTTGCCTAAGTTTGAGCGGCCGCCTTCGTTGAGCGGCTGCCTTAGTTTGAGCGGATGCCTTAGTTTGAGCGGTTGCCTCAGTTTTAGCGGTTGCCTTAATTTGAGGGGATGCCTTAATTTGAGCGGTTGCCTTAGTTTGAACGGATGCCTTAGTTTGAGCGGCCGCCTTAGTTTGAGCGGTTGCCTTAGTTTGAGCGGTTCCCTTAGTTTGAGCGGTTCCCTTAGTTTGAGCGGTTTCCTTAGTTTGAGCGGATGCCTTAGTTTGAGCGGTTGCCTTAGTTTGAGCGGATGCCTTAGTTTGAGCAGTTGCCTAAGTTTGAGCGGCCGCCTTAGTTGGAGCAGATGCCTTAGTTTGAGCGATTGCCTTAGTTTGAGCAGTTGCATTAGTTTGAGCGGCCGTCTTAGTTTGAGCGGTTGCCTTAGTTTGAGCGGTTGCCTTAGTTTGAGGGGTTGACTTAGTTTGAGCGGTTGCCTTAGTTTGAGCGTCCGCCTTAGTTTGAGCGGTTGCCTTAGTTTGAGCGGTTGCCTTTGTTTGAGCGGTTGCCTAAGTTTGAGCGGCTGACTTAGTTTGAGGGGTTGCCTTAGTGTGAGCGGATGCCTTAGTTGGAGCGGTTGCCTTAGTTTGAGCGGTTGCCTTAATTTGAGGGGATGCCTTAGTGTGAGCGGATGCCTTAGTTGGAGCGGTTGCCTTAGTTTGAGCGGTTGCCTTAATTTGAGGGGATGCCTTAATTTGAGCGGTTGCCTGAGTTTGAGCGGATGCCTTAGTTTGAGCGGTTGCCTCAGTTTTAGCGGTTGCCTTAATTTGAGGGGATGCCTTAATTTGAGCGGTTGCCTTAGTTTGAGTGGATGCCTTAGTTTGAGCGGCCGCCTTAGTTTGAGCGGTTGCCTTAGTTTGAGCGGTTGCCTTAGTTTGAGCGGTTGGCTTAATTTGAGGAGATGCCTTAATCTGAGCCGTTGCCTTAGTTTGAGCGGCCGCCTTAGTTTGAGCGGTTGCCTTAGTTTGAGCGGTTCCCTTAGTTTGAGCGGTTGCCTTAGTTTGAGCGGATGCCTTAGTTTGAGCGGTTGCCTTAGTTTGAGCGGATGCCTTAGTTTGAGCGGTTGCCTAAGTTTGAGCGGCCGCCTTAGTTGGAGCAGATGCCTTAGTTTGAGCGATTGCCTTAGTTTGAGCGGTTGCCTTAGTTTGAGCGGCCGTCTTAGTTTGAGCGGTTGCCTTAGTTTGAGCGGTTGCCTTAGTTTGAGCGTCCGCCTTAGTTTGAGCGGTTGCCTTAGTTTGAGCTGTTGCCTTTGTTTGAGCGGTTGCCTAAGTTTGAGCGGCTGCCTTAGTTTGAGGGGTTGCCTTAGTTTGAGCGGCTGCCTTAGTTTGAGCGTTTGACTTAGTTTGAGGTGCTGCCTTAGTTTGAGCGGTTGCCTTTGTTTGAGGTGTTGCCTTAGTTTGAGGGGTTGCCTTAGTTTGAGGGGATGCCTTAATTTGAGCGGTTGCCTTAGTTTGAGCGGATGCCTTAGTTTGAGCGGCCGCCTTAGTTGGAGCAGATGCCTTAGTTTGAGCGATTGCCTTAGTTTGAGCGGTTGCCTTAGTTTGAGCGGCCGTCTTAGTTTGAGCGGTTGCCTTAGATTGAGCGGTTGCCTTAGTTTGAGGGGTTGTCTTAGTTTGAGCGGTTGCCTTAGTTTGAGGGGTTGTCTTAGTTTGAGCGGTTGCCTTAGTTTGAGCGTCCGCCTTATTTTGAGCGGTTGCCTTAGTTTGAGCGGTTGCCTTTGTTTGAGGGGTTGCCTTAGTTTCAGGGTTTGCCTTCCTTTGAGCGGTTGCCTTAGTTTGAGGGGTTGCCTTATCTTGAGCGGTTGCCTTAGTTTGAGGGGTTGTTTTAGTTTGAGTGGTTGCCTTAGATTGAGGGGCTGCCATAGTTTGGGGGGTTGCCTTAGTTTGAGGGGTTGCCTTAGTTTGAGAGTCTGCCTTAGTTTGAGCGTTTGCCTTAGTTTGAGGTGTTGCCTTAGTTTGAGCGGTTGCCTTTGTTTGAGGTGTTGCCTTAGTTTGAGGGGTTGCCTTAGTTTGAGGGGATGCCTTAATTTGAGCGGTTGCCTTAGTTTGAGCGGATACCTTAGTTTGAGCGGCCGCCTTAGTGTGAGCGGATGCCTTAGTTGGAGCGGTTGCCTTAGTTTGAGCGGTTGCCTTAATTTGAGGGGATGCCTTAATTTGAGCGGTTGCCTGAGTTTGTGCGGATGCCTTACTTTGAGGGGATGCCTTAATTTGAGCGGTTGCCTTAGTTTGAGGGGATGCCTTAGTTTGAGCGGTTGCCTTTGTTTGAGGGGTTGCTTTAGTTGGAGCGGTTGCCTTAGTTTGAGTGGCCGCCTTAGTTTGAGCGGCTGCCTTAGATTGAGGGGTTGCCTTAATTTGAGGGGATGCCTTATTTTGAGCGGTTGCCTTCGTTTGAGCGGTTGGCTTAGTTTGAGCGGCCGCCTTAGTTTGAGCGGTTGCCTTAATTTGAGGGGATGCCTTAGTTTGAGCGGTTGCCTTAGTTTGAACGGATGCCTTAGTTTGAGCGGCCGCCTTAGTTTGAGCGGTTGCCTTAATTTGAGGGGATGCCTTAATTTGAGCGGTTGCCTTAGTTTGAGCGGATGCCTTAGTTTGAGCGGCCGCCTTAGTGTGAGCGGTTGCCTTAGTTTGAGCGGCTGCCTTAGTTTGAGCTGCCGCCTTAGTTTGAGCGCCTGCCTTAGTTTGAGCGGCTGCCTTAGTTTGAGTGGTTGCCTAAGTTTGAGGGGCCGCCTTAGTTTGAGCGGCTGTCTTAGTTTGAGCGGTTGCCTAAGTTTGAGCGGCCGCCTTCGTTGAGCGGCTGCCTTAGTTTGAGCGGTTGCCTTAGTTTGAGCGGCTGCCTTAGTTTGAGCGTATGCCTTAGTTTGAGCGGCTGCCTTATTTTGAACGGTTGCCTTAGTTTGAGCGGCTGCCTTAGTTTGAGCGGTTGCCTCAGTTTTAGCGGTTGCCTTAATTTGAGGGGATGCCTTAATTTGAGCGGTTGCCTTAGTTTGAGCGGATGCCTTAGTTTGAGCGGCTGCCTTAGTTTGAGCGGTTGCCTCAGTTTTAGCGGTTGCCTTAATTTGAGGGGATGCCTTAATTTGAGCGGTTGCCTTAGTTTGAGCGGATGCCTTAGTTTGAGCGGCCGCCTTAGTTTGAGCGGTTGCCTTAGTTTGAGCGGTTGCCTTAGTTTGAGCGGTTGGCTTAGTTTGAGGAGATGCCTTAATCTGAGCCGTTGCCTTAGTTTGAGCGGCCACCTTAGTTTGAGCGGTTGCCTTAGTTTGAGCGGTTCCCTTAGTTTGAGCGGTTGCCTTAGTTTGAGCGGATGCCTTAGTTTGAGCGGTTGCCTTAGTTTGAGCGGATGCCTTAGTTTGAGCGGTTGCCTAAGTTTGAGCGGCCGACTTAGTTGGAGCAGATGCCTTAGTTTGAGCGATTGCCTTAGTTTGAGCGGTTGCCTTAGTTTGAGCGGCCGTCTTAGTTTGAGCGGTTGCCTTAGTTTGAGCGGTTGCCTTAGTTTGAGGGGTTGACTTAGTTTGATCGGTTGCCTTAGTTTGAGCGTCCGCCTTAGTTTGAGCGGTTGCCTTAGTTTGAGCGGTTGCCTTTGTTTGAGCGGTTGCCTAAGTTTGAGCGGCTGACTTAGTTTGAGGGGTTGCCTTAGTGTGAGCGGATGCCTTAGTTGGAGCGGTTGCCTTAGTTTGAGCGGTTGCCTTAATTTGAGGGGATGCCTTAATTTGAGCGGTTGCCTGAGTTTGAGCGTCCGCCTTAGTTTGAGCGGTTGCCTTAGTTTGAGTGGTTGCCTTTGTTTGAGCGGTTGCCTAAGTTTGAGCGGCTGCCTTAGTTTGAGGGGTTGCCTTAGTTTGAGAGTCTCCCTGTGTTTGAGCGTTTGCCTTAGTTTGAGGTGTTGCCTTAGTTTGAGCGGTTGCCTTTGTTTGAGGTGTTGCCTTAGTTTGAGGGGTTGCCTTAGTTTGAGGGGATGCCTTAATTTGAGCGGTTGCCTTAGTTTGAGCGGATGCCTTAGTTTGAGTGGCCGCCTTAGTGTGAGCGGATGCCTTAGTTGGAGCGGTTGCCTTAGTTTGAGCGGTTGCCTAAGTTTGAGCGGCCGCCTTATTTGGAGCAGATGCCTTAGTTTGAGCGATTGCCTTAGTTTGAGCGGTTGCCTTAGTTTGAGCGGCCGTCTTAGTTTGAGCGGTTGCCTTAGTTTGAGCGGTTGCCTTAGTTTGAGGGGTTCTCTTAGTTTGAGCGGTTGCCTTAGTTTGAGCGTCCGCCTTATTTTGAGCGGTTGCCTTAGTTTGAGCGGTTGCCTTTGTTTGAGCGGTTGCCTTGGTTTGAGGGGTTGCCTTAGTTTCAGGGTTTGCCTTCCTTTGAGCGGTTGCCTTAGTTTGAGGGGTTGCCTTATCTTGAGCGGTTGCCTTAGTTTGAGGGGTTGTTTTAGTTTGAGTGGTTGCCTTAGATTGAGGGACTGCCATAGTTTGGGGGTTGCCTTAGTTTGAGGGGTTGCCTTAGTTTGAGCGGCTGCCTTAGTTTGAAGGGTTGCCTTAGTTTGAGAGTCTGCCTTAGTTTGAGCGTTTGCCTTAGTTTGAGGTGTTGCCTTAGTTTGAGCGGTTGCCTTTGTTTGAGGTGTTGCCTTAGTTTGAGGGGTTGCCTTAGTTTGAGGGGATGCCTTAATTTGAGCGGTTGCCTTAGTTTGAGCGGATGCCTTAGTTTGAGCGGCCGCCTTAGTGTGAGCGGATGCCTTAGTTGGAGCGGTTGCCTTAGTTTGAGCGGCTGCCTTAGTTTGAGAGGCTGCCTTAGTTTGAGCGGTTGCCTTAATTTGAGGGGATGCCTTAATTTGAGCGGTTGCCTGAGTTTGAGCGGATGCCTTACTTTGAGGGGATGCCTTAATTTGAGCGGTTGCCTTAGTTTGAGGGGATGCCTTAGTTTGAGCGGTTGCCTTTGTTTGAGGGGTTGCTTTAGTTGGAGCGGTTGCCTTAGTTTGAGTGGCCGCCTTAGTTTGAGCGGCTGCCTTAGATTGAGGGGTTGCCTTAATTTGAGGGGATGCCTTATTTTGAGCGGTTGCCTTCGTTTGAGCGGTTGGCTTAGTTTGAGCGGCCGCCTTAGTTTGAGCGGTTGCCTTAATTTGAGGGGATGCCTTAGTTTGAGCGGTTGCCTTAGTTTGAACGGATGCCTTAGTTTGAGCGGCCGCCTTAGTTTGAGCGGTTGCCTTAATTTGAGGGGATGCCTTAATTTGAGCGGTTGCCTTAGTTTGAGCGGATGCCTTAGTTTGAGCGGCCGCCTTAGTGTGAGCGGTTGCCTTAGTTTGAGCGGCTGCCTTAGTTTGAGCTGCCGCCTTAGTTTGAGCGCCTGCCTTAGTTTGAGCGGCTGCCTTAGTTTGAGTGGTTGCCTAAGTTTGAGGGGCCGCCTTAGTTTGAGCGGCTGCCTTAGTTTGAGCGGTTGCCTAAGTTTGAGCGGCCGCCTTCGTTGAGCGGCTGCCTTAGTTTGAGCGGATGCCTTAGTTTGAGCGGTTGCCTCAGTTTTAGCGGTTGCCTTAATTTGAGGGGATGCCTTAATTTGAGCGGTTGCCTTAGTTTGAGCGGATGCCTTAGTTTGAGCGGCCGCCTTAGTTTGAGCGGTTGCCTTAGTTTGAGCGG
Source organism: Heterodontus francisci (assembly GCF_036365525.1). Classification (NCBI taxonomy): domain Eukaryota; kingdom Metazoa; phylum Chordata; class Chondrichthyes; order Heterodontiformes; family Heterodontidae; genus Heterodontus; species Heterodontus francisci. Next base: position 2,144,204 of record NC_090408.1, read on the forward strand.
TTCCCTTAGTTTGAGCGGTTTCCTTAGTTTGAGCGGATGCCTTAGTTTGAGCGGTTGCCTTAGTTTGAGCGGATGCCTTAGTTTGAGCGGTTGCCTAAGTTTGAGCGGCCGCCTTAGTTGGAGCAGATGCCTTAGTTTGAGCGATTGCCTTAGTTTGAGCGGTTGCATTAGTTTGAGCGGCCGTCTTAGTTTGAGCGGTTGCCTTAGTTTGAGCGGTTGCCTTAGTTTGAGGGGTTGACTTAGTTTGAGCGGTTGCCTTAGTTTGAGCGTCCGCCTTAGTTTGAGCGGTTGCCTTAGTTTGAGCGGTTGCCTTTGTTTGAGCGGTTGCCTAAGTTTGAGCGGCTGACTTAGTTTGAGGGGTTGCCTTAGTGTGAGCGGATGGCTTAGTTGGAGCGGTTGCCTTAGTTTGAGCGGTTGCCTTAATTTGAGGGGATGCCTTAATTTGAGCGGTTGCCTGAGTTTGAGCGGATGCCTTAGTTTGAGCGGTTGCCTCAGTTTTAGCGGTTGCCTTAATTTGAGGGGATGCCTTAATTTGAGCGGTTGCCTTAGTTTGAGTGGATGCCTTAGTTTGAGCGGCCGCCTTAGTTTGAGCGGTTGCCTTATTTTGAGCGGTTGCCTTAGTTTGAGCGGTTGGCTTAATTTGAGGAGATGCCTTAATCTGAGCCGTTGCCTTAGTTTGAGCGGCCGCCTTAGTTTGAGCGGTTGCCTTAGTTTGAGCGGTTCCCTTAGTTTGAGCGGTTGCCTTAGTTTGAGCGGATGCCTTAGTTTGAGCGGTTGCCTTAGTTTGAGCGGATGCCTTAGTTTGAGCGGTTGCCTAAGTTTGAGCGGCCGCCTTAGTTGGAGCAGATGCCTTAGTTTGAGCGATTGCCTTAGTTTGAGCGGTTGGCTTAGTTTGAGCGGCCGTCTTAGTTTGAGCGGTTGCCTTAGTTTGAGCGGTTGCCTTAGTTTGAGCGTCCGCCTTAGTTTGAGCGGTTGCCTTAGTTTGAGCGGTTGCCTTTGTTTGAGCGGTTGCCTAAGTTTGAGCGGCTGCCTTAGTTTGAGGGGTTGCCTTAGTTTGAGCGGCTGCCTTAGTTTGAGCGTTTGACTTAGTTTGAGGTGTTGCCTTAGTTTGAGCGGTTGCCTTTGTTTGAGGTGTTGCCTTAGTTTGAGGGGTTGCCTTAGTTTGAGGGGATGCCTTAATTTGAGCGGTTGCCTTAGTTTGAGCGGATGCCTTAGTTTGAGCGGCCGCCTTAGTTGGAGCAGATGCCTTAGTTTGAGCGATTGCCTTAGTTTGAGCGGTTGCCTTAGTTTGAGCGGCCGTCTTAGTTTGAGCGGTTGCCTTAGTTTGAGCGGTTGCCTTAGTTTGAGGGGTTGTCTTAGTTTGAGCGGTTGCCTTAGTTTGAGCGTCCGCCTTATTTTGAGCGGTTGCCTTAGTTTGAGCGGTTGCCTTTGTTTGAGCGGTTGCCTTGGTTTGAGGGGTTGCCTTAGTTTCAGGGTTTGCCTTCCTTTGAGCGGTTGCCTTAGTTTGAGGGGTTGCCTTATCTTGAGCGGTTGCCTTAGTTTGAGGGGTTGTTTTAGTTTGAGTGGTTGCCTTAGATTGAGGGGCTGCCATAGTTTGGGGGTTGCCTTAGTTTGAGGGGTTGCCTTAGTTTGAGCGGCTGCCTTAGTTTGAAGGGTTGCCTTAGTTTGAGAGTCTGCCTTAGTTTGAGCGTTTGCCTTAGTTTGATGTGTTGCCTTAGTTTGAGCGGTTGCCTTTGTTTGAGGTGTTGCCTTAGTTTGAGGGGTTGCCTTAGTTTGAGGGGATGCCTTAATTTGAGCGGTTGCCTTAGTTTGAGCGGATGCCTTAGTTTGAGCGGCCGCCTTAGTGTGAGCGGATGCCTTAGTTGGAGCGGTTGCCTTAGTTTGAGCGGTTGCCTTAATTTGAGGGGATGCCTTAATTTGAGCGGTTGCCTGAGTTTGAGCGGATGCCTTACTTTGAGGGGATGCCTTAATTTGAGCGGTTGCCTTAGTTTGAGGGGATGCCTTAGTTTGAGCGGTTGCCTTTGTTTGAGGGGTTGCTTTAGTTGGAGCGGTTGCCTTAGTTTGAGTGGCCGCCTTAGTTTGAGCGGCTGCCTTAGATTGAGGGGTTGCCTTAATTTGAGGGGATGCCTTATTTTGAGCGGTTGCCTTCGTTTGAGCGGTTGGCTTAGTTTGAGCGGCCGCCTTAGTTTGAGCGGTTGCATTAATTTGAGGGGATGCCTTAGTTTGAGCGGTTGCCTTAGTTTGAACGGATGCCTTAGTTTGAGCGGCCGCCTTAGTTTGAGCGGTTGCCTTAATTTGAGGGGATGCCTTAATTTGAGCGGTTGCCTTAGTTTGAGCGGATGCCTTAGTTTGAGCGGCCGCCTTAGTGTGAGCGGTTGCCTTAGTTTGAGCGGCTGCCTTAGTTTGAGCTGCCGCCTTAGTTTGAGCGCCTGCCTTAGTTTGAGCGGCTGCCTTAGTTTGAGTGGTTGCCTAAGTTTGAGGGGCCGCCTTAGTTTGAGCGGCTGCCTTAATTTGAGCGGTTGCCTAAGTTTGAGCGGCCGCCTTCGTTGAGCGGCTGCCTTAGTTTGAGCGGTTGCCTTAGTTTGAGCGGCTGCCTTAGTTTGAGCGTTTGCCTTAGTTTGAGCGGCTGCCTTATTTTGAACGGTTGCCTTAGTTTGAGCGGATGCCTTAGTTTGAGCGGTTGCCTCAGTTTTAGCGGTTGCCTTAATTTGAGGGGATGCCTGAATTTGAGCGGTTGCCTTAGTTTGAGCGGATGCCTTAGTTCGAGCGGCCGCCTTAGTTTGAGCGGTTGCCTTAGTTTGAGCGGTTGCCTTAGTTTGAGCGGTTGGCTTAATTTGAGGAGATGCCTTAATCTGAGCCGTTGCCTTAGTTTGAGCGGCCGCCTTAGTTTGAGCGGTTGCCTTAGTTTGAGCGGTTCCCTTAGTTTGAGCGGTTGCCTTAGTTTGAGCGGATGCCTTAGTTTGAGCGGTTGCCTTAGTGTGAGCGGATGCCTTAGTTTGAGCGGTTGCCTAAGTTTGAGCGGCCGCCTTAGTTGGAGCTGATGCCTTAGTTTGAGCGATTGCCTTAGTTTGAGCGGTTGCTTAGTTTGAGCGGCCGTCTTAGTTTGAGCGGTTGCCTTAGTTTGAGCGGTTGCCTTAGTTTGAGGGGTTGACTTAGTTTGAGCGGTTGCCTTAATTTGAGCGTCTGCCTTAGTTTGAGCGGTTGCCTTAGTTTGAGCGGTTGCCTTTGTTTGAGCGGTTGCCTAAGTTTGAGCGGCTGACTTAGTTTGAGGGGTTGCCTTAGTGTGAGCGGATGCCTTAGTTGGAGCGGTTGCCTTAGTTTGAGCGGTTGCCTTAATTTGAGGGGATGCCTTAATTTGAGCGGTTGCCTGAGTTTGAGCGGATGCCTTACTTTGAGGGGGTGCCTTAGTTTGAGCGGTTGCCTTTGTTTGAGGGGGTGCTTTAGTTGGAGCGGTTGCCTTAGTTTGAGTGGCCGCCTTAGTTTGAGCCGCTCCCTTAGATTGAGGGGTTGCCTTAATTTGAGGGGATGCCTTATTTTGAGCGGTTGCCTTCGTTTGAGCGGTTGGCTTAGTTTGAGCGGCCGCCTTAGTTTGAGCGGTTGCCTTAATTTGAGGGGATGCCTTAGTTTGAGCGGTTGCCTTAGTTTGAACGGATGCCTTAGTTTGAGCGGCCGCCTTAGTTTGAGCGGTTGCCTTAATTTGAGGGGATGCCTTAATTTGAGCGGTTGCCTTAGTTTGAGCGGATGCCTTAGTGTGAGCGGCCGCCTTAGTGTGAGCGGTTGCCTTAGTTTGAGCGGTTGCCTTAGTTTGAGCTGCCGCCTTAGTTTGAGCGCCTGCCTTAGTTTGAGCGGCTGCCTTAGTTTGAGTGGTTGCCTAAGTTTGAGGGGCCGCCTTAGTTTGAGCGGCTGCCTTAGTTTGAGCAGTTGCCTAAGTTTGAGCGGCCGCCTTCGTTGAGCGGCTGCCTTAGTTTGAGCGGTTGCCTTAGTTTGAGCGGCTGCCTTAGTTTGAGCGTTTGCCTTAGTTTGAGCGGCTGCCTTATTTTGAACGGTTGCCTTAGTTTGAGCGGCTGCCTTAGTTTGAGCGGTTGCCTCAGTTTTAGCGGTTGCCTTAATTTGAGGGGATGCCTTAATTTGAGCGGTTGCCTTAGTTTGAGTGGATGCCTTAGTTTGAGCGGCCGCCTTAGTTTGAGCGGTTGCCTTAGTTTGAGCGGTTGCCTTAGTTTGAGCGGTTGCCTTAGTTTGAGCGGTTGGCTTAATTTGAGGAGATGCCTTAATCTGAGCCGTTGCCTTAGTTTGAGCGGCCGCCTTAGTTTGAGCGGTTGCCTTAGTTTGAGCGCTTCCCTTAGTTTGAGCGGTTGCCTTAGTTTGAGCGGATGCCTTAGTTTGAGCGGTTGCCTTAGTTTGAGCGGATGCCTTAGTTTGAGCGGTTGCCTAAGTTTGAGCGGCCGCCTTAGTTGGAGCAGATGCCTTAGTTTGAGCGATTGCCTTAGTTTGAGCGGTTGCCTCAGTTTGAGCGGCCGTCTTAGTTTGAGCGGTTGCCTTAGTTTGAGCGGTTGCCTTAGTTTGAGCGTCCGCCTTAGTTTGAGCGGTTGCCCTGGTTTGAGCGGTTGCCTTTGTTTGAGCGGTTCCCTAAGTTTGAGCGGCTGCCTTAGTTTGAGGGGTTGCCTTAGTTTGAGAGTCTGCCTTAGTTTGAGCGTTTGCCTTAGTTTGAGGTGTTGCCTTAGTTTGAGCGGTTGCCTTTGTTTGAGGTGTTGCCTTAGTTTGAGGGGTTGCCTTAGTTTGAGGGGATGCCTTAATTTGAGCGGTTGCCTTAGTTTGAGCGGATGCCTTAGTTTGAGCGGCCGCCTTAGTGTGAGCGGATGCCTTAGTTGGAGCGGTTGCCTTAGTTTGAGCGGTTGCCTTAATTTGAGTGGATGCCTTAATTTGAGCGGTTGCCTGAGTTTGAGCGGATGCCTTACTTTGAGGGGATGCCTTAATTTGAGCGGTTGCCTTAGTTTGAGGGGATGCCTTAGTTTGAGCGGTTGCCTTTGTTTGAGGGGTTGCTTTAGTTGGAGCGGTTGCCTTAGTTTGAGTGGCCGCCTTAGTTTGAGCGGCTGCCTTAGATTGAGGGGTTGCCTTAATTTGAGGGGATGCCTTATTTTGAGCGGTTGCCTTCGTTTGAGCGGTTGGCTTAGTTTGAGCGGCCGCCTTAGTTTGAGCGGTTGCCTTAATTTGAGGGGATGCCTTAGTTTGAGCGGTTGCCTTAGTTTGAGCGGATGCCTTAATTTGAGCGGCCGCCTTAGTTTGAGCGGTTGCCTTAATTTGAGGGGATGCCTTAATTTGAGCGGTTGCCTTAGTTTGAGCGGATGCCTTAGTTTGAGCGGCCGCCTTAGTGTGAGCGGATGCCTTAGTTTGAGCGGTTACCTTAGTTTGAGCGGTTGCCTTAATTTGAGGGGATGCCTTAATTTGAGCGGTTGCCTTAGTTTGAGCGGATGCCTTACTTTGAGCGGCCGCCTTAGTTTGAGCGGTTGCCTTAATTTGAGCGGTTGCCTTAGTTTGAGCGTCCGTCTTAGTTTGAGTGGTTGCCTTAGTTTGAGCGGATGCCTTAGTTTGAGCGGTTGCCTTAGTTTGAGCGGATGCCTCAGTTTGTGCGGTTGCCTTAGTTTGTGCGGTTGCCTAAGTTTGAGCGGCCGCCTTAGTTTGAGCAGATGCCTTAGTTTGAGCGGTTGCCTTAGTTTGAGCGGTTGCCTTAGTTTGAGCGGTTGCCTTAGTTTGAGCGGCTGCCTTAGTTTGAGTGGTTGCCTAAGTTTGAGGGGCCGCCTTAGTTTGAGCGGCTGCCTTAATTTGAGCGGTTGCCTAAGTTTGAGCGGCCGCCTTCGTTGAGCGGCTGCCTTAGTTTGAGCGGTTGCCTTAGTTTGAGCGGCTGCCTTAGTTTGAGCGTTTGCCTTAGTTTGAGCGGCTGCCTTATTTTGAACGGTTGCCTTAGTTTGAGCGGATGCCTTAGTTTGAGCGGTTGCCTCAGTTTTAGCGGTTGCCTTAATTTGAGGGGATGCCTGAATTTGAGCGGTTGCCTTAGTTTGAGCGGATGCCTTAGTTTGAGCGGCCGCCTTAGTTTGAGCGGTTGCCTTAGTTTGAGCGGTTGCCTTAGTTTGAGCGGTTGGCTTAATTTGAGGAGATGCCTTAATCTGAGCCGTTGCCTTAGTTTGAGCGGCCGCCTTAGTTTGAGCGGTTGCCTTAGTTTGAGCGGTTCCCTTAGTTTGAGCGGTTGCCTTAGTTTGAGCGGATGCCTTAGTTTGAGCGGTTGCCTTAGTTTGAGCGGATGCCTTAGTTTGAGCGGTTGCCTAAGTTTGAGCGGCCGCCTTAGTTGGAGCAGATGCCTTAGTTTGAGCGATTGCCTTAGTTTGAGCGGTTGCTTAGTTTGAGCGGCCGTCTTAGTTTGAGCGGTTGCCTTAGTTTGAGCGGTTGCCTTAGTTTGAGGGGTTGACTTAGTTTGAGCGGTTGCCTTAGTTTGAGCGTCCGCCTTAGTTTGAGCGGTTGCCTTAGTTTGAGCGGTTGCCTTTGTTTGAGCGGTTGCCTAAGTTTGAGCGGCTGACTTAGTTTGAGGGGTTGCCTTAGTGTGAGCGGATGCCTTAGTTGGAGCGGTTGCCTTAGTTTGAGCGGTTGCCTTAATTTGAGGGGATGCCTTAATTTGAGCGGTTGCCTGAGTTTGAGCGGATGCCTTACTTTGAGGGGGTGCCTTAGTTTGAGCGGTTGCCTTTGTTTGAGGGGGTGCTTTAGTTGGAGCGGTTGCCTTAGTTTGAGTGGCCGCCTTAGTTTGAGCCGCTCCCTTAGATTGAGGGGTTGCCTTAATTTGAGGGGATGCCTTATTTTGAGCGGTTGCCTTCGTTTGAGCGGTTGGCTTAGTTTGAGCGGCCGCCTTAGTTTGAGCGGTTGCCTTAATTTGAGGGGATGCCTTAGTTTGAGCGGTTGCCTTAGTTTGAACGGATGCCTTAGTTTGAGCGGCCGCCTTAGTTTGAGCAGTTGCCTTAATTTGAGGGGATGCCTTAATTTGAGCGGTTGCCTTAGTTTGAGCGGATGCCTTAGTGTGAGCGGCCGCCTTAGTGTGAGCGGTTGCCTTAGTTTGAGCGGCTGCCTTAGTTTGAGCTGCCGCCTTAGTTTGAGCGCCTGCCTTAGTTTGAGCGGCTGCCTTAGTTTGAGTGGTTGCCTAAGTTTGAGGGGCCGCCTTAGTTTGAGCGGCTGCCTTAGTTTGAGCGGTTGCCTAAGTTTGAGCGGCCGCCTTCGTTGAGCGGCTGCCTTAGTTTGAGCGGTTGCCTTAGTTTGAGCGGCTGCCTTAGTTTGAGCGTTTGCCTTAGTTTGAGCGGCTGCCTTATTTTGAACGGTTGCCTTAGTTTGAGCGGCTGCCTTAGTTTGAGCGGTTGCCTCAGTTTTAGCGGTTGCCTTAATTTGAGGGGATGCCTTAATTTGAGCGGTTGCCTTAGTTTGAGTGGATGCCTTAGTTTGAGCGGCCGCCTTAGTTTGAGCGGTTGCCTTAGTTTGAGCGGTTGCCTTAGTTTGAGCGGTTGCCTTAGTTTGAGCGGTTGGCTTAATTTGAGGAGATGCCTTAATCTGAGCCGTTGCCTTAGTTTGAGCGGCCGCCTTAGTTTGAGCGGTTGCCTTAGTTTGAGCGGTTCCCTTAGTTTGAGCGGTTGCCTTAGTTTGAGCGGATGCCTTAGTTTGAGCGGTTGCCTTAGTTTGAGCGGATGCCTTAGTTTGAGCGGTTGCCTAAGTTTGAGCGGCCGCCTTAGTTGGAGCAGATGCCTTAGTTTGAGCGATTGCCTTAGTTTGAGCGGTTGCCTTAGTTTGAGCGGCCGTCTTAGTTTGAGCGGTTGCCTTAGTTTGAGCGGTTGCCTTAGTTTGAGCGTCCGCCTTAGTTTGAGCGGTTGCCCTGGTTTGAGCGGTTGCCTTTGTTTGAGCGGTTCCCTAAGTTTGAGCGGCTGCCTTAGTTTGAGGGGTTGCCTTAGTTTGAGAGTCTGCCTTAGTTTGAGCGTTTGCCTTAGTTTGAGGTGTTGCCTTAGTTTGAGCGGTTGCCTTTGTTTGAGGTGTTGCCTTAGTTTGAGGGGTTGCCTTAGTTTGAGGGGATGCCTTAATTTGAGCGGTTGCCTTAGTTTGAGCGGATGCCTTAGTTTGAGCGGCCGCCTTAGTGTGAGCGGATGCCTTAGTTGGAGCGGTTGCCTTAGTTTGAGCGGTTGCCTTAATTTGAGGGGATGCCTTAATTTGAGCGGTTGCCTGAGTTTGAGCGGATGCCTTACTTTGAGGGGATGCCTTAATTTGAGCGGTTGCCTTAGTTTGAGGGGATGCCTTAGTTTGAGCGGTTGCCTTTGTTTGAGGGGTTGCTTTAGTTGGAGCGGTTGCCTTAGTTTGAGTGGCCGCCTTAGTTTGAGCGGCTGCCTTAGATTGAGGGGTTGCCTTAATTTGAGGGGATGCCTTATTTTGAGCGGTTGCCTTCGTTTGAGCGGTTGGCTTAGTTTGAGCGGCCGCCTTAGTTTGAGCGGTTGCCTTAATTTGAGGGGATGCCTTAGTTTGAGCGGTTGCCTTAGTTTGAGCGGATGCCTTAGTTTGAGCGGCCGCCTTAGTTTGAGCGGTTGCCTTAATTTGAGGGGATGCCTTAATTTGAGCGGTTGCCTTAGTTTGAGCGGATGCCTTAGTTTGAGCGGCCGCCTTAGTGTGAGCGGATGCCTTAGTTTGAGCGGTTACCTTAGTTTGAGCGGTTGCCTTAATTTGAGGGGATGCCTTAATTTGAGCGGTTGCCTTAGTTTGAGCGGATGCCTTACTTTGAGCGGCCGCCTTAGTTTGAGCGGTTGCCTTAGTTTGAGCGGTTGCCTTAGTTTGAGCGTCCGTCTTAGTTTGAGTGGTTGCCTTAGTTTGAGCGGATGCCTTAGTTTGAGCGGTTGCCTTAGTTTGAGCGGATGCCTCAGTTTGTGCGGTTGCCTTAGTTTGTGCGGTTGCCTAAGTTTGAGCGGCCGCCTTAGTTTGAGCAGATGCCTTAGTTTGAGCGGTTGCCTTAGTTTGAGCGGTTGCCTTAGTTTGAGCGGTTGCCTTAGTTTGAGCGGTTGCCTTAGTTTGAGGGGTTGCCTTAGTTTGAGCGGTTGCCTTAGTTTGAGCGTCCGCCTTAGTTTGAGCGGTTGCCTTAGTTTGAGCGGTTGCCTTTGTTTGAGCGGTTGCCTAAGTTTGAGCGGCCGCCTTAGTTTGAGCGGCTGCCTTAGTTTGAGCGGTTGCCTTAGTTTGAGCGGGCGCCTTAGTTTGAGCGGCTGCCTTAGTTTGAGCGGTTGCCTTAGTTTGAGCGGTTGCCTTTGTTTGAGCGGTTGCCTAAGTTTGAGCGGCCGCCTTAGTTTGAGCGGCTGCCTTAGTTTGAGCGGTTGCCTTAGTTTGAGCGGGCGCCTTATTTTGAGCGGCTGCCTTAGTTTGAGCGGTTGCCTTAGTTTGAGCGGTTGCCTTAGTTTGAGCGGCTGCCTAAGTTTGAGCGGCCGCCTTAGTTTGAGCGGCTGCCTCAGTTTGAGCGGTTGCCTTAGTTTGGACGGCCGCCTTATTTTGAGCGGCTGCCTTAGTTTGAGGGCCTGCCTTAGTTTGAGCAGTTGCCTGAGTTTGAGGGAATGCCTTAGTTTGAGCAATTGCCTGAGTTTGAGCGGATGCCTTAGTTTGAGGGGTTGCCTTAGTTTGAGGGGTTGCCTGAGTTTGAGGGGTTGCCTCAGCTTGAGCGGTTGCCTTAATTTGTGGGGTTGCCGTAGTTTGAGTGGCTGCCTTAGTTTAAGGGGTTGCCTTAGTTTGAGGGGTTGCCTTAGTTTGAGGGGTTGCCTTAGTTTGAGCGGTTGCCTTTGTTTGATTGACTGCCTTAGTTTGAGGGGATGCCTTAGTTTGAGCGGATGCCTTAGTTTGATTGACTGCCTTAGTTTGAGGGGTTGCCTTAGTTTGAGCGGTTGCCTTAGTTTGATTGACTGCCTTAGTTTGAGCGGTTGCCTTAATTTGAGCGGTTGCCTTAGTTTGAGGGGTTGCCTTAGTTTGAGCGGTTGCCTTAGTTTGAGTGACTGCCTTACTTTGAGGGGATGCCTTAGTTTGAGGGGATGCCTTAGTTTGAGCGGTTGCCTTAGTTTGAGCGGTTGCCTTAGTTTGAGCAGTTGCCTCAGTTTGCTCGGCTGCCTTAGTTTGAGCTGTTACCTTAGTTTGAGTGGCCGCCTTAGTTTGAGCGGTTGCCTATGTTTGAGCGGCCGCCTTAGTTTGAGCGGCTGCCTTAGGATGAGCGGTTGCCTTAGTTAGAGCGGTTGCCTAAGTTTGAGCGGCCGCCTTAGTTTGAGCAGCTGCCTTAGTTTGAGCGGTTGCCTTAGTTTGAGCGTTTGCCTAAGTTTGAGCTGCCGCCTTAGTTTGAGCGCCTGCCTTAGTTTGAGCGGCTGCCTTAGTTGGAGCGGTTGCCTAAGTTTGAGCGGCCGCCTTCGTTTGAGCGGCTGCCTTTGTTTGAGCGGTTGCCTTAGTTTGAGCGGCTGCCTTAGTTTGAGCGTTTGCCTTAGTTTTAGCGGCTGCCTTATTTTGAATGGTTGCCTTAGTTGGAGCGGCTGCCTTAGTTTGAGCGGTTGCCTTAGTTTGAGCGGTTGCCTCAGTTTGAGCGGTTGCCTAAGTTTGAGCGGTTGCCTTAGTTTGAGCGGCTGCCTTAGATTGGGCGGCTGCCTTAGTTTGAGCGGCCGCCTTTGTTTGAGCAGCTGCCTCAGTTTTAGCGGTTGCCTTAATTTGAGGGGATGCCTTAATTTGAGCGGTTGCCTTAGTTTGAGCGGATGCCTTAGTTTGCGCGGCCGCCTTAGTTTGAGCGGTTGCCTTAGTTTGAGCGGTTGCCTTAGTTTGAGCGGTTGCCTTAGTTTGAGCGGTTGGCTTAATCTGAGGAGATGCCTTAATGTGAGCGGTTGCCTTAGTTTGAGCGGATGCCTTACTTTGAGCGGCCGCCTTAGTTTGAGCGGTTGCCTTAGTTTGAGCGGTTGCCTTAGTTTGAGCGGTTGCCTTAGTTTGAGCGGATGCCTTGGTTTGAGCGGTTGCCTTATTTTGAGCGGATGCCTTAGTTTGAGCGGTTGCCTTAATTTGAGCGGTTGCCTAAGTTTGAGCGGCCGCCTTAGTTGGAGCTGATGCCTTAGTTTGAGCGATTGCCTTAGTTTGAGCGGTTGCCTTATTTTGAGCGGCCGTCTTAGTTTGAGCGGTTGCCTTAGTTTGAGCGGTTGCCTTAGTTTGAGGGGTTGCCTTAGTTTGAGCGGTTGCCTTAGTTTGAGCGTCCGCCTTAGTTTGAGCGGTTGCCTTAGTTTGAGCGGTTTCCTTTGTTTGAGGGGTTGCCTTAGTTTGAGCGGTTGCCTTAGTTTGATTGAACGCCTTAGTTTGAGCGGTTGCCTTAGTTTGAGCGGCTGCCTTAGTTTGAGCGGTTGCCTTAATTTGAGCGGTTGCCTTAGTTTGAGGGGTTGCCTTAGTTTGAGCGGTTGCCTTAGTTTGATTGACTGCCTTAGTTTGAGGGGATGCCTCAGTTTGAGGGGATGCATAGTTTGAGCGGTTGCCTTAGTTTGAGCGGTTGCCTTAGTTTGAGCAGTTGCCTTAGTTTGCTCGGCTGCCTTAGTTTGAGCGGTTGCCTTAGTTTGAGTGGCCGCCTTAGTTTGAGCGGTTGCCTAGGTTTGAGCGGCCGCCTTAGTTTGAGCGGCTGCCTTAGTTTGAGCGGTTGCCTTAGTTAGAGCGGTTGCCTAAGTTTGAGCGGCCGCCTTAGTTTGAGCAGCTGCCTTAGTTTGAGCGGTTGCCTTAGTTTGAGCGTTTGCCTAAGTTTGAGCTGCCGCCTTAGTTTGAGCGCCTGCCTTAGTTTGAGCGGCTGCCTTAGTTTGAGCGGTTGCCTAAGTTTGAGGGGCCGCCTTAGTTTGAGCGGCTGCCTTAGTTGGAGCGGTTGCCTAAGTTTGAGCGGCCGCCTTCGTTTGAGCGGCTGCCTTAGTTTGAGCGGTTGCCTTAGTTTGAGCGGCTGCCTTAGTTTGAGCGTTTGCCTTAGTTTGAGCGGCTGCCTTATTTTGAACGGTTGCCTTAGTTTGAGCGGCTGCCTTAGTTTGCGCGGTTGCCTTAGTTTGAGCGGTTGCCTCAGTTTGAGCGGTTGCCTAAGTTTGAGCGGCAGCCGTAGTTTGTGCGGCTGCCTTAGATTGGGCGGCTGCCTTAGTTTGAGCGGCCTCCTTTGTTTGAGCAGCTGCCTCAGTTTTAGCGGTTGCCTTAGTTTGAGCGGTTGCCTTAGTTTGAGCGGTTGCCTTAGTTTGAGCGGATGCCTTGGTTTGAGCGGTTGCCTTAGTTTGAGCGGCTGCCTTAGTTTGAGCGGTTGCCTAAGTTTGAGCGGATGCCTTGGTTTGAGCGGTTGCCTTAGTTTGAGCGGTTGCCTTAGTTTGAGGGGTTGCCTAAGTTTGAGCGGCCGCATTAGTTGGAGCAGATGCCTTAGTTTGAGCGATTGCCTTAGTTTGAGCGGTTGCCTTAGTTTGAGCGGATGCCTTGGTTTGAGCGGTTGCCTTAGTTTGAGCGGTTGCCTAAGTTTGAGCGGTTGCCTTAGTTTGAGCGGTTGCCTTAGTTTGAGCGGTTGCCTTAGTTTGAGCGGTTGCCTTAGTTTGAGCGGATGCCTTGGTTTGAGCGGTTGCCTTAGTTTGAGCGGTTGCCTTAGTTTGAGCGGTTGCCTAAGTTTGAGCGGCCGCATTAGTTGGAGCAGATGCCTTAGTTTGAGCGATTGCCTTAGTTTGAGCGGTTGCCTTAGTTTGAGCGGCCGTCTTAGTTTGAGCGGTTGCCTTAGTTTGAGCGGTTGCCTTAGTTTGAGGGGTTGCCTTAGTTTGAGCGGTTGCCTTAGTTTGAGCGTCCGCCTTAGTTTGAGCGGTTGCCTTAGTTTGAGCGGTTGCCTTTGTTTGAGCGGTTGCCTAAGTTTGAGCGGCCGCCTTAGTTTGAGCGGCTGCCTTAGTTTGAGCGGTTGCCTTAGTTTGAGCGGGCGCCTTAGTTTGAGCGGTTGCCTTAGTTTGAGCGGTTGTCTAAGTTTGAGCGGCAGCCTTAGTTTGAGCGGCTGCCTTAGATTGGGCGGCTGCCTTAGTTTGAGCGGCCGCCTTTGTTTGAGCAGCTGCCTCATATTGAGCGGTTGCCTTAATTTGAGGGGATGCCTTAATTTTAGCGGTTGCCTTAGTTTGAGCGGATGCCTTAGTTTGAGCGGCCGCCTTAGTGTGAGCGGTTGCCTTAGTTTGAGCGGTTGCCTTAGTTTGAGCATTTGGCTTAATTTGAGGGGATGCCTTTATGTGAGCGGTTGCCTTAGTTTGAGCGGATGCCTTACTTTGAGCGGCCGCCTTAGTTTGAGCGGTTGCCTTAGTTTGAGCGGTTGCCTTAGTTTGAGCGGTTGCCTTAGTCTGAGCTGATGCCTTAGTTTGAGCGGTTGCCTTAGTTTGAGCGGTTGCCTAAGTATGAGCGGCCGTCTTAGTTTGAGCGGTTGCCTTAGTTTGAGCAGTTGCCTTAGTTTCAGGGGTTGCCTTAGTTTGAGCGGTTGCCTTAGTTTGAGCGTCCGCCTTAGTTTGAGCGGTTGCCTTAGTTTGAGCGGTTGCCTTTGTTTGAGCTGTTGCCTAAGTTTGAGCGGCCGCCTTAGTTTGAGCGGATGCCTTCGTTTGAGCGGCTGCCTTAGTTTGAGCGGTTGCCTTAGTTTGAGCGGCTGCCTTAGTTTGAGCGTTTGCCTTAGTTTGAGCGGCTGCCTTATTTTGAACGGTTGCCTTAGTTTGAGCGGCTGCCTCAGTTTGAGCGGTTGCCTTAGTTTGAGCGGTTGCCTCAGTTTGAGCGGTTGCCTAAGTTTGAGCGGCAGCCTTAGTTTGAGCGGCTGCCTTAGATTGGGCGGCTGCCTTAGTTTGAGCGGCCGCCTTTGTTTGAGCAGCTGCCTCAGTTTTAGCGGTTGCCTTAATTTGAGGGGATGCCTTAATTTGAGCGGTTGCCTTAGTTTGAGCGGATGCCTTAGTTTGCGCGGCCGCCTTAGTTTGAGCGGTTGCCTTAGTTTGAGCGGTTGTCTTAGTTTGAGCGGTTGCCTTAGTTTGAGCGGTTGGCTTAATTTGCGGAGATGCCTTAATGTGAGCGGTTGCCTTAGTTTGAGCGGATGCCTTACTTTGAGCGGCCGCCTTAGTTTGAGCGGTAGCCTTAGTTTGAGCGGTTGCCTTAGTTTGAGCGGTTGCCTTAGTTTGAGCGGATGCCTTGGTTTGAGCGGTTGCCTTAGTTTGAGCGGATGCCTTAGTTTGAGCGGTTGCCTTAGTTTGAGCGGTTGCCTAAGTTTGAGCGGCCGCCTTAGTTGGAGCAGATGCCTTATTTTGAGCGATTGCCTTACTTTGAGCGGTTGCCTTAGTTTGAGCGGCCGTCTTAGTTTGAGCGGTTGCCTTAGTTTGAGCGGTTGCCTTAGTTTGAGGGGTTGCCTTAGTTTGAGCGGTTGCCTTAGTTTGAGCGTCCGCCTTAGTTTGAGCGGTTGCCTTAGTTTGAGCGGTTGCCTTTGTTTGACCGGTTGCCTTAGTTTGAGCGGCTGCCTTAGTTTGAGCGGTTGCCTTAGTTTGAGCGGGCGCCTTAGTTTGAGCGGTTGCCTTAGTTTGAGCGGTTGCCTAAGTTTGAGCGGCAGCCTTAGTTTCAGCGGCTGCCTTAGATTGGGCGGCTGCCTTAGTTTGAGCGGCCGCCTTTGTTTGAGCAGCTGCCTCATATTGAGCGGTTGCCTTAATTTGAGGGGATGCCTTAATTTGAACGGTTGCCTTAGTTTGAGCGGATGCCTTAGTTTGAGCGGCCGCCTTAGTGTGAGCGGTTGCCTTAGTTTGAGCGGTTGCCTTAGTTTGAGCATTTGGCTTAATTTGAGGGGTTGCCTTAATGTGAGCGGTTGCCTTAGTTTGAGGGGATGCCTTAGTTTGAGGGGCCGCCTTAGTTTGAGCGGTTGCCTTAGTTTGAGCGGTTGCCTTAGTTTGAGCGGTTGCCTTAGTTTGAGCGGTTGCCTTAGTTTGAGCGGATGCCTTAGTTTGAGCTGTTGCCTTAGTTTGAGCGGTTGCCTAAGTATGAGCGGCCGCCTTAGTTGGAGCAGATGCCTTAGTTTGAGCGATTGCCTTAGTTTGAGCGGTTGCCTTAGTTTGAGCGGCCGTCTTAGTTTGAGCGGTTGCCTTAGTTTGAGCGGTTGCCTTAGTTTGAGGGGTTGCCTTAGTTTGAGCGGTTGCCTTAGTTTGAGCGTCCGCATTAGTTTGAGCGGTTGCCTTAGTTTGAGCGGTTGCCTTTGTTTGAGCTGTTGCCTAAGTTTGAGCGGCCGCCTTAGTTTGAGCGGCTGCCTTAGTTTGAGCGGTTGCCTTAGTTTGAGCGGGCGCCTTAGTTTGAGCGTGCGCCTTAGTTTGAGCGGCTGCCTTAGTTTGAGCGGTTGCCTTAGTTTGAGCGGTTGCCTTAGTTTGAGCGGCTGCCTAAGTTTGAGCGGCCGCCTTAGTTTGAGCGGCTGCCTTAGTTTGAGCGGTTGCCTTAGTTTGAGCGGCCGCCTTATTTTGAGCGGCTGCCTTAGTTTGAGGGGCTGCCTTAGTTTGAGCAGTTGCCTGAGTTTGAGGGGATGCCTTAATTTGAGGGGTTGCCTTAGTTTGAGGGGTTGCCTGAGTTTGAGGGGTTGCCTTAGTTTGAGGGGTTGGCTTAGTTTGAGGTGTTGCCTTCCTTTGAGGGACTGCCTTAGTTTGAGCTATTGCCTTAGTTTGAGGGGTTGCCTTAGGTTGAGCGGTTGACTTAGTTTGAGGGGTTGCCTTCCTTTGAGGGACTGCCTTAGTTTGAGCTATTGCCTCAGTTTGAGCGGTTTCCTCAGTTTGAGAGTCTGCCTTAGTTTGAGCAGTTGCCTGAGTTTGAGGGGATGCCTTAGTTTGAGGGGTTGCCTTAGTTTGAGGGGTTGCCTGAGTTTGAGGGGTTGCCTTAGTTTGAGCGGTTGCCTTAGTTTGAGGGGTTGCCTTCCTTTGAGCGGTTGCCTTTGTTTGAGCGGCTGCCTTAGTTTGAGGAGATGCCTTAGTTTGAGGGGTTGCCTGAGTTTGAGGGGTTGCCTAAGTTTGAGCGTTTGCCTTAGTTTGAGGGGTTGCCTTAGTTTCAGGGTTTGCCTTCCTTTGAGCAGTTGCCTTAGTTTGAGGGGTTGCCTTAGCTTGAGCGGTTGCCTTAGTTTGAGGTGTTGCCTTAGCTTGAGCGGTTGCCTTAGTTTGAGGGGTTGCTTTAGTTTGAGTGGTTGCCTTATATTGAGGGGCTGCCATAGTTTGAGGGGTTGCCTTAGTTTGAGGGGTTGCCTTAGTTTGAGAGTCTGCCTTAGTTAGAGCGTTTGCCTCAGTTTGAGGTGTTGCCTTAGTTTGAGAGTCTGCCTTAGTTCGAGCGGTTGCTTAGTTTGAGGTGTTGCCTTAGTTTGAGGTGTTGCCTTATTTCGAGCGGTTGCCTTAGTTTGAGGTGTAGCCTTAGTTTGAGCGGTTGTCTTAGTTTGAGGTGTTGCCTTAGTTTGAGGGGCTGCCTTAGTTTGAGAGTCTGCCTTCGTTTGAGAGTCTGCCTTAGTTTGAGCGGTTGCCTTATTTTGAGCGGTTGCCTTATTTTGAGCTATTGCCTTAGATTTAGATTAGATTAGAGATACAGCACTGAAACAGGCCCTTCAGCCCACCGAGTCTGTGCCGACCATCAACCACCCATTTATACTAATCCTACACTAATCCCATATTCCTACCAAACATCGCCACCTGTCCCTATATTTCCCGACCACCTACCTATACTAGTGACAATTTATAATGGCCAATTTACCTATCAACCTGCAAGTCTTTTGGCTTGTGGGAGGAAACCGGAGCACCCGGAGAAAACCCACGCAGACACAGGGAGAACTTGCAAACTCCACACAGGCAGTACCCAGAATCGAACCCGGGTCCCTGGAGCTGTGAGGCTGCAGTGCTAACCACTGCGCCACTGTGCCGCACTTAGTTTGAGGGGTTGCCTTAGTTTGAGGGGCTGCCTTAGTCTGAGCGGTTGCCTTAGTTTGAGAGTCTGCCTTAGTTTGAGCGGTTGCCTTAGTTAGAGCGGTTGTCTTAGTTTGAGGTGTTGCCTTTGTTTGAGGTGCTGCCTTAGTTTGAGGGGCTGCCTTATTTCGAGCGGTTGCCTTAGTTGGAGGTGATGCCTTAGTTTGAGGTGTTGCCTTAGTTTGAGCAGCTGCCTTATTTTGAGCTATTGCCTTAGTTTGAGGGGTTGCCTTAGTTTGAGGGGCTGCCTTAGTTTGAGCGGTTGCCTTAGTTTGAGAGTCTGCCTTAGTTTGAGCGGTTGCCATAGTTAGAGTGGTTGCCTTAGTTTGAGGTGTTGCCTCAGATTGAGGGGTTGCCTTAGTTTGAGGGGTTGCCTTAGTTTGAGGGGTTGCCTTAGTTTGAGCGGCTGCCTGCGTTTGAGCGGCTTCCTTAGTTTGAGGGGTTGCATTAGTTTGAGCGTTTGCCTTAGTTTGAGGGGTTCCCTTAGTTTGAGCGGTTGCCTCAGTTTGAGAGTCTCCCTTAGTTTGAGCGGCTGCCTGAGTTTGAGGGGCTGCCTTAGTTTGAGCAGTTGCCTGATTTTGAGGGGATGCCTTAGTTTGAGGGGTTGCCTTAGTTTGAGGGGTTGCCTGAGTTTGAGGGGTTGCCTTAGTTTGAGGGGTTGCCTTAGTTTGAGGTGTTGCCTTCCTTTGAGCGGTTGCCTTTGTTTGAGCGGCTGCCTTAGTTTGAGGGGCTGCCTTAGTTTGAGCGGTTGCCTTAGTTTGAGGGGATGCCTTAGTTTGAGGGGTTGCCTGAGTTTGAGGGTTTGCCTTAGTTTGAGCGGTTGCCTTAGTTTGAGGGGTTGCCTTAGTTTCAGGGTTTGCCTTCCTTTGAGCGGTTGCCTTAGTTTGAGGGGTTGCCTTATCTTGAGCGGTTGCCTTAGTTTGAGGTGTTGCCTTAGATTGAGCGGTTGCCTTTGTTTGAGGTGTTGCCTTATTTGAGCGGTTGCCTTCGTTCGAGCGGTTGCCTCAGTTTGAGGTGTTGGCTTAGTTTGAGCCGTTGCCTTAGTTTGAGGGGTTGCTTTAGTTTGAGGTGTTGCCTTAGTTTGAGGGGTTGCCTTAGTTTGAGAGTCTGCCTTAGTTTGAGGTGTTGCCTTAGTTTGAGCTATTGCCTTAGTTTGTGGGGTTGCCTTAGTTTGAGCTATTGCCTTAGTTTGAGAGTCTGCCTTAGTTTGAGGTGTTGCCTTAGTTTGAGCTATTGCCTTAGTTTGAGGGGTTGCCTTAGTTTGAGCGGTTGCCTCAGTTTGAGAGTCTGCCTTATTTTGAGCGGTTGCCTTATTTTGAGGGGTTGCCTTAGTTTGAGGGGTTGCCTTAGTTTGAGGGGCTGCCTTAGGTTGAGCTGTTGCCTTAGTTTGAGTGACTGCCTTAGTTTGAGCGGCTGCCTTAGTTAGAGCGGTTGTCTTAGTTTGAGGTGTTGCCTTAGTTAGAGCGGTTGTCTTAGTTTGAAAGTCTGCCTCAGTTTGAGCGGTTGCCTTAGTTAGAGCGGTTGTCTTAGTTTGAGGTGTTGCCTTATTTTGAGCTGCTGCCTTAGTTTGAGCGGTTGCCTTAGTTTGAGCGGTTGCCTTAGTTTGAGCGGCTGCCTAAGTTTGAGCGGCCGCCTTAGTTTGAGCGGCTGCCTTAGTTTGAGCGGTTGCCTTAGTTAGAGCGGTTGTCTTAGTTTGAGGTGTTGCCTTAGTTTGAGGGGCTGCCTTAGTTTGAGCGGTTGCCTTAGTTAGAGCGGTTGTCTTAGTTTGAGGTGTTGCCTTAGTTTGAGGTGTTGCCTTATTTCGAGCGGTTGCCTTAGTTTGAGGTGTTGCCTTAGTTTGAGGGGCTGCCTTAGTCTGAGCGGTTGCCTTAGTTTGAGAGTCTGCCTTAGTTTGAGCGGTTGCCTTAGTTAGAGCGGTTGTCTTAGTTTGAGGGGCTGCCTTAGTCTGAGCGGTTGCCTTAGTTTGAGAGTCTGCCTTTGTTTGAGGGGCTGCCTTAGTTTGAGCGGTTGTCTTAGTTTGAGCTATTGCCTTAGTTGGAGGTGATGCCTTAGTTTGAGCGGTTGCCTTTGTTTGAGGTGTTGCCTTTGTTTGAGGGGCTGCCTTAGTTTGAGCGGTTGCCTTAGTTTGGGAGTCTGCCTCAGTTTGAGGGGTTGCCTTATTTTGAGCTATTGCCTTAGTTTGAGGGGTTGCCTTAGTTTGAGGGGCTGCCTTAGTTTGAGCGGTTGCCTTAGTTTGAGAGTCTGCCTTAGTTTGAGCGGTTGCCATAGTTAGAGCGGTTGCCTTAGTTTGAGGTGTTGCCTCAGATTGAGGGGTTGCCTTAGTTTGAGGGGTTGCCTTAGTTTGAGGGGTTGCCTTAGTTTGAGCGGCTGCCTGCGTTTGAGCGGCTGCCTTAGTTTGAGGGGTTGCATTAGTTTGAGCGTTTGCCTTAGTTTGAGGGGTTCCCTTAGTTTGAGCGGCTGCCTGAGTTTGAGGGGCTGCCTTAGTTTGAGCAGTTGCCTGATTTTGAGGGGATGCCTTAGTTTGAGGGGTTGCCTTAGTTTGAGGGGTTGCCTGAGTTTGAGGGGTTGCCTTAGTTTGAGGGGTTGCCTTAGTTTGAGGTGTTGCCTTCCTTTGAGCGGTTGCCTTTGATTGAGCGGCTGCCTTAGTTTGAGGGGCTGCCTTAGTTTGAGCGGTTGCCTTAGTTTGAGGGGATGCCTTAGTTTGAGCGGTTGCCTTAGTTTGAGGGGATGCCTTAGTTTGAGGGGTTGCCTGAGTTTGAGGGCTTGCCTTAGTTTGAGCGGTTGCCTTAGTTTGAGGGGCTGCCTTAGTTTGAGCGGTTGCCTTAGTTTGATAGTCTGCCTTAGTTTGAGCGGTTGCCTTATTTTGAGCGGTTGCCTTATTTTGAGCTATTGCCTTAGTTTGAGGGGTTGCCTTAGTTTGAGGGGCTGCCTTAGTCTGAGCGGTTGCCTTAATTTGAGAGTCTGCCTTAGTTTAAGCGGTTGCCTTAGTTAGAGCGGTTGTCTTAGTTTGAGGTGTTGCCTTTGTTTGAGCTGCTGCCTTAGTTTGAGGGGCTGCCTTATTTCGAGCGGTTGCCTTAGTTCGAGGTGATGCCTTAGTTTGAGCGGTTGCCTTAGTTTGAGGTGTTGCCTTAGTTTGAGCGGCTGCCTTATTTTGAGCTATTGCCTTAGTTTGAGGGGTTGCCTTAGTTTGAGGGGCTGCCTTAGTTTGAGCGGTTGCCTTAGTTTGAGAGTCTGCCTTAGTTTGAGCGGTTGCCATAGTTAGAGCGGTTGCCTTAGTTTGAGGTGTTGCCTCAGATTGAGGGGTTGCCTTAGTTTGAGGGGTTGCCTTAGTTTGAGGGGTTGCCTTAGATTGAGCGGCTGCCTGCGTTTGAGCGGCTGCCTTAGTTTGAGGGGTTGCATTAGTTTGAGCGTTTGCCTTAGTTTGAGGGGTTCCCTTAGCTTGAGCGGTTGCCTCAGTTTGAGAGTCTCCCTTAGTTTGAGCGGCTGCCTGAGTTTGAGGGGCTGCCTTAGTTTGAGCAGTTGCCTGTTTTTGAGGGGATGCCTTAGTTTGAGGGGTTGCCTTAGTTTGAGGGGTTGCCTGAGTTTGAGGGGTTGCCTTAGTTTGAGGGGTTGCCTTAGTTTGAGGTGTTGCCTTCCTTTGAGCGGTTGCCTTTGTTTGAGCGGCTGCCTTAATTTGAGGAGCTGCCTTAGGTTGAGCGGTTGCCTTAGTTTGAGGGGATGCCTTTGTTTGAGCGGTTGCCTTAGTTTGAGGGGATGCCTTAGTTTGAGGGGTTGCCTGAGTTTGAGGGGTTGCCTTAGTTTGAGGGGTTGCCTTAGTTTCAGGGTTTGCCTTCCTTTGAGCGGTTGCCTTAGTTTGAGGGGTTGCCTTATCTTGAGCGGTTGCCTTAGTTTGAGGGGTTGTTTTAGTTTGAGTGGTTTCCTTAGATTGAGGGGCTGCCAAAGTTTGAGGAGTTGCCTTAGTTTGAGGGGAAGCCTTAGTTTGAGCGGCTGCCTTAGTTTGAGGGGTTGCCTTAGTTTGAGAGTCTGCCTTAGTTTGAGCGTTTGCCTTAGTTTGATGTGTTGCCTTATTTTGAGCGGTTGCCTTTGTTTGAGGTGTTGCCTGAGTTTGAGCGGTTGCCTCAGTTTGAGCGGTTCCCTTAGTTTGAGCGGTTGCCTTAGTTTGAGCGGTTGCCTTTGATTGAGGTGTTGCCTTAGTTTGAGGGGTTGCCTTAGTTTGAGAGTCTGCCTTAGTTTGAGGTGTTGCCTTATTTCGAGCGGTTGCCTTAGTTTGAGGTGTTGCCTTAGTTTGAGCGGTTGCCTTAGTTTGAGGTATTGCCTTAGTTTGAGGTGTTGCCTTAGTTTGAGGGGCTGCCTTAGTTTGAGCGGTTGCCTCAGTTTGAGAGTCTGCCTTATTTTGAGCGGTTGCCTTATTTTGAGCGGTTGCCTTAGTTTGAGCGGCCGCCTTAGGTTGAGCTGTTGCCTTAGTTTGAGAGACTGCCTTAGTTTGAGCGGCTGCCTTAGTTCGAGCGGTTGTCTTAGTTTGAGGTGTTGCCTTAGTTAGAGCGGTTGTCTTAGTTTGAGAGTCTGCCTCAGTTTGAGCGGTTGCCTTAGTTAGAGCGGTTGTCTTAGTTTGAGGTGTTGCCTTATTTTGAGCGGCTGCCTTAGTTTGAGCGGCTGCCTTAGTTTGAGCGGTTGCCTTAGTTTGAGCGGTTGCCTTAGTTTGAGCGGCTGCCTAATTTTGAGCGGCCGCCTTAGTTTGAGCGGCTGCCTTAGTTTGAGCGGTTGCCTTAGTTTGAGCGGCCGCCTTATTTTGAGCGGCTGCCTTAGTTTGAGGGGCTGCCTTAGTTTGAGCAGTTGCCTGAGCTTGAGGGGATGCCTTAATTTGAGGGGTTGCCTTAGTTTGAGGGGTTGCCTGAGTTTGAGGGGTTGCCTTAGTTTGAGGGGTTGGCTTAGTTTGAGGTGTTGCCTTCCTTTGAGGGACTGCCTTAGTTTGATCTATTGCCTTAGTTTGAGGGGTTGCCTTAGGTTGAGCGGTTGCCTGAGTTTGAGGGGTTGCCTTAGTTTGAGGGGTTGGCTTAGTTTGAGGTGTTGCCTTACTTTGAGGGACTGCCTTAGTTTGAGCTATTGCCTCAGTTTGAGCGGTTGCCTCAGTTTGAGAGTCTGCCTTAGTTTGAGCGGCTGCCTTAGTTTGAGGGGCTGCCTTAGTTTGAGCAGTTGCCTGAGTTTGAGGGGTTGCCAGAGTTTGAGGGGTTGCCTTAGTTTGAGCGGTTGCCTTAGTTTGAGGGGTTGCCTTCCTTTGAGCGGTTGCCTTTGTTTGAGCGGCTGCCTTAGTTTGAGGGGATGCCTTAGTTTGAGGGGTTGTCTGAGTTTGAGGGGTTGCCTAAGTTTGAGCGTTTGCCTTATTTTGAGGGGTTGCCTTAGTTTCAGGGTTTGCCTTCCTTTGAGCGGTTGCCTTAGTTTGAGGGGTTGCCTTAGCTTGAGCGGTTGCCTTAGTTTGAGGGGTTGCCTTAGCTTGAGCGGTTGCCTTAGTTTGAGGGGTTGCTTTAGTTTGAGTGGTTGCCTTATATTGAGCGGCTGCCATAGTTTGAGGGGTTGCCTTAGTTTGAGGGGTTACCTTAGTTTGAGCGGCTGCCTTAGTTTGAGGGGTTGCCTTAGTTTGAGAGTCTGCCTTAGTTTGAGCGTTTGCCTTAGTTTGAGGTGTTGCCTTAGTTTGAGAGTCTGCCTTAGTTCGAGCGGTTGCTTAGTTTGAGGTGTTGCCTTAGTTTGAGGTGTTGCCTTATTTCGAGCGGTTGCCTTAGTTTGAGGTGTTGCCTTAGTTTGAGCGGTTGTCTTAGTTTGAGGTGTTGCTTTAGTTTGAGGGGCTGCCTTAGTTTGAGCGGTTGCCTTAGTTTGAGAGTCTGCCTTAGTTTGAGCGGTTGCCTTATTTTGAGCGGTTGCCTTATTTTGAGCTATTGCCTTAGTTTGAGGGGTTGCCTTAGTTTGAGGGGCTGCCTTAGTCTGAGCGGTTGCCTTAGTTTGAGAATCTGCCTTAGTTTGAGAGGTTGCCTTAGTTAGAGCGGTTGTCTTAGTTTGAGGTGTTGCCTTTGTTTGAGGGGCTGCCTTAGTTTGAGCGGTTGCCTTAGTTTGAGGTGTTGCCTTTGTTTGAGGGGCTGCCTTAGTTTGAGCGGTTGCCTTAGTTTGGGAGTCTGCCTCAGTTTGAGGGGTTGCCTTATTTTGAGCTATTGCCTTAGTTTGAGGGGTTGCCTTAGTTTGAGGGGCTGCCTTAGTTTGAGCGGTTGCCTTAGTTTGAGAGTCTGCCTTAGTTTGAGCGGTTGCCATAGTTAGAGCGGTTGCCTTAGATTGAGGTGTTGCCTCAGATTGAGGGGTTGCCTTAGTTTGAGGGGTTGCCTTAGTTTGAGGGGTTGCCTTAGTTTGAGCGGCTGCCTGCGTTTGAGCGGCTGCCTTAGTTTGAGGGGTTGCATTAGTTTGAGCGTTTGCCTTAGTTTGAGTGGTTCCCTTAGTTTGAGCGGTTGCCTCAGTTTGAGAGTCTCCCATAGTTTGAGCGGCTGCCTGAGTTTGAGGGGCTGCCTTAGTTTGAGCAGTTGCCTGATTTTGAGGGGATGCCTTAGTTTGAGGGGTTGCCTTAGTTTGAGGGGTTGCCTGAGTTTGAGGGGTTGCCTTAGTTTGAGGGGTTGCCTTAGTTTGAGGTGTTGCCTTCCTTTGAGCGGTTGCCTTTGTTTGAGCGGCTGCCTTAGTTTGAGGGGCTGCCTTAGTTTGAGCGGTTGCCTTAGTTTGAGGTGTTGCCTTTGTTTGAGGGGCTGCCTTAGTTTGAGCGGTTGCCTTAGTTTGGGAGTCTGCCTCAATTTGAGGGGTTGCCTTATTTTGAGCTATTGCCTTAGTTTGAGGGGTTGCCTTAGTTTGAGGGGCTGCCTTAGTTTGAGCGGTTGCCTTAGTTTGAGAGTCTGCCTTAGTTTGAGCGGTTGCCATAGTTAGAGCGGTTGCCTTAGTTTGAGGTGTTGCCTCAGATTGAGGGGTTGCCTTAGTTTGAGGGGTTGCCTTAGTTTGAGGGGTTGCCTTAGTTTGAGCGGCTGCCTGCGTTTGAGCGGCTGCCTTAGTTTGAGGGGTTGCATTAGTTTGAGCGTTTGCCTTAGTTTGAGTGGTTCCCTTAGTTTGAGCGGTTGCCTCAGTTTGAGAGTCTCCCATAGTTTGAGCGGCTGCCTGAGTTTGAGGGGCTGCCTTAGTTTGAGCAGTTGCCTGATTTTGAGGGGATGCCTTAGTTTGAGGGGTTGCCTTAGTTTGAGGGGTTGCCTGAGTTTGAGGGGTTGCCTTAGTTTGAGGGGTTGCCTTAGTTTGAGGTGTTGCCTTCCTTTGAGCGGTTGCCTTTGTTTGAGCGGCAGCCTTAGTTTGAGGGGCTGCCTTAGTTTGAGCGGTTGCCTTAGTTTGAGGGGATGCCTTAGTTTGAGCGGTTGCCTTTGTCTGAGGGGATGCCTTTGTTTGAGGGGTTGCCTGAGTTTGAGGGGTTGCCTTAGTTTGAGCGGTTGCCTTAGTTTGAGGGGTTGCCTTAGTTTCAGGGTTTGCCTTCCTTTGAGCGGTTGCCTTAGTTTGAGGGGTTGCCTTATCTTGAGCGGTTGCCTTAGTTTGAGGGGTTGTTTTAGTTTGAGTGGTTGCCTTAGATTGAGGGGCTGCCATAGTTTGAGGGGTTGCCTTAGTTTGAGGGGTTGCCTTAGTTTGAGAGTCTGCCTTAGTTTGAGCGGTTGCCTTTGTTTGAGGTGTTGCCTCAGTTTGAGGGGTTGCCTTAGTTTTGAGCGGTTGCCTCAGTTTGAGTTGTTCCCTTAGTTTGAGCGGTTGCCTTAGTTTGAGGGGATGCCTTAGTTTGAGCGGTTGCCTTAGTTTGAGGGGATGCCTTAGTTTTAGCGGTTGCCTTAGTTTGAGCGGTTGCCTTCGTTTGAGCGGTTGCCTTAGTTTTAGGGGATGCCTTAATTTGAGCGGTTGCCTCAATTAGAGGGGATGCCTTAGTTTGAGCGGTTGCCTTTGTTTGAGGGGTTGCCTGAGTTTGAGCGGTTGTCTTTGTTTGAGCGGCTGCCTTAGTTTGAGGGGCTGCCTTAGTTTGAGCGGTTGCCTTAGTTTGAGGGGTTGCCTGAGTTTGAGGGGTTGCCTTAGTTTGAGCGTTTGCCTTAGTTTGAGAGGTTGCCTTAGTTTGAGGGGTTGCCTTAGCTTGAGCGGTTGCCTTAGTTTGAGGGGTTGCTTTAGTTTGAGTGGTTGCCTTAGATTGAGGGGCTGCCATAGTTTGAGGGGTTGCCTTAGTTTGAGGGGTTGCCATAGTTTGAGCGGATGCCTTAGTTTGAGGGGTTGCCTTAGTTTGAGAGTCTGCCTTAGTTTGAGCGTTTGCCTTAGTTTGAGGTGTTGCCTTAGTTTGAGCGGTTGCCTTAGTTCGAGCGGTTGCCTTAGTTTGAGGTGTTGCCTTAGTTTGAGCGGTTGCCTCAGTTTGAGAGTCTGCCTTAGTTTGAGAGTCTGCCTTAGTTCGAGCGGTTGCCTTAGTTTGAGCGGTTGCCTTAGCATGAGCGGCTGCCTTATTTCGAGTGGTTGCCTTAGTTTGAGGTGTTGCCTTAGTTTGAGGGGTTGCCTTAGTTTGAGAGTCTGCCTTAGTTCGAGCGGTTGCCTTAGTTTGAGCGGTTGCCTTAGTATGAGCGGCTGCCTTATTTCGAGCGGTTGCCTTATTTTGAGGTGTTGCCTTAGTTTGAGCGGTTGCCTTAGTTTGAGGTGTTGCCTTATTTCGAGCGGTTGCCTTAGTTTGAGCTGTTGCCTTAGTTTGAGCTATTGCCTTAGTTTGAGGTGTTGCCTTAGTTTGAGCGGTTGCCTTAGTTTGAGGTGTTGCCTTATTTCGAGCGGTTGCCTTAGTTTGAGGTGTTGCCTTAGTTTGAGCGGTTGCCTTAGTTTGAGGTGTTGCCTTAGTTTGTGGGGCTGCCTTAGTTTGAGCGGTTGCCTTAGTTTGAGATTCGGCCTTAGTTTGAGCGGTTGCCTTAGTTTGAGAGTCTGCCTTTGTTTGAGGGGCTGCCTTAGTTTGAGCAGTTGCCTTAGTTTGAGAGTCTGCCTTTGTTTGAGCGGCTGCCTTAGTTGGAGCGTTTGTCTTAGTTTGAGGTGTTGCTTTAGTTTGAGGGGTTGCCTTAGTTTGAGGGGCTGCCTTAGTTTGAGCAGTTGCCTTAGTTTGAGAGTCTGCCTTAGTTTGAGTGGTTGCCTTAGTTTGAGGGGCTGCCTTAGTTTGAGCGGTACCCTAAGTTTGAGGGTCTGCTTTAGTTTGAGCTGTTGCCTTATTTTGAGCGGTTGCCTTTGTTAGAGCGGTTGCCTTAGTTTGAGGGGTTGCCTTAGTTTGAGGGGTTGCCTTAGTGTGAGCGGCTACCTCAGTTTGTGCGTTTGCCTTAGTTTGGGAGTCTGCCTCAGTTTGAGCGGTTGACTGATTTTGAGCGGTTGCCTTATTTTGAGCTATTGCCTTAGTTTGATGGGTTGCCTTACTTTGAGGGGCTGCCTTAGTTTGAGCGGTTGCCTTAGTTTGAGAGCCTGCCTTAGTTTGAGCGGTTGCCTTAGTTAGAGCGGCTGTCTTCGTTTGAGGTGTTGCCTTAGTTTGAGGGGTTGACTTAGTTTGAGGGGCTGCCTTAGTTTGAGCGGCTGCCTTAGTTTGAGGGGTTGCCTTAGTTTGAGCATTTGCCTTAGTTTGAGCGGCTGCCTTAGTTTGAGGGGCTGCCTTAGTTTGAGCAGTTGCCTGATTTTGAGGGGATGCCTTAGTTTGAGGGGTTGCCTTAGTTTGAAGGGTTGCCTGAGTTTGAGGGGTTGCCTTAGTTTGAGGGGTTGCCTTAGTTTGAGGGGTTGCCTTCCTTTGAGCGGTTGCCTTTGTTTGAGCGGCTGCCTTAGTTTGAGGGGCTGCCTTAGTTTGAGCGGTTGCCTTAGTTTGATGGGATGCCTTAGTTTGAGAGGTTGCCTTAGTTTGAGGGGATGCCTTAGTTTGAGGGTTTGCCTGAGTTTGAGGGGTTGCCTCAGTTTGAGCGGTTGCCTTAGTTTGAGGTGTTGCCTTAGTTTCAGGGTTTGCCTTCCTTTGAGCGGTTGCCTTAGTTTGAGGGGTTGCCTTAGTTTGAGCGGCTGCCTTAGTTTGAGAGTTTGCGTTAGTTTGAGGTGTTGCCTTAGTTTGAGCGGTTGCCTTTGTTTGAGGTGTTGCCTTATTTTGAGGGGTTGCCTTAGTTTGAGCGGTTGCCTTAGTTCGAGCGGTTGCCTCAGTTTGAGGTGTTGCCTTAGTTTGAGCGGTTGCCTCAGTTTGAGCGGTTCCCTTAGTTTGAGCGGTTGCCTTAGTTTGAGCGGTTGCCTTTGTTTGAGGTGTTGCCTTAGTTTGAGGGGTTACCTTAGTTTGAGAGTCTGCCTTAGTTCGACCGGTTGCCTTTGTTTGAGCGGTTGCCTTACTTTGAGCGGTTGCCTTATTTCGAGCGGCTGACTTAGTTTGAGGGGTTGCCTCAGTTTGAGCGGTTGCCTTAGTTTGAGCGACGCCTCAGTTTGAGCGGCTGCCTTAGATTGAGGGGCTGCCTTAGTTTGAGCGGTTGCCTTAGTTTGAGCAGCTGCCTCAGTTTGAGCGGTTTCCTTAGTTTGAGTGGCTGCCTTAGTTTGAGCGGTTGCCTTACTTTGAGCGGTTGCCTTAGTTTGAGGGGATGCCTTAGTTTGAGGGGTTGCCTGAGTTTGAGGGGTTGCCTTAGTTTGAGCGTTTGCCTTAGTTTGAGGGGTTGCCTTAGTTTCAGGGTTTGCCTTCCTTTGAGCGGTTGCCTTAGATTGAGGGGTTGCCTTAGCTTGAGCGGTTCCCTTAGTTTGAGGGGTTGCCTTCGCTTGAGCGGTTGCCTTAGTTTGAGGGGTTGCTTTAGTTTGAGTGGTTGCCTTAGATTGAGGGGCTGCCATAGTTTGAGGGGTTGCCTTAGTTTGAGGGGTTGCCATAGTTTGAGCGGATGCCTTAGTTTAAGGGGTTGCCTTAGTTTGAGAGTCTGCCTTAATTTGAGCGTTTACCTTAGTTTGAGGTGTTGCCTTAGTTTGAGCGGTTGCCTCAGTTTGAGCGGTTGCCTTAGTTCGAGCGGTTGCCTTAGTTTGAGGTGTTGCCTTAGTTTGAGCGGTTGCCTCAGTTTCAGCGGTTGCCTTCGCTTGAGCGGTTGCCTTAGTTTGAGGGGTTGCTTTAGTTTGAGTGGTTGCCTTAGATTGAGGGGCTGCCATAGTTTGAGGGGTTGCCTTAGTTTGAGGGGTTGCCATAGTTTGAGCGGATGCCTTAGTTTAAGGGGTTGCCTTAGTTTGAGAGTCTGCCTTAGTTTGAGCGTTTACCTTAGTTTGAGGGGTTGCCTTAGTTTGAGAGTCTGCCTTAGTTCGAGCGGTTGCCTTAGTTTGAGCGGTTGCCTTAGTTTGAGGTGTTGCCTTAGTTTGAGTTGTTGCTTAGTTTGAGCGCTTGCCTTAGTTTGAGCGGTTGACTTCGTTTGAGCGGTTGCCTTAGTTTGAGGGGATGCCTTAATTTGAGCGGTTGCCTCAATTAGAGGGGATGCCTTAGTTTGAGCGGTTGCCTTAGTTTGAGGGGTTGCATGAGTTTGAGGGGTTGCCTTAGTTTGAGGGGTTGCCTTAGTTTGAGGTGTTGCCTTCCTTTGAGAGGTTGCCTTTGTTTGAGCGGCTGCCTTAGTTTGAGGGGCTGCCTTAGTTTGAGCGGTTGCCTTAGTTTGAGGGGATGCCTTAGTTTGAGGGGTTGCCTGAGTTTGAGGGGTTGCCTTAGTTTGAACGTTTGCCTTAGTTTGAGGGGTTGCCTTAGATTCAGGGTTTGCCTTCATTTGAGCGGTTGCCTTCGTTTGAGGGGTTGCCTTAGCTTGAGCGGTTGCCTTCGTTTGAGGGGTTGCCTTAGCTTGAGCCGTAGCCTTAGTTTGAGGGGTTGCTTTAGTTTGAGTTGTTGCCTTAGATTGAGGGGCTGCCATAGTTTGAGGGGTTGCCTTAGTTTGAGGGGTTGCCATAGTTTGAGCGGATGCCTTAGTTTGAGGGGTTGCCTTAGTTTGAGAGTCTGCCTTAGTTCGAGCGGTTGCCTTAGTTTGAGGTGTTGCCTTAGTTGGAGCGGTTGCCTTAGTTCGAGCGGTTGCCTTAGTTTGAGGTGCTGCCTTAGTTTGAGCGGTTGCCTTGGTTTGAGCGGTTGCCTTGGTTTGTGCGGTTGCCTTGGTTTGAGCGGTTTCCTTTGTTTGAGGTGTTGCCTTAGTTTGATGTGTTGCCTTAGTTTGAGCGGTTGCCTTATTTCGAGCGGTTGCCTTATTTCGAGCGGTTGCCTTATTTCGAGCGGTTGCCTTAGTTTGAGGTGTTGCCTTAGTTTGAGCGGTTGCCTTAGTTTGAGCGGTTGCCTTAGTTTGTGGGGCTGCCTTAGTTTGAGCGGTTGCCTTAGTTTGAGAGTCTGCCTTATTTTGAGCGGTTGCCTGATTTTGAGCTATGGCCTTAGTTTGAGGTGTTGCCTTAGTTTGAGTGGTTGCCTTTGTTTGAGGTGTTGCCTTATTTTGAGGGGTTGCCTTAGTTTGAGGGGTTGCCTTAGTTTGAGCGGCTGCCTTATTTCGAGCGGTTGCCTTAGTTTGAGGTGTTGCCTTAGTTTGTGCAGTTGCCTTAGTTTGAGGTGTTGCCTTAGTTTGAGCAGTTGCCTTAGTTTGAGGGGCTGCCTTAATTTGAGCGGTTGCCTTAGTTTGAGAGTCTGCCTTATTTTGAGCGGTTGCCTGATTTTGAGCTATGGCCTTAGTTTGAGGGGCTGCCTTAGTTCGATCGGTTGCCTTTGTTTGAGCGGTTGCCTTAGTTTGAGCGGTTGCCTTATTTCGAGCGGCTGACTTAGTTTGAGGGGTTGCCTCAGTTTGAGCGGTTGCCTCAGTTTGAGGGGCTGCCTTAGTTTGAGCGGTTGCCTTAGTTTGAGCAGCTGCCTCAGTTTGAGCGGTTGCCTTAGTTTGAGGGGCTGCCTTAGTTTGAGGGGTTGCCTTACTTTGAGCGGTTGCCTTAGTTTGAGGGGATGCCTTAGTTTGAGGGGTTGCCTGAGTTTGAGGGGTTGCCTTAGTTTGAGCGTTTGCCTTAGTTTGAGGGGTTGCCTTAGTTTCAGGGTTTGCCTTCCTTTGAGCGGTTGCCTTAGTTTGAGGGGTTGCCTTAGCTTGAGCGGTTGCCTTAGTTTGAGGGGTTGTCTTAGCTTGAGCGGTTGCCTTAGTTTGAGGGGTTGCTTTAGTTTGAGTGGTTGCCTTAGATTGAGGGGCTGCCATAGTTTGAGGGGTTGCCTTAGTTTGAGGGGTTGCCATAGTTTGAGCGTTTGCCTTAGTTTGAGGGGTTGCCTTAGCTTGAGCGGTTGCCTTAGTATGAGCGGCTGCCTTATTTCGAGCGGTTGCCTTAGTTTGAGGTGTTGCCTTAGTTTGAGCGGTTGCCTTAGTTTGAGGTGTTGCCTTAGTTTGTGGGGCTGCCTTAGTTTGAGCGGTTGCCTTAGTTTGAGAGTCTGCCTTAGTTTGAGTGGTTGCCTTAGTTAGAGCGGTTGTCTTAGTTTGAGGTGTTGCCTTAGTTTGAGTGGCTGCTTTAGTTTGAGCTGTTGCCTTATTTTGAGCGGTTGCCTTAGTTAGAGCGGTTGCCTTAGTTTGAGGTGTTGACTTAGTTTGAGCGGCTGCCTTAGTTTGAGCGGTTGCCTTAGTTTGGGAGTCTGCCTCAGTTTGAGCGGTTGCCTTATTTTGAGCGGTTGCCTTACTTTGAGCTATTGCCTTAGTTTGAGGGGTTGCCTTAGTTTGAGGGGCTGCCTTAGTTTGCGCGGTTGCCTTAGTTAGAGCGGTTGTCTTCGTTTGAGGTGTTGCCTTAGTTTGAGGGGTTGACTTAGTTTGAGGGGCTACCTTAGTTTGAGCGGTTGCCTTAGTTTGAGAGTCTGCCTTAGTTTGAGCGGTTGCCTTAGTTAGAGCGGTTGCCTTAGTTTGAGGTGTTGCCTCAGATTGAGGGGTTGCCTTAGTTTGAGGGGTTGCCTTAGTTTGAGGGGTTGCCTTAGTTTGAGCGGCTGCCTTAGTTTGAGCGGCTGCCTTAGCTTGATGGGTTGCCTTAGTTTGAGCATTTGCCTTAGTTTGAGGGGTTGCCTTAGTTTGAGCGGTTGCCTGATTTTGAGGGGATGCCTTAGTTTGAGGGGTTGCCTTAGTTTGAGTGCTTGCCTTAGATTGAGGGGCTGCCATAGTTTGAGGGGTTGCCTTAGTTTGAGGGGTTGCCATAGTTTGAGCAGATGCCTTAGTTTGAGGGGTTGCCTTAGTTTGAGAGTCTGCCTGAGTTCGAGCGGTTGCCTTAGTTTGAGGTGTTGCCTTTGTTTGAGCGGTTTCCTTTGTTTGAGGGATTGCCTTAGTTTGAGAGTCTGCATTAGTTCGAGCGGTTGCCTTAGTTTGAGGTGTTGCCTTAGTTTGAGGGGTTGCCTTAGTATGAGCGGCTGCCTTATTTCTAGCGGTTGCCTTAGTTTGAGGTGTTGCCTTAGTTTGAGGTGTTGCCTTAGTTTGAGGTGTTGCCTTAGTTTGAGAGTCTGCCTTATTTCGTGCGGTTGCCTTAGTTTGAGGTGTTGCCTTAGTTTGAGGTGTTGCCTTAGTTTGAGGTGTTGCCTTAGTATGAGCGGCTGCCTTATTTCGAGCGGTTGCCTTAGTTTGAGGTGTAGCCTTAGTTTGAGGTGTTGCCTTAGTTTGAGGTGTTGCCTTAGTTTGAGAGTCTGCCTTATTTCGAGCGGTTGCCTTAGTTTGAGGTGTTGCCTTAGTTTGAGGTGTTGCCTTAGTTTGAGGTGTTGCCTTAGTATGAGCGGCTGCCTTATTTCGAGCGGTTGCCTTAGTTTGAGGTGTTGCCTTAGTTTGAGAGTCTGCCTTTGTTTGAGCGGTTGCCTTAGTTGGACCGGTTGTCTTAGTTTGAGGTGTTGCTTTAGTTTGAGGGGTTGCCTTAGTTTGAGGGGCTGCCTTAGTTTGAGCGGTTGCCTTAGTTTGAGAGTCTGCCTTAGTTTGAGTGGTTGCCTTAGTTAGAGCGGTTGTCTTAGTTTGAGGTGTTGCCTTAGTTTGAGTGGCTGCTTTAGTTTGAGCTGTTGCCTTATTTTGAGCGGTTGCCTTAGTTAGAGCGGTTGCCTTAGTTTGAGGTGTTGCCTTAGTTTGAGCGGTTGCCTTAGTTTGAGCGGTTGCCTTAGTTTGGGAGTCTGCCTCAGTTTGAGCGGTTGCCTTATTTTGAGCGGTTGCCTTATTTTGAGCTATTGCCTTAGTTTGAGCGGTTGCCTTAGTTAGAGCGGTTGTCTTCGTTTGAGGTGTTGCCTTAGTTTGAGGGGTTGACTTAGTTTGAGGGGCTGCCTTAGTTTGAGCGGTTGCCTTAGTTTGAGAGTCTGCCTTAGTTTGAGCGGTTGCCTTAGTTAGAGCGGTTGCCTTAGTTTGAGGTGTTGCCTCAGATTGAGGGGTTGCCTCAGTTTGAGGGGTTGCCTTAGTTTGAAGGGTTGCCTGAGTTTGAGGGGTTGCCTGAGTTTGAGGGATTGCCTTAGTTTGAAGATTTGCCTGTGTTTGAGGGGTTGCCTTAGTTTGAAGGGTTGCCTGAGTTTGAGCGGTTGCCTTAGTTTGAGGGGTTGCCTTAGTTTGAGCGGCTGCCTTAGTTTGAGCGTTTGCCTTAGTTTGAGGTGTTGCCTTAGTTTGAGCGGTTGCCTTTGTTTGAGGTGTTGCCTTAGTTTGAGTGGCTGCTTTAGTTTGAGGTGTTGCCTTATTTTGAGCGTTTGCCTTAGTTAGAGCGGTTGCCTAAGTTTGAGGTGTTGCCTTAGTTTGAGCGGCTGCCTTAGTTTGAGCGGTTGCCTTAGTTTGGGAGTCTGCCTCAGTTTGAGCGGTTGCCTTATTTTGAGCGGTTGCCTTATTTTGAGCTATTGCCTTAGTTTGAGGGGTTGCCTTAGTTTGAGGGGCTGCCTTAGTTTGAGCGGTTGCCTTAGTTAGAGCGGTTGTCTTCGTTTGAGGTGTTGCCTTAGTTTGAGGGGTTGACTTAGTTTGAGGGGCTGCCTTAGTTTGAGCTGTTGCCTTAGTTTGAGAGTCTGCCTTAGTTTGAGCGGTTGCCTTAGTTAGAGCGGTTCCCTTAGTTTGAGGTGTTGCCTCAGATTGAGGGGTTGCCTTAGTTTGAGGGGTTGCCTTAGTTTGAGGGATTGCCTTAGTTTGAGCGGCTGCCTGAGTTTGAGCGGCTGCCTTAGTTTGAGGGGTTGCCTTAGTTTGAGCATTTGCCTTAGTTTGAGGGGTTGCCTTAATTTGAGCGGTTGCCTGATTTTGAGGGGATGCCTTAGTGTGAGGGGTTGCCTTAGTTTGAGGGGTTGCCTTAGTTTGAGCGGCTGCCTGAGTTTGAGCGGTTGCCTCAGTTTGAGAGTCTGCCTTAGTTTGAGCGGCTGCCTTAGTTTGAGGGGCTGCCTTAGTTTGAGCAGTTGCCTGATTTTGAGGGGATGCCTTAGTTAGAGGGGTTGCCTTAGTTTGAAGGGTTGCCTGAGTTTGAGGGGTTGCCTGAGTTTGAGGGGTTGCCTTAGTTTGAAGATTTGCCTCAGTTTGAGGGGTTGCCTTAGTTTGAAGGGTTGCCTGAGTTTGAGCGGTTGCCTTAGTTTGAGGGGTTGCCTTAGTTTGAGCGGCTGCCTTAGTTTGAGCGTTTGCCTTAGTTTGAGGTGTTGCCTTCGTTTGAGCGGTTGCCTTTGTTTGAGGTGTTTCCTTAGTTTGAGGGGTTGCCTTAGTTTGAGCGGTTGCCTTAGTTCGAGCGGTTGCCTCAGTTTGAGGTGTTCCCTTAGTTTGAGCGGTTGCCTCAGTTTGAGCGGTTCCCTTAGTTTGAGCGGTTGCCTTAGTTTGAGCGGTTGCCTTTGTTTGAGGTGTTGCCTTAGTTTGAGGGGTTGCCTTAGTTTGAGAGTCTGCCTTAGTTCGAGCGGTTGCCTTTGTTTGAGCGGTTGCCTTAGTTTGAGCGGTTGCCTTATTTCGAGCGGCTGACTTAGTTTGAGGGGTTGCCTTAGTTTGAGCGGTTGCCTCAGTTTGAGCGGTTGCCTTAGTTTGAGCGACGCCTCAGTTTGAGCGGCTGCCTTAGATTGAGCGGCTGCCTTAGTTTGAGCGGTTGCCTTACTTTGAGCAGCTGCCTTAGTTTGAGCGGTTGCCTTAGTTTGAGGGGCTGCCTTAGTTTGAGCGGTTGCCTTACTTTGAGCGGTTGCCTTAGTTTGAGGGGATGCCTTAGTTTGAGGGGTTGCCTGAGTTTGAGGGGTTGCCTTAGTTTCAGGGTTTGCCTTCCTTTGAGCGGTTGCCTTAGTTTGAGGGGTTGCCTTAGCTTTAGCGGTTGGCTTAGTTTGAGGGGTTGCCTTAGCTTGAGCGGTGGCCTTAGTTTGAGGGGTTGCTTTAGTTTGAGTGGTTGCCTGAGATTGAGGGGATGCCATAGTTTGAGGGGTTGCCTTAGTTTGAGGGGTTGCCATAGTTTGAGCGGATGCCTTAGTTTGAGGGGTTGCCTTAGTTTGAGAGTCTGCCTTAGTTTGAGCGTTTGCCTTAGTTTGTGGTGTTGCCTTAGTTTGAGCGGTTGCCTTAGTTCGAGCGGTTGCCTTAGTTTGAGGTGTTGCCTTGGTTTGAGCGGTTGCCTCAGTTTCAGCAGTTGCCTTAGTTTGTGCGGTTGCCTTGGTTTGAGCGGTTTCCTTTGTTTGAGGTGTTGCCTTAGTTTGAGGGGTTGCCTTAGTTTGAGAGTCTGCCTTATTTCGAGCGGTTGCCTTAGTTTGAGCGGTTGCCTTAGTTTGAGGTGCTGCCTTAGTTTGAGCGGTTGCCTGAGTTTGAGAGTCTGCCTTTGTTTGAGCGGTTGCCTTAGTTGGAGCGGTTGTCTTAGTTTGAGGGGATGCCTTAGTTTGAGGGGTTGCCTTAGTTTGAGGGGTTGCCTTAGTTTGAGCGGTTGCCTTAGTTTGAAGTGCTGCCTTAGTTTGAGCGGTTGCCTTTGTTTGACCGGCTGCCTTAGTTTGAGGGGCTGCCTTAGTTTGAGCGGTTGCCTTAGTTTGAGGGGATGCCTTAGTTTGAGGGGTTGCCTGAGTTTGAGGGGTTGCCTTAGTTTGAGCGTTTGCCTTAGTTTGAGGGGTTGCCTTAGATTCAGGGTTTGCCTTCCTTTGAGCGGTTGCCTTCGTTTGAGGGGTTGCCTTAGCTTGAGCGGTTGCGTTAGTTTGAGGGGTTGCCTCAGCTTGAGCGGTTGCCTTAGTTTGAGGGGCTGCATTAGTTTGAACGGTTTCCTTAATTTGAGGGGTTGCCTTAGTTTGAGGGGTTGCCTTAGTTTGAGGGGTTGCCTTAGTTTGAGCGGTTGCCTTAGAATGAGCGGCTGCCTTATTTCGAGCGGTTGCCTTAGTTTGAGGGGTTGCCATAGTTTGAGCGGATGCCTTAGTTTGAGGGGTTGCCTTAGTTTGAGGTGTTGCCTTAGTTTGAGCGGTTGCCTTAGTTCGAGCGGTTGCCTTAGTTTGAGGTGTTGCCTTAGTTTGAGCGGTTGCCTCAGTTTCAGCGGTTGCCTTAGTTTGTGCGGTTGCCTTGGTTTGAGCGGTTTCCTTTGTTTGTGGTGTTGCCTTAGTTTGAGGGGTTGCCTTAGTTTGAGAGTCTGCCTTAGTTCGAGCGGTTGCCTTAGTTTGAGCGGTTGCCTTAGTATGAGCGGCTGCCTTATTTCGAGCGGTTGCCTTAGTTTGAGGTGTTGCCTTAGTTTGAGCGGTTGCCTTAGTTTGAGGTGTTGCCTTGGTTTGTGGGGCTGCCTTAGTTTGAGCGGTTGCCTTAGTTTGAGAGTCTGCCTTATTTTGAACGGTTGCCTGATTTTGAGCGATTGCCTTAGTTTGATGGGTTGCCTTAGTTTGAGGGGCTGCCTTAGTTTGAGCGGTTGCCTTAGTTTGAGAGTCTGCCTTTGTTTGAGCGGTTGCCTTAGTTGGAGCGGTTGTCTTAGTTTGAGGTGTTGCTTCAGTTTGAGGGGTTGCCTTAGTTTGAGGGGCTGCCTTAGTTTGAGCGGTTGCCTTAGTTTGAGAGTCTGCCTTAGTTTGAGTGGTTGCCTTAGTTTGAACGGTTGCCCAAGTTTGAGGGGTTGCCTTAGTTCGAGCGGTTGCCTTAGTTTGAGGTGTTGCCTTAGTTTGAGCGGTTGCCTTAGTTCGAGCGGTTGCCTTAGTTTGAGGTGTTGCCTTAGTTTGAGCGTTTGCCTTAGTTTGAGGTGTTGCCTTAGTTTGAGCGGTTGCCTTAGTTTGAGCGGTTGCCTTAGTTTGAGAGTCTGCCTTTGTTTGAGCGGTTGCCTTAGTTGGAGCGGTTGTCTTAGTTTGAGGTGTTGCTTCAGTTTGAGGGGTTGCCTTAGTTTGAGGGGCTGCCTTAGTTTGAGCGGTTGCCTTAGTGTGAGGTGTTGCCTTAGTTTGAGCGGTTGCCTTAGTTCGAGCGGTTGCCTTAGTTTGAGGTGTTGCCTTAGTTTGAGCGTTTGCCTTAGTTTGAGGTGTTGCCTTAGTTTGAGCGGTTGCCTTAGTTTGAGCGGTTGCCTTAGTTTGAGAGTCTGCCTTTGTTTGAGCGGTTGCCTTAGTTGGAGCGGTTGTCTTAGTTTGAGGTGTTGCTTCAGTTTGAGGGGTTGCCTTAGTTTGAGGGGCTGCCTTAGTTTGAGCGGTTGCCTTAGTTTGAGAGTCTGCCTTAGTTTGAGTGGTTGCCTTAATTTGAACGGTTGCCCAAGTTTGAGCGGTTGCCTTAGTTTGAGCGGCTGCCTTATTTCGAGCGGTTGCCTTAGTTTGAGAGTCTGCCTTCGTTTGAGCGTTTGCCTTAGTTTGAGGTGTTGCCTTAGTTTGAGCGGTTGCCTTAGTTCGAGCGGTTGCCTTAGTTTGAGGTGTTGCCTTAGTTTGAGCGGTTGCCTCAGTTTGTGGTGTTGCCTTTGTTTGAGGGGTTGCCTTAGTTTGAGAGTCTGCCTTAGTTCGAGCGGTTGCCTTAGTTTGAGCGGTTGCCTTAGTATGAGCGGCTGCCTTATTTCGAGCGGTTGCCTTAGTTTGAGGTGTTGCCTTAGTTTGAGCGGTTGCCTTAGTTTGAGGTGTTGCCTTGGTTTGTGGGGCTGCCTTAGTTTGAGCGGTTGCCTTAGTTTGAGAGTCTGCCTTATTTTGAGCAGTTGCCTGATTTTGAGCGATTGCCTTAGTTTGAGGGGTTGCCTTAGTTTGAGGGGCTGCCTTAGTTTGAGCGGTTGCCTTAGTTTGAGATTCTGCCTTTGTTTGAGCGGTTGCCTTAGTTGGAGCGGTTGTCTTAGTTTGAGGTGTTGCTTCAGTTTGAGGGGTTGCCTTAGTTTGAGGGGCTGCCTTAGTTTGAGCGGTTGCCTTAGTTTGAGAGTCTGCCTTAGTTTGAGTGGTTGCCTTAGTTAGAGCGGTTGTCTTAGTTTGAGGTGTTGCCTTAGTTTGAGGGGCTGCTTTAGTTTGAGCTGTTGCCTTATTTTGAGCGGTTGCCTTAGTTGGAGCGGTTGCCTTATTTTGAGCTATTGCCTTAGTTTGAGGGGATGCCTTAGTTTGAGGGGCTGCCTTAGTTTGAGCGGTTGCCTTAGTTAGAGCGGTTGTCTTCGTTTGAGGTGTTGCCTTAGTTTGAGGGGTTGACTTAGTTTGAGGGGCTGCCTTAGTTTGAGCTGTTGCCTTAGTTTGAGAGTCTGCCTTAGTTTGAGCGGTTGCCTTAGTTAGAGCGGTTCCCTTAGTTTGAGGTGTTGCCTCAGATTGAGGGGTTGCCTTAGTTTGAGGGGTTGCCTTAGTTTGAGGGATTGCCTTAGTTTGAGCGGCTGCCTGAGTTTGAGCGGCTGCCTTAGTTTGAGGGGTTGCCTTAGTTTGAGCATTTGCCTTAGTTTGAGGGGTTGCCTTAATTTGAGCGGTTGCCTGATTTTGAGGGGATGCCTTAGTGTGAGGGGTTGCCTTAGTTTGAGGGGTTGCCTTAGTTTGAGCGGCTGCCTGAGTTTGAGCGGTTGCCTCAGTTTGAGAGTCTGCCTTAGTTTGAGCGGCTGCCTTAGTTTGAGGGGCTGCCTTAGTTTGAGCAGTTGCCTGATTTTGAGGGGATGCCTTAGTTAGAGGGGTTGCCTTAGTTTGAAGGGTTGCCTGAGTTTGAGGGGTTGCCTGAGTTTGAGGGGTTGCCTTAGTTTGAAGATTTGCCTCAGTTTGAGGGGTTGCCTTAGTTTGAAGGGTTGCCTGAGTTTGAGCGGTTGCCTTAGTTTGAGGGGTTGCCTTAGTTTGAGCGGCTGCCTTAGTTTGAGCGTTTGCCTTAGTTTGAGGTGTTGCCTTCGTTTGAGCGGTTGCCTTTGTTTGAGGTGTTTCCTTAGTTTGAGGGGTTGCCTTAGTTTGAGCGGTTGCCTTAGTTCGAGCGGTTGCCTCAGTTTGAGGTGTTCCCTTAGTTTGAGCGGTTGCCTCAGTTTGAGCGGTTCCCTTAGTTTGAGCGGTTGCCTTAGTTTGAGCGGTTGCCTTTGTTTGAGGTGTTGCCTTAGTTTGAGGGGTTGCCTTAGTTTGAGAGTCTGCCTTAGTTCGAGCGGTTGCCTTTGTTTGAGCGGTTGCCTTAGTTTGAGCGGTTGCCTTATTTCGAGCGGCTGACTTAGTTTGAGGGGTTGCCTTAGTTTGAGCGGTTGCCTCAGTTTGAGCGGTTGCCTTAGTTTGAGCGACGCCTCAGTTTGAGCGGCTGCCTTAGATTGAGCGGCTGCCTTAGTTTGAGCGGTTGCCTTACTTTGAGCAGCTGCCTTAGTTTGAGCGGTTGCCTTAGTTTGAGGGGCTGCCTTAGTTTGAGCGGTTGCCTTACTTTGAGCGGTTGCCTTAGTTTGAGGGGATGCCTTAGTTTGAGGGGTTGCCTGAGTTTGAGGGGTTGCCTTAGTTTGAGCGTTTGCCTTAGTTTGAGGGGTTGCCTTAGTTTCAGGGTTTGCCTTCCTTTGAGCGGTTGCCTTAGTTTGAGGGGTTGCCTTAGCTTTAGCGGTTGGCTTAGTTTGAGGGGTTGCCTTAGCTTGAGCGGTGGCCTTAGTTTGAGGGGTTGCTTTAGTTTGAGTGGTTGCCTGAGATTGAGGGGATGCCATAGTTTGAGGGGTTGCCTTAGTT
Source organism: Heterodontus francisci (assembly GCF_036365525.1). Taxonomy (NCBI): domain Eukaryota; kingdom Metazoa; phylum Chordata; class Chondrichthyes; order Heterodontiformes; family Heterodontidae; genus Heterodontus; species Heterodontus francisci. Next base: position 2,183,171 of record NC_090408.1, read on the forward strand.
TGAGGGGTTGCCATAGTTTGAGCGGATGCCTTAGTTTGAGGGGTTGCCTTAGTTTGAGAGTCTGCCTTAGTTTGAGCGTTTGCCTTAGTTTGTGGTGTTGCCTTAGTTTGAGCGGTTGCCTTAGTTCGAGCGGTTGCCTTAGTTTGAGGTGTTGCCTTGGTTTGAGCGGTTGCCTGAGTTTCAGCAGTTGCCTTAGTTTGTGCGGTTGCCTTGGTTTGAGCGGTTTCCTTTGTTTGAGGTGTTGCCTTAGTTTGAGGGGTTGCCTTAGTTTGAGAGTCTGCCTTATTTCGAGCGGTTGCCTTAGTTTGAGCGGTTGCCTTAGTTTGAGGTGCTGCCTTAGTTTGAGCGGTTGCCTGAGTTTGAGAGTCTGCCTTTGTTTGAGCGGTTGCCTTAGTTGGAGCGGTTGTCTTAGTTTGAGGGGATGCCTTAGTTTGAGGGGTTGCCTTAGTTTGAGGGGTTGCCTTAGTTTGAGCGGTTGCCTTAGTTTGAAGTGCTGCCTTAGTTTGAGCGGTTGCCTTTGTTTGACCGGCTGCCTTAGTTTGAGGGGCTGCCTTAGTTTGAGCGGTTGCCTTAGTTTGAGGGGATGCCTTAGTTTGAGGGGTTGCCTGAGTTTGAGGGGTTGCCTTAGTTTGAGCGTTTGCCTTAGTTTGAGGGGTTGCCTTAGATTCAGGGTTTGCCTTCCTTTGAGCGGTTGCCTTCGTTTGAGGGGTTGCCTTAGCTTGAGCGGTTGCGTTAGTTTGAGGGGTTGCCTCAGCTTGAGCGGTTGCCTTAGTTTGAGGGGCTGCATTAGTTTGAACGGTTTCCTTAATTTGAGGGGTTGCCTTAGTTTGAGGGGTTGCCTTAGTTTGAGGGGTTGCCTTAGTTTGAGCGGTTGCCTTAGAATGAGCGGCTGCCTTATTTCGAGCGGTTGCCTTAGTTTGAGGGGTTGCCATAGTTTGAGCGGATGCCTTAGTTTGAGGGGTTGCCTTAGTTTGAGGTGTTGCCTTAGTTTGAGCGGTTGCCTTAGTTCGAGCGGTTGCCTTAGTTTGAGGTGTTGCCTTAGTTTGAGCGGTTGCCTCAGTTTCAGCGGTTGCCTTAGTTTGTGCGGTTGCCTTGGTTTGAGCGGTTTCCTTTGTTTGTGGTGTTGCCTTAGTTTGAGGGGTTGCCTTAGTTTGAGAGTCTGCCTTAGTTCGAGCGGTTGCCTTAGTTTGAGCGGTTGCCTTAGTATGAGCGGCTGCCTTATTTCGAGCGGTTGCCTTAGTTTGAGGTGTTGCCTTAGTTTGAGCGGTTGCCTTAGTTTGAGGTGTTGCCTTGGTTTGTGGGGCTGCCTTAGTTTGAGCGGTTGCCTTAGTTTGAGAGTCTGCCTTATTTTGAGCGGTTGCCTGATTTTGAGCGATTGCCTTAGTTTGAGGGGTTGCCTTAGTTTGAGGGGCTGCCTTAGTTTGAGCGGTTGCCTTAGATTGAGAGTCTGCCTTTGTTTGAGCGGTTGCCTTAGTTGGAGCGGTTGTCTTAGATTGAGGTGTTGCTTCAGTTTGAGGGGTTGCCTTAGTTTGAGGGGCTGCCTTAGTTTGAGCGGTTGCCTTAGTTTGAGAGTCTGCCTTAGTTTGAGTGGTTGCCTTAGTTTGAACGGTTGCCCAAGTTTGAGGGGTTGCCTTAGTTCGAGCGGTTGCCTTAGTTTGAGGTGTTGCCTTAGTTTGAGCGGTTGCCTTAGTTCGAACGGTTGCCTTAGTTTGAGGTGTTGCCTTAGTTTGAGCGTTTGCCTTAGTTTGAGGTGTTGCCTTAGTTTAAGCGGTTGCCTTAGTTTGAGCGGTTGCCTTAGTTTGAGAGTCTGCCTTTGTTTGAGCGGTTGCCTTAGTTGGAGCGGTTGTCTTAGTTTGAGGTGTTGCTTCAGTTTGAGGGGTTGCCTTAGTTTGAGGGGCTGCCTTAGTTTGAGCGGTTGCCTTAGTTTGAGGTGTTGCCTTAGTTTGAGCGGTTGCCTTAGTTCGAGCGGTTGCCTTAGTTTGAGGTGTTGCCTTAGTTTGAGCGTTTGCCTTAGTTTGAGGTGTTGCCTTAGTTTGAGCGGTTGCCTTAGTTTGAGCGGTTGCCTTAGTTTGAGAGTCTGCCTTTGTTTGAGCGGTTGCCTTAGTTGGAGCGGTTGTCTTAGTTTGAGGTGTTGCTTCAGTTTGAGGGGTTGCCTTAGTTTGAGGGGCTGCCTTAGTTTGAGCGGTTGCCTTAGTTTGAGAGTCTGCCTTAGTTTGAGTGGTTGCCTTAATTTGAACGGTTGCCCAAGTTTGAGCGGTTGCCTTAGTTTGAGCGGCTGCCTTATTTCGAGCGGTTGCCTTAGTTTGAGAGTCTGCCTTCGTTTGAGCGTTTGCCTTAGTTTGAGGTGTTGCCTTAGTTTGAGCGGTTGCCTTAGTTCGAGCGGTTGCCTTAGTTTGAGGTGTTGCCTTAGTTTGAGCGGTTGCCTCAGTTTGTGGTGTTGCCTTTGTTTGAGGGGTTGCCTTAGTTTGAGAGTCTGCCTTAGTTCGAGCGGTTGCCTTAGTTTGAGCGGTTGCCTTAGTATGAGCGGCTGCCTTATTTCGAGCGGTTGCCTTAGTTTGAGGTGTTGCCTTAGTTTGAGCGGTTGCCTTAGTTTGAGGTGTTGCCTTGGTTTGTGGGGCTGCCTTAGTTTGAGCGGTTGCCTTAGTTTGAGAGTCTGCCTTATTTTGAGCAGTTGCCTGATTTTGAGCGATTGCCTTAGTTTGAGGGGTTGCCTTAGTTTGAGGGGCTGCCTTAGTTTGAGCGGTTGCCTTAGTTTGAGATTCTGCCTTTGTTTGAGCGGTTGCCTTAGTTGGAGCGGTTGTCTTAGTTTGAGGTGTTGCTTCAGTTTGAGGGGTTGCCTTAGTTTGAGGGGCTGCCTTAGTTTGAGCGGTTGCCTTAGTTTGAGAGTCTGCCTTAGTTTGAGTGGTTGCCTTAGTTAGAGCGGTTGTCTTAGTTTGAGGTGTTGCCTTAGTTTGAGGGGCTGCTTTAGTTTGAGCTGTTGCCTTATTTTGAGCGGTTGCCTTAGTTGGAGCGGTTGCCTTAGTTTGAGGTGTTGCCTTAGTTTGAGGGGTTGCCTTAGTTTGAGGGGTTGCCTTAGTTTGAGCGGCTGCCTTAGTTTGAGCGGTTGCCTTAGTTTGGGTGTCTGTCTCAGTTTGAGCGGTTGCCTTATTTTGAGCGGTTGCCTTATTTTGAGCTATTGCCTTAGTTTGAGGGGTTGCCTTAGTTTGAGGGGCTGCCTTAGTTTGAGCGGTTGCCTTAGTTTGAGAGTCTGCCTTAGTTTGAGCGGTTGCCTTAGTTAGAGCGGTTGTCTTCGATTGAGGTGTTGCCTTAGTTTGAGGGGTTGACTTAGTTTGAGGGGCTGCCTTAGTTTGAGCGGTTGCCCTAGTTAGAGCGTTTGCCTTAGTTTGAGGTGTTGCCTCAGATTGAGGGTTTGCCTTAGTTTGAGGGGTTGCCTTAGTTTGAGGGGTTGCCTTAGATTGAGCGGCTGCCTGAGTTTGAGCGGCTGCCTTAGTTTGAGGGGTTGCCTTAGTTTGAGCATTTGCCTTAGTTTGAGGGGTTGCCTTAGTTTGAGCGGTTGCCTGATTTTGAGGGGATGCCTTAGTTTGAGGGCTTGCCTTAGTTTGAGGGGTTGCCTTAGTTTGAGCGGCTGCCTGAGTTTGAGCGGTTGCCTCAGTTTGAGAGTCTGCCTTAGTTTGAGCGGCTGCCTTAGTTTGAGGGGCTGCCTTAGTTTGAGCAGTTGCCTGATTTTGAGGGGATGCCTTAGTTTGAGGGGATGCCTTAGTTTGAAGGGTTGCCTGTGTTTGAGGGGTTGCCTTAGTTTGAAGGGTTGCCTTAGTTTGAGGGGTTGCCTTCCTTTGAGCGGTTGCCTTTGTTTGAGCGGCTGCCTTAGTTTGAGGGGAAGCCTTAGTTTGAGCGGTTGCCTTAGTTTGAGGGGATGCCTTAGTTTGAGGGGTTGCCTGAGTTTGAGGGGTTGCCTTAGTTTGAGCGGTTGCCTTAGTTTGAGGGGTTGCATTAGTTTCAGGGTTTGCCTTCCTTTGAGCGGTTGCCTTAGTTTGAGGGGTTGCCTTAGTTTGAGCGGCTGCCTTAGTTTGAGCGTTTGCATTAGTTTGAGGTGTTGCCTTAGTTTGAGCGGTTGCCTTTGTTTCAGGTGTTTCCTTAGTTTGAGGGGTTGCATTAGTTTGAGGGGTTGCCTTAGTTCGAGCGGTTGCCTCAGTTTGAGGTGTTGCCTTAGTTTGAGCGGTTGCCTCAGTTTGAGCGGTTCCCTTAGTTTGAGCGGTTGCCTTAGTTTGAGCGGTTGCCTCAGTTTGAGCGGTTCCCTTAGTTTGAGCGGTTGCCTTAGTTTGAGCGGTTGCCTCAGTTTGAGCGGTTCCCTTAGTTTGAGCGGTTGCCTTAGTTTGAGCGGTTGCCTCAGTTTGAGCGGTTCCCTTAGTTTGAGCGGTTGCCTTAGTTTGAGCGGTTGCCTTTGTTTGAGGGGTTGCCTTAATTTTAGAGTCTGCCTTAGTTCGAGCGGTTGCCTTTGTTTGAGCGGTTGCCTTAGTTTGAGCGGTTGCCTTATTTCGAGCGGCTGACTTAGTTTGAGGGGTTGCCTTAGTTTGAGCGGTTGCCTCAGTTTGAGCGGTTGCCTTAGTTTGAGCGACGCCTCAGTTTGAGCGGCTGCCTTAGTTGGAGCGGTTGTCTTAGTTTGAGGTGTTGCTTCAGTTTGAGGGGTTGCCTTAGTTTGAGGGGCTGCCTTAATTTGAGCGGTTGCCTTAGTTTGAGAGTCTGCCTTAGTTTGAGTGGTTGCCTTAGTTAGAGCGGTTGCCTTAGTTTGAGGTGTTGCTTTAGTTTGAGGGGTTGCCTTAGTTTGAGGGGATGCCTTAGTTTGAGCGGCTGCCTTAGTTTGAGCGGTTGCCATAGTTTTGAGTCTGCCTCAGTTTGAGGGGTTGCCTTAGTTTCAGGGTTTGCCTTCCTTTGAGCGGTTGCCTTAGTTTGAGGGGTTGCCTTAGTTTGAGCGGCTGCCTTAGTTTGAGCGTTTGCCTTAGTTTGAGGTGTTGCCTTAGTTTGAGCGGTTGACTTTGTTTGAGGTGTTGCCTTAGTTTGAGGGGTTGCCTTAGTTTGAGTGGTTGCCTTAGTTCGAGCGGTTGCCTCAGTTTGAGGTGTTGCCTTAGTTTGAGCGGTTGCCTCAGTTTGAGCGGTTCCCTTAGTTTGAGCGGTTGCCTTAGTTTGAGCGGTTGCCTTTGTTTGAGGTGTTGCCTAAGTTTGAGGGGTTGCCTTAGTTTGAGAGTCTGCCTTAGTTCGAGCGGTTGCCTTCGTTTGAGCAGTTGCCTTAGTTTGAGCGGTTGCCTTATTTCGAGCGGCTGCCTTAGTTTGAGCAGTTGCCTGATTTTGAGGGGATGCCTCACTTTGAGGGGTTGCCTTAGTTTGAAGGGTTGCCTTCCTTTGAGCAGTTGCCTTTGTTTGAGCGGCTGTCTTAGTTTGAGGGGCTGCCTTAGTTTGAGCGGTTGCCTTAGTTTGAGGGCATGCCTTAGTTTGAGCGGTTGCCTTAGTTTGAGGGGATGCCTTAGTTTGAGGGGTTGCCTGAGTTTGAGGGGTTGCCTTAGTTTGAGCGGTTGCCTTAGTTTGAGGGGTTGCCTTAGTTTCAGGGTTTGCCTTTCTTTGAGCGGTTGCCTTAGTTTGAGGGGTTGCCTTAGTTTGAGCGGCTGCCTTAGTTTGAGCGTTTGCCTTAGTTTGAGGTGTTGCCTTAGTTTGAGCGGTTGCCTTTGTTTGAGCGGTTGCCTTAGTTTGAGGGGTTGCCTTAGTTTGAGCGGTTGCCTTAGTTCGAGCGGTTGCCTCAGTTTGAGGTGTTGCCTTAGTTTGAGTGGTTGCCTCAGTTTGAGCGGTTCCCTTAGTTTGAGCGGTTGCCTTAGTTTGAGGTGTTGCCTTTGTTTGAGGTGTTGCCTTAGTTTGAGGGGTTGCCTTAGTTTGAGAGTCTGCCTTAGTTCGAGCGGTTGCCTTTGTTTGAGCAGTTGCCTTAGTTTGAGCGGTTGCCTTATTTCGAGCGGCTGACTTAGTTTGAGGGGTTGCCTTAGTTTGAGCGGTTGCCTCAGTTTGAGCGGTTGCCTTAGTTTGAGCGACGCCTCAGTTTGAGCGGCTGCCTTAGATTGAGCGGCTGCCTTAGTTTGAGCGGTTGCCTTAGTTTGAGCAGCTGCCTTAGTTTGAGCGGTTGCCTTAGTTTGAGGGGCTGCCTTAGTTTGAGCGGTTGCCTTACTTTGAGCGGTTGCCTTAGTTTGAGGGGATGCCTTAGTTTGAGGGGTTGCCTGAGTTTGAGGGGTTGCCTTAGTTTGAGCGTTTGCCTTAGTTTCAGTGTTTGCCTTCCTTTGAGCGGTTGCCTTAGTTTGAGGGGTTGCCTTAGCTTGAGCGGTTGCCTTAGTTTGAGGGGTTGCCTTAGCTTGAGCGGTTGCCTTAGTTTGAGGGGATGCTTTAGTTTGAGTGGTTGCCTTAGATTGAGGGGCTGCCATAGTTTGAGGGGTTGCCTTAGTTTGAGGGGTTGCCATAGTTTGAGCGGATGCCTTAGTTTGAGGGGTTGCCTTAGTTTGAGAGTCTGCCTTAGTTTGAGCGTTTGCCTTAGTTTGAGGTGTTGCCTTAGTTTGAGCGGTTGCCTTAGTTCGAGCGGTTGCCTTAGTTTGAGGTGTTGCCTTAGTTTGAGCGGTTGCCTCAGTTTCAGCGGTTGCCTTAGTTTGTGCGGTTGCCTTGGTTTGAGCGGTTTCCTTTGTTTGAGGGGTTGCCTTCGAATGAGCGGCTGCCTTATTTCGAGCGGTTGCCTTAGTTTGAGGTGTTGCCTTAGTTTGAGCGGTTGCCTTAGTTTGAGCTATTGCCTTAGTTTGAGGTGTTGCCTTAGTTTGTGGGGCTGCCTTAGTTTGAGAGTCTGCCTTAGTTTGAGCGGTTGCCTTAGTTGGAGCGGTTGTCTTAGTTAGAGGTGTTGCTTTAGTTTGAGGTTTTGCCTTAGTTTGAGGGGCTGCCTTAATTTGAGAGTCTGCCTTAGTTTGAGCGGTTGCCTTAGTTGGAGCTGTTGTCTTAGTTGGAGCGGTTGTCTTAGTTTGAGAGACTGCCTTAGTTTGAGCGGTTGCCTTAATTTGAGCGGTTGCCTTAGTTTGAGAGTCTGCCTTAGTTTGAGTGGTTGCCTTAGTTAGAGCGGTTGCCTTAGTTTGAGGTGTTGCTTTAGTTTGAGGGGTTGCCTTAGTTTGAGGGGATGCCTTAGTTTGAGCGGTTGCCTTAGTTTGAGCGGTTGCCATAGTTTTGAGTCTGCCTCAGTTTGAGCGGTTGCCTTATTTTGAGCTATTGCCTTAGTTTGAGGGGTTGCCTTAGTTTCAGGGTTTGCCTTCCTTTGAGCGGTTGCCTTAGTTTGAAGGGTTGCCTTAGTTTGAGCGGCTGCCTTAGTTTGAGCGTTTGCCTTAGTTTGAGGTGTAGCCTTAGTTTGAGCGGTTGACTTTGTTTGAGGTGTTGCCTTAGTTTGAGGGGTTGCCTTAGTTTGAGTGGTTGCCTTAGTTCGAGCGGTTGCCTCAGTTTGAGGTGTTGCCTTAGTTTGAGCGGTTGCCTCAGTTTGAGCGGTTCCCTTAGTTTGAGCGGTTGCCTTAGTTTGAGCGGTTGCCTTTGTTTGAGGTGTTGCCTAAGTTTGAGGGGTTGCCTTAGTTTGAGAGTCTGCCTTAGTTCGAGCGGTTGCCTTTGTTTGAGCAGTTGCCTTAGTTTGAGCGGTTGCCTTATTTCGAGCGGCTGACTTAGTTTGAGGGGTTGCCTTAGTTTGAGCGGTTGCCTCAGTTTGAGCGGTTGCCTTAGTTTGAGCGACGCCTCAGTTTGAGCGGCTGCCTTAGATTGAGCGGATGCCTTAGTTTGAGCGGTTGCCTTAGTTTGAGCAGCTGCCTTAGTTTGAGCGGTTGCCTTACTTTGAGCGGTTGCCTTAGTTTGAGGGGATGCCTTAGTTTGAGGGGTTGCCTGAGTTTGAGGGGTTGCCTTAGTTTGAGCGTTTGCCTTAGTTTCAGGGTTTGCCTTCCTTTGAGCGGTTGCCTTAGTTTGAGGGGTTGCCTTAGCTTGAGCGGTTGCCTTAGTTTGAGGGGTTGCCTTAGCTTGAGCGGTTGCCTTAGTTTGAGGGGTTTCTTTAGTTTGAGTGGTTGCCTTAGATTGAGGGGCTGCCATAGTTTGAGGGGTTGCCTTAGTTTGAGGGGTTGCCATAGTTTGAGCGGATGCCTTAGTTTGAGGGGTTGCCTGAGTTTGAGAGTCTGCCATAGTTTGAGCGTTTGCCTTAGTTTGAGGTGTTGCCTTAGTTTGAGGTGTTGCCTTAGTTCGAGCGGTTGCCTTAGTTTGAGGTGTTGCCTTAGTTTGAGCGGTTGCCTCAGTTTCAGCGGTTGCCTTGGTTTGAGCGGTTTCCTTTGTTTGAGGTGTTGCCTTAGTTTGAGGAGTTGCCTTAGTTTGAGAGTCTGCCTTAGTTTGAGTGGTGGCCTTAGTTTGAGCGGTTGCCTTCGAATGAGCGGCTGCCTTATTTCGAGCGGTTGCCTTAGTTTGAGGTGTTGCCTTAGTTTGAGCTATTGCCTTAGTTTGAGGTGTTGCCTTATTTCGAGCGGCTGCCTTTGTTTGAGGTGTTGCCTTAGTTTGAGCGGTTGCCTTAGTTTGAGGTGTTGCCTTAGTTTGTGGTTCTGCCTTAGTTTGTGCGGTTGCCTTAGTTTGAGAGTCTGCCTTAGTTTGAGCGGTTGCCTTATTTTGAGCGGTTGCCTGATTTTGAGCTATTGCCTTAGTTTGAGGTGTTGCCTTAGTTTGAGGGGCTGCCTTAGTTTGAGCGGTTGCCTTAGTTTGAGAGTCTGCCTTAGTTTGAGTGGTTGCCTTAGTTAGAGGGGCTGCTTTAGTTTGAGGGGTTGCCTTAGTTTGAGGGGCTGCCTTAATTTGAGCGGTTGCCTTAGTTTGAGAGTCTGCCTTAGTTTGAGTGGTTGCCTTAGTTAGAGGGGCTGCTTTAGTTTGAGGGGTTGCCTTAGTTTGAGGGGCTGCCTTAATTTGAGCGGTTGCCTTAGTTTGAGAGTCTGCCTTAGTTTGAGTGGTTGCCTTAGTTAGAGCGGTTGTCTTAGTTTGAGGTGTTGCCTTAGTTTGAGGGGCTGCTTTAGTTTGAGCATTTGCCTTATTTTGAGCGGTTGCCTTAGTTAGAGCGGTTGCCTTAGTTTGAGGTGTTGCCTTAGTTTGAGCGGCTGCCTTAGTTTGAGCGTTTGCCTTAGTTTGAGGTGTTGCCTTAGTTTGAGCGGTTGCCTTTGTTTGAGCGGTTGCCTTAGTTTGAGGGGTTGCCTTAGTTTGAGCGGTTGCCTTAGTTCGAGCGGTTGCCTCAGTTTGAGGTGTTGCCTTAGTTTGAGCGGTTGCCTCAGTTTGAGCGGTTCCCTTAGTTTGAGCGGTTGCCTTAGTTTGAGCAGTTGCCTTTGTTTGAGGTGTTGCCTTAGTTTGAGGGGTTGCCTTAGTTTGAGAGTCTGCCTTAGTTCGAGCGGTTGCCTTTGTTTGAGCAGTTGCCTTAGTTTGAGCGGTTACCTTATTTCGAGCGGCTGACTTAGTTTGAGGGGTTGCCTTAGTTTGAGCGGTTGCCTCAGTTTGAGCGGTTGCCTTAGTTTGAGCGACGCCTCAGTTTGAGCGGCTGCCTTAGATTGAGCGGCTGCCTTAGTTTGAGCGGTTGCCTTAGTTTGAGCAGCTGCCTTAGTTTGAGCGGTTGCCTTACTTTGAGCGGTTGCCTTAGTTTGAGGGGATGCCTTAGTTTGAGGGGTTGCCTGAGTTTGAGGGGTTGCCTTAGTTTGAGCGTTTGCCTTAGTTTCAGGGTTTGCCTTCCTTTGAGCGGTTGCCTTAGTTTGAGGGGTTGCCTTAGCTTGAGCGGTTGCCTTAGTTTGAGGGGTTGCCTTAGCTTGAGCGGTTGCCTTAGTTTGAGGGGTTGCTTTAGTTTGAGTGGTTGAGTTAGATTGAGGGGCTGCCATAGTTTGAGGGGTTGCCTTAGTTTGAGGGGTTGCTTTAGTTTGAGTGGTTGCCTTAGATTGAGGGGCTGCCATAGTTTGAGGGGTTGCCATAGTTTGAGCGGATGCCTTAGTTTGAGGGGTTGCCTTAGTTTGAGAGTCTGCCTTAGTTTGAGCGTTTGCCTTAGTTTGAGGTATTGCCTTAGTTTGAGGTGTTGCCTTAGTTTGAGCGGTTGCCTCAGTTTCAGCGGTTGCCTTAGTTTGTGCGGTTGCCTTGGTTTGAGCGGTTTCCTTTGTTTAAGGTGTTGCCTTAGTTTGAGGAATTGCCTTAGTTTGAGAGTCTGCCTTAGTTCGAGCAGCTGGCCTTAGTTTGAGCGGTTGCCTTCGAATGAGCGGCTGCCTTATTTCGAGCGGTTGCCTTAGTTTGAGGTGTTGCCTTAGTTTGAGCTATTGCCTTAGTTTGAGGTGTTGCCTTATTTCGAGCGGTTGCCTTAGTTTGAGGTGTTGCCTTAGTTTGTGGGGCTGCCTTAGTTTGTGCGGTTGCCTTAGTTTGAGGTGTTGCCTTATTTCGAGCGGTTGCCTTAGTTTGAGGTGTTGCCTTAGTTTGAGCGGTTGCCTTAGTTTGAGCTATTGCCTTAGTTTGAGGTGTTGCCTTATTTCGAGCGGTTGCCTTAGTTTGAGGGGTTGCCTTAGTTTGAGGGGCTGCCTTTGTTTGAGCGGTTGCCTTAGTTGGAGCGGTTGTCTTAGTTTGAGGTGTTGCTTTAGTTTGAGGGGTTGCCTTAGTTTGAGGGGCTGCCTTAATTTGAGCGGTTGCCTTAGTTTGAGAGTCTGCCTTAGTTTGAGTGGTTGCCTTAGTTAGAGCGGTTGTCTTAGTTTGAGGAGTTGCCTTAGTTTGAGGGGCTGCTTTAGTTTGAGCATTTGCCTTATTTTGAGTGGTTGCCTTAGTTAGAGCGGTTGCCTTAGTTTGAGGTGTTGCTTTAGTTTGAGGGGTTGCCTTAGTTTGAGGGGTTGCCTTAGTTTGAGCGGCTGCCTTAGTTTGAGCGGTTGCCTTAGTTTTGAGTCTGCCTCAGTTTGAGCGGTTGCCTTATTTTGAGCTATTGCCTTAGTTTGAGGGGTTGCCTTAGTTTCAGGGTTTGCCTTCCTTTGAGCGGTTGCCTTAGTTTGAGCGTTTGCCTTAGTTTGAGGTGTTGCCTTAGTTTGAGTGGTTGCCTTTGTTTGAGGTGTTGCCTTAGTTTGAGGGGTTGCCTTAGTTTGAGCGGTTGCCTTAGATCGAGCGGTTGCCTCAGTTTGAGGTGTTGCCTTAGTTTGAGCGGTTGCCTCAGTTTGAGCGGTTGCCTTAGTTTGAGCGGTTGCCTTAGTTTGAGCGGTTGCCTTTGTTTGAGGTGTTGCCTTAGTTTGAGGGGTTGCCTTAGTTTGAGAGTCTGCCTTAGTTCGAGCGGTTGCCTTTGTTTGAGCAGTTGCCTTAGTTTGAGCGGTTGCCTTATTTCGAGCGGCTGACTTAGTTTGAGGGGTTGCCTTAGTTTGAGCGGTTGCCTCAGTTGGAGCCGTTGCCTTAGTTTGAGGGACGCCTCAGTTTGAGCGGCTGCCTTAGATTGAGCGGCTGCCTTAGTTTGAGCGGTTGCCTTAGTTTGAGCAGCTGCCTTAGTTTGAGCGGTTGCCTTAGTTTGAGGGGCTGCCTTAGTTTGAGCGGTTGCCTTACTTTGAGCGGTTGCCTTAGTTTGAGGGGATGCCTTAGTTTGAGGGGTTGCCTGAGTTTGAGGGGTTGCCTTAGTTTGAGCGTTTGCCTTAGTTTCAGGGTTTGCCTTCCTTTGAGCGGTTGCCTTAGTTTGAGGGGTTGCCTTAGCTTGAGCGGTTGCCTTAGTTTGAGGGGTTGCTTTAGTTTGAGTGGTTGCCTTAGATTGAGGGGCTGCCATAGTTTGAGGGGTTGCCTTAGTTTGAGGGGTTGCCATAGTTTGAGCGGATGCCTTAGTTTGAGGGGTTGCCTTAGTTTGAGAGTCTGCCTTAGTTTGAGCGTTTGCCTTAGTTTGAGGTGTTGCCTTAGTTTGAGCGGTTGCCTTAGTTCGAGCGGTTGCCTTAGTTTGAGGTGTTGCCTTAGTTTGAGCGGTTGCCTCAGTTTCAGCGGTTGCCTTAGTTTGTGCGGTTGCCTTGGTTTGAGCGGTTGCCTTAGTTTGAGGGGTTGCCTTAGTTTGAGGTGTTGCCTTAGTTTGAGCGTTTGCCTTAGTTTGAGGTGTTGCCTTAGCTTGAGCGGTTGCCTTAGTTCGAGCGGTTGCCTTAGTTTGAGGTGTTGCCTTAGTTTGAGCGGTTGCCTCAGTTTGAGAGTCTGCCTTAGTTTGAGCGGTTGCCTTAGTTAGAGCGGTTGACTTAGTTTGAGGTGTTGCCTCAGATTGAGGGGTTGCCTTAGTTTGAGGGGTTGCCTTAGTTTGAGAGTCTGCCTTAGTTCGAGCGGTTGCCTTTGTTTGAGCATTTGCCTTAGTTTGAGCGGTTCCCTTATTTCGAGCGGCTGACTTAGTTTGAGGGGTTGCCTTAGTTTGAGCGGTTGCCTCAGTTTGAGCGGTTGCCTTAGTTTGAGCGGTTGCCTTAGTTTGAGCAGCTGCTTTAGTTTGAGCGGTTGCCTTAGTTTGAGGGGCTGCCTTAGTTTGAGCGGTTGCCTTACTTTGAGCGGTTGCCATAGTTTGAGGGGATGCCTTAGTTTGAGGGGTTGCCTGAGTTTGAGAGGTTGCCTTAGTTTGAGAGTCTGCCTTAGTTTGAGCGTTTGCCTTAGTTTGAGGTGTTGCCTTAGTTTGAGCGGTTGCCTTAGTTCGAGCGGTTGCCTTAGTTTGAGGTGTTGCCTTAGTTTGAGCGGTTGCCTCAGTTTCAGCGGTTGCCTTAGTTTGTGCGGTTGCCTTGGTTTGAGAGGTTTCCTTTGTTTGAGGTGTTGCCTTAGTTTGAGGAGTTGCCTTAGTTTGAGAGTCTGCCTTATTTCGAGCAGCTGGCCTTAGTTTGAGCGGTTGCCTTCGAATGAGCGGCTGCCTTATTTCGAGCGGTTTCCTTAGTTTGAGGGGTTGCCTTAGTTTGAGCGGTTGCCTCAGTTTGAGCGGTTGCCTTAGTTTGAGCGACGCCTCAGTTTGAGCGGCTGCCTTAGATTGAGCGGCTGCCTTAGTTTGAGCGGTTGCCTTAGTTTGAGCAGCTGCTTTAGTTTGAGCGGTTGCCTTAGTTTGAGGGGCTGCCTTAGTTTGAGCGGTTGCCTTACTTTGAGCGGTTGCCATAGTTTGAGGGGATGCCTTAGTTTGAGGGGTTGCCTGAGTTTGAGAGGTTGCCTTAGTTTGAGAGTCTGCCTTAGTTTGAGCGTTTGCCTTAGTTTGAGGTGTTGCCTTAGTTTGAGCGGTTGCCTTAGTTCGAGCGGTTGCCTTAGTTTGAGGTGTTGCCTTAGTTTGAGCGGTTGCCTCAGTTTCAGCGGTTGCCTTAGTTTGTGCGGTTGCCTTGGTTTGAGAGGTTTCCTTTGTTTGAGGTGTTGCCTTAGTTTGAGGAGTTGCCTTAGTTTGAGAGTCTGCCTTATTTCGAGCAGCTGGCCTTAGTTTGAGCGGTTGCCTTCGAATGAGCGGCTGCCTTATTTCGAGCGGTTTCCTTAGTTTGAGGTGTTGCCTTAGTTTGAGCGGTTGCCTTAGTTTGAGCGGTTGCCTTAGTTTGAGGTGTTGCCTTATTTCGAGCGGTTGCCTTTGTTTGAGGTGTTGCCTTAGTTTGAGCGGTTGCCTTAGTTTGAGGTGTTGCCTTAGTTTGAGAGTCTGCCTTATTTTGAGCGGTTGCCTGATTTTGAGCTATTGCCTTAGTTTGAGATTTAGATTAGATTAGATTAGATTAGAGATACAGCACTGAAACAGGCCCTTCGGCCCACCGAGTCTGTGCCGACCATCAGCCACCCATTTATACGAATCCTACACTAATCCCATATTCCTACCAAACATCCCCACCTGTCCCTATATTTCCCTGCCACCTACCTATACTAGTGACAATTTATAATGGCCAATTTACCTATCAACCTGCAAGTCTTTTGCTTGTGGGAGGAAACCGGAGCACCCGGAGAAAATCCACGCAGACACAGGGAGAACTTGCAAACTCCACACAGGCAGTACCCAGAATCGAACCCAGGTCCCTGGAGCTGTGAGGATGCAGTGCTAACCACTGCGCCACTGTGCAGTGAGGGGCTGCCTTAGTTTGAGCGGTTGCCTTAGTTTGAGAGTCTGCCTTTGTTTGAGAGGTTGCCTTAGTTGGAGCGGTTGTCTTAGTTTGAGGTGTTGCTTCAGTTTGAGGGGTTGCCTTAGTTTGAGGGGCTGCCTTAATTTGAGCGGTTGCCTTAGTTTGAGAGTCTGCCTTAGTTTGAGTGGTTGCCTTAGTTAGAGCGGTTGTCTTAGTTTGAGGTGTTGCCTTAGTTTGAGGGGCTGCTTTAGTTTGAGCATTTGCCTTATTTTGAGCGGTAGCCTTAGTTAGAGCGGTTGCCTTAGTTTGAGGTGTTGCCTTAGTTTGAGGGGTTGCCTTAGTTTGAGGGGTTGCCTTAGTTTGAGCGGTTGCCTCAGTTTGAGATTCTGCCTTAGTTTGAGCGGTTGCCTTAGTTAGAGCGGTTGACTTAGTTTGAGGTGTTGCCTCAGATTGAGGGGTTGCCTTAGTTTGAGGGGTTGCCTTAGTTTGAGAGTCTGCCTTAGTTCGAGCGGTTTCCTTTGTTTGAGCAGTTGCCTTAGTTTGAGCGGTTGCCTTAATTCGAGCGGCTGACTTAGTTTGAGGGGTTGCCTTAGTTTGAGCGCTTGCCTTTGTTTGAGGTGTTGCCTTAGTTTGAGGGGTTGCCTTAGTTTGAGCGGTTGCCTTAGTTCGAGTCGTTGCCTCAGTTTGAGGTGTTGCCTTAGTTCGAGTGGATGCCTCAGTTTGAGGTTTTGCCTTAGTTAGAGCGGTTGCCTCAGTTTCAGCGGTTGCCTTCGTTTGTGCGGTTGCCTTGGTTTGAGCGGTTTCCTTTGTTTGGGGTGTTGCCTTAGTTTGAGGGGTTGCCTTAGTTTGAGAGTCTGCCTTAGTTCGAGCGGTTGCCTTAGTTTGAGCGGTTGCCTTAGAATGAGCGGCTGCCTTATTTCGAGCGGTTGCCTTAGTTTGAGGTGTTGCCTTACTTTGAGCAGTTGCCTTAGTTTGAGCTATTGCCTTAGTTTGAGGTGTTGCCTTATTTCGAGCGGTTGCCTTTGTTTGAGGTGTTGCCTTAGTTTGAGCGGTTGCCTTAGTTTGAGGTGTTGCCTTAGTTTGTGGGGCTGCCTTAGTTTGTGCGGTTGCCTTAGTTTGAGAGTCTGCCTTTGTTTGAGAGGTTGCCTGATTTTGAGCTATTGCCTTAGTTTGAGGGGTTGCCTTAGTTTGAGGGGCTGCCTTAGTTTGAGCGGTTGCCTTAGTTTGAGAGTCTGCCTTTGTTTGAGAGGTTGCCTCAGTTGGAGCGGTTGTCTTAGTTTGAGGTGTTGCTTTAGTTTGAGGGGTTGCCTTAATTTGAGGGGCTGCCTTAGTTTGAGCGGTTGCCTTAGTTTGAGAGTCTGCTTAGTTTGAGTGGTTGCCTTAGTTTGAGCGGTTGTCTTAGTTTGAGGTGTTGCCTTAGTTTGAGGGGCTGCTTTAGTTTGAGCTTTTGCCTTATTTTGAGCGGTTGCCTTAGTTTGAGCGGTTGATTAGTTTGAGGTGTTGCCTTAGTTTGAGGGGTTGCCTTTGTTTGAGGGGTTGCCTTAGTTTGAGCGGCTGCGTTAGTTTGTGCGGTTGCCTTAGTTTGGGAGTCTGCCTCAGTTTGAGCGGTTGCCTTATTTCGAGCGGTTTCCTTAGTTTGAGGTTTTGCCTTAGTTTGAGCAGTTGCCTTAGTTTGAGAGTCTGCCTTATTTGGAGCGGTTGCCTTATTTTGAGCGGTTGCCTTAGTTTGAGGGGTTGCCTTAGTTTGAGGTGTTGCCTTAGTTTGAGCGTTTGCCTCAGTTTGAGGGGTTGCCTCAGTTTGAGCAGTTGCCTTAGTTTGTGGGGTTGCCTTAGTTTGAGTGGCAGCCTTAGTTTGAGGGGATGCCTTAGTTTGAGGGGTTGCCTTAGTTTGAGCGGCTGCCTGAGTTTGAGCGGCTGCCTTAGTTTGAGGGGTTGCCTTAGTTTCAGCGTTTGCCTTAGTTTGAGGGGTTGCCTTAGTTTGAGCGGTTGTCTCAGTTTGAGACTCTGCCTTAGTTTGTGCGGCTGCCTTAATTTGAGGGGTTGCCTTAGCTTGAGCAGTTGCCTGATTTTGAGGGGATGCCTTAGTTTGAGGGGTTGCCTTAGTTTGAGGGGTTGCCTGAGTTTGAGGGGTTGCCTTAGTTTGAGGGGTTGCCTTCCTTTGAGCGGTTGCCTTTGTTTGAGCGGCTGCCTTAGTTTGAGGGGCTGCCTTAGTTTGAGCGGTTGCCTTAGTTTGAGGGGATGCCTGAGTTTGAGCGGTTGCTTTAGTTTGAGGGGATGCCTTAGTTTGAGGGGTTGCCTGCCTTTGAGGGGTTGCCTTAGTTTGAGCGGTTGCCTTAGTTTGAGGGGTTGCCTTAGTTTCAGGGTTTGCTTTCCTTTGAGCGGTTGCCTTAGTTTGAGGGGTTGCCTTAGTTTGAGCGGCTGCCTTCGTTTGAGCGTTTGCCTTAGTTTGAGGTGTTGCCTTAGTTTGAGCGGTTGCCTTTGTTTGAGGTGTTGCCTTAGTTTGAGGGGTTGCCTTAGTTTGAGCGGTTGCCTTAGTTCGAGCGGTTGCCTCAGTTTGAGGTGTTGCCTTAGTTTGAGCGGTTGCCTCAGTTTGAGCGGTTCCCTTAGTTTGAGCGGTTGCCTTAGTTTGAGCAGTTGCCTTTGTTTGAGGTGTTGCCTTAGTTTGAGCGGTTGCCTTAGTTTGAGGGGATGCCTTAGTTTGAGCGGTTGCCTTAGTTTGAGGGGATGCCTTAGTGTGAGGGGTTGCCTGAGTTTGAGGGGTTGCCTTAGTTTGAGCGGTTGCCTTTGTTTGAGGTGTGGCCTTAGTTTGAGGGGTTGCCTTAGTTTGAGCGGTTGCCTTTGTTTGAGGTGTTGCCTTAGTTTGAGGGGTTGCCTTAGTTTGAGGGGCTGCCTTAGTTTGAGCGGTTGCCTTAGTTTGAGAGTCTGCCTTAGTTTGAGGGGTTGCCTTAGTTTGAGCGGTTGCCTTTGTTTGAGGTGTTGCCTTAGTTTGAGGGGTTGCCTTAGTTTGAAGGGTTGCCTTAGTTTCAGGGTTTGCCTTCCTTTGAGCGGTTGCCTCAGTTTGAGGGGTTGCCTTAGTTAGAGCGGCTGCCTTAGTTTGAGCGTTTGCCTTAGTTTGAGGTGTTGCCTTAGTTTGAGCGGTTGCCTTTGTTTGAGGTGTTGCCTTAGTTTGAGGGGTTGCCTTAGTTTGAGCGGTTGCCTTTGTTTGAGGTGTTGCCTTAGTTTGAGGGGTTGCCTTAGTTTGAGGGGCTGCCTTAGTTTGAGCGGTTGCCTTAGTTTGAGCGGTTGTCTTAGTTTGAGGTGTTGCCTTAGTTTGAGGGGCTGCTTTAGTTTGAGCTTTTGCCTTATTTTGAGCGGTTGCCTTAGTTTGAGCGGTTGCCTTAGTTTTAGGTGTTGCCTTAGTTTGAGGGGTTGCCTTAGTTTGAGGGGTTGCCTTAGTTTGAGCGGCTGCGTTAGTTTGAGCGGTTGCCTTAGTTTGGGAGTCTGCCTCAGTTTGAGCGGTTGCCTTATTTCGAGCGGTTTCCTTAGTTTGAGATTTTGCCTTAGTTTGAGCGGTTGCCTTAGTTTGAGAGTCTGCCTTATTTGGAGCGGTTGCCTTATTTTGAGCGGTTGCCTTAGTTTGAGGGGTTGCCTTAGTTTGAGCGGCTGCCTTCGTTTGAGCGTTTGCCTTAGTTTGAGGTGTTGCCTTAGTTTGAGCAGTTGCCTTTGTTTGAGGTGTTGCCTTAGTTTGAGGGGTTGCCTTAGTTTGAGCGGTTGCCTTAGTTCGAGCAGTTGCCTCAGTTTGAGATGTTGCCTTAGTTTGAGCGGTTGCCTCAGTTTGAGCGGTTCCCTTAGTTTGAGCGGTTGCCTTAGTTTGAGCAGTTGCCTTTGTTTGAGGTGTTGCCTTAGTTTGAGCGGTTGCCTTAGTTTGAGGGGATGCCTTAGTTTGAGCGGTTGCCTTAGTTTGAGGGGATGCCTTAGTTTGAGGGGTTGCCTGAGTTTGAGGGGTTGCCTTAGTTTGAGCGGTTGCCTTAGTTTGAGGGGTTGCCTTAGTTACAGGGTTTGCCTTCCTTTGAGCGGTTGCCTTAGTTTGAGGGGTTGCCTTAGTTTGAGCGTTTGCCTTAGTTTGAGGTGTTGCCTTAGTTTGAGCGGTTGCCTTTGTTCGAGGTGTTGCCTTAGTTTGAGGGGTTGCCTTAGTTTGAGCGTTTGCCTTAGTTTGAGGTGTTGCCTTAGTTTGAGCGGTTGCCTTTGTTTGAGGTGTTGCCTTAGTTTGAGGTGTTGCCTTAGTTTGAGCGGTTGCCTTTGTTTGAGGTGTTGCCTTAGTTTGAGGGGTTGCCTTAGTTTGAGCGTTTGCCTTAGTTTGAGGGGTTGCCTTAGTTTGAGCGTTTGCCTTAGTTTGAGGTGTTGCCTTAGTTTGAGCGGTTGCCTTTGTTTGAGGTGTTGCCTTAGTTTGAGGTGTTGCCTTAGTTTGAGCGGTTGCCTCAGTTTCAGCGGTTGCCTTAGTTTGTGCGGTTGCCTTAGAATGAGCGGCTGCCTTATTTCGAGCGGTTGCCTTAGTTTGAGGTGTTGCCTTAGTTTGAGCGGTTGCCTTAGTTTGAGCTATTGCCTTAGTTTGAGGTGTTGCCTTATTTCGAGCGGTTGCCTTTGTTTGAGGTGTTGCCTTAGTTTGAGCGGTTGCTTAGTTTGAGGTGTTGCCTTCCTTTGAGCGGTTGCCTTTGTTTAAGTGGCTGCCTTAGTTTGAGGGGCTGCCTTAGTTTGAGCGGTTGCCTTAGTTTGAGGGGATGCCTGAGTTTGAGCGGTTGCCTTAGTTTGAGGGGATGCCTTAGTTTGAGGGGTTGCCTGAGTTTGAGGGGTTGCCTTAGTTTGAGCGGTTGCCTTAGTTTGAGGGGTTGCCTTAGTTTCAGGGTTTGCTTTCCTTTGAGCGGTTGCCTTAGTTTGAGGGGGTGCCTTAGTTTGAGCGGCTGCCTTCGTTTGAGCGTTTGCCTTAGTTTGAGGTGTTGCCTTAGTTTGAGCGGTTGCCTTTGTTTGAGGTGTTGCCTTGGTTTGAGGGGTTGCCTTAGTTTGAGCGGTTGCCTTAGTTCGAGCGGTTGACTCAGTTTGAGGTGTTGCCTTAGTTTGAGCGGTTGCCTCAGTTTGAGCGGTTCCCTTAGTTTGAGCGGTTGCCTTAGTTTGAGCAGTTGCCTTTGTTTGAGGTGTTGCCTTAGTTTGAGCGGTTGCCTTAGTTTGAGGGGATGCCTTAGTTTGAGCGGTTGCCTTAGTTTGAGGGGATGCCTTAGTTTGAGGGGTTGCCTGAGTTTGAGGGGTTGCCTTATTTTGAGCGGTTGCCTTTGTTTGAGGTGTGGCCTTAGTTTGAGGGGTTGCCTTAGTTTGAGCGGTTGCCTTTGTTTGAGGTGTTGCCTTAGTTTGAGGGGTTGCCTTAGTTTGAGGGGCTGCCTTAGTTTGAGCGGTTGCCTTAGTTTGAGAGTCTGCCTTAGTTTGAGGGGTTGCCTTAGTTTGAGCGGTTGCCTTTGTTTGAGGTGTTGCCTTAGTTTGAGGGGTTGCCTTAGTTTGAAGGGTTGCCTTAGTTTCAGGGTTTGCCTTCCTTTGAGCGGTTGCCTCAGTTTGAGGGGTTGCCTTAGTTAGAGCGGCTGCCTTAGTTTGAGCGTTTGCCTTAGTTTGAGGTGTTGCCTTAGTTTGAGCGGTTGCCTTTGTTTGAGGTGTTGCCTTAGTTTGAGGGTTTGCCTTAGTTTGAGCGGTTGCCTTTGTTTGAGGTGTTGCCTTAGTTTGAGGGGTTGCCTTAGTTTGAGGGGCTGCCTTAGTTTGAGCGGTTGCCTTAGTTTGAGAGTCTGCCTTAGTTTGAGTGGTTGCCTTAGTTTGAGCGGTTGTCTTAGTTTGAGGTGTTGCCTTAGTTTGAGGGGCTGCTTTAGTTTGAGCTTTTGCCTTATTTTGAGCGGTTGCCTTAGTTTGAGCGGTTGCCTTAGTTTTAGGTGTTGCCTTAGTTTGAGGGGTTGCCTTAGTTTGAGGGGTTGCCTTAGTTTGAGCGGCTGCGTTAGTTTGAGCGGTTGCCTTAGTTTGGGAGTCTGCCTCAGTTTGAGCGGTTGCCTTATTTCGAGCGGTTTCCTTAGTTTGAGGTTTTGCCTTAGTTTGAGCGGTTGCCTTAGTTTGAGAGTCTGACTTATTTGGAGCGGTTGCCTTATTTTGAGCGGTTGCCTTAGTTTGAGGGGTTGCCTTAGTTTGAGCGGCTGCCTTCGTTTGAGCGTTTGCCTTAGTTTGAGGTGTTGCCTTAGTTTGAGCGGTTGCCTTTGTTTGAGGTGTTGCCTTAGTTTGAGGGGTTGCCTTAGTTTGAGCGGTTGCCTTAGTTCGAGCTGTTGCCTCAGTTTGAGGTGTTGCCTTAGTTTGAGCGGTTGCCTCAGTTTGAGCGGTTCCCTTAGTTTGAGCGGTTGCCTTAGTTTGAGCAGTTGCCTTTGTTTGAGGTGTTGCCTTAGTTTGAGCGGTTGCCTTAGTTTGAGGGGATGCCTTAGTTTGAGCGGTTGCCTTAGTTTGAGGGGATGCCTTAGTTTGAGGGGTTGCCTGAGTTTGAGGGGTTGCCTTAGTTTGAGCGGTTGCCTTAGTTTGAGGGGTTGCCTTAGTTTCAGGGTTTGCCTTCCTTTGAGCGGTTGCCTTAGTTTGAGGGGTTGCCTTAGTTTGAGCGTTTGCCTTAGTTTGAGGTGTTGCCTTAGTTTGAGGGGTTGCCTTAGTTTGAGCGTTTGCCTTAGTTTGAGGTGTTGCCTTAGTTTGAGCGGTTGCCTTTGTTTGAGGTGTTGCCTTAGTTTGAGGTGTTGCCTTAGTTTGAGCGGTTGCCTTTTTTTGAGGTGTTGCCTTAGTTTGAGGGGTTGCCTTATTTTGAGCGTTTGCCTTAGTTTGAGGGGTTGCCTTAGTTTGAGCGTTTGCCTTAGTTTGATGTGTTGCCTTAGTTTGAGGTGTTGCCTTAGTTTGAGGTGTTGCCTTAGTTTGAGCGGTTGCCTCAGTTTCAGCGGTTGCCTTAGTTTGTGCGGTTGCCTTAGAATGAGCGGCTGCCTTATTTCGAGCGGTTGCCTTATTTCGAGCGGTTTCCTTAGTTTGAGATTTTGCCTTAGTTTGAGCGGTTGCCTTAGTTTGAGAGTCTGCCTTATTTGGAGCGGTTGCCTTATTTTGAGCGGTTGCCTTAGTTTGAGGGGTTGCCTTAGTTTGAGCGGCTGCCTTCGTTTGAGCGTTTGCCTTAGTTTGAGGTGTTGCCTTAGTTTGAGGGGTTGCCTTAGTTTGAGCGGTTGCCTTAGTTCGAGCAGTTGCCTCAGTTTGAGATGTTGCCTTAGTTTGAGCGGTTGCCTCAGTTTGAGCGGTTCCCTTAGTTTGAGCGGTTGCCTTAGTTTGAGCAGTTGCCTTTGTTTGAGGTGTTGCCTTAGTTTGAGCGGTTGCCTTAGTTTGAGGGGATGCCTTAGTTTGAGCGGTTGCCTTAGTTTGAGGGGATGCCTTAGTTTGAGGGGTTGCCTGAGTTTGAGGGGTTGCCTTAGTTTGAGCGGTTGCCTTAGTTTGAGGGGTTGCCTTAGTTACAGGGTTTGCCTTCCTTTGAGCGGTTGCCTTAGTTTGAGGGGTTGCCTTAGTTTGAGCGTTTGCCTTAGTTTGAGGTGTTGCCTTAGTTTGAGCGGTTGCCTTTGTTCGAGGTGTTGCCTTAGTTTGAGGGGTTGCCTTAGTTTGAGCGTTTGCCTTAGTTTGAGGTGTTGCCTTAGTTTGAGCGGTTGCCTTTGTTTGAGGTGTTGCCTTAGTTTGAGGTGTTGCCTTAGTTTGAGCGGTTGCCTTTGTTTGAGGTGTTGCCTTAGTTTGAGGGGTTGCCTTAGTTTGAGCCTTTGCCTTAGTTTGAGGGGTTGCCTTAGTTTGAGCGTTTGCCTTAGTTTGAGGTGTTGCCTTAGTTTGAGCGGTTGCCTTTGTTTGAGGTGTTGCCTTAGTTTGAGGTGTTGCCTTAGTTTGAGCGGTTGCCTCAGTTTCAGCGGTTGCCTTAGTTTGTGCGGTTGCCTTAGAATGAGCGGCTGCCTTATTTCGAGCGGTTGCCTTAGTTTGAGGTGTTGCCTTAGTTTGAGCGGTTGCCTTAGTTTGAGCTATTGCCTTAGTTTGAGGTGTTGCCTTATTTCGAGCGGTTGCCTTTGTTTGAGGTGTTGCCTTAGTTTGAGCGGTTGCTTAGTTTGAGGTGTTGCCTTCCTTTGAGCGGTTGCCTTTGTTTAAGTGGCTGCCTTAGTTTGAGGGGCTGCCTTAGTTTGAGCGGTTGCCTTAGTTTGAGGGGATGCCTGAGTTTGAGCGGTTGCCTTAGTTTGAGGGGATGCCTTAGTTTGAGGGGTTGCCTGAGTTTGAGGGGTTGCCTTAGTTTGAGCGGTTGCCTTAGTTTGAGGGGTTACCTTAGTTTCAGGGTTTGCTTTCCTTTGAGCGGTTGCCTTAGTTTGAGGGGGTGCCTTAGTTTGAGCGGCTGCCTTCGTTTGAGCGTTTGCCTTAGTTTGAGGTGTTGCCTTAGTTTGAGCGGTTGCCTTTGTTTGAGGTGTTGCCTTGGTTTGAGGGGTTGCCTTAGTTTGAGCGGTTGCCTTAGTTCGAGCGGTTGCCTCAGTTTGAGGTGTTGCCTTAGTTTGAGCGGTTGCCTCAGTTTGAGCGGTTCCCTTAGTTTGAGCGGTTGCCTTAGTTTGAGCAGTTGCCTTTGTTTGAGGTGTTGCCTTAGTTTGAGCGGTTGCCTTAGTTTGAGGGGATGCCTTAGTTTGAGCGGTTGCCTTAGTTTGAGGGGATGCCTTAGTTTGAGGGGTTGCCTGAGTTTGAGGGGTTGCCTTATTTTGAGCGGTTGCCTTTGTTTGAGGTGTGGCCTTAGTTTGAGGGGTTGCCTTAGTTTGAGCGGTTGCCTTTGTTTGAGGTGTTGCCTTAGTTTGAGGGGTTGCCTTAGTTTGAGGGGCTGCCTTAGTTTGAGCGGTTGCCTTAGTTTGAGAGTCTGCCTTAGTTTGAGGGGTTGCCTTAGTTTGAGCGGTTGCCTTTGTTTGAGGTGTTGCCTTAGTTTGAGGGGTTGCCTTAGTTTGAAGGGTTGCCTTAGTTTCAGGGTTTGCCTTCCTTTGAGCGGTTGCCTCAGTTTGAGGGGTTGCCTTAGTTAGAGCGGCTGCCTTAGTTTGAGGTGTTGCCTTAGTTTGAGGGTTTGCCTTAGTTTGAGCGGTTGCCTTTGTTTGAGGTGTTGCCTTAGTTTGAGGGGTTGCCTTAGTTTGAGGGGCTGCCTTAGTTTGAGCGGTTGCCTTAGTTTGAGAGTCTGCCTTAGTTTGAGTGGTTGCCTTAGTTTGAGCGGTTGTCTTAGTTTGAGGTGTTGCCTTAGTTTGAGGGGCTGCTTTAGTTTGAGCTTTTGCCTTATTTTGAGCGGTTGCCTTAGTTTGAGCGGCTGCGTTAGTTTGAGGGGTTGCCTTAGTTTGAGCGGCTGCCTTCGTTTGAGCGTTTGCCTTAGTTTGAGGTGTTGCCTTAGTTTGAGCGGTTGCCTTTGTTTGAGGTGTTGCCTCAGTTTGAGGGGTTGCCTTATTTCGAGCGGTTGCCTTAGTTTGAGGTGTTGCCTTAGTTTGAGCGGTTGCCTTAGTTTGAGGGTTTGCCTTAGCTTGAGCGGTTGCCTTAGTTTGAGGTGTTGCCTTAGTTTGAGCGTTTGCCTTAGTTTGAAGTGTAGCCTTAGTTTGAGGGGTTGCCTTTGTTTGAGGTGTTGCCTTAGTTTGAGGGGTTGCCTTAGTTTGAGCGGTTGCCTTAGTTCGAGCTGTTGCCTCAGTTTGAGGTGTTGCCTTAGTTTGAGCGGTTGCCTCAGTTTGAGCGGTTCCCTTAGTTTGAGCGGTTGCCTTAGTTTGAGCAGTTGCCTTTGTTTGAGGTGTTGCCTTAGTTTGAGCGGTTGCCTTAGTTTGAGGGGATGCCTTAGTTTGAGCGGTTGCCTTAGTTTGAGGGGATGCCTTAGTTTGAGGGGTTGCCTGAGTTTGAGGGGTTGCATTATTTTGAGCGGTTGCCTTAGTTTGAGGGGTTGCCTTAGTTTCAGGGTTTGCCTTCCTTTGAGCGGTTGCCTTAGTTTGAGGGGTTGCCTTAGTTTGAGCGTTTGCCTTAGTTTGAGGTGTTGCCTTAGTTTGAGGGGTTGCCTTAGTTTGAGCGTTTGCCTTAGTTTGAGGTGTTGCCTTAGTTTGAGCGGTTGCCTTTGTTTGAGGTGTTGCCTTAGTTTGAGGTGTTGCCTTAGTTTGAGCGGTTGCCTTTTTTTGAGGTGTTGCCTTAGTTTGAGGGGTTGCCTTATTTTGAGCGTTTGCCTTAGTTTGAGGGGTTGCCTTAGTTTGAGCGTTTGCCTTAGTTTGATGTGTTGCCTTAGTTTGAGGTGTTGCCTTAGTTTGAGGTGTTGCCTTAGTTTGAGGTGTTGCCTTAGTTTGAGCGGTTGCCTCAGTTTCAGCGGTTGCCTTAGTTTGTGCGGTTGCCTTAGAATGAGCGGCTGCCTTATTTCGAGCGGTTGCCTTAGTTTGAGGTGTTGCCTTAGTTTGAGCGGTTGCCTTAGTTTGAGCTATTGCCTTAGTTTGAGGTGTTGCCTTATTTCGAGCGGTTGCCTTTGTTTGAGGTGTTGCCTTAGTTTGAGCGGTTGCCTTAGTTTGAGGTGTTGCCTTAGTTTGTGGGGCTACCTTAGTTTGAGCGGTTGCCTTAGTTTGAGAGTCTGCCTTTGTTTGAGAGGTTGCCTCAGTTGGAGCGGTTGTCTTAGTTTGAGGTGTTGCTTTAGTTTGAGGGGCTGCCTTAGTTTGAGCGGTTGCCTTAATTTGAGAGTCTGCCTTTGTTTGAGAGGTTGCCTCAGTTGGAGCGGTTGTCTTAGTTTGAGGTGTTGCTTTAGTTTGAGGGGTTGCCTTAGTTTGAGCGGCTGCGTTAGTTTGAGCGGTTGCCTTAGTTTGGGAGTCTGCCTCAGTTTGAGCGGTTGCCTTATTTCGAGCGGTTTCCTTAATTTGAGGTTTTGCCTTAGTTTGAGCGGTTGCCTTAGTTTGAGAGTCTGCCTTATTTGGAGCGGTTGCCTTATTTTGAGCGGTTGCCTTAGTTTGAGGGGATGCCTTAGTTTGAGGGGTTGCCTTAGAATGAGCGTTTGCCTCAGTTTGAGGGGTTGCCTCAGTTTGAGCAGTTGCCTTAGTTTGTGGGGTTGCCTTAGTTTGAGTGGCTGCCTTAGTTTGAGGGGATGCCTTAGTTTGAGGGGTTGCCTTAGTTTGAGCGGCTGCCTGAGTTTGAGCGGCTGCCTTAGTTTGAGGGGTTGCCTTAGTTTGAGCGTTTGCCTTAGTTTGAGGGGTTGCCTTAGTTTGAGCGGTTGCCTCAGTTTGAGACTCTGCCTTAGTTTGAGCGGCTGCCTTAGTTTGAGGGGCTGCCTTAGTTTGAGCAGTTGCCTGATTTTGAGGGGATGCCTTAGTTTGAGGGGTTGCCTTAGTTTGAGGGGTTGCCTGAGTTTGAGGGGTTGCCTTAGTTTGAGGGGTTGCCTTCCTTTGAGCGGTTGCCTTTGTTTGAGCGGCTGCCTTAGTTTGAGGGGCTGCCTTAGTTTGAGCGGTTGCATTAGTTTGAGGGGATGCCTGAGTTTGAGCGGTTGCCTTAGTTTGAGGGGATGCCTTAGTTTGAGGGGTTGCCTGAGTTTGAGGGGTTGCCTTAGTTTGAGCGGTTGCCTTAGTTTGAGGGGTTGCCTTAGTTTCAGGGTTTGCTTTCCTTTGAGCGGTTGCCTTAGTTTGAGGGGTTGCCTTAGTTTGAGCGGCTGCCTTCGTTTGAGCGTTTGCCTTAATTTGAGGTGTTGCCTTAGTTTGAGCGGTTGCCTTTGTTTGAGGTGTTGCCTTAGTTTGAGGGGTTGCCTTAGTTTGAGCGGTTGCCTTAGTTCGAGCGGTTGCCTCAGTTTGAGGTGTTGCCTTAGTTTGAGCGGTTGCCTCAGTTTCAGCGGTTCCCTTAGTTTGAGCGGTTGCCTTAGTTTGAGCAGTTGCCTTTGTTTGAGGTGTTGCCTTAGTTTGAGCGGTTGCCTTTTTTTGAGGTGTTGCCTTAGTTTGAGGGGTTGCCTTATTTTGAGCGTTTGCCTTAGTTTGAGGGGTTGCCTTAGTTTGAGCGTTTGCCTTAGTTTGATGTGTTGCCTTAGTTTGAGGTGTTGCCTTAGTTTGAGGTGTTGCCTTAGTTTGAGGTGTTGCCTTAGTTTGAGCGGTTGCCTCAGTTTCAGCGGTTGCCTTAGTTTGTGCGGTTGCCTTAGAATGAGCGGCTGCCTTATTTCGAGCGGTTGCCTTAGTTTGAGGTGTTGCCTTAGTTTGAGCGGTTGCCTTAGTTTGAGCTATTGCCTTAGTTTGAGGTGTTGCCTTATTTCGAGCGGTTGCCTTTGTTTGAGGTGTTGCCTTAGTTTGAGCGGTTGCCTTAGTTTGAGGTGTTGCCTTAGTTTGTGGGGCTACCTTAGTTTGAGCGG
This sequence comes from Heterodontus francisci, assembly GCF_036365525.1. Lineage (NCBI taxonomy): Eukaryota > Metazoa > Chordata > Chondrichthyes > Heterodontiformes > Heterodontidae > Heterodontus > Heterodontus francisci. The sequence goes on from NC_090408.1 coordinate 2,209,634, forward strand.
TTGCCTTAGTTTGAGAGTCTGCCTTTGTTTGAGAGGTTGCCTCAGTTGGAGCGGTTGTCTTAGTTTGAGGTGTTGCTTTAGTTTGAGGGGCTGCCTTAGTTTGAGCGGTTGCCTTAATTTGAGAGTCTGCCTTTGTTTGAGAGGTTGCCTCAGTTGGAGCGGTTGTCTTAGTTTGAGGTGTTGCTTTAGTTTGAGGGGTTGCCTTAGTTTGAGCGGCTGCGTTAGTTTGAGCGGTTGCCTTAGTTTGGGAGTCTGCCTCAGTTTGAGCGGTTGCCTTATTTCGAGCGGTTTCCTTAATTTGAGGTTTTGCCTTAGTTTGAGCGGTTGCCTTAGTTTGAGAGTCTGCCTTATTTGGAGCGGTTGCCTTATTTTGAGCGGTTGCCTTAGTTTGAGGGGATGCCTTAGTTTGAGGGGTTGCCTTAGAATGAGCGTTTGCCTCAGTTTGAGGGGTTGCCTCAGTTTGAGCAGTTGCCTTAGTTTGTGGGGTTGCCTTAGTTTGAGTGGCTGCCTTAGTTTGAGGGGATGCCTTAGTTTGAGGGGTTGCCTTAGTTTGAGGGGTTGCCTTAGTTTGAGCGTTTGCCTTAGTTTGAGGGGTTGCCTTAGTTTGAGCGGTTGCCTCAGTTTGAGACTCTGCCTTAGTTTGAGCGGCTGCCTTAGTTTGAGGGGATGCCTTAGTTTGAGGGGTTGCCTTAGTTTGAGCAGCTGCCTGAGTTTGAGCGGCTGCCTTAGTTTGAGGGGTTGCCTTAGTTTGAGCGTTTGCCTTAGTTTGAGGGGTTGCCTTAGTTTGAGCGGTTGCCTCAGTTTGAGACTCTGCCTTAGTTTGAGCGGCTGCCTTAGTTTGAGGGGCTGCCTTAGTTTGAGCAGTTGCCTGATTTTGAGGGGATGCCTTAGTTTGAGGGGTTGCCTTAGTTTGAGGGGTTGCCTGAGTTTGAGGGGTTGCCTTAGTTTGAGGGGTTGCCTTCCTTTGAGCGGTTGCCTTTGTTTGAGCGGCTGCCTTAGTTTGAGGGGCTGCCTTAGTTTGAGCGGTTGCATTAGTTTGAGGGGATGCCTGAGTTTGAGCGGTTGCCTTAGTTTGAGGGGATGCCTTAGTTTGAGGGGTTGCCTGAGTTTGAGGGGTTGCCTTAGTTTGAGCGGTTGCCTTAGTTTGAGGGGTTGCCTTAGTTTCAGGGTTTGCTTTCCTTTGAGCGGTTGCCTTAGTTTGAGGGGTTGCCTTAGTTTGAGCGGCTGCCTTCGTTTGAGCGTTTGCCTTAATTTGAGGTGTTGCCTTAGTTTGAGCGGTTGCCTTTGTTTGAGGTGTTGCCTTAGTTTGAGGGGTTGCCTTAGTTTGAGCGGTTGCCTTAGTTCGAGCGGTTGCCTCAGTTTGAGGTGTTGCCTTAGTTTGAGCGGTTGCCTCAGTTTCAGCGGTTCCCTTAGTTTGAGCGGTTGCCTTAGTTTGAGCAGTTGCCTTTGTTTGAGGTGTTGCCTTAGTTTGAGCGGTTGCCTTAGTTTGAGGGGATGCCTTAGTTTGAGCGGTTGCCTGAGTTTGAGGGGATGCCTTAGTTTGAGGGGTTGCCTGAGTTTGAGGGGTTGCCTTAGTTTGAGCGGTTGCCTTAGTTTGAGGGGTTGCCTTAGTTTCAGGGTTTGCCTTCCTTTGAGCGGTTGCCTTAGTTTGAGGGGTTGCCTTAGTTTGAGCGGCTGCCTTAGTTTGAGCGTTTGCCTTAGTTTGAGGTGTTGCCTTAGTTTGAGCGGTTGCCTTTGTTTGAGGTGTTGCCTTGGTTTGAGGGGTTGCCTTAGTTTGAGCGGTTGCCTTAGTTCGAGCGGTTGCCTCAGTTTGAGGTGTTGCCTTAGTTTGAGCGGTTGCCTCAGTTTGAGCGGTTCCCTTAGTTTGAGCGGTTGCCTTAGTTTGAGCAGTTGCCTTTGTTTGAGGTGTTGCCTTAGTTTGAGCGGTTGCCTTAGTTTGAGGGGATGCCTTAGTTTGAGCGGTTGCCTTAGTTTGAGGGGATGCCTTAGTTTGAGGGGTTGCCTGAGTTTGAGGGGTTGCCTTATTTTGAGCGGTTGCCTTTGTTTGAGGTGTGGCCTTAGTTTGAGGGGTTGCCTTAGTTTGAGCGGTTGCCTTTGTTTGAGGTGTTGCCTTAGTTTGAGGGGTTGCCTTAGTTTGAGGGGCTGCCTTAGTTTGAGCGGTTGCCTTAGTTTGAGAGTCTGCCTTAGTTTGAGGGGTTGCCTTAGTTTGAGCGGTTGCCTTTGTTTGAGGTGTTGCCTTAGTTAGAGCGGTTGCCTCAGTTTGAGGGGTTGCCTTAGTTAGAGCGGCTGCCTTAGTTTGAGGTGTTGCCTTAGTTTGAGGGTTTGCCTTAGTTTGAGCGGTTGCCTTTGTTTGAGGTGTTGCCTTAGTTTGAGGGGTTGCCTTAGTTTGAGGGGCTGCCTTAGTTTGAGCGGTTGCCTTAGTTTGAGAGTCTGCCTTAGTTTGAGTGGTTGCCTTAGTTTGAGCGGTTGTCTTAGTTTGAGGTGTTGCCTTAGTTTGAGGGGCTGCTTTAGTTTGAGCTTTTGCCTTATTTTGAGCGGTTGCCTTAGTTTGAGCGGTTGCCTTAGTTTTAGGTGTTGCCTTAGTTTGAGGGGTTGCCTTAGTTTGAGGTGTTGCCTTAGTTTGAGCGGCTGCGTTAGTTTGAGCGGTTGCCTTAGTTTGGGAGTCTGCCTCAGTTTGAGCGGTTGCCTTATTTCGAGCGGTTTCCTTAGTTTGAGGTTTTGCCTTAGTTTGAGCGGTTGCCTTAGTTTGAGAGTCTGCCTTATTTGGAGCGGTTGCCTTATTTTGAGCGGTTGCCTTAGTTTGAGGGGTTGCCTTAGTTTGAGCGGCTGCCTTCGTTTGAGCGTTTGCCTTAGTTTGAGGTGTTGCCTTAGTTTGAGCGGTTGCCTTTGTTTGAGGTGTTGCCTCAGTTTGAGGGGTTGCCTTATTTCGAGCGGTTGCCTTAGTTTGAGGTGTTGCCTTAGTTTGAGCGGTTGCCTTAGTTTGAGGGTTTGCCTTAGCTTGAGCGGTTGCCTTAGTTTGAGGTGTTGCCTTAGTTTGAGCGTTTGCCTTAGTTTGAGGTGTAGCCTTAGTTTGAGGGGTTGCCTTTGTTTGAGGTGTTGCCTTAGTTTGAGGGGTTGCCTTAGTTTGAGCGGTTGCCTTAGTTCGAGCTGTTGCCTCAGTTTGAGGTGTTGCCTTAGTTTGAGCGGTTGCCTCAGTTTGAGCGGTTCCCTTAGTTTGAGCGGTTGCCTTAGTTTGAGCAGTTGCCTTTGTTTGAGGTGTTGCCTTAGTTTGAGCGGTTGCCTTAGTTTGAGGGGATGCCTTAGTTTGAGCGGTTGCCTTAGTTTGAGGGGATGCCTTAGTTTGAGGGGTTGCCTGAGTTTGAGGGGTTGCCTTATTTTGAGCGGTTGCCTTAGTTTGAGGGGTTGCCTTAGTTTCAGGGTTTGCCTTCCTTTGAGCGGTTGCCTTAGTTTGAGGGGTTGCCTTAGTTTGAGCGTTTGCCTTAGTTTGAGGTGTTGCCTTAGTTTGAGGGGTTGCCTTAGTTTGAGCGTTTGCCTTAGTTTGAGGTGTTGCCTTAGTTTGAGCGGTTGCCTTTGTTTGAGGTGTTGCCTTAGTTTGAGGTGTTGCCTTAGTTTGAGCGGTTGCCTTTTTTTGAGGTGTTGCCTTAGTTTGAGGGGTTGCCTTATTTTGAGTGTTTGCCTTAGTTTGAGGGGTTGCCTTAGTTTGAGCGTTTGCCTTAGTTTGATGTGTTGCCTTAGTTTGAGGTGTTGCCTTAGTTTGAGGTGTTGCCTTAGTTTGAGGTGTTGCCTTAGTTTGAGCGGTTGCCTCAGTTTCAGCGGTTGCCTTAGTTTGTGCGGTTGCCTTAGAATGAGCGGCTGCCTTATTTCGAGCGGTTGCCTTAGTTTGAGGTGTTGCCTTAGTTTGAGCGGTTGCCTTAGTTTGAGCTATTGCCTTAGTTTGAGGTGTTGCCTTATTTCGAGCGGTTGCCTTTGTTTGAGGTGTTGCCTTAGTTTGAGCGGTTGCCTTAGTTTGAGGTGTTGCCTTAGTTTGTGGGGCTACCTTAGTTTGAGCGGTTGCCTTAGTTTGAGAGTCTGCCTTTGTTTGAGAGGTTGCCTCAGTTGGAGCGGTTGTCTTAGTTTGAGGTGTTGCTTTAGTTTGAGGGGCTGCCTTAGTTTGAGCGGTTGCCTTAATTTGAGAGTCTGCCTTTGTTTGAGAGGTTGCCTCAGTTGGAGCGGTTGTCTTAGTTTGAGGTGTTGCTTTAGTTTGAGGGGTTGCCTTAGTTTGAGCGGCTGCGTTAGTTTGAGCGGTTGCCTTAGTTTGGGAGTCTGCCTCAGTTTGAGCGGTTGCCTTATTTCGGCGGTTTCCTTAGTTTGAGGTTTTGCCTTAGTTTGAGCGGTTGCCTTAGTTTGAGAGTCTGCCTTATTTGGAGCGGTTGCCTTATTTTGAGCGGTTGCCTTAGTTTGAGGGGATGCCTTAGTTTGAGGGGTTGCCTTAGAATGAGCGTTTGCCTCAGTTTGAGGGGTTGCCTCAGTTTGAGCAGTTGCCTTAGTTTGTGGGGTTGCCTTAGTTTGAGTGGCTGCCTTAGTTTGAGGGGATGCCTTAGTTTGAGGGGTTGCCTTAGTTTGAGCGGCTGCCTGAGTTCGAGCGGCTGCCTTAGTTTGAGGGGTTGCCTTAGCTTGAGCGTTTGCCTTAGTTTGAGGGGTTGCCTTAGTTTGAGCGGTTGCCTCAGTTTGAGACTCTGCCTTAGTTTGAGCGGCTGCCTTAGTTTGAGGGGCTGCCTTAGTTTGAGCAGTTGCCTGATTTTGAGGGGATGCCTTAGTTTGAGGGGTTGCCTTAGTTTGAGGGGTTGCCTGAGTTTGAGGGGTTGCCTTAGTTTGAGGGGTTGCCTTCCTTTGAGCGGTTGCCTTTGTTTGAGCGGCTGCCTTAGTTTGAGGGGCTGCCTTAGTTTGAGCGGTTGCATTAGTTTGAGGGGATGCCTGAGTTTGAGCGGTTGCCTTAGTTTGAGGGGATGCCTTAGTTTGAGGGGTTGCCTGAGTTTGAGGGGTTGCCTTAGTTTGAGCGGTTGCCTTAGTTTGAGGGGTTGCCTTAGTTTCAGGGTTTGCTTTCCTTTGAGCGGTTGCCTTAGTTTGAGGGGTTGCCTTAGTTTGAGCGGCTGCCTTCGTTTGAGCGTTTGCCTTAATTTGAGGTGTTGCCTTAGTTTGAGCGGTTGCCTTTGTTTGAGGTGTTGCCTTAGTTTGAGGGGTTGCCTTAGTTTGAGCGGTTGCCTTAGTTCGAGCGGTTGCCTCAGTTTGAGGTGTTGCCTTAGTTTGAGCGGTTGCCTCAGTTTCAGCGGTTCCCATAGTTTGAGCGGTTGCCTTAGTTTGAGCAGTTGCCTTTGTTTGAGGTGTTGCCTTAGTTTGAGCGGTTGCCTTAGTTTGAGGGGATGCCTTAGTTTGAGCGGTTGCCTGAGTTTGAGGGGATGCCTTAGTTTGAGGGGTTGCCTGAGTTTGAGGGGTTGCCTTAGTTTGAGCGGTTGCCTTAGTTTGAGGGGTTGCCTTAGTTTCAGGGTTTGCCTTCCTTTGAGCGGTTGCCTTAGTTTGAGGGGTTGCCTTAGTTTGAGCGGCTGCCTTAGTTTGAGCGTTTGCCTTAGTTTGAGGTGTTGCCTTAGTTTGAGCGGTTGCCTTTGTTTGAGGTGTTGCCTTAGTTTGAGGGGTTGCCTTAGTTTGAGCGGTTGCCTTAGTTCGAGCGGTTGCCTCAGTTTGAGGTGTTGCCTTAGTTTGAGCGGTTGCCTCAGTTTGAGCGGTTCCCTTAGTTTGAGCGGTTGCCTTAGTTTGAGCGGTTGCCTTTGTTTGAGGTGTTGCCTTAGTTTGAGGGGTTGCCTTAGTTTGAGAGTCTGCCTTAGTTCGAGCGGTTGCCTTTGTTTGAGCGGTTTCCTTAGTTTGAGCGGTTGCCTTATTTCGAGCGGCTGACTTAGTTTGAGGGGTTGCCTTAGTTTGAGCGGTTGCCTCAGTTTGAGCGGTTGCCTTAGATTGAGCGGCTGCCTTAGTTTGAGCGGTTGCCTTAGTTTTAGCAGCTGCCTTAGTTTGAGCGGTTGCCTTAGTTTGAGGGGCTGCCTTAGTTTGAGCGGTTGCCTTACTTTGAGCGGTTGCCTTAGTTTGAGGGGATGCCTTAGTTTGAGGGGTTGCCTGAGTTTGAGGGGTTGCCTTAGTTTGAGCGTTTGCATTAGTTTGAGGGGTTGCCTTAGTTTCAGGGTTTGCCTTCTTTTGAGCGGTTGCCTTAGTTTGAGGGGTTGCCTTAGCTTGAGCGGTTGCCTTAGTTTGAGGGGTTGCCTTAGCTTGAGCGGTTGCCTTAGTTTGAGGGGTTGCTTTAGTTTGAGTGGTTGCCTTAGATTGAGGGTCTGCCATAGTTTGAGGGGTTGTCTTAGTTTGAGGGGTTGCCATAATTTGAGCGGATGCCTTAGTTTGAGGGGTTGCCGTAGTTTGAGAGTCTGCCTTAGTTTGAGCGTTCGCCTTAGTTTGAGGTGTTGCCTTAGTTTGAGCGGTTGCCTTAGTTCGAGCGGTTGCCTTAGTTTGAGGTGTTGCCTTAGTTTGAGCGGTTGCCTCAGTTTGAGCGGTTGCCTTAGTTTGTGCGGTTGCCTTGGTTTGAGCGGTTTCCTTTGTTTGAGGTGTTGCCTTAGTTTGAGGGGTTGCCTTAGTTTGAGAGTCTGCCTTAGATCGAGCGGTTGCCTTAGTTTGAGCGGTTTCCTTAGAATGAGCGGCTGCCTTATTTCGAGCGGTTGCCTTAGTTTGAGGTGTTGCCTTAGTTTGAGCTATTGCCTTAGTTTGAGGTGTTGCCTTATTTCGAGCGGTTGCCTTTGTTTGAGGTGTTGCCTTAGTTTGAGGGGTTGCCTTAGTTTGAGGGGCTGCCTTAGTTTGAGCGGTTGCCTTAGTTTGAGAATCTGCCTTAGTTTGAGTGGTTGCCTTAGTTTGAGCGGTTGCCTTTGTTTGAGGTGTTGCTTTAGTTTGAGGGGTTGCCTTAGTTTGAGGGGCTGCCTTAGTTTGAGCGGTTGCCTTAGTTTGAGAATCTGCCTTAGTTTGAGTGGTTGCCTTAGTTTGAGCGGTTGTCTTAGTTTGAGGTGTTGCCTTAGTTTGAGGGGCTGCTTTAGTTTGAGCTTTTGCCTTATTTTGAGCGGTTGCCTTAGTTGGAGCGGTTGCCTTAGTTTGAGGTGTTGCCTTAGTTTGAGGGGTTGCCTTAGTTTGAGGGGTTGCCTTAGTTTGAGCGGCTGCCTTAGTTTGAGCGGTTGCCTTAGTTTGGGAGTCTGCCTCAGTTTGAGCGGTTGCCTTATTTTGAGCGGTTGCCTTATTTTGAGCTATTGCCTTAGTTTGAGGGGTTGCCTTAGTTTGAGGGGCTGCCTTAGTTTAGGCGGTTGCCTTTGTTTGAGAGTCTGCCTTAGTGTGTGCGGTTGCCTTAGTTAGAGCGGTTGTCTTCGTTTGAGGTGTTGCCTTAGATTGAGGGGTTGCCTTAGTTTGAGGGGTTGCCTTAGTTTGAGCGGTTGCCTTAGTTCGAGCGGTTGCCTTAATTTGAGGTGTTGCCTTAGTTTGAGCGGTTGCCTTGGTTTGAGCGGTTTCCTTTGTTTGAGGTGTTGCCTTAGTTTGAGGGGTTGCCTTAGTTTGAGAGTCTGCCTTAGTTCGAGCGATTGCCTTAGTTTGAGCGGTTGCCTTAGAATGAGCGGCTGCCTTATTTCGAGCGGTTGCCTTAGTTTGAGGTGTTGCCTTAGTTTGAGCGGTTGCCTTAGTTTGAGAGTCTGCCTTAGTTCGAGCGGTTGCCTTAGTTTGAGCGGTTGCCTTAGTTTGAGGTGTTGCCTTATTACGAGCGGTTGCCTTTGTTTGAGGTGTTGCCTTAGTTTGAGCGGTTGCCTTAGTTTGAGGTGTTGCCTTAGTTTGTGGGGCTGCCTTAGTTGTGCGGTTGCCTTAGTTTGAGAGTCTGCCTTATTTCGAGCGGTTGCCTTTGTTTGAGGTGTTGCCTTAGTTTGAGGGGTTGCCTTAGTTTGAGGGGCTGCCTTAGTTTGAGCGGTTGCCTTAGTTTGAGGGGCTGCCTTAGTTTGAGCAGTTGCCTGATTTTGAGGGGATGCCTTAGTTTGAGGGGTTGCCTTAGTTTGAGGGGTTGCCTGAGTTTGAGGGGTTGCCTTAGTTTGAGGGGTTGCCTTCCTTTGAGCGGTTGCCTTTGTTTGAGCGGCTGCCTTAGTTTGAGGGGCTGCCTTAGTTTGAGCGGTTGCATTAGTTTGAGGGGATGCCTGAGTTTGAGCGGTTGCCTTAGTTTGAGGGGATGCCTTAGTTTGAGGGGTTGCCTGAGTTTGAGGGGTTGCCTTAGTTTGAGCGGTTGCCTTAGTTTGAGGGGTTGCCTTAGTTTCAGGGTTTGCTTTCCTTTGAGCGGTTGCCTTAGTTTGAGGGGTTGCCTTAGTTTGAGCGGCTGCCTTCGTTTGAGCGTTTGCCTTAATTTGAGGTGTTGCCTTAGTTTGAGCGGTTGCCTTTGTTTGAGGTGTTGCCTTAGTTTGAGGGGTTGCCTTAGTTTGAGCGGTTGCCTTAGTTCGAGCGGTTGCCTCAGTTTGAGGTGTTGCCTTAGTTTGAGCGGTTGCCTCAGTTTCAGCGGTTCCCTTAGTTTGAGCGGTTGCCTTAGTTTGAGCAGTTGCCTTTGTTTGAGGTGTTGCCTTAGTTTGAGCGGTTGCCTTAGTTTGAGGGGATGCCTTAGTTTGAGCGGTTGCCTGAGTTTGAGGGGATGCCTTAGTTTGAGGGGTTGCCTGAGTTTGAGGGGTTGCCTTAGTTTGAGCGGTTGCCTTAGTTTGAGGGGTTGCCTTAGTTTCAGGGTTTGCCTTCCTTTGAGCGGTTGCCTTAGTTTGAGGGGTTGCCTTAGTTTGAGCGGCTGCCTTAGTTTGAGCGTTTGCCTTAGTTTGAGGTGTTGCCTTAGTTTGAGCGGTTGCCTTTGTTTGAGGTGTTGCCTTAGTTTGAGGGGTTGCCTTAGTTTGAGCGGTTGCCTTAGTTCGAGCGGTTGCCTCAGTTTGAGGTGTTGCCTTAGTTTGAGCGGTTGCCTCAGTTTGAGCGGTTCCCTTAGTTTGAGCGGTTGCCTTAGTTTGAGCGGCTGCCTTAGTTTGAGCGGTTGCCTTAGTTTGGGAGTCTGCCTCAGTTTGAGCGGTTGCCTTATTTTGAGCGGTTGCCTTATTTTGAGCTATTGCCTTAGTTTGAGGGGTTGCCTTAGTTTGAGGGGCTGCCTTAGTTTAGGCGGTTGCCTTTGTTTGAGAGTCTGCCTTAGTGTGTGCGGTTGCCTTAGTTAGAGCGGTTGTCTTCGTTTGAGGTGTTGCCTTAGATTGAGGGGTTGCCTTAGTTTGAGGGGTTGCCTTAGTTTGAGCGGTTGCCTTAGTTCGAGCGGTTGCCTTAATTTGAGGTGTTGCCTTAGTTTGAGCGGTTGCCTTGGTTTGAGCGGTTTCCTTTGTTTGAGGTGTTGCCTTAGTTTGAGGGGTTGCCTTAGTTTGAGAGTCTGCCTTAGTTCGAGCGATTGCCTTAGTTTGAGCGGTTGCCTTAGAATGAGCGGCTGCCTTATTTCGAGCGGTTGCCTTAGTTTGAGGTGTTGCCTTAGTTTGAGCGGTTGCCTTAGTTTGAGAGTCTGCCTTAGTTCGAGCGGTTGCCTTAGTTTGAGCGGTTGCCTTAGTTTGAGGTGTTGCCTTATTACGAGCGGTTGCCTTTGTTTGAGGTGTTGCCTTAGTTTGAGCGGTTGCCTTAGTTTGAGGTGTTGCCTTAGTTTGTGGGGCTGCCTTAGTTGTGCGGTTGCCTTAGTTTGAGAGTCTGCCTTATTTCGAGCGGTTGCCTTTGTTTGAGGTGTTGCCTTAGTTTGAGGGGTTGCCTTAGTTTGAGGGGCTGCCTTAGTTTGAGCGGTTGCCTTAGTTTGAGGGGCTGCCTTAGTTTGAGCAGTTGCCTGATTTTGAGGGGATGCCTTAGTTTGAGGGGTTGCCTTAGTTTGAGGGGTTGCCTGAGTTTGAGGGGTTGCCTTAGTTTGAGGGGTTGCCTTCCTTTGAGCGGTTGCCTTTGTTTGAGCGGCTGCCTTAGTTTGAGGGGCTGCCTTAGTTTGAGCGGTTGCATTAGTTTGAGGGGATGCCTGAGTTTGAGCGGTTGCCTTAGTTTGAGGGGATGCCTTAGTTTGAGGGGTTGCCTGAGTTTGAGGGGTTGCCTTAGTTTGAGCGGTTGCCTTAGTTTGAGGGGTTGCCTTAGTTTCAGGGTTTGCTTTCCTTTGAGCGGTTGCCTTAGTTTGAGGGGTTGCCTTAGTTTGAGCGGCTGCCTTCGTTTGAGCGTTTGCCTTAATTTGAGGTGTTGCCTTAGTTTGAGCGGTTGCCTTTGTTTGAGGTGTTGCCTTAGTTTGAGGGGTTGCCTTAGTTTGAGCGGTTGCCTTAGTTCGAGCGGTTGCCTCAGTTTGAGGTGTTGCCTTAGTTTGAGCGGTTGCCTCAGTTTCAGCGGTTCCCTTAGTTTGAGCGGTTGCCTTAGTTTGAGCAGTTGCCTTTGTTTGAGGTGTTGCCTTAGTTTGAGCGGTTGCCTTAGTTTGAGGGGATGCCTTAGTTTGAGCGGTTGCCTGAGTTTGAGGGGATGCCTTAGTTTGAGGGGTTGCCTGAGTTTGAGGGGTTGCCTTAGTTTGAGCGGTTGCCTTAGTTTGAGGGGTTGCCTTAGTTTCAGGGTTTGCCTTCCTTTGAGCGGTTGCCTTAGTTTGAGGGGTTGCCTTAGTTTGAGCGGCTGCCTTAGTTTGAGCGTTTGCCTTAGTTTGAGGTGTTGCCTTAGTTTGAGCGGTTGCCTTTGTTTGAGGTGTTGCCTTAGTTTGAGGGGTTGCCTTAGTTTGAGCGGTTGCCTTAGTTCGAGCGGTTGCCTCAGTTTGAGGTGTTGCCTTAGTTTGAGCGGTTGCCTCAGTTTGAGCGGTTCCCTTAGTTTGAGCGGTTGCCTTAGTTTGAGCGGTTGCCTTTGTTTGAGGTGTTGCCTTAGTTTGAGGGGTTGCCTGAGTTTGAGGGGTTGCCTTAGTTTGAGCGGTTGCCTTAGTTTGAGGGGTTGCCTTAGTTTCAGGGTTTGCCTTCCTTTGAGCGGTTGCCTTAGTTTGAGGGGTTGCCTTAGTTTGAGCGGCTGCCTTAGTTTGAGCGTTTGCCTTAGTTTGAGGTGTTGCCTTAGTTTGAGCGGTTGCCTTTGTTTGAGGTGTTGCCTTAGTTTGAGGGGTTGCCTTAGTTTGAGCGGTTGCCTTAGTTCGAGCGGTTGCCTCAGTTTGAGGTGTTGCCTTAGTTTGAGCGGTTGCCTCAGTTTGAGCGGTTCCCTTAGTTTGAGCGGTTGCCTTAGTTTGAGCGGTTGCCTTTGTTTGAGGTGTTGCCTTAGTTTGAGGGGTTGCCTTAGTTTGAGAGTCTGCCTTAGTTCGAGCGGTTGCCTTTGTTTGAGCGGTTTCCTTAGTTTGAGCGGTTGCCTTATTTCGAGCGGCTGACTTAGTTTGAGGGGTTGCCTTAGTTTGAGCGGCTGCCTTAGTTTGAGCGGTTGCCTTAGTTTTAGCAGCTGCCTTAGTTTGAGCGGTTGCCTTAGTTTGAGGGGCTGCCTTAGTTTGAGCGGTTGCCTTACTTTGAGCGGTTGCCTTAGTTTGAGGGGATGCCTTAGTTTGAGGGGTTGCCTGAGTTTGAGGGGTTGCCTTAGTTTGAGCGTTTGCATTAGTTTGAGGGGTTGCCTTAGTTTCAGGGTTTGCCTTCTTTTGAGCGGTTGCCTTAGTTTGAGGGGTTGCCTTAGCTTGAGCGGTTGCCTTAGTTTGAGGGGTTGCCTTAGCTTGAGCGGTTGCCTTAGTTTGAGGGGTTGCTTTAGTTTGAGTGGTTGCCTTAGATTGAGGGTCTGCCATAGTTTGAGGGGTTGTCTTAGTTTGAGGGGTTGCCATAATTTGAGCGGATGCCTTAGTTTGAGGGGTTGCCGTAGTTTGAGAGTCTGCCTTAGTTTGAGCGTTCGCCTTAGTTTGAGGTGTTGCCTTAGTTTGAGCGGTTGCCTTAGTTCGAGCGGTTGCCTTAGTTTGAGGTGTTGCCTTAGTTTGAGCGGTTGCCTCAGTTTGAGCGGTTGCCTTAGTTTGTGCGGTTGCCTTGGTTTGAGCGGTTTCCTTTGTTTGAGGTGTTGCCTTAGTTTGAGGGGTTGCCTTAGTTTGAGAGTCTGCCTTAGATCGAGCGGTTGCCTTAGTTTGAGCGGTTTCCTTAGAATGAGCGGCTGCCTTATTTCGAGCGGTTGCCTTAGTTTGAGGTGTTGCCTTAGTTTGAGCTATTGCCTTAGTTTGAGGTGTTGCCTTATTTCGAGCGGTTGCCTTTGTTTGAGGTGTTGCCTTAGTTTGAGGGGTTGCCTTAGTTTGAGGGGCTGCCTTAGTTTGAGCGGTTGCCTTAGTTTGAGAATCTGCCTTAGTTTGAGTGGTTGCCTTAGTTTGAGCGGTTGCCTTTGTTTGAGGTGTTGCTTTAGTTTGAGGGGTTGCCTTAGTTTGAGGGGCTGCCTTAGTTTGAGCGGTTGCCTTAGTTTGAGAATCTGCCTTAGTTTGAGTGGTTGCCTTAGTTTGAGCGGTTGTCTTAGTTTGAGGTGTTGCCTTAGTTTGAGGGGCTGCTTTAGTTTGAGCTTTTGCCTTATTTTGAGCGGTTGCCTTAGTTGGAGCGGTTGCCTTAGTTTGAGGTGTTGCCTTAGTTTGAGGGGTTGCCTTAGTTTGAGGGGTTGCCTTAGTTTGAGCGGCTGCCTTAGTTTGAGCGGTTGCCTTAGTTTGGGAGTCTGCCTCAGTTTGAGCGGTTGCCTTATTTTGAGCGGTTGCCTTATTTTGAGCTATTGCCTTAGTTTGAGGGGTTGCCTTAGTTTGAGGGGCTGCCTTAGTTTAGGCGGTTGCCTTTGTTTGAGAGTCTGCCTTAGTGTGTGCGGTTGCCTTAGTTAGAGCGGTTGTCTTCGTTTGAGGTGTTGCCTTAGATTGAGGGGTTGCCTTAGTTTGAGGGGTTGCCTTAGTTTGAGCGGTTGCCTTAGTTCGAGCGGTTGCCTTAATTTGAGGTGTTGCCTTAGTTTGAGCGGTTGCCTTGGTTTGAGCGGTTTCCTTTGTTTGAGGTGTTGCCTTAGTTTGAGGGGTTGCCTTAGTTTGAGAGTCTGCCTTAGTTCGAGCGATTGCCTTAGTTTGAGCGGTTGCCTTAGAATGAGCGGCTGCCTTATTTCGAGCGGTTGCCTTAGTTTGAGGTGTTGCCTTAGTTTGAGCGGTTGCCTTAGTTTGAGAGTCTGCCTTAGTTCGAGCGGTTGCCTTAGTTTGAGCGGTTGCCTTAGTTTGAGGTGTTGCCTTATTACGAGCGGTTGCCTTTGTTTGAGGTGTTGCCTTAGTTTGAGCGGTTGCCTTAGTTTGAGGTGTTGCCTTAGTTTGTGGGGCTGCCTTAGTTGTGCGGTTGCCTTAGTTTGAGAGTCTGCCTTATTTCGAGCGGTTGCCTTTGTTTGAGGTGTTGCCTTAGTTTGAGGGGTTGCCTTAGTTTGAGGGGCTGCCTTAGTTTGAGCGGTTGCCTTAGTTTGAGGGGCTGCCTTAGTTTGAGCAGTTGCCTGATTTTGAGGGGATGCCTTAGTTTGAGGGGTTGCCTTAGTTTGAGGGGTTGCCTGAGTTTGAGGGGTTGCCTTAGTTTGAGGGGTTGCCTTCCTTTGAGCGGTTGCCTTTGTTTGAGCGGCTGCCTTAGTTTGAGGGGCTGCCTTAGTTTGAGCGGTTGCATTAGTTTGAGGGGATGCCTGAGTTTGAGCGGTTGCCTTAGTTTGAGGGGATGCCTTAGTTTGAGGGGTTGCCTGAGTTTGAGGGGTTGCCTTAGTTTGAGCGGTTGCCTTAGTTTGAGGGGTTGCCTTAGTTTCAGGGTTTGCTTTCCTTTGAGCGGTTGCCTTAGTTTGAGGGGTTGCCTTAGTTTGAGCGGCTGCCTTCGTTTGAGCGTTTGCCTTAATTTGAGGTGTTGCCTTAGTTTGAGCGGTTGCCTTTGTTTGAGGTGTTGCCTTAGTTTGAGGGGTTGCCTTAGTTTGAGCGGTTGCCTTAGTTCGAGCGGTTGCCTCAGTTTGAGGTGTTGCCTTAGTTTGAGCGGTTGCCTCAGTTTCAGCGGTTCCCTTAGTTTGAGCGGTTGCCTTAGTTTGAGCAGTTGCCTTTGTTTGAGGTGTTGCCTTAGTTTGAGCGGTTGCCTTAGTTTGAGGGGATGCCTTAGTTTGAGCGGTTGCCTGAGTTTGAGGGGATGCCTTAGTTTGAGGGGTTGCCTGAGTTTGAGGGGTTGCCTTAGTTTGAGCGGTTGCCTTAGTTTGAGGGGTTGCCTTAGTTTCAGGGTTTGCCTTCCTTTGAGCGGTTGCCTTAGTTTGAGGGGTTGCCTTAGTTTGAGCGGCTGCCTTAGTTTGAGCGTTTGCCTTAGTTTGAGGTGTTGCCTTAGTTTGAGCGGTTGCCTTTGTTTGAGGTGTTGCCTTAGTTTGAGGGGTTGCCTTAGTTTGAGCGGTTGCCTTAGTTCGAGCGGTTGCCTCAGTTTGAGGTGTTGCCTTAGTTTGAGCGGTTGCCTCAGTTTGAGCGGTTCCCTTAGTTTGAGCGGTTGCCTTAGTTTGAGCGGTTGCCTTTGTTTGAGGTGTTGCCTTAGTTTGAGGGGTTGCCTTAGTTTGAGAGTCTGCCTTAGTTCGAGCGGTTGCCTTTGTTTGAGCGGTTTCCTTAGTTTGAGCGGTTGCCTTATTTCGAGCGGCTGACTTAGTTTGAGGGGTTGCCTTAGTTTGAGCGGTTGCCTCAGTTTGAGCGGTTGCCTTTGTTTGAGGTGTTGCCTTAGTTTGAGGGGTTGCCTTAGTTTGAGCGGTTGCCTTAGTTCGAGCGGTTGCCTCAGTTTGAGGTGTTGCCTTAGTTTGAGCGGTTGCCTCAGTTTGAGCGGTTCCCTTAGTTTGAGCGGTTGCCTTAGTTTGAGCGGTTGCCTTTGTTTGAGGTGTTGCCTTAGTTTGAGGGGTTGCCTTAGTTTGAGAGTCTGCCTTAGTTCGAGCGGTTGCCTTTGTTTGAGCGGTTTCCTTAGTTTGAGCGGTTGCCTTATTTCGAGCGGCTGACTTAGTTTGAGGGGTTGCCTTAGTTCGAGCGGTTGCCTCAGTTTGAGGTGTTGCCTTAGTTTGAGCGGTTGCCTCAGTTTGAGCGGTTCCCTTAGTTTGAGCGGTTGCCTTAGTTTGAGCGGTTGCCTTTGTTTGAGGTGTTGCCTTAGTTTGAGGGGTTGCCTTAGTTTGAGAGTCTGCCTTAGTTCGAGCGGTTGCCTTTGTTTGAGCGGTTTCCTTAGTTTGAGCGGTTGCCTTATTTCGAGCGGCTGACTTAGTTTGAGGGGTTGCCTTAGTTTGAGCGACGCCTCAGTTTGAGCGGCTGCCTTAGATTGAGCGGCTGCCTTAGTTTGAGCGGTTGCCTTAGTTTTAGCAGCTGCCTTAGTTTGAGCGGTTGCCTTAGTTTGAGGGGCTGCCTTAGTTTGAGCGGTTGCCTTACTTTGAGCGGTTGCCTTAGTTTGAGGGGATGCCTTAGTTTGAGGGGTTGCCTGAGTTTGAGGGGTTGCCTTAGTTTGAGCGTTTGCATTAGTTTGAGGGGTTGCCTTAGTTTCAGGGTTTGCCTTCTTTTGAGCGGTTGCCTTAGTTTGAGGGGTTGCCTTAGCTTGAGCGGTTGCCTTAGTTTGAGGGGTTGCCTTAGCTTGAGCGGTTGCCTTAGTTTGAGGGGTTGCTTTAGTTTGAGTGGTTGCCTTAGATTGAGGGTCTGCCATAGTTTGAGGGGTTGTCTTAGTTTGAGGGGTTGCCATAATTTGAGCGGATGCCTTAGTTTGAGGGGTTGCCGTAGTTTGAGAGTCTGCCTTAGTTTGAGCGTTCGCCTTAGTTTGAGGTGTTGCCTTAGTTTGAGCGGTTGCCTTAGTTCGAGCGGTTGCCTTAGTTTGAGGTGTTGCCTTAGTTTGAGCGGTTGCCTCAGTTTGAGCGGTTGCCTTAGTTTGTGCGGTTGCCTTGGTTTGAGCGGTTTCCTTTGTTTGAGGTGTTGCCTTAGTTTGAGGGGTTGCCTTAGTTTGAGAGTCTGCCTTAGATCGAGCGGTTGCCTTAGTTTGAGCGGTTTCCTTAGAATGAGCGGCTGCCTTATTTCGAGCGGTTGCCTTAGTTTGAGGTGTTGCCTTAGTTTGAGCTATTGCCTTAGTTTGAGGTGTTGCCTTATTTCGAGCGGTTGCCTTTGTTTGAGGTGTTGCCTTAGTTTGAGGGGTTGCCTTAGTTTGAGGGGCTGCCTTAGTTTGAGCGGTTGCCTTAGTTTGAGAATCTGCCTTAGTTTGAGTGGTTGCCTTAGTTTGAGCGGTTGCCTTTGTTTGAGGTGTTGCTTTAGTTTGAGGGGTTGCCTTAGTTTGAGGGGCTGCCTTAGTTTGAGCGGTTGCCTTAGTTTGAGAATCTGCCTTAGTTTGAGTGGTTGCCTTAGTTTGAGCGGTTGTCTTAGTTTGAGGTGTTGCCTTAGTTTGAGGGGCTGCTTTAGTTTGAGCTTTTGCCTTATTTTGAGCGGTTGCCTTAGTTGGAGCGGTTGCCTTAGTTTGAGGTGTTGCCTTAGTTTGAGGGGTTGCCTTAGTTTGAGGGGTTGCCTTAGTTTGAGCGGCTGCCTTAGTTTGAGCGGTTGCCTTAGTTTGGGAGTCTGCCTCAGTTTGAGCGGTTGCCTTATTTTGAGCGGTTGCCTTATTTTGAGCTATTGCCTTAGTTTGAGGGGTTGCCTTACTTTGAGGGGCTGCCTTAGTTTAGGCGGTTGCCTTTGTTTGAGAGTCTGCCTTAGTGTGTGCGGTTGCCTTAGTTAGAGCGGTTGTCTTCGTTTGAGGTGTTGCCTTAGATTGAGGGGTTGCCTTAGTTTGAGGGGTTGCCTTAGTTTGAGCGGTTGCCTTAGTTCGAGCGGTTGCCTTAATTTGAGGTGTTGCCTTAGTTTGAGCGGTTGCCTTGGTTTGAGCGGTTTCCTTTGTTTGAGGTGTTGCCTTAGTTTGAGGGGTTGCCTTAGTTTGAGAGTCTGCCTTAGTTCGAGCGATTGCCTTAGTTTGAGCGGTTGCCTTAGAATGAGCGGCTGCCTTATTTCGAGCGGTTGCCTTAGTTTGAGGTGTTGCCTTAGTTTGAGCGGTTGCCTTAGTTTGAGAGTCTGCCTTAGTTCGAGCGGTTGCCTTAGTTTGAGCGGTTGCCTTAGTTTGAGGTGTTGCCTTATTACGAGCGGTTGCCTTTGTTTGAGGTGTTGCCTTAGTTTGAGCGGTTGCCTTAGTTTGAGGTGTTGCCTTAGTTTGTGGGGCTGCCTTAGTTGTGCGGTTGCCTTAGTTTGAGAGTCTGCCTTATTTCGAGCGGTTGCCTTTGTTTGAGGTGTTGCCTTAGTTTGAGGGGTTGCCTTAGTTTGAGGGGCTGCCTTAGTTTGAGCGGTTGCCTTAGTTTGAGAGTCTGCCTTTCTTTGAGCGGTTGCCTTAGTTGGAGCGGTTGCTTAGTTTGAGGTGTTGCTTTAGTTAGAGGGGTTGCCTTAGTTTGAGGGGCTGCCTTAGTTTGAGCGGTTGCCTTATTTTGAGCGGTTGCCTTATTTTGAGCTATTGCCTTAGTTTGAGGGGTTGCCTTAGTTTGAGGGGCTGCCTTAGTTTGAGCGGTTGCCTTAGTTTGAGAGTCTGCCTTAGTTTGAGCGGTTGCCTTAGTTAGAGTGGTTGTCTTCGTTTGAGGTGTTGCCTCAGTTTGAGGGGTTGACTTAGTTTGAGGGGCTGCCTTAGTTTGAGCGGTTGCCTTAGTTTGAGAGTCTGCCTTAGTTTGAGCGGTTGCCTTAGTTAGAGCGGTTGACTTAGTTTGAGGAGTTGCCTTAGTTTGAGCGTTTGCCTTAGTTTGAGGGGTTGCCTTAGTTTGAGCGGTTGCCTCAGTTTGAGAGTCTGCCTTACTTTGAGCTGCTGCCTTAGTTTGAGGGGCTGCCTTAGTTTGAGCAGTTGCCTGATTTTGAGGGGATGCCTTAGTTTGAGGGGTTGCCTTAGTTTGAGGGGTTGCCTGAGTTTGAGGGGTTGCCTTAGTTTGAGGGGTTGCCTTCCTTTGAGCGGTTGCCTTTGTTTGTGCGGCTGCCTTAGTTTGAGGGGCTGCCTTAGTTTGAGCGGTTGCCTTAGTTTGAGGGGATGCCTTAGTTTGAGCGGTTGCCTTAGTTTGAGGGGATGCCTTAGTTTGAGGGGTTGCCTGAGTTTGAGGGGTTGCCTTAGTTTGAGCGGTTTCCTTAGTTTGAGGTGTTGCCTTAGTTTCAGGGTTTGCCTTCCTTTGAGCGGTTGCCTTAGTTTGAGGGGTTGCCTTAGTTTGAGGTGTTGCCTTTGTTTGAGCGGTTGCCTTTGTTTGAGGTGTTGCCTTAGTTTGAGGGGTTGCCTTAGTTTCAACGGTTGCCTTAGTTCGAGCGGTTGCCTCAGTTTGAGGTGTTGTCTTAGTTTGAGCGGTTGCCTCAGTTTGAGCGGTTCCCTTAGTTTGAGCGGTTGCCTTAGTTTGAGCAGTTGCCTTTGTTTGAGGTGTTGCCTTAGTTTGAGGGGTTGCCTTAGTTTGAGAGTCTGCCTTAGTTCGAGCGGTTGCCTTAGTTTGAGCGGTTGCCTTAGTTTGAGCGGTTGCCTTATTTCGAGCCGTTGCCTTAGTTTGAGGTGTTGACTTAGTTTGAGCGGTTGCCTTAGTTTGAGGTGCTGCCTTAGTTTGAGCGGTTGCCTTAGTTTGAGTGTCTGCCTTAGTTTGAGCGGTTGTCTTATTTTGAGCGGTTGCTTAGTTTGAGGGGTTGCCTTAGTTTGAGGGGCTGCCTTAGTTTGAGCGTTTGCCTCAGTTTGAGAGTCTGCCTTATTATGAGCGGTTGTCTTATTTTGAGCGGTTGCTTAGTTTGAGGGGTTGCCTTAGTTTGAGGGGTTGCCTTAGTTTGAGGGGCTGCCTTAGTTTGAGCGGTTGCCTTAGTTTGAGAGACTGCCTTAGTTTGAGCAGTTGACTTAGTTAGAGCGGTTGTCTTAGTTTGAGGTGTTGCCTTAGTTTGAGGGGTTGCCTTAGTTTGAGGGTCTGCCTCAGTTTGAGCGGGTGCCTTAGTTAGAGCGGTTGTCAGTTTGAGGTGTTGACTTATTTTGAGGGGATGCTTCAGTTTGAGCTGTTGCCTTAGTTTGAGCGGTTGCCTTAGTTAGACGTGTTGCCTATGTTTGAGGTGTTGCCTTAGTTTGAGAGGTTGCCTTAGTTTGAGGGGTTGCCTTAGTTTGAGGGCTTGCCTTAGTTTGAGCAGCTGCCTGAGTTTGAGCGGCTGCCTTAGTTTGAGGGGTTGCCTTGGTTTGAGCGGTTGCCTTAGTTTGAAGGGGTTGCCTTAGTTTGAGCGGTAGCCTTAGTTTGAGGGGTTGCCTTAGTTTGAGGGGTTGCCTCAGTTTGAGGTGTTGCATTAGTTTGAGGGGTTGCCTTAGTTTGAGAGTCTGCCTTTATTTGAGCGGTTGCCTTAGTTGGAGCGGTTGTCTTAGTTTGAGGTGTTGCTTTAGTTTGAGGGGTTGCCTTAGTTTGAGGGGCTGCCTTAGTTTGAGCGGTTGCCTTATTTTGAGCGGTTGCCTGATTTTGAGCTATTGCCTTAGTTTGAGGTGTTGCCTTAGTTTGAGGGGCTGCCTTAGTTTGAGCGGTGGCCTTAGTTTGAGAGTCTGCCTTTATTTGAGCGGTTGCCTTAGTTGGAGCGGTTGTCTTAGTTTGAGGTGTTGCTTTAGTTTGAGGGGTTGCCTTAGTTTGAGGGGCTGCCTTAGTTTGAGCGGTTGCCTTAGTTTGAGAGTCTGCCTTAGTTTGAGTGGTTCCTTTAGTTTGAGCGGTTGTCTGAGTTTGTGGTGTTGCCTTAGTTTGAGGGGCTGCTTTAGTTTGAGCTTTTGCCTTATTTTGAGCGGTTGCCTAAGTTAGAGCGGTAGCCTTAGTTTGAGGTGTTGCCTTAGTTTGAGGGGTTGCCTTAGTTTGAGCGGCTGCCTTAGTTTGAGCGGTTGCCTTAGTTTGGGAGTCTGCCTCAGTTTGAGCGGTTGCCTTATTTTGAGAGTCTGCCTTAGTTTGAGCGGTTGCCTTAGTGAGAGCGGTTGACTTAGTTTGAGGTGTTGCCTCAGATTGAGGGATTGCCTTAGTTTGAGGGGTTGCCTTAGTTTGTGGGGTTGCCTTAGTTTGAGCGGCTGCCTGAGTTTGAGCGGCTGCCTTAGTTTGAGGGGTTGCCTTAGTTTGAGCGTTTGCCTTAGTTTGAGGGGTTGCCTTAGTTTGAGCGGTTGCCTCAGTTTGAGAGTCTGCCTTAGTTTGAGCCCCTGCCTTAGTTTGAGGGGCTGCCTTAGTTTGAGCAGTTGCCTGATTTTGAGGGGATGCCTTAGTTTGAGGGGTTGCCTTAGTTTGAGGGGTTGCCTGAGTTTGAGGGGTTGCCTTAGTTTGAGGGGTTGCCTTCCTTTGAGCGGTTGCCTTTGTTTGAGCGGCTGCCTTAGTTTGAGGGGCTGCCTTAGTTTGAGCGGTTGCCTTAGTTTGAGGGGATGCCTTAGTTTGAGCGGTTGCCTTAGTTTGAGGGGATGCCTTAGTTTGAGGGGTTGCCTGAGTTTGAGGGGTTGCCTTAGTTTGAGCGGTTTCCTTAGTTTGAGGGGTTGCCTTAGTTTCAGGGTTTGCCTTCCTTTGAGCGGTTGCCTCAGTTTGAGCGGTTCCCTTAGTTTGAGCGGTTGCCTTAGTTTGAGCGGTTGCCTTTGTTTGAGGTGTTCCCTTAGTTTGAGGGGTTGCCTTAGTTTGAGAGTCTGCCTTAGTTCGAGCGGTTGCCTTTGTTTGAGCGGTTTCCTTAGTTTGAGCGGTTGCCTTATTTCGAGCGGCTGACTTAGTTTGAGGGGTTGCCTTAGTTTGAGCGGTTGCCTCAGTTTGAGCGGTTGCCTTAGTTTGAGCGACGCCTCAGTTTGAGCGGCTGCCTTAGTTTGAGAGTCTGCCTTAGTTCGAGCGGTTGCCTTTGTTTGAGCGGCTGACTTAGTTTGAGGGGTTGCCTTAGATTGAGCGGCTGCCTTAGTTTGAGCGGTTGCCTTAGTTTGAGCAGCTGCCTTAGTTTGAGCGGTTGCCTTAGTTTGAGGGGCTGCCTTAGTTTGAGCGGTTGCCTTACTTTGAGCGGTTGCCTTAGTTTGAGGGGATGCCTTAGTTTGAGGGGTTGCCTGAGTTTGAGGGGTTGCCTTAGTTTGAGCGTTCGCCTTAGTTTGAGGGGTTGCCTTAGTTTCAGGGTTTGCCTTCTTTTGAGCGGTTGCCTTAGTTTGAGGGGTTGCCTTAGCTCGAGCGGTTGCCTTAGTTTGAGGGGTTGCCTTAGCTTGAGCGGTTGCCTTAGTTTGAGGGGTTGCTTTAGTTTGAGTGGTTGCCTTAGATTGAGGGGCTGCCATAGTTTGAGGGGTTGTCTTAGTTTGAGGGGTTGCCATAGTTTGAGCGGATGCCTTAGTTTGAGGGGTTGCCGTAGTTTGAGAGTCTGCCTTAGTTTGAGTGTTCGCCTTAGTTTGAGGTGTTGCCTTAGTTTGAGCGGTTGCCTTAGTTCGAGCGGTTGCCTTAGTTTGAGGTGTTGCCTTAGTTTGAGCGGTTGCCTCAGTTTCAGCGGTTGCCTTAGTTTGTGCGGTTGCCTTGGTTTGAGCGGTTTCCTTTGTTTGAGGTGTTGCCTTAGTTTGAGGGGTTGCCTTAGTTTGAGAGTCTGCCTTAGTTCGAGCGGTTGCCTTAGTTTGAGCGGTTGCCTTAGAATGAGCGGCTGCCTTATTTCGAGCGGTTGCCTTAGTTTGAGGTGTTGCCTTAGTTTGAGCTATTGCCTTAGTTTGAGGTGTTGCCTTATTTCGAGCGGTTGCCTTTGTTTGAGGTGTTGCCTTAGTTTGAGGGGTTGCCTTAGTTTGAGGGGCTGCCTTAGTTTGAGCGGTTGCCTTAGTTTGAGAGTCTGCCTTTGTTTGAGCGGTTGCCTTAGTTGGTGCGGTTGTCTTAGTTTGAGGTTTTGCTTTAGTTTGAGGGGTTGCCTTAGTTTGAGGGGCTGCCTTAGTTTGAGCGGTTGCCTTAGTTTGAGAATCTGCCTTAGTTTGTGTGGTTGCCTTAGTTTGAGCGGTTGTCTTAGTTTGAGGTGTTGCCTTAGTTTGAGGGGCTGCTTTAGTTTGAGCTTTTGCCTTATTTTGAGCGGTTGCCTTAGTTAGAGCGGTTGCCTTAGTTTGAGGTGTTGCCTTAGTTTGAGGGGTTGCCTTAGTTTGAGCGGCTGCCTTAGTTTGAGCGGTTGCCTTAGTTTGGGAGTCTGCCTCAGTTTGAGCGGTTGCCTTATTTTGAGCGGTTGCCTTATTTTGAGCTATTGCCTTAGTTTGAGGGGTTGCCTTAGTTTGAGGGGCTGCCTTAGTTTAGGCGGTTGCCTTAGTTTGAGAGTCTGCCTTAGTGTGAGCGGTTGCCTTAGTTAGAGCGGTTGTCTTCGTTTGAGGTGTTGCCTTAGTATGAGGGGTTGACTTAGTTTGAGGGGCTGCCTTAGTTTGAGCGGTTGCCTTAGTTTGAGAGTCTGCCTTAGTTTGAGCGGTTGCCTTAGTTAGAGCGGTTGACTTAGTTTGAGGTGTTGCCTCAGATTGAGGGGTTGCCTTAGTTTGAGGGGTTGCCTTAGTTTGAGGGGTTGCCTTAGTTTGAGCGGTTGCCTTAGTTCGAGCGGTTGCCTTAGTTTGAGGTGTTGCCTTAGTTTGAGCGGTTGCCTTGGTTTGAGCGGTTTCCTTTGTTTGAGGTGTTGCCTTAGTTTGAGGGGTTGCCTTAGTTTGAGAGTCTGCCTTAGTTCGAGCGATTGCCTTAGTTTGAGCGGTTGCCTTAGAATGAGCGGCTGCCTTATTTCGAGCGGTTGCCTTAGTTTGAGCGGTTGCCTTAGTTTGAGAGTCTGCCTTAGTTCGAGCGGTTGCCTTAGTTTGAGCGGTTGCCTTAGTTTGAGGTGTTGCCTTATTACGAGCGGTTGCCTTTGTTTGAGGTGTTGCCTTAGTTTGAGCGGTTGCCTTAGTTTGAGGTGTTGCCTTAGTTTGTGGGGCTGCCTTAGTTGTGCGGTTGCCTTAGTTTGAGAGTCTGCCTTATTTCGAGCGGTTGCCTTTGTTTGAGGTGTTGCCTTAGTTTGAGGGGTTGCCTTAGTTTGAGGGGCTGCCTTAGTTTGAGCGGTTGCCTTAGTTTGAGAGTCTGCCTTAGTTTGAGTGGTTCCCTTAGTTAGAGCGGTTGTCTTAGTTTGTGGTGTTGCCTTAGTTTGAGGGGCTGCTTTAGTTTGAGCTTTTGCCTTATTTTGAGCGGTTGCCTTAGTTAGAGCGGTAGCCTTAGTTTGAGGTGTTGCCTTAGTTTGAGGGGTTGCCTTAGTTTGAGGGGTTGCCTTAGTTTGAGCGGCTGCCTTAGTTTGAGCGGTTGCCTTAGTTTGGGAGTCTGCCTCAGTTTGAGCGGTTGCCTTATTTTGAGCGGTTGCCTTATTTTGAGCTATTGCCTTAGTTTGAGGGGTTGCCTTAGTTTGAGGGGCTGCCTTAGTTTGAGCGGTTGCCTTAGTTTGAGAGTCTGCCTTAGTTTGAGCGGTTGCCTTAGTTAGAGTGGTTGTCTTCGTTTGAGGTGTTGCCTCAGTTTGAGGGGTTGACTTAGTTTGAGGGGCTGCCTTAGTTTGAGCGGTTGCCTTAGTTTGTGAGTCTGCCTTAGTTTGAGCGGTTGCCTTAGTTAGAGCGGTTGACTTAGTTTGAGGGGTTGCCTTACTTTGAGCGTTTGCCTTAGTTTGAGGGGTTGCCTTAGTTTGAGCGGTTGCCTCAGTTTGAGAGTCTGCCTTAGTTTGAGCTGCTGCCTTAGTTTGAGGGGCTGCCTTAGTTTGAGCAGTTGCCTGATTTTGAGGGGATGCCTTAGTTTGAGGGGTTGCCTTAGTTTGAGGGGTTGCCTGAGTTTGAGGGGTTGCCTTGGTTTGAGGGGATGCCTTCCTTTGAGCGGTTGCCTTTGTTTGTGCGGCTGCCTTAGTTTGAGCGGCTGCCTTAGTTTGAGCGGTTGCCTTAGTTTGAGGGGATGCCTTAGTTTGAGCGGTTGCCTTAGTTTGAGGGGATGCCTTAGTTTGAGGGGTTGCCTGAGTTTGAGGGGTTGCCTTAGTTTGAGCGGTTTCCTTAGTTTGAGGTGCTGCCTTAGTTTCAGGGTTTGCCTTCCTTTGAGCGGTTGCCTTAGTTTGAGGGGTTGCCTTAGTATGAGCGGCTGCCTTCGTTTGAGCATTTGCCTTAGTTTGAGGTGTTGCCTTAGTTTGAGCGGTTGCCTTTGTTTGAGGTGTTGCCTTAGTTTGAGGGGTTGCCTTAGTTTGAGCGGTTGCTTTAGTTCGAGCGGTTGCCTCAGTTTGAGGTGTTGTCTTAGTTTGAGCGGTTGCCTCAGTTTGAGCGGTTCCCTTAGTTTGAGCGGTTGCCTTAGTTTGAGCAGTTGCCTTTGTTTGAGGTGTTGCCTTAGTTTGAGGGGTTGCCTTAGTTTGAGAGTCTGCCTTAGTTCGAGCGGTTGCCTTAGTTTGAGGTGTTGCCTTAGTTTGAGCGGTTGCCTTATTTCGAGCCGTTGCCTTAGTTTGAGGTGTTGCCTTAGTTTGAGCGGTTGCCTTAGTTTGAGGTGCTGCCTTAGTTTGAGCGGTTGCCTTAGTTTGAGAGTCTGCCTTAGTTTGAGCGGTTGTCTTATTTTGAGCGGTTGCTTAGTTTGAGGGGTTGCCTTAGTTTGAGGGGCTGCCTTAGTTTGAGCGTTTGCCTCAGTTTGAGAGTCTGCCTTATTATGAGCGGTTGTCTTATTTTGAGCAGTTGCTTAGTTTGAGGGGTTGCCTTAGTTTGAGGGGTTGCCTTAGTTTGAGGGGCTGCCTTAGTTTGAGCGGTTGCCTTAGTTTGAGAGAATGCCTTAGTTTGAGCAGTTGACTTAGTTAGAGCGGTTGTCTTAGTTTGAGCTGTTGCCTTAGTTTGAGGGGTTGCCTTAGTTTGAGGGTCTGCCTCAGTTTGAGCGGTTGCCTTAGTTAGAGCGGTTGTCAGTTTGAGGTGTTGACTTATTTTGAGGGGATGCTTCAGTTTGAGCTGTTGCCTTAGTTTGAGCGGTTGCCTTAGTTAGAGGTGTTGCCTATGTTTGAGGTGTTGCCTTAGTTTGAGAGGTTGCCTTAGTTTGGGCGGTTGCCTTAGTTAGAGCGGTTGCCTTAGTTTGAGGTGTTGCCTTAGTTTGAGAGGTTGCCTTAGTTTGAGGGGTTGCCTTAGTTTGAGGGCTTGCCTTAGTTTGAGCAGCTGCCTGAGTTTGAGCGGCTGCCTTAGTTTGAGGGGTTGCCTTGGTTTGAGCGGTTGCCTTAGTTTGAGGGGTTGCCTTAGTTTGAGGGGTTGCCTCAGTTTGAGGTGTTGCATTAGTTTGAGGGGTTGCCTTAGTTTGAGAGTCTGCCTTAGTTCGAGCGGTTGCCTTAGTTTGAGCGGTTGCCTTAGAATGAGCGGCTGCCTTATTTTGAGCGGTTGCCTTATTTTGAGCGGTTGCCTTTGTTTGAGCGGTTGCCTTAGTTTGAGGTGTTGCCTTAGTTTGTGGGGCTGCCTTAGTTTGAGTGGTTGCCTTAGTTTGAGCGGTTGCCTTAGTTTGAGGTGTTGCCTTAGTTTGTGGGGCTGCCTTAGTTTGAGCGGTTGCCTTAGTTTTAGAGTCTGCCTTTATTTGAGCGGTTGCCTTAGTTGGAGCGGTTGTCTTAGTTTGAGGGGTTGCCTTAGTTTGAGGGGCTGCCTTAGTTTGAGCGGTTGCCTTATTTTGAGCGGTTGCCTGATTTTGAGCTATTGCCTTAGTTTGAGGTGTTGCCTTAGTTTGAGGGGCTGCCTTAGTTTGAGCGGTTGCCTTAGTTTGAGAGTCTGCCTTAGTTTGAGTGGTTCCCTTAGTTTGAGCGGTTGTCTGAGTTTGTGGTGTTGCCTTAGTTTGAGGGGCTGCTTTAGTTTGAGCTTTTGCCTTATTTTGAGCGGTTGCCTAAGTTAGAGCGGTAGCCTTAGTTTGAGGTGTTGCCTTAGTTTGAGGGGTTGCCTTAGTTTGAGCGGCTGCCTTAGTTTGAGCGGTTGCCTTAGTTTGGGAGTCTGCCTCAGTTTGAGCGGTTGCCTTATTTTGAGCGGTTGCCTTATTTTGAGCTATTGCCTTAGTTTGAGTGGTTGCCTTAGTTTGAGGGGCTGCCTTAGTTTGAGCGGTTGCCTTAGTTTGAGAGTCTGCCTTAGTTTGAGCGGTTGCCTTAGTTAGAGCGGTTGTCTTCGTTTGAGGTGTTGCCTTAGTTTGAGGGGTTGACTTAGTTTGAGGGGCTGCCTTAGTTTGAGCGGTTGCCTTAGTTTGAGAGTCTGCCTTAGTTTGAGCGGTTGCCTTAGCTTGAGCGGTTGCCTTAGTTTGAGGGTTTGCTTTAGTTTGAGTGGTTGCCTTAGATGGAGGGGCTGCCATAGTTTGAGGGGTTGCCTTAGTTTGAGGTGTTGCCTTAGTTTGAGCGGCTGCCTTAGTTTGAGGGGTTGCCTTAGTTTGAGAGTCTACCTTAGTTTGAGCGTTTGCCTTAGTTTGAGGTGTTGCCTTAGTTTGAGCGGTTGCCTTAGTTCGAGCGGTTGCCTTAGTTTGAGGTGTTGCCTTAGTTTGAGCGGTTGCCTCAGTTTGAGCGGTTGCCTTAGTTTGAGCGGTTGCATAAGTTTGAGCGGTTGCCTTTGTTTGAGGTGTTGCCTTAGTTTGAGGGGTTGCCTTAGTTTGAGCGGTTGCGTTAGTTTGAGGGGATGCCTTAGTTTGAGCAGTTGCCTTAGTTTGAGTGGTTGCCTTCGTTTGAGCGGCTGCCTGAGTTTGACGGGATGCCTTAGTTTGAGCGGTTGCCTTAGTTTGAGGGGTTGCCTTATTTGGAGCGGTTGCCTTAGTTTGAGTGGCCGCCTTAGTTTGAGCGGCTGCCTTAGTTTGAGGGAATGCCTCAGTTTGAGCGGATGCCTTAGTTTGAGCGGTTGCCTTACTTTGAGGGGATGCCTTAGTTTGAGCGGTTGCCTTAATTTGAGCGGTTGCCTTAGTTTGAGCGGCCGCCTTAGTTTGAGTGGTTGCCTAACTTTGAGCGGCCGCCTTAGTTTGAGCGACGGCCTTAGTTTGAGCGGATGCCTAAGTTGAGCGGTTGCCTTAGTTTGAGATGCTGCCTTAGTTTGAGCGGTTGCCTTAGTTTGAGATGCTGCCTTAGTTTGAGCGGTTGCCTTAGTTTGAGCGGCTGCCTTAGTTTGAGCGGTTGCCTAAGTTTGAGCGGCCGCCTTAGTTTGAGCGGCTGCCTTAGTTTGAGGGGATGACTTAGTTTGAGCGGTTGCCTTAGTTTGAGGGGCTGCCTTAGTTTGAGGGGTTGCCTAAGTTTGAGCGGCTGCCTTAGTTTGAGCGGTTGCCTTAGTTTGAGAGGCTGCCTTAGTTTGAGGGGTTGCCTAAGTTTGAGCGGCCGCCTTAGTTTGAGCGGTTGCCTTAGTTTGAGCGGCTGCCTTTGTCTGAGCGGTTGCCTGAGTTTGAGATGCTGCCTTAGTTTGAGCGGCTGCCTTAGTTTGAGCGGCTGCCTTAGTTTGAGCAGTTGCCTAAGTTTGAGCGGCCGCCTTAGTTTGAGCGGCTGCCTTAGTGTGAGGGGATGACATAGTTTGAGCGGTTGCCTTAGTTTGAGGGGTTGCCTCAGTTTGAGCAGCCGCCTTAGTTTGAGCGGCTGCCTTAGTTTGAGGGGATGACTTAGTTTGAGCGGTTGCCTCCGTTTCAGTGGCTGCCTTAGTTTGAGGGGATGCCTTAGTTTGAGCGGTTGCCTAAGTTGAGGGGTTGCCTTAGTTGGAGCGGTTGCCTTAGTTTGAGCGGCTGCCTTTGTTTGAGGGGATGCCTTAGTTTGAGCGGTTGCCTTAGTTTGAGCGGTTGCCTTAGTTTGAGCGGTTGCCTTAGTTTGAGCGGCCGTCTTAGTTTGAGCAGTTGCCTTAGTTTGAGCGGTTGCCTTAGTTTGAGGGGAAGCCTTAGTTTGAGCGTTTGCCTTAGTTTGAGCGGCCGCCTTTGTTTGAGAGGTTGCCTTAGTTTGAGCGGTTGCCTTAATTTGAGCGGTTGCCTGAGTTTGAGCGGCTGCCTTAGTTTGAGCGGTTGCCTTAGTTTCAGGGGATGCCTTAGTTTGAGCGGATGCCTTAGTTTGAGGGTTTGCCTTAGCTTGAGCGGTTGCCTTAGTTTGAGGGGTTGGCTTCGCTTGAGCGGTTGCCTTAGTTTGAGGGTTTGCTTTAGTTTGAGTGGTTGCCTTTGATGGAGGGGCTGCCATAGTTTGAGGGGTTGCCTTAGTTTGAGGTGTTGCCTTAATTTGAGCGGCTGCCTTAGTTTGAGGGGTTGCCTTAGTTTGAGAGTCTACCTTAGTTTGAGCGTTTGCCTTAGTTTGAGGTGTTGCCTTAGTTTGAGCGGTTGCCTTAGTTCGAGCGGTTGCCTTAGTTTGAGGTGTTGCCTTAGTTTGAGCGGTTGCCTCAGTTTGAGCGGTTGCCTTAGTTTGAGCGGTTGCCTTAGTTTGAGCGGTTGCCTTTGTTTGAGGTGTTGCCTTAGTTTGAGGGGTTGCCTCAGTTTGAGAGGCTGCCTTAGTTTGAGGGGTTGCCTAAGTTTGAGCGGCCGCCTTAGTTTGAGCGGTTGCCTTAGTTTGAGCGGCTGCCTTTGTCTGAGCGGTTGCCTGAGTTTGAGATGATGCCTTAGTTTGAGCGGTTGCCTCAGTTCGAGCGGTTGCCTTTGTTTGAGGGGTTGCCTTAGTTTGAGGGGTTGCCTTAGTTTGAGCGGTTGCCTTATTTCGAGCGGTTGCCTTAGTTTGAGGTGTTGCCTTAGTTTGAGCTATTGCCTTAGTTTGAGGTGTTGCCTTAGTTTGAGCGGTTGCCTTAGTTTGAGCGGTTGCCTTAGTTAGAGCGGTTGTCTTAGTTTGTGGTGTTGCCTCAGTTTGAGGGGTTGCCTTATTTCGAGCGGTTGCCTTAGTTTGAGGTGTTGCCTTAGTTTGAGCGGTTGCCTTAGTTTGAGGGTTTGCCTTAGCTTGAGCGGTTGCCTAAGTTTGAGGTGTTGCCTTAGTTTGAGCTATTGCCTTAGTTTGAGGTGTTGCCTTAGTTTGAGCGGTTGCCTTAGTTTGAGCGGTTGCCTTAGTTCGAGCGGTTGTCTTAGTTTGAGGTGTTGCCTCAGTTTGAGGGGTTGCCTTATTTCGAGCGGTTGCCTTAGTTTGAGGTGTTGCCTTAGTTTGAGGGGTTGCCTTAGTTTGAGAGTCTTCCTTAGTTCGAGCGGTTGCCGTAGTATGAGGGGTTGCCTTAGTTTGAGCGGCTGCCTTAGTTTGAGCGGTTGCCTTAGTTTGGGAGTCTGCCTCAGTTTGAGCGGTTGCCTTATTTTGAGCGGTTGCCTTATTTTGAGCTATTGCCTTAGTTTGAGTGGTTGCCTTAGTTTGAGGGGCTGCCTTAGTTTGAGCGGTTGCCTTAGTTTGAGAGTCTGCCTTAGTTTGAGCGGTTGCCTTAGTTAGAGCGGTTGTCTTCGTTTGAGGTGTTGCCTTAGTTTGAGGGGTTGACTTAGTTTGAGGGGCTGCCTTAGTTTGAGCGGTTGCCTTAGTTTGAGAGTCTGCCTTAGTTTGAGCGGTTGCCTTAGCTTGAGCGGTTGCCTTAGTTTGAGGGTTTGCTTTAGTTTGAGTGGTTGCCTTAGATGGAGGGGCTGCCATAGTTTGAGGGGTTGCCTTAGTTTGAGGTGTTGCCTTAGTTTGAGCGGCTGCCTTAGTTTGAGGGGTTGCCTTAGTTTGAGAGTCTACCTTAGTTTGAGCGTTTGCCTTAGTTTGAGGTGTTGCCTTAGTTTGAGCGGTTGCCTTAGTTCGAGCGGTTGCCTTAGTTTGAGGTGTTGCCTTAGTTTGAGCGGTTGCCTCAGTTTGAGCGGTTGCCTTAGTTTGAGCGGTTGCATAAGTTTGAGCGGTTGCCTTTGTTTGAGGTGTTGCCTTAGTTTGAGGGGTTGCCTTAGTTTGAGCGGTTGCGTTAGTTTGAGGGGATGCCTTAGTTTGAGCAGTTGCCTTAGTTTGAGTGGTTGCCTTCGTTTGAGCGGCTGCCTGAGTTTGACGGGATGCCTTAGTTTGAGCGGTTGCCTTAGTTTGAGGGGTTGCCTTATTTGGAGCGGTTGCCTTAGTTTGAGTGGCCGCCTTAGTTTGAGCGGCTGCCTTAGTTTGAGGGAATGCCTCAGTTTGAGCGGATGCCTTAGTTTGAGCGGTTGCCTTACTTTGAGGGGATGCCTTAGTTTGAGCGGTTGCCTTAATTTGAGCGGTTGCCTTAGTTTGAGCGGCCGCCTTAGTTTGAGTGGTTGCCTAACTTTGAGCGGCCGCCTTAGTTTGAGCGACGGCCTTAGTTTGAGCGGATGCCTAAGTTGAGCGGTTGCCTTAGTTTGAGATGCTGCCTTAGTTTGAGCGGTTGCCTTAGTTTGAGATGCTGCCTTAGTTTGAGCGGTTGCCTTAGTTTGAGTGGCTGCCTTAGTTTGAGCGGTTGCCTAAGTTTGAGCGGCCGCCTTAGTTTGAGCGGCTGCCTTAGTTTGAGGGGATGACTTAGTTTGAGCGGTTGCCTTAGTTTGAGGGGCTGCCTTAGTTTGAGGGGTTGCCTAAGTTTGAGCGGCTGCCTTAGTTTGAGCGGTTGCCTTAGTTTGAGAGGCTGCCTTAGTTTGAGGGGTTGCCTAAGTTTGAGCGGCCGCCTTAGTTTGAGCGGTTGCCTTAGTTTGAGCGGCTGCCTTTGTCTGAGCGGTTGCCTGAGTTTGAGATGCTGCCTTAGTTTGAGCGGTTGCCTTAGTTTGAGCGGCTGCCTTAGTTTGAGCAGTTGCCTAAGTTTGAGCGGCCGCCTTAGTTTGAGCGGCTGCCTTAGTGTGAGGGGATGACATAGTTTGAGCGGTTGCCTTAGTTTGAGGGGTTGCCTCAGTTTGAGCAGCCGCCTTAGTTTGAGCGGCTGCCTTAGTTTGAGGGGATGACTTAGTTTGAGCGGTTGCCTCCGTTTCAGTGGCTGCCTTAGTTTGAGGGGATGCCTTAGTTTGAGCGGTTGCCTAAGTTGAGGGGTTGCCTTAGTTGGAGCGGTTGCCTTAGTTTGAGCGGCTGCCTTTGTTTGAGGGGATGCCTTAGTTTGAGCGGTTGCCTTAGTTTGAGCGGTTGCCTTAGTTTGAGCGGTTGCCTTAGTTTGAGCGGCCGTCTTAGTTTGAGCAGTTGCCTTAGTTTGAGCGGTTGCCTTAGTTTGAGGGGAAGCCTTAGTTTGAGCGTTTGCCTTAGTTTGAGCGGCCGCCTTTGTTTGAGAGGTTGCCTTAGTTTGAGCGGTTGCCTTAATTTGAGCGGTTGCCTGAGTTTGAGCGGCTGCCTTAGTTTGAGCGGTTGCCTTAGTTTCAGGGGATGCCTTAGTTTGAGCGGATGCCTTAGTTTGAGGGTTTGCCTTAGCTTGAGCGGTTGCCTTAGTTTGAGGGGTTGGCTTCGCTTGAGCGGTTGCCTTAGTTTGAGGGTTTGCTTTAGTTTGAGTGGTTGCCTTTGATGGAGGGGCTGCCATAGTTTGAGGGGTTGCCTTAGTTTGAGGTGTTGCCTTAATTTGAGCGGCTGCCTTAGTTTGAGGGGTTGCCTTAGTTTGAGAGTCTACCTTAGTTTGAGCGTTTGCCTTAGTTTGAGGTGTTGCCTTAGTTTGAGCGGTTGCCTTAGTTCGAGCGGTTGCCTTAGTTTGAGGTGTTGCCTTAGTTTGAGCGGTTGCCTCAGTTTGAGCGGTTGCCTTAGTTTGAGCGGTTGCCTTAGTTTGAGCGGTTGCCTTTGTTTGAGGTGTTGCCTTAGTTTGAGGGGTTGCCTCAGTTTGAGAGGCTGCCTTAGTTTGAGGGGTTGCCTAAGTTTGAGCGGCCGCCTTAGTTTGAGCGGTTGCCTTAGTTTGAGCGGCTGCCTTTGTCTGAGCGGTTGCCTGAGTTTGAGATGATGCCTTAGTTTGAGCGGTTGCCTCAGTTCGAGCGGTTGCCTTTGTTTGAGGGGTTGCCTTAGTTTGAGGGGTTGCCTTAGTTTGAGCGGTTGCCTTATTTCGAGCGGTTGCCTTAGTTTGAGGTGTTGCCTTAGTTTGAGCTATTGCCTTAGTTTGAGGTGTTGCCTTAGTTTGAGCGGTTGCCTTAGTTTGAGCGGTTGCCTTAGTTAGAGCGGTTGTCTTAGTTTGTGGTGTTGCCTCAGTTTGAGGGGTTGCCTTATTTCGAGCGGTTGCCTTAGTTTGAGGTGTTGCCTTAGTTTGAGCGGTTGCCTTAGTTTGAGGGTTTGCCTTAGCTTGAGCGGTTGCCTAAGTTTGAGGTGTTGCCTTAGTTTGAGCTATT
This sequence comes from Heterodontus francisci, assembly GCF_036365525.1. Taxonomy (NCBI): domain Eukaryota; kingdom Metazoa; phylum Chordata; class Chondrichthyes; order Heterodontiformes; family Heterodontidae; genus Heterodontus; species Heterodontus francisci. The sequence goes on from NC_090408.1 coordinate 2,241,782, forward strand.
GCCTTAGTTTGAGGTGTTGCCTTAGTTTGAGCGGTTGCCTTAGTTTGAGCGGTTGCCTTAGTTCGAGCGGTTGTCTTAGTTTGAGGTGTTGCCTCAGTTTGAGGGGTTGCCTTATTTCGAGCGGTTGCCTTAGTTTGAGGTGTTGCCTTAGTTTGAGCGGTTGCCTTAGTTTGAGCGGTTGCCTTAGTTTGAGCGGCTGCCTTAGTTTGAGGGGTTGCCTAAGTTTGAGCGGCCGCCTTAGTTTGAGCGGTTGCCTTAGTTTGAGCGGCTGCCTTTGTCTGAGCGGTTGCCTGAGTTTGAGATGCTGCCTTAGTTTGAGCGGTTGCCTTAGTTTGAGCGGCTGCCTTAGTTTGAGCAGTTGCCTATTTTTGAGCGGCCGCCTTAGTTTGAGCGGCTGCCTTAGTTTGAGGGGATGACATAGTTTGAGCGGTTGCCTTAGTTTGAGGGGCTGCCTTAGTTTGAGGGGTTGCCTCAGTTTGAGCAGCCGCCTTAGTTTGAGCGGCTGCCTTAGTTTGAGGGGATGACTTAGTTTGAGCGGTTGCCTCCGTTTCAGTGGCTGCCTTCGTTTGAGGGGATGCCTTAGTTTGAGCGGTTGCCTAAGTTTGAGGGGTTGCCTTAGTTGGAGCGGTTGCCTTAGTTTGAGTGGCTGCCTTTGTTTGAGGGGATGCCTTAGTTTGAGCGTTTGCCTTAGTTTGAGCGGTTGCCTTAGTTTGAGCGGTTGCCTTTGTTTGAGCGGCCGTCTTAGTTTGAGCAGTTGCCTTAGTTTGAGCGGTTGCCTTAGTTTGAGGGGAAGCCTTAGTTTGAGCTTTTGCCTTAGTTTGAGCGGCCGCCTTAGTTTGAGAGGTTGCCTTAGTTTGAGCGGTTGCCTTAATTTGAGCGGTTGCCTGAGTTTGAGCGGCTGCCTTAGTTTGAGCGGTTGCCTTATTTTCAGGGGATGCCTTAGTTTGAGCGGTTGCCTTAGTTTGAGGGTTTGCATTAGCTTGAGCGGTTGCCTTAGTTTGAGGGGTTGGCTTAGCTTGAGCGGTTGCCTTAGTTTTTGGGTTTGCTTTAGTTTGAGTGGTTGCCTTAGATGGAGTGGCTGCCATAGTTTGAGGGGTTGCCAGAGTTTGAGGGGTTGCCTTAGTTTGAGCGGCTGCCTTAGTTTGAGGGGTTGCCTTAGTTTGAGAGTCTACCTTAGTTTGAGCGTTTGCCTTAGTTTGAGGTGTTGCCTTAGTTTGAGCGGTTGCCATAGTTCGAGCGGATGCCTTAGTTTGAGGTGTTGCCTTAGTTTGAGCGGTTGCCTCAGTTTGAGCGGTTGCCTTAGTTTGAGCGGTTGCCTTAGTTTGAGCGGTTGCCCTTGTTTGAGGTGTTGCCTTAGTTTGTGGGGTTGCCTCAGTTTGAGAGTCTGCCTCAGTTCGAGCGGTTGCCTTTGTTTGAGGGGTTGCCTTAGTTTGAGCGGTTGCCTTAGTTTGAGCGGTTGCCTTATTTCGAGCGGTTGCCTTAGTTTGAGGTGTTGCCTTAGTTTGAGCTATTGCCTTAGTTTGAGGTGTTGCCTTAGTTTGAGCGGTTGCCTTAGTTTGAGCGGTTGCCTTAGTTAGAGCGGTTGTCTTAGTTTGAGGTGTTTCCTTAGTTTGAGGGGTTGCCTTATTTCGAGCGGTTGCCTTAGTTTGAGGTGTTGCCTTAGTTTGAGCGGTTGCCTTAGTTTGAGCTATTGCCTTAGTTTGAGCGGTTGCCTTAGTTTGATCGGCCGTCTTAGTTTGAGCAGTTGCCTTAGTTTGAGGTGTTGCCTTAGTTTGAGAATCTGCCTTATTTTGAGCGGTTGCCTTATTTTGAGCGGTTGCCTTATTTTGAGCTATTGCCTTAGTTTGAGGGGTTGCCTTAGTTTGAGGGGCTGCCTTAGTTTGAGCGGTTGCCTTAGTTAGAGCAGTTGTCTTAGTTTGAGGTGTTGCCTTAGTTTGAGGGGTTGCTTTAGTTTGAGGGGCTGCCTTAGTTTGAGCGGTTGCCTTAGTTTGAGAGTCTGCCTTAGTTTGAGCGGTTTCCTTTGTTAGAGCGGTTGTCTTAGTTTGAGGTGTTGCCTTAGTTTGAGGGGCTGCTTTAGTTTGAGGGGTTGCCTTAGTTTCAGGGTTTGCCTAAGTTTGAGGGGTTGCCTTAGTTGGAGCGGTTGCCTTAGTTTGAGCGGCTGCCTTTGTTTGAGGGGATGCCTTAGTTTGAGCGGTTGCCTTAGTTTGAGCGGTTGCCTTAGTTTGAGCGGCCGTCTTAGTTTGAGCAGTTGCCTTAGTTTGAGCGGTTGCCTTAGTTTGAGGGGAAGCCTTAGTTTGAGCTTTTGCCTTAGTTTGAGCGGTTGCCTAAGTTTGAGCGGCCGCCTTAGTTTGAGCGGCTGGCTTAGTTTGAGGGGATGCCTTAGTTTGAGCGGTTGCCTTAGTTTGAGGGGATGCTTTAGTTTGAGCGGTTGCCTTATTTGAGCGGTTGCCTTCGTTTGAGCGCTTGCCTAAGTTTGAGGGGATGCCTTAATTTGAGCGGTTGCCTCAATTAGAGGGTACGCCTTAGTTTGAGCGGTTGCCTTAGTTTGAGGGGATGCCTTAGTTTGAGCGGTTGCGTTAGTTTGAGGGGATGCCTTAGTTTGAGCAGTTGCCTTAGTTTGAGCGGTTGCCTTCGTTTGAGCGGCTGCCTGAGTTTGACGGGATGCCTTAGTTTGAGCGGTTGCCTTAGTTTGAGGGGTTGCCTTATTTGGAGCGGTTGCCTTAGTTTGAGTGGCCGCCTTAGTTTGAGCGGCTGCCTTAGTTTGAGGGCATGCCTCAGTTTGAGCGGTTGCCTTAGTTTGAGCGGCCGCCTTAGTTTGAGTGGTTGCCTAAGTTTGAGCGGCCGCCTTAGTTTGAGCGGCGGCCTTAGTTTGAGCGGATGCCTAAGTTGAGCGGTTGCCTTAGTTTGAGATGCTGCCTTAGTTTGAGCGGTTGCCTTAGTTTGAGATGCTGCCTTAGTTTGAGCGGTTGCCTTAGTTTGAGCGGCTGCCTTAGCTTGAGCGGTTGCCTAAGTTTGAGCGGCCGCCTTAGTTTGAGCGGCTGCCTTAGTTTGAGGGGATGACTTAGTTTGAGCGGTTGCCTTAGTTTGAGGGGCTGCCTTAGTTTGAGGAGTTGCCTAAGTTTGAGCGGCTGCCTTAGTTTGAGCGGTTGCCTTAGTTTGAGCGGCTGCCTTAGTTTGAGAGGTTGCCTAAGTTTGAGCGGCCGCCTTAGTTTGAGCGGTTGCCTTAGTTTGAGCGGCTGCCTTTGTCTGAGCGGTTGCCTGAGTTTGAGATGCTGCCTTAGTTTGAGCGGTTGCCTCAGTTTGAGCGGCTGCCTTAGTTTGAGCAGTTGCCTAAGTTTGAGCGGCCGCCTTAGTTTGAGCGGCTGCCTTAGTGTGAGGGGATGACATAGTTTGAGCGGTTGCCTTAGTTTGAGGGGTTGCCTCAGTTTGAGCAGCCGCCTTAGTTTGAGCGGTTGCCTTAGTTTGAGGGGATGACTTAGTTTGAGCGGTTGCCTCCGTTTCAGTGGCTGCCTTAGTTTGAGGGGATGCCTTAGTTTGAGCGGTTGCCTAAGTTTGAGGGGTTGCCTTAGTTGGAGCGGTTGCCTTAGTTTGAGCGGCTGCCTTTGTTTGAGGGGATGCCTTAGTTTGAGCGGTTGCCTTAGTTTGAGCGGTTGCCTTAGTTTGAGCGGCCGTCTTAGTTTGAGCAGTTGCCTTAGTTTGAGCGGTTGCCTTAGTTTGAGGGGAAGCCTTAGTTTGAGCGTTTGCCTTAGTTTGAGCGGCCGCCTTTGTTTGAGAGGTTGCCTTAGTTTGAGCGGTTGCCTTAATTTGAGCGGTTGCCTGAGTTTGAGCGGCTGCCTTAGTTTGAGCGGTTGCCTTAGTTTCAGGGGATGCCTTAGTTTGAGCGGATGCCTTAGTTTGAGGGTTTGCCTTAGCTTGAGCGGTTGGCTTAGTTTGAGGGGTTGGCTTAGCTTGAGCGGTTGCCTTAGTTTGAGGGTTTGCTTTAGTTTGAGTGGTTGCCTTAGATGGAGGGGCTGCCATAGTTTGAGGGGTTGCCTTAGTTTGAGGTGTTGCCTTAGTTTGAGCGGTTGCCTTAGTTTGAGCGGTTGCCTTAGTTTGAGCGGCTGCCTTAGTTTGAGGGGTTGCCTAAGTTTGAGCGGCCGCCTTAGTTTGAGCGGTTGCCTTAGTTTGAGCGGCTGCCTTTGTCTGAGCGGTTGCCTGAGTTTGAGATGCTGCCTTAGTTTGAGCGGTTGCCTTAGTTTGAGCGGCTGCCTTAGTTTGAGCAGTTGCCTATTTTTGAGCGGCCGCCTTAGTTTGAGCGGCTGCCTTAGTTTGAGGGGATGACATAGTTTGAGCGGTTGCCTTAGTTTGAGGGGCTGCCTTAGTTTGAGGGGTTGCCTCAGTTTGAGCAGCCGCCTTAGTTTGAGCGGCTGCCTTAGTTTGAGGGGATGACTTAGTTTGAGCGGTTGCCTCCGTTTCAGTGGCTGCCTTCGTTTGAGGGGATGCCTTAGTTTGAGCGGTTGCCTAAGTTTGAGGGGTTGCCTTAGTTGGAGCGGTTGCCTTAGTTTGAGTGGCTGCCTTTGTTTGAGGGGATGCCTTAGTTTGAGCGTTTGCCTTAGTTTGAGCGGTTGCCTTAGTTTGAGCGGTTGCCTTTGTTTGAGCGGCCGTCTTAGTTTGAGCAGTTGCCTTAGTTTGAGCGGTTGCCTTAGTTTGAGGGGAAGCCTTAGTTTGAGCTTTTGCCTTAGTTTGAGCGGCCGCCTTAGTTTGAGAGGTTGCCTTAGTTTGAGCGGTTGCCTTAATTTGAGCGGTTGCCTGAGTTTGAGCGGCTGCCTTAGTTTGAGCGGTTGCCTTATTTTCAGGGGATGCCTTAGTTTGAGCGGTTGCCTTAGTTTGAGGGTTTGCATTAGCTTGAGCGGTTGCCTTAGTTTGAGGGGTTGGCTTAGCTTGAGCGGTTGCCTTAGTTTTTGGGTTTGCTTTAGTTTGAGTGGTTGCCTTAGATGGAGTGGCTGCCATAGTTTGAGGGGTTGCCAGAGTTTGAGGGGTTGCCTTAGTTTGAGCGGCTGCCTTAGTTTGAGGGGTTGCCTTAGTTTGAGAGTCTACCTTAGTTTGAGCGTTTGCCTTAGTTTGAGGTGTTGCCTTAGTTTGAGCGGTTGCCATAGTTCGAGCGGATGCCTTAGTTTGAGGTGTTGCCTTAGTTTGAGCGGTTGCCTCAGTTTGAGCGGTTGCCTTAGTTTGAGCGGTTGCCTTAGTTTGAGCGGTTGCCCTTGTTTGAGGTGTTGCCTTAGTTTGTGGGGTTGCCTCAGTTTGAGAGTCTGCCTCAGTTCGAGCGGTTGCCTTTGTTTGAGGGGTTGCCTTAGTTTGAGCGGTTGCCTTAGTTTGAGCGGTTGCCTTATTTCGAGCGGTTGCCTTAGTTTGAGGTGTTGCCTTAGTTTGAGCTATTGCCTTAGTTTGAGGTGTTGCCTTAGTTTGAGCGGTTGCCTTAGTTTGAGCGGTTGCCTTAGTTAGAGCGGTTGTCTTAGTTTGAGGTGTTTCCTTAGTTTGAGGGGTTGCCTTATTTCGAGCGGTTGCCTTAGTTTGAGGTGTTGCCTTAGTTTGAGCGGTTGCCTTAGTTTGAGCTATTGCCTTAGTTTGAGCGGTTGCCTTAGTTTGATCGGCCGTCTTAGTTTGAGCAGTTGCCTTAGTTTGAGGTGTTGCCTTAGTTTGAGAATCTGCCTTATTTTGAGCGGTTGCCTTATTTTGAGCGGTTGCCTTATTTTGAGCTATTGCCTTAGTTTGAGGGGTTGCCTTAGTTTGAGGGGCTGCCTTAGTTTGAGCGGTTGCCTTAGTTAGAGCAGTTGTCTTAGTTTGAGGTGTTGCCTTAGTTTGAGGGGTTGCTTTAGTTTGAGGGGCTGCCTTAGTTTGAGCGGTTGCCTTAGTTTGAGAGTCTGCCTTAGTTTGAGCGGTTTCCTTTGTTAGAGCGGTTGTCTTAGTTTGAGGTGTTGCCTTAGTTTGAGGGGCTGCTTTAGTTTGAGGGGTTGCCTTAGTTTCAGGGTTTGCCTAAGTTTGAGGGGTTGCCTTAGTTGGAGCGGTTGCCTTAGTTTGAGCGGCTGCCTTTGTTTGAGGGGATGCCTTAGTTTGAGCGGTTGCCTTAGTTTGAGCGGTTGCCTTAGTTTGAGCGGCCGTCTTAGTTTGAGCAGTTGCCTTAGTTTGAGCGGTTGCCTTAGTTTGAGGGGAAGCCTTAGTTTGAGCTTTTGCCTTAGTTTGAGCGGTTGCCTAAGTTTGAGCGGCCGCCTTAGTTTGAGCGGCTGGCTTAGTTTGAGGGGATGCCTTAGTTTGAGCGGTTGCCTTAGTTTGAGGGGATGCTTTAGTTTGAGCGGTTGCCTTATTTGAGCGGTTGCCTTCGTTTGAGCGCTTGCCTAAGTTTGAGGGGATGCCTTAATTTGAGCGGTTGCCTCAATTAGAGGGTACGCCTTAGTTTGAGCGGTTGCCTTAGTTTGAGGGGATGCCTTAGTTTGAGCGGTTGCGTTAGTTTGAGGGGATGCCTTAGTTTGAGCAGTTGCCTTAGTTTGAGCGGTTGCCTTCGTTTGAGCGGCTGCCTGAGTTTGACGGGATGCCTTAGTTTGAGCGGTTGCCTTAGTTTGAGGGGTTGCCTTATTTGGAGCGGTTGCCTTAGTTTGAGTGGCCGCCTTAGTTTGAGCGGCTGCCTTAGTTTGAGGGCATGCCTCAGTTTGAGCGGTTGCCTTAGTTTGAGCGGCCGCCTTAGTTTGAGTGGTTGCCTAAGTTTGAGCGGCCGCCTTAGTTTGAGCGGCGGCCTTAGTTTGAGCGGATGCCTAAGTTGAGCGGTTGCCTTAGTTTGAGATGCTGCCTTAGTTTGAGCGGTTGCCTTAGTTTGAGATGCTGCCTTAGTTTGAGCGGTTGCCTTAGTTTGAGCGGCTGCCTTAGCTTGAGCGGTTGCCTAAGTTTGAGCGGCCGCCTTAGTTTGAGCGGCTGCCTTAGTTTGAGGGGATGACTTAGTTTGAGCGGTTGCCTTAGTTTGAGGGGCTGCCTTAGTTTGAGGAGTTGCCTAAGTTTGAGCGGCTGCCTTAGTTTGAGCGGTTGCCTTAGTTTGAGCGGCTGCCTTAGTTTGAGGGGTTGCCTAAGTTTGAGCGGCCGCCTTAGTTTGAGCGGTTGCCTTAGTTTGAGCGGCTGCCTTTGTCTGAGCGGTTGCCTGAGTTTGAGATGCTGCCTTAGTTTGAGCGGTTGCCTCAGTTTGAGCGGCTGCCTTAGTTTGAGCAGTTGCCTAAGTTTGAGCGGCCGCCTTAGTTTGAGCGGCTGCCTTAGTGTGAGGGGATGACATAGTTTGAGCGGTTGCCTTAGTTTGAGGGGTTGCCTCAGTTTGAGCAGCCGCCTTAGTTTGAGCGGTTGCCTTAGTTTGAGGGGATGACTTAGTTTGAGCGGTTGCCTCCGTTTCAGTGGCTGCCTTAGTTTGAGGGGATGCCTTAGTTTGAGCGGTTGCCTAAGTTTGAGGGGTTGCCTTAGTTGGAGCGGTTGCCTTAGTTTGAGCGGCTGCCTTTGTTTGAGGGGATGCCTTAGTTTGAGCGGTTGCCTTAGTTTGAGCGGTTGCCTTAGTTTGAGCGGCCGTCTTAGTTTGAGCAGTTGCCTTAGTTTGAGCGGTTGCCTTAGTTTGAGGGGAAGCCTTAGTTTGAGCGTTTGCCTTAGTTTGAGCGGCCGCCTTTGTTTGAGAGGTTGCCTTAGTTTGAGCGGTTGCCTTAATTTGAGCGGTTGCCTGAGTTTGAGCGGCTGCCTTAGTTTGAGCGGTTGCCTTAGTTTCAGGGGATGCCTTAGTTTGAGCGGATGCCTTAGTTTGAGGGTTTGCCTTAGCTTGAGCGGTTGGCTTAGTTTGAGGGGTTGGCTTAGCTTGAGCGGTTGCCTTAGTTTGAGGGTTTGCTTTAGTTTGAGTGGTTGCCTTAGATGGAGGGGCTGCCATAGTTTGAGGGGTTGCCTTAGTTTGAGGTGTTGCCTTAGTTTGAGCGGCTGCCTTAGTTTGAGGGGTTGCCTTAGTTTGAGAGTCTACCTTAGTTTGAGCGTTTGCCTTAGTTTGAGGTGTTGCCTTAGTTTGAGCGGTTGCCTTAGTTCGAGCGGTTGCCTTAGTTTGAGGTGTTGCCTTAGTTTGAGCGGTTGCCTCAGTTTGAGCGGTTGCCTTAGTTTGAGCGGTTGCCTTAGTTTGAGCGGTTGCCTTTGTTTGAGGTGTTGCCTTAGTTTGAGGGGTTGCCTTAGTTTGAGCGGTTGCGTTAGTTTGAGGGGATGCCTTAGTTTGAGCAGTTGCCTTAGTTTGAGCGGTTGCCTTCGTTTGAGCGGCTGCCTGAGTTTGACGGGATGCCTTAGTTTGAGCGGTTGCCTTAGTTTGAGGGGTTGCCTTATTTGGAGCGGTTGCCTTAGTTTGAGTGGCCGCCTTAGTTTGAGCGGCTGCCTTAGTTTGAGGGGATGCCTCAGTTTGAGCGGATGCCTTAGTTTGAGCGGTTGCCTGACTTTGAGGGGATGCCTAAGTTTGAGCGGTTGCCTTAATTTGAGCGGTTGCCTTAGTTTGAGCGGCCGCCTTAGTTTGAGTGGTTGCCTAACTTTGAGCGGCCGCCTTAGTTTGAGCGACGGCCTTAGTTTGAGCGGCTGCCTTAGTTTGAGGGGATGACTTAGTTTGAGCGGTTGCCTTAGTTTGAGATGCTGCCTTAGTTTGAGCGGCTGCCTTAGTTTGAGCGGTTGCCTAAGTTTGAGCGGCCGCCTTAGTTTGAGCGGCTGCCTTAGTTTGAGGGGATGACTTAGTTTGAGCGGTTGCCTTAGTTTGAGGGGCTGCCTTAGTTTGAGGGGTTGCCTAAGTTTGAGCGGCTGCCTTAGTTTGAGCGGTTGCCTTAGTTTGAGCGGCTGCCTTAGTTTGAGGGGTTGCCTAAGTTTGAGCGGCCGCCTTAGTTTGAGCGGTTGCCTTAGTTTGAGCGGCTGCCTTTGTCTGAGCGGTTGCCTGAGTTTGAGATGCTGCCTTAGTTTGAGTGGTTGCCTTAGTTTGAGCGGCTGCCTTAGTTTGAGCAGTTGCCTAAGTTTGAGCGGCCGCCTTAGTTTGAGCGGCTGCCTTAGTGTGAGGGGATGACATAGTTTGAGCGGTTGCCTTAGTTTGAGGGGTTGCCTCAGTTTGAGCAGCCGCCTTAGTTTGAGCGGCTGCCTTAGTTTGAGGGGATGACTTAGTTTGAGCGGTTGCCTCCGTTACAGTGGCTGCCTTAGTTTGAGGGGATGCCTTAGTTTGAGCGGTTGCCTAAGTTTGAGGGGTTGCCTTAGTTGGAGCGGTTGCCTTAGTTTGAGCGGCTGCCTTTGTTTGAGGGGATGCCTTAGTTTGAGCGGTTGCCTTAGTTTGAGCGGTTGCCTTAGTTTGAGCGGTTGCCTTAGTTTGAGCGGCTGCCTTAGTTTGAGGGGTTGCCTAAGTTTGAGCGGCCGCCTTAGTTTGAGCGGTTGCCTTAGTTTGAGCGGCTGCCTTTGTCTGAGCGGTTGCCTGAGTTTGAGATGCTGCCTTAGTTTGAGCGGTTGCCTTAGTTTGAGCGGCTGCCTTAGTTTGAGCAGTTGCCTATGTTTGAGCGGCCGCCTTAGTTTGAGCGGCTGCCTTAGTTTGAGGGGATGACATAGTTTGAGCGGTTGCCTTAGTTTGAGGGGCTGCCTTAGTTTGAGGGGTTGCCTCAGTTTGAGCAGCCGCCTTAGTTTGAGCGGCTGCCTTAGTTTGAGGGGATGACTTAGTTTGAGCGGTTGCCTCCGTTTCAGTGGCTGCCTTCGTTTGAGGGGATGCCTTAGTTTGAGCGGTTGCCTAAGTTTGAGGGGTTGCCTTAGTTGGAGCGGTTGCCTTAGTTTGAGTGGCTGCCTTTGTTTGAGGGGATGCCTTAGTTTGAGCGTTTGCCTTAGTTTGAGCGGTTGCCTTAGTTTGAGCGGTTGCCTTTGTTTGAGCGGCCGTCTTAGTTTGAGCAGTTGCCTTAGTTTGAGCGGTTGCCTTAGTTTGAGGGGAAGCCTTAGTTTGAGCTTTTGCCTTAGTTTGAGCGGCCGCCTTAGTTTGAGAGGTTGCCTTAGTTTGAGCGGTTGCCTTAATTTGAGCGGTTGCCTGAGTTTGAGCGGCTGCCTTAGTTTGAGCGGTTGCCTTAGTTTCAGGGGATGCCTTAGTTTGAGCGGTTGCCTTAGTTTGAGGGTTTGCCTTAGCTTGAGCGGTTGCCTTAGTTTGAGGGGTTGGCTTAGCTTGAGCGGTTGCCTTAGTTTTTGGGTTTGCTTTAGTTTGAGTATTGCCTTAGATGGAGTGGCTGCCATAGTTTGAGGGGTTGCCTTAGTTTGAGGGGTTGCCTTAGTTTGAGCGGCTGCCTTAGTTTGAGGGGTTGCCTTAGTTTGAGAGTCTACCTTAGTTTGAGCGTTTGCCTTAGTTTGAGGTGTTGCCTTAGTTTGAGCGGTTGCCATAGTTCGAGCGGTTGCCTTAGTTTGAGGTGTTGCCTTAGTTTGAGCGGTTGCCTCAGTTTGAGCGGTTGCCTTAGTTTGAGCGGTTGCCTTAGTTTGAGCGGTTGCCCTTGTTTGAGGTGTTGCCTTAGTTTGTGGGGTTGCCTCAGTTTGAGAGTCTGCCTCAGTTCGAGCGGTTGCCTTTGTTTGAGGGGTTGCCTTAGTTTGAGCGGTTGCCTTAGTTTGAGCGGTTGCCTTATTTCGAGCGGTTGCCTTAGTTTGAGGTGTTGCCTTAGTTTGAGCTATTGCCTTAGTTTGAGGTGTTGCCTTAGTTTGAGCGGTTGCCTTAGTTTGAGCGGTTGCCTTAGTTAGAGCGGTTGTCTTAGTTTGAGGTGTTTCCTTAGTTTGAGGGGTTGCCTTATTTCGAGCGGTTGCCTTAGTTTGAGGTGTTGCCTTAGTTTGAGCGGTTGCCTTAGTTTGAGCTATTGCCTTAGTTTGAGCGGTTGCCTTAGTTTGATCGGCCGTCTTAGTTTGAGCAGTTGCCTTAGTTTGAGGTGTTGCCTTAGTTTGAGAATCTGCCTTATTTTGAGCGGTTGCCTTATTTTGAGCGGTTGCCTTATTTTGAGCTATTGCCTTAGTTTGAGGGGTTGCCTTAGTTTGAGGGGCTGCCTTAGTTTGAGCGGTTGCCTTAGTTAGAGCGGTTGTCTTAGTTTGAGGTGTTGCCTTAGTTTGAGGGGTTGCCTTAGTTTGAGGGGCTGCCTTAGTTTGAGCGGTTGCCTTAGTTTGAGAGTCTGCCTTAGTTTGAGCGGTTTCCTTTGTTAGAGCGGTTGTCTTAGTTTGAGGTGTTGCCTTAGTTTGAGGGGCTGCTTTAGTTTGAGGGGTTGCCTTAGTTTCAGGGTTTGCCTAAGTTTGAGGGGTTGCCTTCGTTGGAGCGGTTGCCTTAGTTTGAGCGGCTGCCTTTGTTTGAGGGGATGCCTTAGTTTGAGCGGTTGCCTTAGTTTGAGCGGTTGCCTTAGTTTGAGCGGCCGTCTTAGTTTGAGCAGTTGCCTTAGTTTGAGCGGTTGCCTTAGTTTGAGGGGAAGCCTTAGTTTGAGCTTTTGCCTTAGTTTGAGCGGTTGCCTAAGTTTGAGCGGCCGCCTTAGTTTGAGCGGCTGGCTTAGTTTGAGGGGATGCCTCAGTTTGAGCGGTTGCCTTAGTTTGAGGGGATGCTTTAGTTTGAGCGGTTGCCTTATTTGAGCGGTTGCCTTCGTTTGAGCGCTTGCCTAAGTTTGAGGGGATGCCTTAATTTGAGCGGTTGCCTCAATTAGAGGGTACGCCTTAGTTTGAGCGGTTGCCTTATTTTGAGGGGATGCCTTAGTTTGAGCGGTTGCGTTAGTTTGAGGGGATGCCTTAGTTTGAGCAGTTGCCTTAGTTTGAGCAGTTGCCTTCGTTTGAGCGGCTGCCTGAGTTTGACGGGATGCCTTAGTTTGAGCGGTTGCCTTAGTTTGAGGGGTTGCCTTATTTGGAGCGGTTGCCTTAGTTTGAGTGGCCGCCTTAGTTTGAGCGGCTGCCTTAGTTTGAGGGGATGCCTCAGTTTGAGCGGTTGCCTTAGTTTGAGCGGCCGCCTTAGTTTGAGTGGTTGCCTAAGTTTGAGCGGCCGCCTTAGTTTGAGCGGCGGCCTTAGTTTGAGCGGATGCCTAAGTTGAGCGGTTGCCTTAGTTTGAGATGCTGCCTTAGTTTGAGCGTCCGCCTTAGTTTGAGATGCTGCCTTAGTTTGAGCGGTTGCCTTAGTTTGAGCGGCTGCCTTAGCTTGAGCGGTTGCCTAAGTTTGAGCGGCCGCCTTAGTTTGAGCGGCTGCCTTAGTTTGAGGGGATGACTTAGTTTGAGCGGTTGCCTTAGTTTGAGGGGCTGCCTTAGTTTGACGAGTTGCCTAAGTTTGAGCGGCTGCCTTAGTTTGAGCGGTTGCCTTAGTTTGAGCGGCTGCCTTAGTTTGAGGGGTTGCCTAAGTTTGAGCGGCCGCCTTAGTTTGAGCGGTTGCCTTAGTTTGAGCGGCTGCCTTTGTCTGAGCGGTTGCCTGAGTTTGAGATGCTGCCTTAGTTTGAGCGGTTGCCTTAGTTTGAGCGGCTGCCTTAGTTTGAGCAGTTGCCTAAGTTTGAGCTGCCGCCTTAGTTTGAGCGGCTGCCTTAGTGTGAGGGGATGACATAGTTTGAGCGGTTGCCTTAGTTTGAGGGGTTGCCTCAGTTTGAGCAGCCGCCTTAGTTTGAGCGGCTGCCTTAGTTTGAGGGGATGACTTAGTTTGAGCGGTTGCCTCCGTTTCAGTGGCTGCCTTAGTTTGAGGGGATGCCTTAGTTTGAGCGGTTGCCTAAGTTTGAGGGGTTGCCTTAGTTGGAGCGGTTGCCTTAGTTTGAGCGGCTGCCTATGTTTGAGGGGATGCCTTAGTTTGAGCGGTTGCCTTAGTTTGAGCGGTTGCCTTAGTTTGAGCGGTTGCCTTAGTTTGAGCGGCCGTGTTAGTTTGAGCAGTTGCCTTAGTTTGAGCGGTTGCCTTAGTTTGAGGGGAAGCCTTAGTTTGAGCGTTTGCCTTAGTTTGAGCGGCCGCCTTTGTTTGAGAGGTTGCCTTAGTTTGAGCGGTTGCCTTAATTTGAGCGGTTGCCTGAGTTTGAGCGGCTGCCTTAGTTTGAGCGGTTGCATTAGTTTCAGGGGATGCCTTAGTTTGAGCGGATGCCTTAGTTTGAGGGTTTGCCTTAGCTTGAGCGGTTGGCTTAGTTTGAGGGGTTGGCTTAGCTTGAGCGGTTGCCTTAGTTTGAGGGTTTGCTTTAGTTTGAGTGGTTGCCTTAGATGGAGGGGCTGCCATAGTTTGAGGGGTTGCCTTAGTTTGAGGTGTTGCCTTAGTTTGAGCGGCTGCCTTAGTTTGAGGGGTTGCCTTAGTTTGAGAGTCTACCTTAGTTTGAGCGTTTGCCTTAGTTTGAGGTGTTGCCTTAGTTTGAGCGGTTGCCTTAGTTCGAGCGGTTGCCTTAGTTTGAGGTGTTGCCTTAGTTTGAGCGGTTGCCTCAGTTTGAGCGGTTGCCTTAGTTTGAGCGGTTGCCTTAGTTTGAGCGGTTGCCTTTGTTTGAGGTGTTGCCTTAGTTTGAGGGGTTGCCTTAGTTTGAGCGGTTGCGTTAGTTTGAGGGGATGCCTTAGTTTGAGCAGTTGCCTTAGTTTGAGCGGTTGCCTTCGTTTGAGCGGCTGCCTGAGTTTGACGGGATGCCTTAGTTTGAGCGGTTGCCTTAGTTTGAGGGGTTGCCTTATTTGGAGCGGTTGCCTTAGTTTGAGTGGCCGCCTTAGTTTGAGCGGCTGCCTTAGTTTGAGGGGATGCTTCAGTTTGAGCGGATGCCTTAGTTTGAGCGGTTGCCTTACTTTGAGGGGATGGCTTAGTTTGAGCGGTTGCCTTAATTTGAGCGGTTGCCTTAGTTTGAGCGGCCGCCTTAGTTTGAGTGGTTGCCTAACTTTGAGCGGCCGCCTTAGTTTGAGCGACGGCCTTAGTTTGAGCGGATGCCTAAGTTGAGCGGTTGCCTTAGTTTGAGATGCTGCCTTAGTTTGAGCGGTTGCCTTAGTTTGAGATGCTGCCTTAGTTTGAGCGGTTGCCTTAGTTTGAGCGGCTGCCTTAGTTTGAGCGGTTGCCTAAGTTTGAGCGGCCGCCTTAGTTTGAGCGGCTGCCTTAGTTTGAGGGGATGACTTAGTTTGAGCGGTTGCCTTAGTTTGAGGGGCTGCCTTAGTTTGAGGGGTTGCCTAAGTTTGAGCGGCTGCCTTAGTTTGAGCGGTTGCCTTAGTTTGAGCGGCTGCCTTAGTTTGAGGGGTTGCCTAAGTTTGAGCGGCCGCCTTAGTTTGAGCGGTTGCCTTAGTTTGAGCGGCTGCCTTTGTCTGAGCGGTTGCCTGAGTTTGAGATGCTGCCTTAGTTTGAGCGGTTGCCTTAGTTTGAGCGGCTGCCTTAGTTTGAGCAGTTGCCTAAGTTTGAGCGGCCGCCTTAGTTTGAGCGGCTGCCTTAGTGTGAGGGGATGACATAGTTTGAGCGGTTGCCTTAGTTTGAGGGGTTGCCTCAGTTTGAGCAGCCGCCTTAGTTTGAGCGGCTGCCTTAGTTTGAGGGGATGACTTAGTTTGAGCGGTTGCCTCCGTTTCAGTGGCTGCCTTAGTTTGAGGGGATGCCTTAGTTTGAGCGGTTGCCTAAGTTTGAGGGGTTGCCTTAGTTGGAGCGGTTGCCTTAGTTTGAGCGGCTGCCTTTGTTTGAGGGGATGCCTTAGTTTGAGCGGTTGCCTTAGTTTGAGCGGTTGCCTTAGTTTGAGCGGTTGCCTTAGTTTGAGCGGCCGTCTTAGTTTGAGCAGTTGCCTTAGTTTGAGCGGTTGCCTTAGTTTGAGGGGAAGCCTTAGTTTGAGCGTTTGCCTTAGTTTGAGCGGCCGCCTTTGTTTGAGAGGTTGCCTTAGTTTGAGCGGTTGCCTTAATTTGAGCGGTTGCCTGAGTTTGAGCGGCTGCCTTAGTTTGAGCGGTTGCCTTAGTTTCAGGGGATGCCTTAGTTTGAGCGGATGCCTTAGTTTGAGGGTTTGCCTTAGCTTGAGCGGTTGCCTTAGTTTGAGGGGTTGGCTTAGCTTGAGGTGTTGCCTTAGTTTGAGGGTTTGCTTTAGTTTGAGTGGTTGCCTTAGATGGAGGGGCTGCCATAGTTTGAGGGGTTGCCTTAGTTTGAGGTGTTGCCTTAGTTTGAGCGGCTGCCTTAGTTTGAGGGGTTGCCTTAGTTTGAGAGTCTACCTTAGTTTGAGCGTTTGCCTTAGTTTGAGGTGTTGCCTTAGTTTGAGCGGTTGCCTTAGTTCGAGCGGTTGCCTTAGTTTGAGGTGTTGCCTTAGTTTGAGCGGTTGCCTCAGTTTGAGCGGTTGCCTTAGTTTGAGCGGTTGCCTTAGTTTGAGCGGTTGCCTTTGTTTGAGGTGTTGCCTTAGTTTGAGGGGTTGCCTCAGTTTGAGAGTCTGCCTCAGTTCGAGCGGTTGCCTTTGTTTGAGGGGTTGCCTTAGTTTGAGGGGTTGCCTTAGTTTGAGCGGTTGCCTTATTTCGAGCGGTTGCCTTAGTTTGAGGTGTTGCCTTAGTTTGAGCTATTGCTTTAGTTTGAGGTGTTGCCTTAGTTTGAGCGGTTGCCTTAGTTTGAGCGGTTGCCTTAGTTAGAGCGGTTGTCTTAGTTTGAGGAGTTGCCTTAGTTTGAGGGGTTGCCTTATTTCGAGCGGTTGCCTTAGTTTGAGGTGTTGCCTTAGTTTGAGCGGTTGCCTTAGTTTGAGCGGTTGCCTTAGTTTGAGCGGCTGCCTTAGTTTGAGGGGTTGCCTAAGTTTGAGCGGCCGCCTTAGTTTGAGCGGTTGCCTTAGTTTGAGCGGCTGCCTTTGTCTGAGCGGTTGCCTGAGTTTGAGATGCTGCCTTAGTTTGAGCGGTTGCCTTAGTTTGAGCGGCTGCCTTAGTTTGAGCAGTTGCCTATGTTTGAGCGGCCGCCTTAGTTTGAGCGGCTGCCTTAGTTTGAGGGGATGACATAGTTTGAGCGGTTGCCTTAGTTTGAGGGGCTGCCTTAGTTTGAGGGGTTGCCTCAGTTTGAGCAGCCGCCTTAGTTTGAGCGGCTGCCTTAGTTTGAGGGGATGACTTAGTTTGAGCGGTTGCCTCCGTTTCAGTGGCTGCCTTAGTTTGAGGGGATGCCTTAGTTTGAGCGGTTGCCTAAGTTTGAGGGGTTGCCTTAGTTGGAGCGGTTGCCTTAGTTTGAGCAGCTGCCTTTGTTTGAGGGGATGCCTTAGTTTGAGCGTTTGCCTTAGTTTGAGCGGTTGCCTTAGTTTGAGCGGTTCCCTTTGTTTGAGCGGCCGTCTTAGTTTGAGCAGTTGCCTTAGTTTGAGCGGTTGCCTTAGTTTGAGGGGAAGCCTTAGTTTGAGCTTTTGCCTTAGTTTGAGCGGCCGCCTTAGTTTGAGAGGTTGCCTTAGTTTGAGCGGTTGCCTTAATTTGAGCGGTTGCCTGAGTTTGAGCGGCTGCCTTAGTTTGAGCGGTTGCCTTAGTTTCAGGGGATGCCTTAGTTTGAGCGGTTGCCTTAGTTTGAGGGTTTGCCTTAGCTTGAGCGGTTGCCTTAGTTTGAGGGGTTGGCTTAGCTTGAGCGGTTGCCTTAGTTTGAGGGTTTGCTTTAGTTTGAGTGGTTGCCTTAGATGGAGTGGCTGCCATAGTTTGAGGGGTTGCCTTAGTTTGAGGGGTTGCCTTAGTTTGAGCGGCTGCCTTAGTTTGAGGGGTTGCCTTAGTTTGAGAGTCTACCTTAGTTTGAGCGTTTGCCTTAGTTTGAGGTGTTGCCTTAGTTTGAGCGGTTGCCTTAGTTCGAGCGGTTGCCTTAGTTTGAGGTGTTGCCTTAGTTTGAGCGGTTGCCTCAGTTTGAGCGGGTGCCTTAGTTTGAGCGGTTGCCTTAGTTTGAGCGGTTGCCCTTGTTTGAGGTGTTGCCTTAGTTTGAGGGGTTGCCTCAGTTTGAGAATCTGCCTCAGTTCGAGCGGTTGCCTTTGTTTGAGGGGTTGCCTTAGTTTGAGCGGTTGCCTTAGTTTGAGCGGTTGCCTTATTTCGAGCGGTTGCCTTAGTTTGAGGTGTTGCCTTAGTTTGAGCTATTGCCTTAGTTTGAGGTGTTGCCTTAGTTTGAGCGGTTGCCTTAGTTTGAGCGGTTGCCTTAGTTAGAGCGGTTGTCTTAGTTTGAGGTGTTGCCTTAGTTTGAGGGGTTGCCTTATTTCGAGCGGTTGCCTTAGTTTGAGGTGTTGCCTTAGTTTGAGCGGTTGCCTTAGTTTGAGCTATTGCCTTAGTTTGAGCGGTTGCCTTAGTTTGAGCGGCCGTCTTAGTTTGAGCAGTTGCCTTAGTTTGAGGTGTTGCCTTAGTTTGAGAATCTGCCTTATTTTGAGCGGTTGCCTTATTTTGAGCGGTTGCCTTATTTTGAGATATTGCCTTAGTTTGAGGGGTTGCCTTAGTTTGAGGGGCTGCCTTAGTTTGAGCGGTTTCCTTAGTTAGAGCGGTTGTCTTAGTTTGAGGTGTTGCCTTAGTTTGAGGGGTTGCCTTAGTTTGAGGGGCTGCCTTAGTTTGAGCGGTTGCCTTAGTTTGAGAGTCTGCCTTAGTTTGAGCGGTTTCCTTTGTTTGAGCGGTTGTCTTAGTTTGAGGTGTTGCCTTAGTTTGAGGGGCTGCTTTAGTTTGAGGGGTTGCCTTAGTTTCAGGGTTTGCCTAAGTTTGAGGGGTTGCCTTAGTTGGAGCGGTTGCCTTAGTTTGAGCGGCTGCCTTTGTTTGAGGGGATGCCTTAGTTTGAGCGGTTGCCTTAGTTTGAGCGGTTGCCGTAGTTTGAGCGGCCGTCTTAGTTTGAGCAGTTGCCTTAGTTTGAGCGGTTGCCTTAGTTTGAGGGGAAGCCTTAGTTTGAGCTTTTGCCTTAGTTTGAGCGGCCGCCTTAGTTTGAGAGGTTGCCTTAGTTTGAGCGGTTGCCTTAATTTGAGCGGTTGCCTGAGTTTGAGCGGCTGCCTTAGTTTGAGCGGTTGCCTTAGTTTCAGGGGATGCCTTAGTTTGAGCGGTTGCCTTAGTTTGAGGGTTTGCCTTAGCTTGAGCGGTTGCCTTAGTTTGAGGGGTTGGCTTAGCTTGAGCGGTTGCCTGAGTTTGAGGGTTTGCTTTAGTTTGAGTGGTTGCCTTAGATGGAGGGGCTGCCATAGTTTGAGGGGTTGCCTTAGTTTGAGGGGTTGCCTTAGTTTGAGCGGCTGCCTTAGTTTGAGGGGTTGCCTTAGTTTGAGAGTCTACCTTAGTTTGAGCATTTGCCTTAGTTTGAGGTGTTGCCTTAGTTTGAGCGGTTGCCTTAGTTCGAGAGGTTGCCTTAGTTTGAGGTGTTGCCTTAGTTTGAGCGGTTGCCTCAGTTTGAGCGGTTGCCTTAGTTTGAGCGGTTGCCTTAGTTTGAGCGGTTGCCCTTGTTTGAGGTGTTGCCTTAGTTTGAGGGGTTGCCTCAGTTTGAGAGTCTGCCTCAGTTCGAGCGGTTGCCTTTGTTTGAGGGGTTGCCTTAGTTTGAGCGGTTGCCTGAGTTTGAGCGGTTGCCTTATTTCGAGCGGTTGCCTTAGTTTGAGGTGTTGCCTTAGTTTGAGCTATTGCCTTAGTTTGAGGTGTTGCCTTAGTTTGAGCGGTTGCCTTAGTTTGAGCGGTTGCCTTAGTTAGAGCGGTTGCCTTAGTTTGAGGTGTTGCCTTAGTTTGAGGGGTTGCCTTATTTCGAGCGGTTGCCTTAGTTTGAGGTGTTGCCTTAGTTTGAGCGGTTGCCTTAGTTTGAGCTATTGCCTTAGTTTGAGCGGTTGCCTTAGTTTGAGCGGCCGTCTTAGTTTGAGCGGTTGCCTTAGTTTGAGAATCTGCCTTATTTTGAGCGGTTGCCTTATTTTGTGCGGTTGCCTTATTTTGAGCTATTGCCTTAGTTTGAGGGGTTGCCTTAGTTTGAGGGGCTGCCTTAGTTTGAGCGGTTGCCTTAGTTAGAGCGGTTGTCTTAGTTTGAGGTGTTGCCTTAGTTTGAGGGGTTGCCTTAGTTTGAGGGGCTGCCTTAGTTTGAGCGGTTGCCTTAGTTTGAGAGTCTGCCTTAGTTTGAGCGGTTTCCTTTGTTAGAGCGGTTGTCTTAGTTTGAGGTGTTGCCTTAGTTTGAGGGGCTGCTTTAGTTTGAGGGGTTGCCTTAGTTTCAGGGTTTGCCTTTCTTTGAGCGGTTGCCTTAGTTTGAGGGGTTGCCTTAGTTTGAGCGGTTGCCTCAGTTTGTGGGGTTGCCTTCGTTTGAGCGGTTGCCTCCGTTTCAGTGGCTGCCTTAGTTTGAGGGGATGCCTTAGTTTGAGCGGTTGCCTAAGTTTGAGGGGTTGCCTTAGTTGGAGCGGTTGCCTTAGTTTGAGCGGCCGACTTAGTTTGAGAGGCTGCCTTTGTTTGAGGGGATGCCTTAGTTTGAACGGTTGCCTTAGTTTGAGCGGTTGCCTTAGTTTGAGCGGTTGCCTTAGTTTGAGCGGCCGTCTTAGTTTGAGCAGTTGCCTTAGTTTGAGCGGTTGCCTTAGTTTGAGGGGAAGCCTTAGTTTGAGCGTTTGCCTTAGTTTGAGCGGCCGCCTTAGTTTGAGAGGTTGCCTTAGTTTGAGCGGTTGCCTTAGTTTGAGGGGTTGCCTGAGTTTGAGCGGCTGCCTTAGTTTGAGCGGTTGCCTTAGTTTGAGGGGATGCCTTAGTTTGAGCGGTTGCCTTAGTTTGAGGGTTTGCCTTAGCTTGAGCGGTTGCCTTAGTTTGAGGGGTTGGCTTAGCTTGAGCGGTTGCCTTAGTTTGAGGGTTTGCTTTAGTTTGAGTGGTTGCCTTAGATGGAGGGGCTGCCATAGTTTGAGGGGTTGCCTTAGTTTGAGGGGTTGCCTTAGTTTGAGGGGCTGCCTTAGTTTGAGGGGTTGCCTTCGTTTGAGATTCTGCCTTAGTTTGAGCGTTTGCCTTAGTTTGAGGTGTTGCCTTAGTTAAAGCGGTTGCCTTAGTTCGAGCGGTTGCCTTAGTTTGAGGTGTTGCCTTAGTTTGAGCGGTTGCCTCAGTTTGAGCGGTTGCCTTAGTTTGAGCGGTTGCCTTAGTTTGAGTGGTTGCCTTAGTTTGAGGTGTTGCCTTAGTTTGAGGGGTTGCCTCAGTTTGAGAGTCTGCCTCAGTTCGAGCGGTTGCCTTTGTTTGAGGGGTTGCCTTAGATTGAGCGGTTGCCTTAGTTTGAGCTATTGCCTTAGTTTGAGGTGTTGCCTCAGTTTGAGCGGTTGCCTTTGTTTGAGGGGCTGCCATAGTTTGAGGGGTTGCCTCAGTTTGAGAGTCTGCCTCAGTTTGAGCGGTTGCCTTAGTTTGAGGTGTTGCCTTAGTTTGAGGTGTTGCCTTAGTTTGAGCGGTTGCCTTAGTTTGAGGTGTTGCCTTAGTTTGAGGTGTTGCCTTATTTCGAGCGGTTGCCTTAGTTTGAGGTGTTGCCTTAGTTTGAGCGGTTGCCTTAGTTTGAGGTGTTGCCTTAGTTTGAGGTGTTGCCTTATTTCGAGCGGTTGCCTTAGTTTGAGGTGTTGCCTTAGTTTGAGCGGTTGCCTTAGTTTGAGCGGTTGCCTTAGTTTGAGGTGTTGCCTTAGTTTGAGGGGCTGCCTTAGTTTGAGCGGTTGCCTTAGTTAGAGCGGTTGTCTTAGTTTGAGGTGTTGCCTTAGTTTGAGGTGTTGCCTTAGTTTGAGGGGCTGCCTTAGTTTGAGGGGTTGCCTTAGTTTGAGAATCTGCCTTATTTTGAGCGGTTGCCTTATTTTGAGCGGTTGCCTTATTTTGAGCTATTGCCTTAGTTTGAGGGGTTGCCTTAGTTTGAGGGGCTGCCTTAGTTTGAGCGGTTGCCTTAGTTGGAGCGGTTGTCTTAGTTTGAGGTGTTGCCTTAGTTTGATGGGTTGCCTTAGTTTGAGGGGCTGCCTTAGTTTGAGCGGTTGCCTTAGTTTGAGAGTCTGCCTTAGTTTGAGCGGTTTCCTTTGTTAGAGCGGTTGTCTTAGTTTGAGGTGTTGCCTTAGTTTGAGGGGCTGCTTTAGTTTGAGCTGTTGCCTTAGTTTGAGCGGTTGCCTTTGTTAGACCGGTGACTTAGTTTGCGGGGTTGCCTTAGTTTGAGGGGTTTCCTTAGTTTCAGGGTTTGCCTTTCTTTGAGCGGTTGCCTTAGTTTGAGGGGTTGCCTTAGTTTGAACGGTTGCCTCAGTTTGTGGGGTTGCCTTCGTTTGAGCGGTTGCCTTAGTTTGAGGGATTGCCTCAGTTTGAGCGGTTGCCTTAGTTTATGGGGTTGCCTTAGTTTGAGTGGCTGCCTTAGTTTGAGGGGTTGCCTTAGTTTGAGGGGTTGCCTTAATTTGAGCGGTTGCCTTTGTTTGAGGGGTTGCCTTAGTTTGAGGTGATGCCTTAGTCTGAGCGGTTGCCTTAGTTTGAGCAGTTGCCTTAGTTGGCTCGGCTGCCTTAGTTTGAGCGGTTGCCTTAGTTTGAGTGGCCGCCCTAGTTTGAGCGGTTGCCTAAGTTTGAGCGGCCGCCTTAGTTTGTGCGGTTGCCATGGTTTGAGCGGTTGCCTTAGTTTGAGCGGCTGCCTAAGTTTGAGCGGCCGCCTTAGTTAGAGCGGCTGGCTTAGTTTGAGGGGATGCCTTAGTTTGAGCGGTTGCCTTAGTTTGAGGGGATGCCTTAGTTTGAGCGGTTGCCTTATTTGAGCGGTTGCCTTCGTTTGAGCGGTTGCCTAAGTTTGAGGGGATGCCTTAATTTGAGCGGTTGCCTTAGTTTGAGGGGATGCCTTAGTTTGAGAGGTTGCCTTAGTTTGAGGGGATGCCTTAGTTTGAGCAGTTGCCTTAGTTTGAGCGGTTGCCTTCGTTTGAGCGGCTGCCTGAGTTTGACGGGATGCCTTAGTTTGAGCGGTTGCCTTAGTTTGAGGGGTTGCCTTATTTGGAGCGGTTGCCTTAGTTTGAGTGGCCGCCTTAGTTTGAGCGGCTGCCTTAGTTTGAGGGGATGCCTCAGTTTGAGCGGTTGCCTTAGTTTGAGCGGTTGCCTTACTTTGAGGGGATGCCTTAGTTTTAGCTATTGCCTTAGTTTGAGGTGTTGCCTTAGTTTGAGGGGCTGCCTTAGTTTGAGCGGTTGCCTTAGTTTGAGAATCTGCCTTATTTGGAGGGGATGCCTTAGTTTGAGGGGTTGCCTTAGTTTGAGGGGCTGCCTTAGTTTGAGCGGTTGCCTTAGTTTGAGAGTCTGCCTTAGTTTGAGCGGTTTCCTTTGTTAGAGCGGTTGTCTTAGTTTGAGGTGTTGCCTTAGTTTGAGGGGCTGCTTTAGTTTGAGCTGTTGCCTTAGTTTGAGCGGTTGCCTTTGTTAGAGCGGTTGCCTTAGTTTGAGGGGTTGCCTTAGTTTGAGGGGTTGCCTTAGTTTCAGGGTATCCCTTTCTTTGAGCGGTTGACTTATTTTGAGGGGTTGCCTTAGCTTGAGCGGTTGCCTTAGTTTCAGGTTTTGCTTTAGTTTGAGTGGTTGCCTTAGATTGAGGGGCTGCCATAGTTTGAGGGGTTGCCTTAGTTTGAGGGGTTGCCTTACTTTGAGCGGCTGCCTTAGTTTGAGGGGTTGCCTTAGTTTGAGGGGTTGCCTTAGTTTCAGGGTATGCCTTTCTTTGAGCGGTTGCCTTAGTTTGAGGGGTTGCCTTAGCTTGAGCGGTTGCCTTAGTTTGAGGGGTTGGCTTCGCTTGAGCGGTTGCCTTAGTTTGAGGGTTTGCTTTAGTTTGAGTGGTTGCCTTAGATGGATGGGCTGCCATAGTTTGAGGGGTTGCCTTAGTTTGAGGGGTTGCCTTAGTTTGAGCGGCTGCCTTAGTTTGAGCGGTTGCCTTAGTTTGAGGTGTTGCCTTAGTTTGAGCGGTTGCCTTAGTTCGAGCGGTTGCCTTAGTTTGAGGTGTTGCCTTAGTTTCAGCGGTTGCCTCAGTTTGAGCGGTTGCCTTAGTTTGATCGGTTGCCTTAGTTTGAGCGGTTGCCTTTGTTTGAGGTGTTGCCTTAGTTTGAGGGGTTGCCTCAGTTTGAGAGTCTGCCTCAGTTCGAGCGGTTGCCTTTGTTTGAGCGGTTGCCTTAGTTTGAGGTGTTGCCTTAGTTTGAGCGGTTGCCTCAGTTTGAGCGGTTGCCTTAGTTTGAGGTGTTGCCTTAGTTTGAGGGGCTGCCTTAGTTTGAGCGGTTGCCTTAGTTAGAGCGGTTGTCTTAGTTTGAGGTGTTGCCTTAGTTTGAGGGGTTGCCTTAGTTTGAGGGGCTGCCTTAGTTTGAGCGGTTGCCTTAGTTTGAGAATCTGCCTTATTTTGAGTGGTTGCCTTATTTTGAGCGGTTGCCTTATTTTGAGCTATTGCCTTAGTTTGAGGGGTTGCCTTAGTTTGAGGGGCTGCCTTAGTTTGAGCGGTTGCCTTAGTTGGAGCGGTTGTCTTAGTTTGAGGTGTTGCCTTAGTTTGAGGGGTTGCCTTAGTTTGAGGGGCTGCCTTAGTTTGAGCGGTTGCCTTAGTTTGAGAGTCTGCCTTAGTTTGAGCGGTTTCCTTTGTTAGAGCGGTTGTCTTAGTTTGAGGTGTTGCCTTAGTTTGAGGGGCTGCTTTAGTTTGAGCTGTTGCCTTAGTTTGAGCGGTTGCCTTTGTTAGAGCGGTTGCCTTAGTTTGCGGGGTTGCCTTAGTTTGAGGGGTTGCCTTAGTTTCAGGGTTTGCCTTTCTTTGAGCGGTTGCCTTAGTTTGAGGGGTTGCCTTAGTTTGAACGGTTGCCTCAGTTTGTGGGGTTGCCTTCGTTTGAGCGGTTGCCTTAGTTTGAGGGGTTGCCTCAGTTTGAGCTGTTGCCTTAGTTTATGGGGTTGCCTTAGTTTGAGTGGCTGCCTTAGTTTGAGGGGTTGCCTTAGTTTGAGGGGTTGCCTTAATTTGAGCGGTTGCCTTTGTTTGAGGGGTTGCCTTAGTTTGAGGGGATGCCTTAGTCTGAGCGGTTGCCTTAGTTTGAGCAGTTGCCTTAGTTGGCTCGGCTGCCTTAGTTTGAGCGGTTGCCTTAGTTTGAGTGGCCGCCCTAGTTTGAGCGGTTGCCTAAGTTTGAGCGGCCGCCTTAGTTTGTGCGGTTGCCATGGTTTGAGCGGTTGCCTTAGTTTGAGCGGCTGCCAAAGTTTGAGCGGCCGCCTTAGTTAGAGCGGCTGGCTTAGTTTGAGGGGATGCCTTAGTTTGAGCGGTTGCCTTAGTTTGAGGGGATGCCTTAGTTTGAGCGGTTGCCTTATTTGAGCGGTTGCCTTCGTTTGAGCGGTTGCCTAAGTTTGAGGGGATGCCTTAATTTGAGCGGTTGCCTTAGTTTGAGGGGATGCCTTAGTTTGAGAGGTTGCCTTAGTTTGAGGGGATGCCTTAGTTTGAGCAGTTGCCTTAGTTTGAGCGGTTGCCTTCGTTTGAGCGGCTGCCTGAGTTTGACGGGATGCCTTAGTTTGAGCGGTTGCCTTAGTTTGAGGGGTTGCCTTATTTGGAGCGGTTGCCTTAGTTTGAGTGGCCGCCTTAGTTTGAGCGGCTGCCTTAGTTTGAGGGGATGCCTCAGTTTGAGCGGTTGCCTTAGTTTGAGCGGTTGCCTTACTTTGAGGGGATGCCTTAGTTTTAGCTATTGCCTTAGTTTGAGGTGTTGCCTTAGTTTGAGGGGCTGCCTTAGTTTGAGCGGTTGCCTTAGTTTGAGAATCTGCCTTATTTGGAGGGGATGCCTTAGTTTGAGGGGTTGCCTTAGTTTGAGGGGCTGCCTTAGTTTGAGCGGTTGCCTTAGTTTGAGAGTCTGCCTTAGTTTGAGCGGTTTCCTTTGTTAGAGCGGTTGTCTTAGTTTGAGGTGTTGCCTTAGTTTGAGGGGCTGCTTTAGTTTGAGCTGTTGCCTTAGTTTGAGCGGTTGCCTTTGTTAGAGCGGTTGCCTTAGTTTGAGGGGTTGCCTTAGTTTGAGGGGTTGCCTTAGTTTCAGGGTATCCCTTTCTTTGAGCGGTTGCCTTATTTTGAGGGGTTGCCTTAGCTTGAGCGGTTGCCTTAGTTTCAGGTTTTGCTTTAGTTTGAGTGGTTGCCTTAGATTGAGGGGCTGCCATAGTTTGAGGGGTTGCCTTAGTTTGAGGGGTTGCCTTACTTTGAGCGGCTGCCTTAGTTTGAGGGGTTGCCTTAGTTTGAGCGGTTGCCTTAGTTTCAGGGTATGCCTTTCTTTGAGCGGTTGCCTTAGTTTGAGGGGTTGCCTTAGCTTGAGCGGTTGCCTTAGTTTGAGCGGTTGGCTTCGCTTGAGCGGTTGCCTTAGTTTGAGGGTTTGCTTTAGTTTGAGTGGTTGCCTTAGATGGATGGGCTGCCATAGTTTGAGGGGTTGCCTTAGTTTGAGGGGTTGCCTTAGTTTGAGCGGCTGCCTTAGTTTGAGCGGTTGCCTTAGTTTGAGGTGTTGCCTTAGTTTGAGCGGTTGCCTTAGTTCGAGCGGTTGCCTTAGTTTGAGGTGTTGCCTTAGTTTGAGCGGTTGCCTCAGTTTGAGCGGTTGCCTTAGTTTGATCGGTTGCCTTAGTTTGAGCGGTTGCCTTTGTTTGAGGTGTTGCCTTAGTTTGAGGGGTTGCCTCAGTTTGAGAGACTGCCTCAGTTCGAGCGGTTGCCTTTGTTTGAGCGGTTGCCTTAGTTTGAGGTGTTGCCTTAGTTTGAGCGGTTGCCTCAGTTTGAGCGGTTGCCTTAGTTTGAGCGGTTGCCTTCGTTTGAGCGGTTGCCTTTGTTTGAGGTGTTGCCTTAGTTTGAGGGGTTGCCTCAGTTTGAGAGTCTGCCTCAGTTCGAGCGTTTGCCTTTGTTTGAGGGGCTGCCTTAGTTTGAGCGGTTGCCTTAGTTTGAGAGTCTGCCTTAGTTTGAGCGGTTTCCTTTGTTAGAGCGGTTGTCTTAGTTTGAGGTGTTGCCTTAGTTTGAGGGGCTGCTTTAGTTTGAGCTGTTGCCTTAGTTTGAGCGGTTGCCTTTGTTAGAGCGGTTGCCTTAGTTTGCGGGGTTGCCTTAGTTTGAGGGGTTGCCTTAGTTTCAGGGTTTGCCTTTCTTTGAGCGGTTGCCTTAGTTTGAGGGGTTGCCTTAGTTTGAACGGTTGCCTCAGTTTGTGGGGTTGCCTTCGTTTGAGCGGTTGCCTTAGTTTGAGGGGTTGCCTCAGTTTGAGCTGTTGCCTTAGTTTATGGGGTTGCCTTAGTTTGAGTGGCTGCCTTAGTTTGAGGGGTTGCCTTAGTTTGAGGGGTTGCCTTAATTTGAGCGGTTGCCTTTGTTTGAGGGGTTGCCTTAGTTTGAGGGGATGCCTTAGTCTGAGCGGTTGCCTTAGTTTGAGCAGTTGCCTTAGTTGGCTCGGCTGCCTTAGTTTGAGCGGTTGCCTTAGTTTGAGTGGCCGCCCTAGTTTGAGCGGTTGCCTAAGTTTGAGCGGCCGCCTTAGTTTGTGCGGTTGCCATGGTTTGAGCGGTTGCCTTAGTTTGAGCGGCTGCCAAAGTTTGAGCGGCCGCCTTAGTTAGAGCGGCTGGCTTAGTTTGAGGGGATGCCTTAGTTTGAGCGGTTGCCTTAGTTTGAGGGGATGCCTTAGTTTGAGCGGTTGCCTTATTTGAGCGGTTGCCTTCGTTTGAGCGGTTGCCTTAGTTTGAGGGGATGCCTTAATTTGAGCGGTTGCCTTAGTTTGAGGGGATGCCTTAGTTTGAGAGGTTGCCTTAGTTTGAGGGGATGCCTTAGTTTGAGCAGTTGCCTTAGTTTGAGCGGTTGCCTTCGTTTGAGCGGCTGCCTGAGTTTGACGGGATGCCTTAGTTTGAGCGGTTGCCTTAGTTTGAGGGGTTGCCTTATTTGGAGCGGTTGCCTTAGTTTGAGTGGCCGCCTTAGTTTGAGCGGCTGCCTTAGTTTGAGGGGATGCCTCAGTTTGAGCGGTTGCCTTAGTTTGAGCGGTTGCCTTACTTTGAGGGGATGCCTTAGTTTTAGCTATTGCCTTAGTTTGAGGTGTTGCCTTAGTTTGAGGGGCTGCCTTAGTTTGAGCGGTTGCCTTAGTTTGAGAATCTGCCTTATTTGGAGGGGATGCCTTAGTTTGAGGGGTTGCCTTAGTTTGAGGGGCTGCCTTAGTTTGAGCGGTTGCCTTAGTTTGAGAGTCTGCCTTAGTTTGAGCGGTTTCCTTTGTTAGAGCGGTTGTCTTAGTTTGAGGTGTTGCCTTAGTTTGAGGGGCTGCTTTAGTTTGAGCTGTTGCCTTAGTTTGAGCGGTTGCCTTTGTTAGAGCGGTTGCCTTAGTTTGAGGGGTTGCCTTAGTTTGAGGGGTTGCCTTAGTTTCAGGGTATCCCTTTCTTTGAGCGGTTGCCTTATTTTGAGGGGTTGCCTTAGCTTGAGCGGTTGCCTTAGTTTCAGGTTTTGCTTTAGTTTGAGTGGTTGCCTTAGATTGAGGGGCTGCCATAGTTTGAGGGGTTGCCTTAGTTTGAGGGGTTGCCTTACTTTGAGCGGCTGCCTTAGTTTGAGGGGTTGCCTTAGTTTGAGCGGTTGCCTTAGTTTCAGGGTATGCCTTTCTTTGAGCGGTTGCCTTAGTTTGAGGGGTTGCCTTAGCTTGAGCGGTTGCCTTAGTTTGAGGGGTTGGCTTCGCTTGAGCGGTTGCCTTAGTTTGAGGGTTTGCTTTAGTTTGAGTGGTTGCCTTAGATGGATGGGCTGCCATAGTTTGAGGGGTTGCCTTAGTTTGAGGGGTTGCCTTAGTTTGAGCGGCTGCCTTAGTTTGAGCGGTTGCCTTAGTTTGAGGTGTTGCCTTAGTTTGAGCGGTTGCCTTAGTTCGAGCGGTTGCCTTAGTTTGAGGTGTTGCCTTAGTTTGAGCGGTTGCCTCAGTTTGAGCGGTTGCCTTAGTTTGATCGGTTGCCTTAGTTTGAGCGGTTGCCTTTGTTTGAGGTGTTGCCTTAGTTTGAGGGGTTGCCTCAGTTTGAGAGTCTGTCTCAGTTCGAGCGGTTGCCTTTGTTTGAGCGGTTGCCTTAGTTTGAGGTGTTGCCTTAGTTTGAGCGGTTGCCTCAGTTTGAGCGGTTGCCTTAGTTTGAGCGGTTGCCTTCGTTTGAGCGGTTGCCTTTGTTTGAGGTGTTGCCTTAGTTTGAGGGGTTGCCTCAGTTTGAGAGTCTGCCTCAGTTCGAGCGTTTGCCTTTGTTTGAGGGGTTGGCTTCGCTTGAGCGGTTGCCTTAGTTTGAGGGTTTGCTTTAGTTTGAGTGGTTGCCTTAGATGGAGGGGCTGCCATAGTTTGAGGGGTTGCCTTAGTTTGAGGGGTTGCCTTAGTTTGAGCGGCTGCCTTAGTTTAAGCGGTTGCCTTAGTTTGAGGGGTTGCCTTAGTTTGAGCGGTTGCCTCAGTTTGTGGGGTTGCCTTCGTTTGAGCGGTTGCCTTAGTTTGAGGGGTTGCCTCAGTTTGAGCTGTTGCCTTAGTTTATGGGGTTGCCTTAGTTTGAGTGGCTGCCTTAGTTTGAGGGGTAGCCTTAGTTTGAGGGGTTGCCTTAATTTGAGCGGTTGCCTTTGTTTGAGGGGTTGCCTTAGTTTGAGGGGATGCCTTAGTCTGAGCGGTTGCCTTAGTTTGAGCAGTTGCCTTAGTTGGCTCGGCTGCCTTAGTTTGAGCGGTTGCCTTAGTTTGAGTGGCCGCCCTAGTTTGAGCGGTTGCCTAAGTTTGAGCGGCCGCCTTAGTTTGTGCGGTTGCCATGGTTTGAGCGGATGCCTTAGTTTGAGCGGCTGGCTTAGTTTGAGGGGATGCCTTAGTTAGAGCGGTTGCCTTAGTTTGAGGGGATGCCTTAGTTTGAGCGGTTGCCTTATTTGAGCGGTTGCCTTCGTTTGAGCGGTTGCCTAAGTTTGAGGGGATGCCTTAATTTGAGCGGTTGCCTCAATTAGAGGGTATGCCTTAGTTTGAGCGGTTGCCTTAGTTTGAGGGGATGCCTTAGTTTGAGCGGTTGCCTTAGTTTGAGCGGTTGCCTTCGTTTGAGCAGCTGCCTGAGTTTGACAGGATGCCTTAGTTTGAGCGGTTACCTTAGTTTGAGGGGTTGCCTTATTTGGAGCGGTTGCCTTAGTTTGAGTGGCCGCCTTAGTTTGAGCGGCTGCCTTAGTTTGAGGGGATGACTCAGTTTGAGCGGTTGCCTTAGTTTGAGCGGTTGCCTTACTTTGAGGGGATGCCTTAGTTTGAGCGGTTGCCTTAATTTGAGCGGTTGCCTTAGTTTGAGCGGCCGCCTTAGTTTGAGTGGTTGCCTAAGTTTGAGCGGCCGCCTTAGTTTGAGCGGCGGCCTTAGTTTGAGCGGATGCCTAAGTTGAGCGGTTGCCTTAGTTTGAGATGCTGCCTTAGTCTGAGCGGTTGCCTTAGTTTGAGATGCTGCCTTAGTTTGAGCGGTTGCCTAAGTTTGAGCGGCTGCCTTAGTTTGAGCGGTTGCCTCAGTTTGAGCGGCCGCCTTAGTTTGAGCGGCTGCCTTAGTTTGAGGGGATGACTTAGTTTGAGCGGTTGCCTTAGTTTGAGGGGTTGCCTAAGTTTGAGCGGCCGCCTTAGTTTGAGCGGTTGCCTTAGTTTGAGCGGCTGCCTTAGTTTGAGCGGCTGCCTTAGTCTGAGCGGTTGCCTGAGTTTGAGATGCTGCCTTAGTTTGAGCGGTTGCCTTAGTTTGAGCGGCTGCCTTAGTTTGAGCAGTAGCCTAAGTTTGAGCGGCCGCCTTAGTTTGAGCGGCTGCCTTATTTTGAGGGGATAACATAGTTTGAGCGGTTGCCTTAGTTTGAGGGGCTGCCTTAGTTTGAGGGGTTGCCTCAGTTTGAGCGGCCGCCTTAGTTTGAGCGGCTGCCTTAGTTTGAGGGGATGACTTAGTTTGAGCGGTTGCCTCCGTTTCAGTGGCTGCCTTAGTTTGAGGGGATGCCTTAGTTTGAGCGGTTGCCTAAGTTTGAGGGGTTGCCTTAGTTGGAGCGGTTGCCTTAGTTTGAGCGGCCGCCTTAGTTTGAGCGGCTGCCTTAGTTTGAGGGGATGCCTTAGTTTGAGCGGTTGCCTTAGTTTGAGCGGTTGCCTTAGTTTGAGCGGTTGCCTTAGTTTGAGCGGCCGTCTTAGTTTGAGCAGTTGCCTTAGTTTGAGCGGTTGCCTTAGTTTGAGGGGAAGCCTTAGTTTGAGAGGTTGCCTTAGTTTGAGCGGTTGCCTTAGTTTGAGCGGTTGCCTGAGTTTGAGCGGCTGCCTTAGTTTGAGCGGTTGCCATAGTTTGAGGGGATGCCTTCGTTTGAGCGGTTGCCTTAGTTTGAGGGTTTGCCTTAGCTTGAGCGGTTGCCTTAGTTTGAGGGGTTGGCTTAGCTTGAGCGGTTGCCTTAGTTTGAGGGTTTGCTTTAGTTTGAGTGGTTGCCTTAGATGGAGGGGCTGCCATATTTTGAGGGGTTGCCTTAGTTTGAGGGGTTGCCTTAGTTTGAGCGGCTGCCTTAGTTTGAGGTGTTGCCTTAGTTTGAGCGGTTGCCTTAGTTCGAGCGGTTGCCTTAGTTTGAGGTGTTGCCTTAGTTTGAGCGGTTGCCTCAGTTTGAGCGGTTGCCTTAGTTTGAGCGGTTGCCTTAGTTTGAGCGGTTGCCTTTGTTTGAGGTGTTGCCTTAGTTTGAGGGGTTGCCTCAGTTTGAGAGTCTGCCTCAGTTCGAGCATTTGCCTTAGTTTGAGGTGTTGCCTTAGTTTGAGCGGTTGCCTTAGTTCGAGCGGTTGCCTTAGTTTGAGGTGTTGCCTTAGTTTGAGCGGTTGCCTCATTTTGAGCGGTTGCCTTAGTTTGAGCGGTTGCCTTAGTGTGAGCGGTTGCCTTTGTTTGAGGTGTTGCCTTAGTTTGAGGGGTTGCCTCAGTTTGAGAGTCTGCCTTAGTTCGAGCGGTTGCCTTAGTTTGAGGCGTTGCCTTAGTTTGAGAGGTTGCCTTAGTTTGAGCGGTTGCCTTAGTTTGAGTGGTTGCCTTTGTTTGAGGTGTTGCCTTAGTTTGAGGGGTTGCCTTAGTTTGAGAGTCTGCCTTAATTCGAGCGGTTGCCTTAGTATGAGGGGTTGCCTTAGTTTGAGCGGTTGCCTTAGTTTAAGCGGCTGCCTTAGTTTGAGGGGTTGCCTTAGTTTGAGAGTCTGCCTTAGTTTGAGCGTTTGCCTTAATTTGAGGTGTTGCCTTAGTTTGAGCGGTTGCCTTAGTTCGAGCGGTTGCCTTAGTTTGATGTGTTGCCTTAGTTTGAGCGGTTGCCTTAGTTTGAGGGGAAGCCTTAGTTTGAGCATTTGCCTTAGTTTGATCGGCCGCCTTAGTTTGAGAGGTTGCCTTAGTTTGAGCGGTTGCCTTAGTTTGAGCGGTTGCCTGAGTTTGAGCGGCTGCCTTAGTTTGAGCGGTTGCCTTAGTT
This sequence comes from Heterodontus francisci, assembly GCF_036365525.1. NCBI lineage: Eukaryota > Metazoa > Chordata > Chondrichthyes > Heterodontiformes > Heterodontidae > Heterodontus > Heterodontus francisci. Next base: position 2,272,917 of record NC_090408.1, read on the forward strand.
TGAGGGGATGCCTTAGTTTGAGCGGTTGCCTTAGTTTGAGGTTTTGCCTTAGCTTGAGCGGTTGCCTTAGTTTGAGGGGTTGGCTTAGCTTGAGCCATTGCCTTAGTTTGAGGGTTTGCTTTAGTTTGAGTGGTTGCCTTAGATGGAAGGGATGCCATAGATTGAGGGGTAGCCTTAGTTTGAGGGGTTGCCTTAGTTTGAGCGGCTGCCTTAGTTTGAGGGGTTGCCTTAGTTTGAGAGTCTGCCTTAGTTTGAGCGTTTGCCTTAGTTTGAGGTGTTGCCTTAGTTTGAGCGGTTGCCTTAGTTCGAGCGGTTGCCTTAGTTTGAGGTGTTGCCTTAGTTTGAGCGGTTGCCTCAGTTTGAGCGGTTGCCTTAGTTTGAGCGGTTGCCTTAGTTTGAGCGGTTGCCTTTGTTTGAGGTGTTGCCTTAGTTTGAGGGGTTGCCTCAGTTTGAGAGTCAGCCTCAGTTCGAGCGGTTGCCTTTGTTTGAGGGGTTGCCTTAGTTTGAGCGGTTGCCTTAGTTTGAGCGGTTGCCTTATTTCGAGCGGTTGCTTTTGTTTGAGCTGTTGCCTTATTTGAGCGGTTGCCTTCGTTTGAGCGGTTGCCTTAGTTTGAGTGGTTGCCTCAGCTTGAGCGGTTGCCTTAGTTTGAGGGGTTGCCTGAGCTTGAGCGGTTGCCTTAGTTTCAGGGTTTGCTTTAGTCTGAGTGGTTGCCTTAGATTGTGGGGCTGCCATAGTTTGAGGGGTTGCCTAAGTTTGAGGGGTTGCCTTAGTTTGAGTGGCTGCCTTTGTTTGAGGGGTTGCCTTAGTTTGAGAGTCTGCCTTAGTTTGAGCGTTTGCCTTAGTTTGAGGTGTTGCCTTAGTTTGAGCGGTTGCCTTAGTTTGAGCGGTTGCCTCAGATTGAGCGGTTGCCTCAGTTTGAGCGGTTGCCTTAGTTTGAGCGGTTGCCTTTGTTTGAGGTGTTGCCTTAGTTTGAGGGGTTGCCTCAGTTTGAGAGACTGCCTTAGTTCGAGCGGTTGCCTTTGTTTGAGGGGTTGCCTTAGTTTGACCGGTTGCCTTAGATTGAGAGGTTGCCTTATTTCGAGCGGTTGCCTTAGTTTGAGGTGTTGCCCTAGTTTGAGCGGTTGCCTTAGTTTGAGGTGTTGCCTTAGTTTGAGGTGTTGCCTTAGTTTGAGGGGCTGCCTTAGTTTGAGCTATTGCCTTTGCTTGAGGTGTTGCCTTATTTCGAGCGGTTGCCTTAGTTTGAGGTGTTGCCTTAGTTTGAGCGGTTGCCTTAGTTTGAGGTGTTGCCTTAGTTTGAGGTGTTGCCTTAGTTTGAGGGGCTGCCTTAGTTTGAGCGGTTGCCTTATTTTGAGCGGTTGCCTTATTTGGTGCTATTGCCTTAGTTTGAGGGGTTGCCTTAGTTTGAGGGGCTGCCTTAGTTTGAGCGGTTGACTTAGTTAGAGCGGTTGTCTTAGTTTGAGGTGTTGCCTTAGTTTGAGGGGTTGCCTTAGTTTGAGCGGTTGCCTTAGTTTGAGAGTCTGCCTTCGTTTGAGCGGTTTCCTTTGTTAGAGCGATTGTCTTAGTTTGAGGTGTTGCCTTAGTTTGAGGGGCTGCTTTAGTTTGAGCTGTTGCCTTATTTTGAGCGGTTGCCTTTGTTAGAGCGGTTGCCTTAGTTTGAGGGGTTGCCTTAGTTTGAGGGGTTGCCTTAGTTTCAGAATTTGCCTTTCTTTGAGCGGTTGCCTTAGTTTGAGGGGTTGCCTTAGCTTGAGCGGTTGCCTTAGTTTGAGGGGTTGGCTTAGCTTGAGCGGTTGCCTTAGTTTGAGGGTTTGCTTTAGTTTGAGTGGTTGCCTTAGATGGAGGGGCTGTCATAGTTTGAGGGGTTGCCTTAGTTTGAGGGGTTGCCTTAGTTTGAGAGTCTGCCTTAGTTTGAGCGTTTGCCTTAGTTTGAGGTGTTGCCTTAGTTTGAGCGGTTGCCTTAGTTCGAGCGGTTGCCTTAGTTTGAGGTGTTGCCTTAGTTTGAGCGGTTGCCTCAGTTTGAGCGGTTGCCTTAGTTTGAGCGGTTGCCTTAGTTTGAGCGGTTGCCTTTGTTTGAGGTGTTGCCTCAGTTTGAGGGGTTGCCTCAGTTTGAGAGTCTGCCTTATTTCGAGCGGTTGCCTTAGTTTGAGGTGTTGCCCTAGTTTGAGCGGTTGCCTCAGTTTGAGAGTCTGCCTTATTTCGAGCGGTTGCCTTAGTTTGAGCTATTGCCTTAGTTTGAGGTGTTGCCTTATTTCGAGCGGTTGCCTTAGTTTGAGGTGTTGCCTTAGTTTGAGCTATTGCCTTAGTTTGAGGTGTTGCATTAGTTTGAGGGGCTGCCTTAGTTTGAGCGGATGCCTTAGAGCGATTGTCTTAGTTTGAGGTGTTGCCTTAGTTTGAGGGGTTGCCTTAGTTTGAAGGGCTGCCTTAGTTTGAGCGGTTGCCTTAGTTTGAGAGTCTGCCTTAGTTTGAGCGGTTGCCTTTGTTAGAGCGGTTGTCTTAGTTTGAGGTGTTGCCTTAGTTTGAGGGGCTGCTTTAGTTTGAGCTGTTGCCTTAGTTTGAGCGGTTGCCTTAGTTAGAGCGGTTGCCTTAGTTTGAGAGGTTGCCTTATTTTGTGGGGTTGCCTTAGTTGAGCGGTTGCCTTAGTTTGAGCGGCTGCCTGAGTTTGCGCGGCTGCCTTAGTTTGAGGGGTTGCCTTAGTTTGAGCGGTTGCCTTAGTTTTTAGGGGTTGCGTTAGTTTGAGCGGTTGCCTTAGTTTGAGGGGTTGCCTTCGTTTGAGCGGTTGCCTTAGTTTGAGGGGTTGCCTCAGTTTGAGCTGTTGCCTCAGTTTATGGGGTTGCCTTAGTTTGAGTGGCTGCCTTAGTTTGAGGGGTTGCCTTAATTTGAGGGTTTGCCTTAGTTTGAGCGGTTGCCTTAGTTTGAGCGGCTGCCTTAGTTTGAGCGGTTGCCTTAATTTGAGCGGTTGCCTTAGTTTGAGGGGTTGCCTTAGTTTGAGCGGTTGCCTTAGTTTGAGCGGTTGCCTTAGTTTGAGTGGCCGCCTTAGTTTGAGCGTTTGCCTAAGTTTGAGCGGCCGCCTTAGTTTGTGCGGCTGCATTAGTTTGAGCGGTTGGCTTAGTTTGAGCGGTTGCCTAAGTTTGAGCGGCCGCCTTAGTTTGAGCGGCTGGCTTAGTTTGAGGGGATGCCTTAGTTTGCGCGGTTGCCTTAGTTTGAGGGGATGCCTTAGTTTGAGCGGTTGCCTTATTTGAGCGGTTGCCTTTGTTTGAGCGGTTGCCTTAGTTTGAGGGGTTGCCTTAGCTTGAGCGGTTGCCTTAGTTTGAGGGGTTGCCTTAGCTTGAGCGGTTGCCTTAGTTTCAGGGTTTGCTTTAGTTTGAGTGGTTGCCTTAGATTGAGGGGCTGCCATAGTTTGAGGGGTTGCCAAAGTTTGAGGGGTTGCCTTAGTTTGAGCGGCTGCCTTAGTTTGAGGGGTTGCCTTAGTTTGAGGGGTTGCCTTAGCTTGAGCTGTTGCCTTAGTTTGAGGGGTTGGCTTAGCTTGAGCGGTTGCCTTAGTTTGAGGGGTTGCCTTAGTTTGAGAGTCTGCCTTAGTTTGAGCGTTTGCCTTAGTTTGAGGTGTTGCTTTAGTTTGAGCGGTTGCCTTAGTTTGAGCGGCTGCCTTAGTTTGAGCGTTTGCCTTAGTTTGAGGTGTTGCTTTAGTTTGAGCGGTTGCCTTAGTTCGAGCGGTTGCCTTAGTTTGAGGTGTTGCCTTAGTTTGAGCGGTTGCCTCAGTTTGAGCGTTTGCCTTAGTTTGAGGTGTTGCTTTAGTTTGAGCGGTTGCCTTAGTTCGAGCGGTTGCCTTAGTTTGAGGTGTTGCCTTAGTTTGAGCGGTTGCCTCAGTTTGAGCGGTTGCCTTAGTTTGAGCGGTTGCCTTAGTTTGAGAGGTTGCCTTTGTTTGAGGTGTTGCCTTAGTTTGAGGGGTTGCCTTAGTTTGAGAGTGTGCCTTAGTTTGAGCGTTTGCCTTAGTTTGATGTGTTGCTTTAGTTTGAGCGGTTGCCTTAGTTCGAGCGGTTGCCTTAGTTTGAGGTGTTGCCTTAGTTTGAGCGGTTGCCTCAGTTTGAGCGGATGCCTTAGTTTGAGCGGTTGCCTTAGTTTGAGAGGTTGCCTTTGTTTGAGGTGTTGCCTTAGTTTGAGGGGTTGCCTTAGTTTGCGAGTCTTCCTTAGTTCGAGCGGTTGCCTTAGTATGAGGGGTTGCCTTAGTTTGAGCGGTTGCCTTAGTTTGAGCGGTTGCCTTATTTTGAGCTGTTGCCTTAGTTTGAGGTGTTGCCTTTGTTTGAGCGGTTGCCTTAGTTTGAGCTATTGCCTTAGTTTGAGGTGTTGCCTTATTTCGAGCGGTTGCCTTAGTTTGAGGTGTTGCCTTAGTTTGAGGGGCTGCCTTAGTTTGAGCGGTTGCCTTAGTTTGAGGTGTTGCTTTAGTTTGAGCGGTTGCCTTATTTCGAGCGGTTGCCTTAGTTTGAGGTGTTGCCTTAGTTTGAGCGGTTGCCTCAGTTTGAGCGGTTGCCTTAGTTTGAGAGTCTGCCTTAGTTTGAGCGTTTGCCTTAGTTTGAGGTGTTGCTTTAGTTTGAGCGGTTGCCTTAGTTCGAGCGGTTGCCTTAGTTTGAGGTGTTGCCTTAGTTTGAGCGGTTGCCTCAGTTTGAGAGGTTGCCTTTGTTTGAGGTGTTGCCTTAGTTTGAGGGGTTGCCTTAGTTTGAGAGTCTTCCTTAGTTCGAGCGGTTGCCGTAGTATGAGGGGTTGCCTTAGTTTGAGCGGTTGCCTTAGTTTGAGCGGTTGCCTTATTTCGAGCGGTTGCCTTAGTTTGAGGTGTTGCCTTAGTTTGAGCGGTTGCCTTAGTTTGAGGTGTTGCCTTATTTCGAGCGGTTGCCTTAGTTTGAGCTATTGCCTTAGTTTGAGGTGTTGCCTTAGTTTGAGAATCTGCCTTATTTTGAGCGGTTGCCTTATTTTGAGCGGTTGTCTTAGTTTGAGGTGTTGCCTTAGTTTGAGCGGTTGCCTTAGTTTAAGCGGTTGCCTTAGTTAGAGCGGTTGTCTTAGTTTGAGGTGTTGCCTTAGTTTGAGGGGTTGCCTTAGTTTGAGGGGCTGCCTTAGTTTGAGCGGTTGCCTTAGTTTGAGATTCTGTCTTAGTTTGAGCGGTTTCCTTTGTTAGAGCGGTTGTCTTAGTTTGAGGTGTTGCCTTAGTTTGAGGGGCTGCTTTAGTTTGAGCTGTTGCCTTAGTTTGAGCGGTTGCCTTAGTTTGAGAGGTTGCCTTAGTTTGAGGGGTTGCCTTAGTATGAGGGGTTGCCTTAGTTTGAGCGGCAGCCTGAGTTTGAGCGGCTGCCTTAGTTTGAGGGGTTGCCTTAGTTTGAGCGGTTGCCTTAGTTTGAGGGGTTGCCTTAGTTTGAGCGGTTGCCTTAGTTTATAGGGTTGCCTTAGTTTGAGTGGCTGCCTTAGTTTGAGGGGTTGCCTTAGTTTGAGGGGTTGCCTCAGTTTGAGAGTCTGCCTTAGTTCGAGCGGTTGCCTTAGTTTGAGGGGTTGCCTTAGTTTGAGCGGTTGCCTTAGTTTGAGCGGTTGCCTTATTTCGAGCGGTTGCCTTAGTTCGAGCGGTTGCCTTAGTTTGAGGGGCTGCCTTAGTTTCAGCGGATGCCTTAGTTAGAGCGATTGTCTTAGTTTGAGGTATTGCCTTAGTTTGAGGTGTTGCCTTAGTTTGAGGGGCTGCCTTTGTTTGAGCGGTTGCCTTAGTTTGAGAATCTGCCTTATTTTGAGCGGTTGCCTTATTTTGAGCGGTTGCCTTAGTTTGAGGGGTTGCCTTAGTTTGAGGGGCTGCCTTAGTGTGAGCGGTTGCCTTAGTTTGAGAGTCTGCCTTAGTTTGAGCGGTTGCCTTTGTTAGAGCGGTTGTCTTAGTTTGAGGGGTTGCCTTAGCTTGAGCGGTTGCCTTAGTTTGAGGGGTTGCCTTAGCTTGAGCGGTTGCCTTAGTTTCAGGGTTTGCTTTAGTTTGAGTGGTTGCCTTAGATTGTGGGGCTGCCATAGTTTGAGGGGTTGCCTAAGTTTGAGGGGTTGCCTTAGTTTGAGTGGCTGCCTTAGTTTGAGGGGTTGCCTTAGTTTGAGAGTCTGCCTTAGTTTGAGCGTTTGCCTTAGTTTGAGGTGTTGCCTTAGTTTGAGCGGTTGCCTTAGTTTGAGCGGTTGCCTCAGATTGAGCGGTTGCCTCAGTTTGAGCGGTTGCCTTAGTTTGAGCGGTTGCCTTTGTTTGAGGTGTTGCCTTAGTTTGAGGGGTTGCCTCAGTTTGAGAGTCTGCCTTAGTTCGAGCGGTTGCCTTTGTTTGAGGGGTTGACTTAGTTTGAGCGGTTGCCTTAGATTGAGCGGTTGCCTTATTTCGAGCGGTTGCCTTAGTTTTAGGTGTTGCCCTAGTTTGAGCGGTTGCCTTAGTTTGAGGTGTTGCCTTATTTTGAGGTGTTGCCTTAGTTTGAGGGGCTGCCTTAGTTTGAGCTATTGCCTTTGCTTGAGGTGTTGCCTTATTTCGAGCGGTTGCCTTAGTTTGAGGTGTTGCCTTAGTTTGAGCGGTTGCCTTAGTTTGAGGTGTTGCCTTAGTTTGAGGTGTTGCCTTAGTTTGAGGGGCTGCCTTAGTTTGAGCGGTTGCCTTAGTTTGAGAATCTGCCTTATTTTGAGCGGTTGCCTTATTTTGAGCGGTTGCCTTATTTGGTGCTCTTGCCTTAGTTTGAGGGGTTGCCTTAGTTTGAGGGGCTGCCTTAGTTTGAGCGGTTGACTTAGTTAGAGCGGTTGTCTTAGTTTGAGGTGTTGCCTTAGTTTGAGGGGTTGCCTTAGTTTGAGCGGTTGCCTTAGTTTGAGAGTCTGCCTTAGTTTGTGCGGTTTCCTTTGTTAGAGCGGTTGTCTTAGTTTGAGGTGTTGCCTTAGTTTGAGGGGCTGCTTTAGTTTGAGCTGTTGCCTTATTTTGAGCGGTTGCCTTTGTTAGTGCGGTTGCCTTAGTTTGAGGGGTTGCCTTAGTTTGAGGGGTTGCCTTAGTTTCAGAATTTGCCTTTCTTTGAGCGGTTGCCTTAGTTTGAGGGGTTGCCTTAGCTTGAGCTGTTGCCTTAGTTTGAGGGGTAGGCTTTGCTTGAGCGGTTGCCTAAGTTTGAGGGTTTGCTTTAGTTTGAGTGGTTGCCTTAGATGGAGGGGCTGTCATAGTTTGAGGGGTTGCCTTAGTTTGAGGGGTTGCCTTAGTTTGAGCGGCTGCCTTAGTTTGAGGGGTTGCCTTAGTTTGAGGTGTTGCCTTAGTTTGAGGGGTTGCCTTAGTTTGAAGGGCTGCCTTAGTTTGAGCGGTTGCCTTAGTTTGAGAGTCTGCCTTAGTTTGAGCGGTTGCCTTTGTTATAGCGGTTGTCTTAGTTTGAGGTGTTGCCTTAGTTTGAGGGGCTGCTTTAGTTTGAGCTGTTGCCTTAGTTTGAGCGGTTGCCTTAGTTAGAGCGGTTGCCTTAGTTTGAGAGGTTGCCTTATTTTGTGGGGTTGCCTTAGTTGAGCGGTTGCCTTAGTTTGAGCGGCTGCCTGAGTTTGCGCGGCTGCCTTAGTTTGAGGGGTTGCCTTAGTTTGAGCGGTTGCCTTAGTTTGAGGGGTTGCGTTAGTTTGAGCGGTTGCCTTAGTTTGAGGGGTTGCCTTCGTTTTAGCGGTTGCCTTAGTTTGAGGGGTTGCCTCAGTTTGAGCTGTTGCCTCAGTTTATGGGGTTGCCTTAGTTTGAGTGGCTGCCTTAGTTTGAGGGGTTGCCTTAATTTGAGGGTTTGCCTTAGTTTGAGCGGTTGCCTTAGTTTGAGCGGCTGCCTTAGTTTGAGCGGTTGCCTTAATTTGAGCGGTTGCCTTAGTTTGAGGGGTTGCCTTAGTTTGAGCGGTTGCCTTAGTTTGAGCGGTTGCCTTAGTTTGAGTGGCCGCCTTAGTTTGAGCGTTTGCCTAAGTTTGAGCGGCCGCCTTAGTTTGTGCGGCTGCATTAGTTTGAGCGGTTGGCTTAGTTTGAGCGGTTGCCTAAGTTTGAGCGGCCGCCTTAGTTTGAGCGGCTGGCTTAGTTTGAGGGGATGCCTTAGTTTGCGCGGTTGCCTTAGTTTGAGGGGATGCCTTAGTTTGAGCGGTTGCCTTATTTGAGCGGTTGCCTTTGTTTGAGCGGTTGCCTTAGTTTGAGGGGTTGCCTTAGCTTGAGCGGTTGCCTTAGTTTGAGGGGTTGCCTTAGCTTGAGCGGTTGCCTTAGTTTCAGGGTTTGCTTTAGTTTGAGTGGTTGCCTTAGATTGAGGGGCTGCCATAGTTTGAGGGGTTGCCAAAGTTTGAGGGGTTGCCTTAGTTTGAGCGGCTGCCTTAGTTTGAGGGGTTGCCTTAGTTTGAGGGGTTGCCTTAGCTTGAGCTGTTGCCTTAGTTTGAGGGGTTGGCTTAGCTTGAGCGGTTACCTTAGTTTGAGGGGTTGCCTTAGTTTGAGAGTCTGCCTTAGATTGAGCGTTTGCCTTAGTTTGAGGTGTTGCTTTAGTTTGAGCGGTTGCCTTAGTTTGAGCGGCTGCCTTAGTTTGAGCGTTTGCCTTAGTTTGAGGTGTTGCTTTAGTTTGAGCGGTTGCCTTAGTTCGAGCGGTTGCCTTAGTTTGAGGTGTTGCCTTAGTTTGAGCGGTTGCCTCAGTTTGAGCGTTTGCCTTAGTTTGAGGTGTTGCTTTAGTTTGAGCGGTTGCCTTAGTTCGAGCGGTTGCCTTAGTTTGAGGTGTTGCCTTAGTTTGAGCGGTTGCCTCAGTTTGAGCGGTTGCCTTAGTTTGAGCGGTTGCCTTAGTTTGAGAGGTTGCCTTTTTTTGAGGTGTTGCCTTAGTTTGAGGGGTTGCCTTAGTTTGAGAGTGTGCCTTAGTTTGAGCGTTTGCCTTAGTTTGATGTGTTGCTTTAGTTTGAGCGGTTGCCTTAGTTCGAGCGGTTGCCTTAGTTTGAGGTGTTGCCTTAGTTTGAGCGGTTGCCTCAGTTTGAGCGGTTGCCTTAGTTTGAGCGGTTGCCTTAGTTTGAGAGGTTGCCTTTGTTTGAGGTGTTGCCTTAGTTTGAGGGGTTGCCTTAGTTTGCGAGTCTTCCTTAGTTCGAGCGGTTGCCTTAGTATGAGGGGTTGCCTTAGTTTGAGCGGTTGCCTTAGTTTGAGCGGTTGCCTTATTTTGAGCTGTTGCCTTAGTTTGAGGTGTTGCCTTAGTTTGAGCGGTTGCCTTAGTTTGAGCTATTGCCTTAGTTTGAGGTGTTGCCTTATTTCGAGCGGTTGCCTTAGTTTGAGGTGTTGCCTTAGTTTGAGGGGCTGCCTTAGTTTGAGCGGTTGCCTTAGTTTGAGGTGTTGCTTTAGTTTGAGCGGTTGCCTTAGTTCGAGCGGTTGCCTTAGTTTGAGGTGTTGCCTTAGTTTGAGCGGTTGCCTCAGTTTGAGCGGTTGCCTTAGTTTGAGAGTCTGCCTTAGTTTGAGCGTTTGCCTTAGTTTGAGGGGTTGCTTTAGTTTGAGCGGTTGCCTTAGTTTGAGCGGTTGCCTCAGTTTGAGAGGTTGCCTTTGTTTGAGGTGTTGCCTTAGTTTGAGGGGTTGCCTTAGTTTGAGAGTCTTCCTTAGTTCGAGAGGTTGCCGTAGTATGAGGGGTTGCCTTAGTTTGAGTGGTTGCCTTAGTTTGAGCGGTTGCCTTATTTCGAGCGGTTGCCTTAGTTTGAGGTGTTGCCTTAGTTTGAGCGGTTGCCTTAGTTTGAGGTGTTGCCTTATTTCGAGCGGTTGCCTTAGTTTGAGCTATTGCCTTAGTTTGAGGTGTTGCCTTAGTTTGAGAATCTGCCTTATTTTGAGCGGTTGCCTTATTTTGAGCGGTTGTCTTAGTTTGAGGTGTTGCCTTAGTTTGAGCGGTTGCCTTAGTTTAAGCGGTTGCCTTAGTTAGAGCGGTTGTCTTAGTTTGAGGTGTTGCCTTAGTTTGAGGGGTTGCCTTAGTTTGAGGGGCTGCCTTAGTTTGAGCGGTTGCCTTAGTTTGAGAGTCTGTCTTAGTTTGAGCGGTTTCCTTTGTTAGAGCGGTTGTCTTAGTTTGAGGTGTTGCCTTAGTTTGAGGGGCTGCTTTAGTTTGAGCTGTTGCCTTAGTTTGAGCGGTTGCCTTAGTTTGAGAGGTTGCCTTAGTTTGAGGGGTTGCCTTAGTATGAGGGGTTGCCTTAGTTTGAGCGGCAGCCTGAGTTTGAGCGGCTGCCTTAGTTTGAGGGGTTGCCTTAGTTTGAGCGGTTGCCTTAGTTTGAGGGGTTGCCTTAGTTTGAGCGGTTGCCTTAGTTTATGGGGTTGCCTTAGTTTGAGTGGCTGCCTTAGTTTGAGGGGTTGCCTTAGTTTGAGGGGTTGCCTCAGTTTGAGAGTCTGCCTTAGTTCGAGCGGTTGCCTTAGTTTGAGGGGTTGCCTTAGTTTGAGCAGTTGCCTTAGTTTGAGCGGTTGCCTTATTTCGAGCGGTTGCCTTAGTTCGAGCGGTTGCCTTAGTTTGAGGGGCTGCCTTAGTTTCAGCGGATGCCTTAGTTAGAGCGATTGTCTTAGTTTGAGGTATTGCCTTAGTTTGAGGTGTTGCCTTAGTTTGAGGGGCTGCCTTTGTTTGAGCGGTTGCCTTAGTTTGAGAATCTGCCTTATTTTGAGCGGTTGCCTTATTTTGAGCGGTTGCCTTAGTTTGAGGGGTTGCCTTAGTTTGAGGGGCTGCCTTAGTGTGAGCGGTTGCCTTAGTTTGAGAGTCTGCCTTAGTTTGAGCGGTTGCCTTTGTTAGAGCGGTTGTCTTAGTTTGAGGGGTTGCCTTAGCTTGAGCGGTTGCCTTAGTTTGAGGGGTTGCCTTAGCTTGAGCGGTTGCCTTAGTTTCAGGGTTTGCTTTAGTTTGAGTGGTTGCCTTAGATTGTGGGGCTGCCATAGTTTGAGGGGTTGCCTAAGTTTGAGGGGTTGCCTTAGTTTGAGTGGCTGCCTTAGTTTGAGGGGTTGCCTTAGTTTGAGAGTCTGCCTTAGTTTGAGCGTTTGCCTTAGTTTGAGGTGTTGCCTTAGTTTGAGGTGTTGCCTTAGTCTGAGCGGTTGCCTCAGATTGAGCGGTTGCCTCAGTTTGAGCGGTTGCCTTAGTTTGAGCGGTTGCCTTTGTTTGAGGTGTTGCCTTAGTTTGAGTGGTTGCCTCAGTTTGAGAGTCTGCCTTAGTTCGAGCGGTTGCCTTTGTTTGAGGGGTTGACTTAGTTTGAGCGGTTGCCTTAGATTGAGCGGTTGCCTTATTTCGAGCGGTTGCCTTAGTTTGAGGTGTTGCCCTAGTTTGAGCGGTTGCCTTAGTTTGAGGTGTTGCCTTAGTTTGAGGTGTTGCCTTAGTTTGAGGGGCTGCCTTAGTTTGAGCTATTGCCTTTGCTTGAGGTGTTGCCTTATTTCGAGCGGTTGCCTTAGTTTGAGGTGTTGCCTTAGTTTGAGCGGTTGCCTTAGTTTGAGGTGTTGCCTTAGTTTGAGGTGTTGCCTTAGTTTGAGAATCTGCCTTATTTTGAGCGGTTGCCTTATTTTGAGCGGTTGCCTTATTTGGTGCTATTGCCTTAGTTTGAGGGGTTGCCTTAGTTTGAGGGGCTGCCTTAGTTTGAGCGGTTGACTTAGTTAGAGCGGTTGTCTTAGTTTGAGGTGTTGCCTTAGTTTGAGGGGTTGCCTTAGTTTGAGCGGTTGCCTTAGTTTGAGAGTCTGCCTTAGTTTGAGCGGTTTCCTTTGTTAGAGCGGTTGTCTTAGTTTGAGGTGTTGCCTTAGTTTGAGGGGCTGCTTTAGTTTGAGCTGTTGCCTTATTTTGAGCGGTTGCCTTTGTTAGAGTGGTTGCCTTAGTTTGAGGGGTTGCCTTAGTTTGAGGGGTTGCCTTAGTTTCAGAATTTGCCTTTCTTTGAGCGGTTGCCTTAGTTTGAGGGGTTGCCTTAGCTTGAGCTGTTGCCTTAGTTTGAGGGGTTGGCTTTGCTTGAGCGGTTGCCTAAGTTTGAGGGTTTGCTTTAGTTTGAGTGGTTGCCTTAGATGGAGGGGCTGTCATAGTTTGAGGGGTTGCCTTAGTTTGAGGGGTTGCCTTAGTTTGAGCGGCTGCCTTAGTTTGAGGGGTTGCCTTAGTTTGAGAGTCTGCCTTAGTTTGAGCGTTTGCCTTAGTTTGAGGTGTTGCCTTAGTTTGAGCGGTTGCCTTAGTTCGAGCGGTTGCCTTAGTTTGAGGTGTTGCCTTAGTTTGAGCGGTTGCCTCAGTTTGAGCGGTTGCCTTAGTTTGAGCGGTTGCCTTAGTTTGAGCGGTTGCCTTTGTTTGAGGTGTTGCCTCAGTTTGAGGGGTTGCCTCAGTTTGAGAGTCTGCCTTATTTCGAGCGGTTGCCTCAGTTTGAGGTGTTGCCCTCGTTTGAGCGGTTGCCTCAGTTTGAGAGTCTGCCTTATTTCGAGCGGTTGCCTTAGTTTGAGCTATTGCCTTAGTTTGAGGTGTTGCCTTATTTCGAACGGTTGCCTTATTTTGAGGTGTTACCTTAGTTTGAGCTATTGCCTTAGTTTGAGGTGTTGCCTTAGTTTGAGGGGCTGCCTTAGTTTGAGCGGATGCCTTAGTTAGAGCGATTGTCTTAGTTTGAGGTGTTGCCTTAGTTTGAGGGGTTGCCTTAGTTTGAAGGGCTGCCTTAGTTTGAGCGGTTGCCTTAGTTTGAGAGTCTGCCTTAGTTTGAGCGGTTGCCTTTGTTAGAGCGGTTGTCTTAGTTTGAGGTGTTGCCTTAGTTTGAGGGGCTGCTTTAGTTTGAGCTGTTGCCTTAGTTTGAACGGTTGCCTTAGTTAGAGCGGTTGCCTTAGTTTGAGAGGTTGCCTTATTTTGTGGGGTTGCCTTAGTTGAGCGGTTGCCTTAGTTTGAGCGGCTGCCTGAGTTTGCGCGGCTGCCTTAGTTTGAGGGGTTGCCTTAGTTTGAGCGGTTGCCTTAGTTTGAGGGGTTGCGTTAGTTTGAGCGGTTGCCTTAGTTTGAGGGGTTGCCTTCGTTTGAGCGGTTGCCTTAGTTTGAGGGGTTGCCTCAGTTTGAGCTGTTGCCTCAGTTTATGGGGTTGCCTTAGTTTGAGTGGCTGCCTTAGTTTGAGGGGTTGCCTTAATTTGAGGGTTTGCCTTAGTTTGAGCGGTTGCCTTAGTTTGAGCGGCTGCCTTAGTTTGAGCGGTTGCCTTAATTTGAGCGGTTGCCTTAGTTTGAGGGGTTGCCTTAGTTTGAGCGGTTGCCTTAGTTTGAGGGGATGCCTTAGTTTGAGCGGTTGCCTTAGTTTGAGCAGTTGCCTTAGTTGGCTCGGCTGCCTTAGTTTGAGCGGTTGCCTTAGTTTGAGTGGCCGCCTTAGTTTGAGCGGTTGCCTAAGTTTGAGCGGCCGCCTTAGTTTGTGCGGCTGCATTAGTTTGAGCGGTTGGCTTAGTTTGAGCGGTTGCCTAAGTTTGAGCGGCCGCCTTAGTTTGAGCGGCTGGCTTAGTTTGAGGGGATGCCTTAGTTTGCGCTGTTGCCTTAGTTTGAGCGGTTGCCTTATTTGAGCGGTTGCCGTCGTTTGAGCGGTTGCCTTAGCTTGAGGGGATGCCTTAATTTGAGCGGTTGCCTTAGTTTGAGGTGATGCCTTAGTTTGAGCGGTTGCCTTATTTGAGCGGTTGCCTTCGTTTGAGCGGTTGCCTTAGTTTGAGGGGTTGCCTTAGCTTGAGCGGTTGCCTTAGTTCGAGGGGTTGCCTTAGCTTGAGCGGTTGCCTTAGTTTCAGGGTTTGCTTTAGTTTGAGCGGTTGCCTTAGATTGAGGGGCTGCCATAGTTTGAGGGGTTGCCAAAGTTTGAGGGGTTGCCTTAGTTTGAGCGGCTGCCTTAGTTTGAGGGGTTGCCTTAGTTTGAGGGGTTGCCTTAGTTTCAGGGTTTGCCTTTCTTTGAGCGGTTTCCTTAGTTTGAGGGGTTGCCTTAGCTTGAGCTGTTGCCTTAGTTTGAGTGGTTGGCTTAGCTTGAGCGGTTGCCTTAGTTTGAGGGGTTGCCTTAGTTTGAGAGTCTGCCTTAGTTTGAGCGTTTGCCTTAGTTTGAGGTGTTGCTTTAGTTTGAGCGGTTGCCTTAGTTCGAGCGTTTGCCTTAGTTTGAGGTGTTGCCTTAGTTTGAGCGGTTGCCTCAGATTGAGCGGTTGCCTCAGTTTGAGCGGTTGCCTTAGTTTGAGCGGTTGCCTTTGTTTGAGGTGTTGCCTTAGTTTGAGGGGTTGCCTCAGTTTGAGAGTCTGCCTCAGTTCGAGCGGTTGCCTTTGTTTGAGGGGTTGCCTTAGTTTGAGCGGTTGCCTTAGATTGAGCGGTTGCCTTATTTCGAGCGGTTGCCTTAGTTTGAGGTGTTGCCCTAGTTTGAGCGGTTGCCTTAGTTTGAGGTGTTGCCTTAGTTTGAGGTGTTGCCTTAGTTTGAGGGGCTGCCTTAGTTTGAGCTATTGCCTTTGCTTGAGGTGTTGCCTTATTTCGAGCGGTTGCCTTAGTTTGAGGTGTTGCCTTAGTTTGAGCGGTTGCCTTAGTTTGAGGTGTTGCCTTAGTTTGAGGTGTTGCCTTAGTTTGAGGGGCTGCCTTAGTTTGAGCGGTTGCCTTAGTTTGAGAATCTGCCTTATTTTGAGCGGTTGCCTTATTTTGAGCGGTTGCCTTATTTGGTGCTATTGCCTTAGTTTGAGGGGTTGCCTTAGTTTGAGGGGCTGCCTTAGTTTGAGCGGTTGACATAGTTAGAGCGGTTGTCTTAGTTTGAGGTGTTGCCTTAGTTTGAGGGGTTGCCTTAGTTTGAGCGGTTGCCTTAGTTTGAGAGTTTGCCTTAGTTTGAGCGGTTTCCTTTGTTAGAGCGGTTGTCTTAGTTTGAGGTGTTGCCTTAGTTTGAGGGGCTGCTTTAGTTTGAGCTGTTGCCTTATTTTGAGCGGTTGCCTTTGTTAGAGCGGTTGCCTTAGTTTGAGGGGTTGCCTTAGTTTGAGGGGTTGCCTTAGTTTCAGAATTTGCCTTTCTTGGAGCGGTTGCCTTAGTTTGAGGGGTTGCCTTAGCTTGAGCTGTTGCCTTAGTTTGAGGGGTTGGTTTAGCTTGAGCGGTTGCCTTAGTTTGAGGGTTTGCTTTAGTTTGAGTGGTTGCCTTAGATGGAGGGGCTGTCATAGTTTGAGGGGTTGCCTTAGTTTGAGGGGTTGCCTTAGTTTGAGTGGCTGCCTTAGTTTGAGGGGTTGCCTTAGTTTGAGAGACTGCCTTAGTTTGAGCGTTTGACTTAGTTTGAGGTGTTGCCTTTGTTTGAGCGGTTGCCTTAGTTCGAGCGGTTGCCTTAGTTTGCGGTGTTGCCTTAGTTTGAGCGGTTGCCTAAGTTTGAGCGGCCGCCTTAGTTTGAGCGGCTGGCTTAGTTTGAGGGGATGCCTTAGTTTGCGCGGTTGCCTTAGTTTGAGCGGTTGCCTTATTTGAGCGGTTGCCGTCGTTTGAGCGGTTGCCTTAGCTTGAGGGGATGCCTTAATTTGAGCGGTTGCCTTAGTTTGAGGTGATGCCTTAGTTTGAGCGGTTGCCTTATTTGAGCGGTTGCCTTCGTTTGAGCGGTTGCCTTAGTTTGAGGGGTTGCCTTAGCTTGAGCGGTTGCCTTAGTTTGAGGGGTTGCCTTAGCTTGAGCGGTTGCCTTAGTTTCAGGGTTTGCTTTAGTTTGAGCGGTTGCCTTAGATTGAGGGGCTGCCATAGTTTGAGGGGTTGCCAAAGTTTGAGGGGTTGCCTTAGTTTGAGCGGCTGCCTTAGTTTGAGGGGTTGCCTTAGTTTGAGGGGTTGCCTTAGTTTCAGGGTTTGCCTTTCTTTGAGCGGTTTCCTTAGTTTGAGGGGTTGCCTTAGCTTGAGCTGTTGCCTTAGTTTGAGTGGTTGGCTTAGCTTGAGCGGTTGCCTTAGTTTGAGGGGTTGCCTTAGTTTGAGAGTCTGCCTTAGTTTGAGCGTTTGCCTTAGTTTGAGGTGTTGCTTTAGTTTGAGCGGTTGCCTTAGTTCGAGCGTTTGCCTTAGTTTGAGGTGTTGCCTTAGTTTGAGCGGTTGCCTCAGATTGAGCGGTTGCCTCAGTTTGAGCGGTTGCCTTAGTTTGAGCGGTTGCCTTTGTTTGAGGTGTTGCCTTAGTTTGAGGGGTTGCCTCAGTTTGAGAGTCTGCCTTAGTTCGAGCGGTTGCCTTTGTTTGAGGGGTTGCCTTAGTTTGAGCGGTTGCCTTAGATTGAGCGGTTGCCTTATTTCGAGCGGTTGCCTTAGTTTGAGGTGTTGCCCTAGTTTGAGCGGTTGCCTTAGTTTGAGGTGTTGCCTTAGTTTGAGGTGTTGCCTTAGTTTGAGGGGCTGCCTTAGTTTGAGCTATTGCCTTTGCTTGAGGCGTTGCCTTATTTCGAGCGGTTGCCTTAGTTTGAGGTGTTGCCTTAGTTTGAGCGGTTGCCTTAGTTTGAGGTGTTGCCTTAGTTTGAGGTGTTGCCTTAGTTTGAGGGGCTGCCTTAGTTTGAGCGGTTGCCTTAGTTTGAGAATCTGCCTTATTTTGAGCGGTTGCCTTATTTTGAGCGGTTGCCTTATTTGGTGCTATTGCCTTAGTTTGAGGGGTTGCCTTAGTTTGAGGGGCTGCCTTAGTTTGAGCGGTTGACTTAGTTAGAGCGGTTGTCTTAGTTTGAGGTGTTGCCTTAGTTTGAGGGGTTGCCTTAGTTTGAGCGGTTTCCTTTGTTAGAGCGGTTGTCTTAGTTTGAGGTGTTGCCTTAGTTTGAGGGGCTGCTTTAGTTTGAGCTGTTGCCTTATTTTGAGCGGTTGCCTTTGTTAGAGCGGTTGCCTTAGTTTGAGGGGTTGCCTTAGTTTGAGGGGTTGCCTTAGTTTCAGAATTTGCCTTTCTTGGAGCGGTTGCCTTAGTTTGAGGGGTTGCCTTAGCTTGAGCTGTTGCCTTAGTTTGAGGGGTTGGTTTAGCTTGAGCGGTTGCCTTAGTTTGAGGGTTTGCTTTAGTTTGAGTGGTTGCCTTAGATGGAGGGGCTGTCATAGTTTGAGGGGTTGCCTTAGTTTGAGGGGTTGCCTTAGTTTGAGTGGCTGCCTTAGTTTGAGGGGTTGCCTTAGTTTGAGAGACTGCCTTAGTTTGAGCGTTTGCCTTAGTTTGAGGTGTTGCCTTTGTTTGAGCGGTTGCCTTAGTTCGAGCGGTTGCCTTAGTTTGCGGTGTTGCCTTAGTTTGAGCGGTTGCCTCAGTTTGAGCGGTTGCCTTAGTTTGAGCGGTTGCCTTAGTTTGAGCGGTTGCCTTTGTTTGAGGTGTTGCCTCAGTTTGAGGGGTTGCCCCAGTTTGAGAGTCTGCCTTATTTCGAGCTGTTGCCTTAGTTTGAGGTGTTGCCCTAGTTTGAGCGGTTTCCTCAGTTTGAGAGTCTGCCTTATTTCGAGCGGTTGCCTTAGTTTAAGCTATTGCCTTAGTTTGAGGTGTAGCCTTATTTCGAGTGGTTGCCTTAGTTTGAGGTGTTGCCTTAGTTTGAGCTATTGCCTTAGTTTGAGGTGTTGCCTTAGTTTGAGGGGCTGCCTTAGTTTGAGCGGATGCCTTAGTTAGAGCGATTGTCTTAGTTTGAGGTGTTGCCTTAGTTTGAGGGGTTGCCTTAGTTTGAAGGGCTGCCTTAGTTTGAGCGGTTGCCTTAGTTTGAGAGTCTGCCTTAGTTTGAGCGGTTGCCTTTGTTAGAGCGGTTGTCTTAGTTTGAGGTGTTGCCTTAGTTTGAGGGGCTGCTTTAGTTTGAGCTGTTGCCTTAGTTTGAGCGGTTGCCTTAGTTAGAGCGGTTGCCTTAGTTTGAGAGGTTGCCTTATTTTGTGGGGT
This sequence comes from Heterodontus francisci, assembly GCF_036365525.1. Lineage (NCBI taxonomy): Eukaryota > Metazoa > Chordata > Chondrichthyes > Heterodontiformes > Heterodontidae > Heterodontus > Heterodontus francisci. The sequence continues at coordinate 2,290,624 of NC_090408.1, forward strand.
TGCCTTAGTTGAGCGGTTGCCTTAGTTTGAGCGGCTGCCTGAGTTTGCGCGGCTGCCTTAGTTTGAGGGGTTGCCTTAGTTTGAGCGGTTGCCTTAGTTTGAGGGGTTGCGTTAGTTTGAGCGGTTGCCTTAGTTTGAGGGGTTGCCTTCGTTTGAGCGGTTGCCTTAGTTTGAGGGGTTGCCTCAGTTTGAGCTGTTGCCTCAGTTTATGGGGTTGCCTTAGTTTGAGTGGCTGCCTTAGTTTGAGGGGTTGCCTTAATTTGAGGGTTTGCCTTAGTTTGAGCGGTTGCCTTAGTTTGAGCGGCTGCCTTAGTTTGAGCGGTTGCCTTAATTTGAGTGGTTGCCTTAGTTTGAGGGGTTGCCTTAGTTTGAGCGGTTGCCTTAGTTTGAGGGGATGCCTTAGTTTGAGCGGTTGCCTTAGTTTGAGCAGTTGCCTTAGTTGGCTCGGCTGCCTTTGTTTGAGCGGTTGCCTTAGTTTGAGTGGCCGCCTTAGTTTGAGCGGTTGCCTAAGTTTGAGCGGCCGCCTTAGTTTGTGCGGCTGCATTAGTTTGAGCGGTTGGCTTAGTTTGAGCGGTTGCCTAAGTTTGAGCGGCCGCCTTAGTTTGAGCGGCTGGCTTAGTTTGAGGGGATGCCTTAGTTTGCGCGGTTGCCTTAGTTGGAGGCGATGCCTTAGTTTGAGCGGTTGCCTTATTTGAGCGGTTGCCTTCGTTTGAGCGGTTGCCTTAGTTTGAGGGGATGCCTTAATTTGAGCGGTTGCCTTAGTTTGAGGGGATGCCTTAGTTTGAGCGGTTGCCTTATTTGAGCGGTTGCCTTCGTTTGAGCGGTTGCCTTAGTTTGAGGGGTTGCCTTAGCTTGAGCGGTTGCCTTAGTTTGAGGGGTTGCCTTAGCTTGAGCGGTTGCCTTAGTTTGAGGGGTTGCCAAAGTATGAGGGGTTGCCTTAGTTTGAGCGGCTGCCTTAGTTTGAGGGGTTGCCTCAGTTTGAGGGGTTGCCTTAGTTTCAGGGTTTGCCTTTCTTTGAGCGGTTTCCTTAGTTTGAGGGGTTGCCTTAGCTTGAGCTGTTGCCTTAGTTTGTGTGGTTGGCTTAGCTTGAGCGGTTGCCTTAGTTTGAGGGGTTGCCTTAGTTTGAGAGTCTGCCTTAGTTTGAGCGTTTGCCTTAGTTTGAGGAGTTGCTTTAGTTTGAGCGGTTGCCTTAGTTCGAGCGTCTGCCTTAGTTTGAGCGTTTGCCTTAGTTTGAGGTGTTGCTTTAGTTTGAGCGGTTGCCTTAGTTCGAGCGGTTGCCTTAGTTTGAGGTTTTGCCTTAGTTTGAGCGGTTGCCTCAGTTTGAGCGTTTGCCTTAGTTTGAGGTGTTGCTTTAGTTTGAGCGGTTGCCTTAGTTCGAGCGGTTGCCTTAGTTTGAGGTGTTGCCTTAGTTTGAGCGGTTGCCTCAGTTTGAGCGGTTGCCTTAGTTTGAGCGGTTGCCTTAGTTTGAGAGGTTGCCTTTGTTTGAGGTGTTGCCTTAGTTTGAGGGGTTGCCTTAGTTTGAGAGTCTGCCTTAGTTTGAGCGTTTGCCTTAGTTTGAGGTGTTGCTTTAGTTTGAGCGGTTGCCTTAGTTCGAGCGGTTGCCTTAGTTTGAGGTGTTGCATTAGTTTGAGCGGTTGCCTCAGTTTGAGCGGTTGCCTTAGTTTGAGCGGTTGCCTTAGTTTGAGAGGTTGCCTTTGTTTGAGGTGTTGCCTTAGTTTGAGGGGTTGCCTTAGTTTGAGAGTCTTCCTTAGATCGAGCGGTTGCCTTAGTATGAGGGGTTGCCTTAGTTTGAGCGGTTGCCTTAGTTTGAGCGCTTGCCTTATTTCGAGCGGTTGCCTTAGTTTGATGTGTTGCCTTAGTTTGAGCGGTTGCCTTAGTTTGAGCTATTGCCTTAGTTTGAGGTGTTGCCTTATTTCGAGCGGTTGCCTTAGTTTGATGTGTTGCCTTAGTTTGAGGGGCTGCCTTAGTTTGAGCGGTTGCCTTAGTTTGAGGTGTTGCTTTATTTTGAGCGGTTGCCTTAGTTCGAGCGGTTGCCTTAGTTTGAGGTATTGCCTTAGTTTGAGCGGTTGCCTCAGTTTGAGCGGTTGCCTTAGTTTGAGGGGTTGGCTTGGCTTGAGCGGTTGCCTTAGTTTGAGAGTCTGCCTTAGTTTGAGCGTTTGCCTTAGTTTATGGTGTTGCTTTAGTTTGAGCGGTTGCCTTAGTTCGAGCGGTTGCCTTAGTTTGAGGTGTTGCCTTAGTTTGAGCGGTTGCCTCAGTTTGAGAGGTTGCCTTTGTTTGAGGTGTTGCCTTAGTTTGAGGGGTTGCCTTAGTTTGAGAGTCTGCCTTAGTTCGAGCGGTTGCCTTAGTATGAGGGGTTGCCTTAGTTTGAGCGGTTGCCTTAGTTTGAGCGATTGCCTTATTTCGAGGGGTTGCCTTAGTTTGAGGTGTTGCCTTAGTTTGAGCGGTTGCCTTAGTTTGAGGTGTTGCCTTATTTCGAGCGGTTGCCTTAGTTTGAGCTATTGCCTTAGTTTGAGGTGTTGCCTTAGTTTGATAATCTGCCTTATTTTGAGCGGTTGCCTTATTTTGAGCGGTTGTCTTAGTTTGAGGTGTTGCCTTAGTTTGAGCGGTTGCCTTAGTTTGAGCGGTTGCCTTAGTTCGAGCGGTTGTCTTAGTTTGAGGTGTTGCCTTAGTTTGAGGGGTTGCCTTAGTTTGAGGGGCTGCCTTAGTTTGAGCGGTTGCCTTAGTTTGAGAGTCTGCCTTAGTTTGAGCGGTTTCCTTTGTTAGAGCGGTTGCCTTAGTTTGAGGTGTTGCCTTAGTTTGAGGGGCTGCTTTAGTTTGAGCGGTTGCCTTAGTTTGAGTGGTTGCCTTAGTTTGAGCGGTTGCCTTTGTTTGAGGTGTTGCCTCAGTTTGAGGGGTTGCCTCAGTTTGAGAGTCTGCCTTATTTCGAGCGGTTGCCTTAGTTTGAGGTGTTGCCCTAGTTTGAGCGGTTGCCTCAGTTTGAGAGTCTGCCTTATTTCGAGCGGTTGCCTTAGTTTGAGCTATTGCCTTAGTTTGAGGTGTAGCCTTATTTCGAGCGGTTGCCTTAGTTTGAGGTGTTGCCTTAGTTTGAGCTATTGCCTTAGTTTGAGGTGTTGCCTTAGTTTGAGGGGCTGCCTTAGTTTGAGCGGATGCCTTAGTTAGAGCGATTGTCTTAGTTTGAGGTGTTGCCTTAGTTTGAGGGGTTGCCTTAGTTTGAAGGGCTGCCTTAGTTTGAGCAGTTGCCTTAGTTTGAGAGTCTGCCTTAGTTTGAGCGGTTGCCTTTGTTAGAGCGGTTGTCTTAGTTTGAGGTGTTGCCTTAGTTTGAGGGGCTGCTTTAGTTTGAGCTGTTGCCTTAGTTTGAGCGGTTGCCTTAGTTAGAGCGGTTGCCTTAGTTTGAGAGGTTGCCTTATTTTGTGGGGTTGCCTTAGTTGAGCGGTTGCCTTAGTTTGAGCGGCTGCCTGAGTTTGCGCGGCTGCCTTAGTTTGAGGGGTTGCCTTAGTTTGAGCGGTTGCCTTAGTTTGAGGGGTTGCGTTATTTTGAGCGGTTGCCTTAGTTTGAGGGGTTGCCTTCGTTTGAGCGGTTGCCTTAGTTTGAGGGGTTGCCTCAGTTTGAGCTGTTGCCTCAGTTTATGGGGTTGCCTTAGTTTGAGTGGCTGCCTTAGTTTGAGGGGTTGCCTTAATTTGAGGGTTTGACTTAGTTTGAGCGGTTGCCTTAGTTTGAGCGGCTGCCTTAGTTTGAGCGGTTGCCTTAATTTGAGCGGTTGCCTTAGTTTGAGGGGTTGCCTTAGTTTGAGCGGTTGCCTTAGTTTGAGGGGATGCCTTAGTTTGAGCGGTTGCCTTAGTTTGAGCAGTTGCCTTAGTTGGCTCGGCTGCCTTTGTTTGAGCTGTTGCCTTAGTTTGAGTGGCCGCCTTAGTTTGAGCGGTTGCCTAAGTTTGAGCGGCCGCCTTAGTTTGTGCGGCTGCATTAGTTTGAGCGGTTGGCTTAGTTTGAGCGGTTGCCTAAGTTTGAGCGGCCGCCTTAGTTTGAGCGGCTGGCTTAGTTTGAGGGGATGCCTTAGTTTGCGCGGTTGCCTTAGTTGGAGGCGATGCCTTAGTTTGAGCGGTTGCCTTATTTGAGCGGTTGCCTTCGTTTGAGCGGTTGCCTTAGTTTGAGGGGATGCCTTAATTTGAGCGGTTGCCTTAGTTTGAGGGGATGCCTTAGTTTGAGCGGTTGCCTTATTTGAGCGGTTGCCTTCGTTTGAGCGGTTGCCTTAGTTTGAGGGGTTGCCTTAGCTTGAGCGGTTGCCTTAGTTTGAGGGGTTGCCTTAGCTTGAGCGGTTGCCTTAGTTTCAGGGTTTGCTTTAGTTTGAGTGGTTGCCTTAGATTGAGGGGCTGCCATAGTTTGAGGGGTTGCCAAAGTTTGAGGAGTTGCCTTAGTTTGAGCGGCTGCCTTAGTTTGAGGGGTTGCCTCAGTTTGAGGGGTTGCCTTAGTTTCAGGGTTTGCCTTTCTTTGAGCGGTTTCCTTAGTTTGAGGGGTTGCCTTAGCTTGAGCTGTTGCCTTATTTTGAGGGGTTGGCTTAGCTTGAGCGGTTGCCTTAGTTTGAGGGGTTGCCTTAGTTTGAGAGTCTGCCTTAGTTTGAGCGTTTGCCTTAGTTTGAGGTGTTGCTTTACTTTGAGCGGTTGCCTTAGTTCGAGCGGCTGCCTTAGTTTGAGCGTTTGCCTTAGTTTGAGGTGTTGCTTTAGTTTGAGCGGTTGCCTTAGTTCGAGCGGTTGCCTTAGTTTGAGGTTTTGCCTTAGTTTGAGCGGTTGCCTCAGTTTGAGCGTTTGCCTTAGTTTGAGGTGTTGCTTTAGTTTGAGCGGTTGCCTTAGTTCGAGCGGTTGCCTTAGTTTGAGGTGTTGCCTTAGTTTGAGCGGTTGCCTCAGTTTGAGCGGTTGCCTTAGTTTGATCGGTTGCCTTAGTTTGAGAGGTTGCCTTTGTTTGAGGTGTTGCCTTAGTTTGAGGGGTTGCCTTAGTTTGAGAGTCTGCCTTAGTTTGAGCGTTTGCCTTAGTTTGAGGTGTTGCTTTAGTTTGAGCGGTTGCCTTAGTTCGAGCGGTTGCCTTAGTTTGAGGTGTTGCCTTAGTTTGAGCGGTTGCCTCAGTTTGATCGGTTGCCTTAGTTTGAGAGTCTTCCTTAGTTCGAGCGGTTGCCTTAGTATGAGGGGTTGCCTTAGTTTGAGCGGTTGCCTTAGTTTGAGCGGTTGCCTTATTTCGAGCGGTTGCCTTAGTTTGAGGTGTTGCCTTAGTTTGAGCGGTTGCCTTAGTTTGAGCTATTGCCTTAGTTTGAGGTGTTGCCTGATTTCGACCGGTTGCCTTAGTTTGATGTGTTGCCTTAGTTTGAGGGGCTGCCTTAGTTTGAGCGGTTCCCTTAGTTTGAGGTGTTGCTTTAGTTTGAGCGGTTGCCTTAGTTCGAGCGGTTGCCTTAGTTTGAGGTGTTGCCTTAGTTTGAGCGGTTGCCTCAGTTTGAGCGGTTGCCTTAGTTTGAGGGGTTGGCTTGGCTTGAGCGGTTGCCTTAGTTTGAGAGTCTGCCTTAGTTTGAGCGTTTGCCTTAGTTTGAGGTGTTGCTTTAGTTTGAGCGGTTGCCTTAGTTCGAGCGGTTGCCTTAGTTTGAGGTGTTGCCTTAGTTTGAGCGGTTGCCTCAGTTTGAGAGGTTGCCTTTGTTTGAGGTGTTGCCTTAGTTTGAGGGGTTGCCTTAGTTTGAGAGTCTGCCTTAGTTCGAGCGGTTGCCTTAGTATGAGGGGTTGCCTTAGTTTGAGCGGTTGCCTTATTTCGAGCGGTTGCCTTAGTTTGAGGTGTTGCCTTAGTTTGAGCGGTTGCCTTAGTTTGAGGTGTTGCCTTATTTCGAGCGGTTGCCTTAGTTTGAGCTATTGCCTTAGTTTGAGGTGTTGCCTTAGTTTGAGAATCTGCCTTATTTTGAGCGGTTGCCTTATTTTGAGCGGTTGTCTTAGTTTGAGGTGTTGCCTTAGTTTGAGCGGTTGCCTTAGTTTGAGCGGTTGCCTTAGTTAGAGCGGTTGTCTTAGTTTGAGGTGTTGCCTTAGTTTGAGGGGTTGCCTTAGTTTGAGGGGCTGCCTTAGTTTGAGCGGTTGCCTTAGTTTGAGAGTCTGCCTTAGTTTGAGCGGTTTCCTTTGTTAGAGCGGTTGCCTTAGTTTGAGGTGTTGCCTTAGTTTGAGGGGCTGCTTTAGTTTGAGCTGTTGCCTTAGTTTGAGCGGTTGCCTTAGTTTGAGAGGTTGCCTTAGTTTGAGGGGTTGCCTTAGTATGAGGGGTTGCCTTAGTTTGAACGGCTGCCTGAGTTTGAGCGGCTGCCTTAGTTTGAGGGGTTGCCTTAGTTTGAGCGGTTGCCTTAGTTTGAGGGGTTGCCTTAGTTTGAGCGGTTGCCTTAGTTTATGGGGTTGCCTTAGTTTGAGTGGCTGCCTTAGTTTGAGGGGTTGCCTTAGTTTGAGGGGTTGCCTCAGTTTGAGAGTCTGCCTTAGTTCGAGCGTTTGCCTTAGTTTGAGGGGTTGCCTTAGTTTGAGCGGTTGCCTTAGTTTGAGCGGTTGCCTTATTTCGAGCGGTTTCCTTAGTTCGAGCGGTTGCCTCAGTTTGAGGGGCTGCCTTAGTTTGAGCGGATGCCTTAGTTAGAGCGATTGTCTTAGTTTGAGGTATTGCCTTAGTTTGAGGTGTTGCCTTAGTTTGAGGGGCTGCCTTTGTTTGAGCGGTTGCCTTAGTTTGAGAATCTGCCTTATTTTGAGCGGTTGCCTTATTTTGAGCGGTTGCCTTAGTTTGAGGGGTTGCCTTAGTTTGAGGGGCTGCCTTAGTTTGAGCGGTTGCCTTAGTTTGAGAGTCTGCCTTAGTTTGAGCGGTTGTCTTTGTTAGAGCGGTTGTCTTAGTTTGAGGTGTTGCCTTAGTTTGAGGGGCTGCTTTAGTTTGAGCTGGTGCCTTAGTTTGAGCGGTTGCCTTAGTTAGAGCGGTTGCCTTAGTTTGAGGGGTTGCCTCAGTTTGAGAGTCTGCCTTAGTTCGAGCGGCTGCCTTTGTTTGAGGGGTTGCCTTATTTTGAGCGGTTGCCCTAGTTTGAGCGGTTGCCTTAGTTTGAGCTATTGCCTTTGTTTGAGGTGTTGCCTTATTTCGAGCGGTTCCCTTAGTTTGAGGTGTTGCCTTAGTTTGAGCTGTTGCCATAGTTTGAGGTGTTGCCTTATTTCGAGCGGTTGCCTTCGTTTGAGCGGTTGCCTTAGTTTGAGGTGTTGCCTTAGTTTGAGAATCTGCCTTATTTTGAGCGGTTGCCTTATTTTGAGCGGTTGCCTTACTTCGAGCGGTTGCCTTAGTTTGAGCGGTTGCCTTATTTTGAGCGGTTGCCTTATTTCGAGCGGTTGCCTTAGTTTGAGCTATTGCCTTAGTTAGGGCGGTTGCCTTAGTTTGAGAGTCTGCCTTCGTTTGAGCGGTTTCCTTTGTTAGAGCGGTTGTCTTAGTTTGAGGTGTTGCCTTAGTTTGAGGGGCTGCTTTAGTTTGAGCTGTTGCCTTAGTTTGAGCGGTTGCCTTTGTTAGAGCGGTTGCCTTAGTTTGAGGGGTTGCCTTTGTTTGAGGGGTTGCCTTAGTTTCAGGGTATGCCTTTCTTTGAGCGGTTGCCTTAGTTTGAGGGGTTGCCTCAGCTTGAGCGGTTGCCTTAGTTTGAGGGGTTGGCTTAGCTTGAGCGGTTGCCTTAGTTTGAGGGTTTGCTTTAGTTTGAGTGGTTGCCTTAGATGGAGGGGCTGCCACAGTTTGAGGGGTTGCCTTAGTTTGAGGGGTTGCCTTAGTTTGAGCGGCTGCCTTAATTTGAGGGGTTTCCTTAGTTTGAGAGTCTGCCTTAGTTTGAGCGTTTGCCTTAGTTTGAGGTGTTGCCTTACTTTGAGCGGTTGCCTTAGTTCGAGCGGTTGCCTTAGTTTGAGGTGTTGCCTTAGTTTGAGCGGTTGCCTCAGTTTGAGCGGTTGCCTTAGTTTGAGCGGTTGCCTTAGTTTGAGGGGCTGCCTTTGTTTGAGCGGTTGCCTTAGTTTGAGAGTCTGCCTTATTTTGAGCGGTTGCCTTATTTTGAGCGGTTGCCTTATTGTGAGCTATTGTCTTAGTTTGAGGGGTTGCCTTAGTTGAGGGGCTGCCTTAGTTTGAGCAGATGCCTTAGTTAGAGCGATTGTCTTAGTTTGAGGTGTTGCCTTAGTTTGAGGGGTTGCCTTAGTTTGAAGGGCTGCCTTAGTTTGAGCGGTTGCCTTAGTTTGAGAGTCTGCATTATTTTGAGCGGTTGCCTTTGTTAGAGCGGTTGTCTTAGTTTGAGGTGTTGCCTTAGTTTGAGGGGCTGCTTTAGTTTGAGCTGTTGCCTTAGTTTGAGCGGTTGCCTTAGTTAGAGCGGTTGCCTTCGTTTGAGAGGTTGCCTTATTTTGTGGGGTTGCCTTAGTTGAGCGGTTGCCTTAGTTTGAGCGGCTGCCTGAGTTTGCGCGGCTGCCTTAGTTTGAGGGGTTGCCTTAGTTTGAGCGGTTGCCTTAGTTTGAGGGGTTGCGTTAGTTTGAGCGGTTGCCTTAGTTTGAGCGTTTGCCTTCGTTTGAGCGGTTGCCTTAGTTTGAGGGGTTTCCTCAGTTTGAGCTGTTGCCTCAGTTTATGGGGTTGCCTTAGTTTGAGTGGCTGCCTTAGTTTGAGGGGTTGCCTTAATTTGAGGGTTTGCCTTAGTTTGAGCGGTTGCCTTAGTTTGAGCGGCTGCCTTAGTTTGAGCGGTTGCCTTAATTTGAGCGGTTGCCTTAGTTTGAGGGGTTGCCTTAGTTTGAGCGGTTGCCTTAGTTTGAGGGGATGCCTTAGTTTGAGCGGTTGCCTTAGTTTGAGCAGTTGCCTTATTTGGCTCGGCTGCCTTAGTTTGAGCGGTTGCCTTAGTTTGAGTGGCCGCCTTAGTTTGAGCGGTTGCCTTATTTTGAGCTATTGCCTTAGTTTGAGGGGTTGCCTTAGTTTGAGGCGCTGACGTAGTTTGAGCAGATGCCTTAGTTAGAGCGATTGTCTTAGTTTGTGGTGTTGCCTTAGTTTGAGGGGTTGCCTTAGTTTGAGCGGATGGCTTAGTTTGAGGGGATGGCTTAGTTTGCGCTGTTGCCTTAGTTTGAGGGGATGCCTTAGTTATAGCGGTTGCCTTATTTGAGCGGTTGCCTTCGTTTGAGCGGTCGCCTTAGTTTGAGGGGATGCCTTAATTTGAGCGGTTGCCTTAGTTTGAGGGGATGCCTTAGTTTGAGCGGTTGCCTTATTTGAGCGGTTGCCTTCGTTTGAGCGGTTGCCTTAGTTTGAGGTGTTGCCTTAGTTTGAGCGGTTGCCTCAGTTTGAGCGGTTGCCTTAGTTTGAGCGGTTGCCTTAGTTTGAGAGGTTGCCTTTGTTTGAGGTGTTGCCTTAGTTTGAGGGGTTGCCTTAGTTTGAGAGTCTGCCTTAGTTTGAGCGTTTGCCTTAGTTTGAGGTGTTGCTTTAGTTTGAGCGGTTGCCTTAGTTCGAGCGGTTGCCTTAGTTTGAGGTGTTGCCTTAGTTTGAGCGGTTGCCTCAGTTTGAGCGGTTGCCTTAGTTTGAGCGGTTGCCTTAGTTTGAGAGGTTGCCTTTGTTTGAGGTGTTGCCTTAGTTTGAGGGGTTGCCTTAGTTTGAGAGTCTTCCTTAGTTCGAGCGGTTGCCTTAGTATGAGGGGTTGCCTTAGTTTGAGCGGTTGCCTTAGTTTGAGCGGTTGCCTTATTTCGAGCGGTTGCCTTAGTTTGAGGTGTTGCCTTAGTTTGAGCGGTTGCCTTAGTTTGAGCTATTGCCTTAGTTTGAGGTGTTGCCTTATTTCGAGCGGTTGCCTTAGTTTGATGTGTTGCCTTAGTTTGAGGGGCTGCCTTAGTTTGAGCGGTTGCCTTAGTTTGAGGTGTTGCTTTAGTTTGAGCGGTTGCCTTAGTTCGAGCGGTTGCCTTAGTTTGAGGTGTTGCCTTAGTTTGAGCGGTTGCCTCAGTTTGAGCGGTTGCCTTAGTTTGAGGGATTGGCTTGGCTTGAGCGGATGAATTAGTTTGAGAGTCTGCCTTAGTTTGAGCGTTTGCCTTAGTTTGAGGTGTTGCTTTAGTTTGAGCGGTTGCCTTAGTTCGAGCGGTTGCCTTAGTTTGAGGTGTTGCCTTAGTTTGAGCGGTTGCCTCAGTTTGAGAGGTTGCCTTTGTTTGAGGTGTTGCCTTAGTTTGAGGGGTTGCCTTAGTTTGAGAGTCTGCCTTAGTTCGAGCGGTTGCCTTAGTATGAGGGGTTGATTTAGTTTGAGCGGTTGTCTTAGTTTGAGCGGTTGCCTTATTTCGAGCGGTTGCCTTAGTTTGAGGTGTTGCCTTAGTTTGAGCGGTTGCCTTAGTTTGAGGTGTTGCCTTATTTCAAGCGGTTGCCTTAGTTTGAGCTATTGCCTTAGTTTGAGGTGTTGCCTTAGTTTGAGAATCTGCCTTATTTTGAGCGGTTGCCTTATTTTGAGCGGTTGTCTTAGTTTGAGGTGTTGCCTTAGTTTGAGCGGTTGCCTTAGTTTGAGCGGTTGCCTTAGTTAGAGCGCTTGTCTTAGTTTGAGGTGTTGCCTTAGTTTGAGGGGTTGCCTTAGTTTGAGGGGCTGCCTTAGTTTGAGCGGTTGCCTTAGTTTGAGAGTCTGCCTTAGTTTGAGCGGTTTCCTTTGTTAGAGCGGTTGCCTTAGTTTGAGGTGTTGCCTTAGTTTGAGGGGCTGCTTTAGTTTGAGCTGTTGCCTTAGTTTGAGCGGTTGCCTTAGTTTGAGAGGTTGCCTTAGTTTGAGGGGTTGCCTTAGTATGAAGGGTTGCCTTAGTTTGAGCGGCTGCCTGAGTTTGAGCGGCTGCCTTAGTTTGAGGGGTTGCCTTAGTTTGAGCGGTTGCCTTAGTTTGAGGGGTTGCCTTAGTTTGAGCGGTTGCCTTAGTTTATGGGGTTGCCTTAGTTTGAGTGGCTGCCTTAGTTTGAGGGGTTGCCTTAGTTTGAGGGGTTGCCACAGTTTGAGATTCTGCCTTAGTTCGAGCGGTTGCCTTAGTTTGAGGGGTTGCCTTAGTTTGAGCGGTTGCCTTAGTTTGAGCGGTTGCCTTATTTCGAGCGGTTGCCTTAGTTCGAGCGGTTGCCTTAGTTTGAGGGGCTGCCTTAGTTTGAGCGGATGCCTTAGTTAGAGCGATTGTCTTAGTTTGAGGTATTGCCTTAGTTTGAGGTGTTGCCTTAGTTTGAGGGGCTGCCTTTGTTTGAGCGGTTGCCTTAGTTTGAGAATCTGCCTTATTTTGAGCGGTTGCCTTATTTTGAGCGGTTGCCTCAGTTTGAGGGGTTGCCTTAGTTTGAGGGGCTGCCTTAGTTTGAGCGGTTGCCTTAGTTTGAGAGTCTGCCTTAGTTTGAGCGGTTGCCTTTGTTAGAGCGGTTGTCTTAGTTTGAGGTGTTGCCTTAGTTTGAGGGGCTGCTTTAGTTTGAGCTGTTGCCTTAGTTTGAGCGGTTGCCTTAGTTAGAGCGGTTGCCTTAGTTTGAGAGGTTGCCTTATTTTGTGGGGTTGCCTTAGTTGAGCGGTTGCCTTAGTTTGAGCGGCTGCCTGAGTTTGCGCGGCTGCCTTAGTTTGAGGGGTTGCTTTAGGTTGAGCGGATGCCTTAGTTTGAAAGGTTGCGTTAGTTTGAGCGGTTGCCTTAGTTTGAGGGGTTGCCTTCGTTTGAGCGGTTGCCTTAGTTTGAGGGGTTGCCTCAGTTTGAGCTGTTGCCTCAGTTTATGGGGTTACCTTAGTTTAAGTGGCTGCCTTAGTTTGAGGGGTGGCTTAATTTGAGGGTTTGCCTTAGTTTGAGCGGTTGCCTTAGTTTGAGCGGCTGCCTTAGTTTGAGCGGTTGCCTTAATTTGAGCGGTTGCCTTAGTTTGAGGGGTTGCCTTAGTTTGAGCGGTTGCCTTAGTTTGAGGGGATGCCTTAGTTTGAGCGGTTGCCTTAGTTTGAGCAGTTGCCTTAGTTGGCTCGGCTGCCTTAGTTTGAGCGGTTGCCTTAGTTTGAGTGGCCGCCTTAGTTTGATCGGTTGCCTAAGTTTGAGCGGCCGCCTTAGTTTGTGCGGCTGCATTAGTTTGAGCGGTTGGCTTAGTTTGAGCGGTTGCCTAAGTTTGAGCGGCCGCCTTAGTTTGAGCGGCTGGCTTAGTTTGAGGGGATGCCTTAGTTTGCGCGGTTGCCTTAGTTTGAGGGGATGCCTTAGTTTGAGCGGTTGCCTTATTTGAGCGGTTGCCTTCGTTTGAGCGGTTGCCTTAGTTAGAGCGGTTGCCTTAGTTTGAGAGGTTGCCTTATTTTGTGGGGTTGCCTTAGTTGAGCGGTTGCCTTAGTTTGAGCGGCTGCCTGAGTTTGCGCGGCTGCCTTAGTTTGAGGGGTTGCCTTAGGTTGAGCGGATGCCTTAGTTTGAAAGGTTGCGTTAGTTTGAGCGGTTGCCTTAGTTTGAGGGGTTGCCTTCGTTTGAGCGGTTGCCTTAGTTTGAGGGGTTGCCTCAGTTTGAGCGGTTGCCTTATTTGAGCGGTTGCCTTTGTTTGCGCGGCTGCCTTAGTTTGAGGGGTTGCCTTAGCTTGAGCGGTTGCCTTAGTTTGAGGGGTTGCCTTAGCTTGAGCGGTTGCCTTAGTTTCAGGGTTTGCTTTAGTTTGAGTGGTTGCCTTAGATTGAGGGGCTGCCATAGTTTGAGGGGTTGCCAAAGTTTGATTGGTTGCCTTAGTTTGAGCGGCTGCCTTAGTTTGAGGGGTTGCCTTAGTTTGAGGGGTTGCCTTAGTTTCAGGGTTTGCCTTTCTTTGAGCGGTTTCCTTAGTTTGAGGGGTTGCCTTAGCTTGAGCTGTTGCCTTAGTTTGAGGGGTTGGCTTAGCTTGAGCGGTTGCCTTAGTTTGAGGGGTTGCCTTAGTTTGAGAGTCTGCCTTAGTTTGAGCGTTTGCCTTAGTTTGAGGTGTTGCTTTAGTTTGAGCCGTTGCCTTAGTTCGAGCGGCTGCCTTAGTTTGAGCGTTTGCCTGAGTTTGAGGTGTTGCTTTAGTTTGAGCGGTTGCCTTAGTTCGAGCGGTTGCCTTAGTTTGAGGTATTGCCTTAGTTTGAGCGGTTGCCTCAGTTTGAGCGTTTGCCTTAGTTTGAGGTGTTGCTTTAGTTTGAGCGGTTGCCTTAGTTCGAGCGGTTGCCTTAGTTTGAGGTGTTGCCTAAGTTTGAGCGGTTGCCTCAGTTTGAGCGGTTGCCTTAGTTTGAGCGGTTGCCTTAGTTTGAGAGGTTGCCTTTGTTTGAGGTGTTGCCTTTGTTTGAGGGGTTTCCTTAGTTTGAGAGTCTGCCTTAGTTTGAGCGTTTGCCTTAGTTTGAGGTGTTGCTTTAGTTTGAGCGGTTGCCTTAGTTCGAGCGGTTGCCTTAGTTTGAGGTGTTGCCTTAGTTTGAGCGGTTGCCTCAGTTTGAGCGGTTGCCTTAGTTTGAGCGGTTGCCTTAGTTTGAGAGGTTGCCTTTGTTTGAGGTGTTGCCTTAGTTTGAGGGGTTGCCTTAGTTTGAGAGTCTTCCTTAGTTCGAGCGGTTGCCTTAGTATGAGGGGTTGCCTTAGTTTGAGCGGTTGCCTTAGTTTGAGCGGTTGCCTTATTTCGAGCGGTTGCCTTAGTTTGAGGTGTTGCCTTAGTTTGAGCGGTTGCCTTAGTTTGAGCTATTGCCTTAGTTTGAGGTGTTGCCTTATTTCGAGCGGTTGCCTTAGTTTGAGGTGTTGCTTTAGTTTGAGCGGTTGCCTTAGTTCGAGCGGTTGCCTTAGTTTGAGGTGTTGCCTTAGTTTGAGCGGTTGCCTCAGTTTGAGAGGTTGCCTTTGTTTGAGGTGTTGCCTTAGTTTGAGGGGTTGCCTTAGTTTGAGAGTCTGCCTTAGTTCGAGCGGTTGCCTTAGTATGAGGGGTTGCCTTAGTTTGAGGGTTGCCTTAGTTTGAGCGGTTGCCTTATTTCGAGCGGTTGCCTTAGTTTGAGGTGTTGCCTTAGTTTGAGCGGTTGCCTTAGTTTGAGGTGTTGCCTTATTTCGAGCGGTTGCCTTATTTTGAGCTATTGCCTTAGTTTGAGGTGTTGTCTTAGTTTGAGAATCTGCCTTATTTTGAGCGGTTGCCTTATTTTGAGCGGTTGTCTTAGTTTGAGGTGTTGCCTTAGTTTGAGCGGTTGCCTTAGTTTGAGCGGTTGCCTTAGTTAGAGCAGTTGTCTTAGTTTGAGGAGTTGCCTTAGTTTGAGGGGTTGCCTTAGTTTGAGGGGCTGCCTTAGTTTGAGCGGTTGCCTTAGTTTGAGAGTCTGCCTTAGTTTGAGCGATTTCCTTTGTTAGAGCGGTTGTCTTAGTTTGAGGTGTTGCCTTAGTTTGAGGGGCTGCTTTAGTTTGAGCTGTTGCCTTAGTTTGAGCGGTTGCCTTAGTTTGAGATGTTGCCTTAGTTTGAGGGGTTGCCTTAGTATGAGGGGTTGCCTTAGTTTGAGCGGCTGCCTGAGTTTGAGCGGCTGCCTTAGTTTGAGGGGTTGCCTTAGTTTGAGCGGTTGCCTTAGTTTGAGGGGTTGCCTTAGTTTGAGCGGTTGCCTTAGTTTATGGGGTTGCCTTAGTTTGAGTGGCTGCCTTAGTTTGAGGGGTTGCCTTAGTTTGAGGGGTTGCCTCAGTTTGAGAGTCTGCCTTAGTTCGAGCGGTTGCCTTAGTTTGAGGGGTTGCCTTAGTTTGAGCGGTTGCCTTAGTTTGAGCGGTTGCCTTATTTCGAGCGGTTGCCTTAGTTCGAGCGGTTGCCTTAGTTTGAGGGGCTGCCTTAGTTTGAGCGGATGCCTTAGTTAGAGCGATTGTCTTAGTTTGAGGTATTGCCTTAGTTTGAGGTGTTGCCTTAGTTTGAGGGGCTGCCTTTGTTTGAGCGGTTGCCTTAGTTTGAGAATCTGCCTTATTTTGAGCGGTTGCCTTATTTTGAGCGGTTGCCTTAGTTTGAGGGGTTGCCTTAGTTTGAGGGGCTGCCTTAGTTTGAGCGGTTGCCTTAGTTTGAGGTGTTGCCTTAGTTTGAGCGGTTGCCTTTGTTAGAGCGGTTGTCTTAGCTTGAGGTGTTGCCTTAGTTTGAGGGGCTGCTTTAGTTTGAGCTGTTGCCTTAGTTTGAGCGGTTGCCTTAGTTAGAGCGGTTGCCTTAGTTTGAGAGGTTGCCTTATTTTGTGGGGTTGCCTTAGTTGAGCGGTTGCCTTAGTTTGAGCGGCTGCCTGAGTTTGCGCGGCTGCCTTAGTTTGAGGGGTTGCCTTAGTTTGAGCGGTTGCCTTAGTTTGAAAGGTTGCGTTAGTTTGAGCGGTTGCCTTAGTTTGAGCGGTTGCCTTAGTTTGAGCTATTGCCTTTGTTTGAGGTGTTGCCTTATTTCGAGAGGTTGCCTTAGTTTGAGCGGTTGCCTTAGTTTGAGGTGTTGCCTTAGTTTGAGAATCTGCCTTATTTTGAGCGGTTGCCTTATTTTGAGCGGTTGCCTTACTTCGAGCGGTTGCCTTAGTTTGAGCGGTTGCCTTATTTTGAGCGGTTGCCTTATTTCGAGCGGTTGCCTTAGTTAGAGCTATTGCCTTAGTTCGAGCGGTTGCCTTAGTTTGAGGTGTTGCCTTAGTTTGAGCGGTTGCCTTAGTTAGAGCGGTTGCCTTAGTTTGAGAGTCTGCCTTCGTTTGAGCGGTTTCCTTTGTTAGAGCGGTTGTCTTAGTTTGAGGTGTTGCCTTAGTTTGAGGGGCTGCTTTAGTTTGAGCTGTTGCCTTAGTTTGAGCGGTTGCCTTTGTCAGAGCGGTTGCCTTAGTTTGAGGGGTTGCCTTAGTTTGAGGGGTTGCCTTAGTTTCAGGGTTTGCCTTTCTTTGAGCGGTTGCCTTAGTTTGAGGGGTTGCCTTAGCTTGAGCGGTTGCCTTAGTTTGAGGGGTTGCCTTAGCTTGAGCGGTTGCCTTAGTTTCAGGTTTTGCTTTAGTTTGAGTGGTTGCCTTAGATTGAGGGGCTGCCATAGTTTGAGGGGTTGCCTTAGTTTGAGGGGTTGCCTTAGTTTGAGCGGCTGCCTTAGTTTGAGGGGTTGCCTTAGTTTGAGGGGTTGCCTTAGTTTCAGGGTATGCCTTTCTTTGAGCGGTTGCCTTAGTTTGAGGGGTTGCCTTAGCTTGAGCGGTTGCCTTAGTTTGAGGGGTTGGCTTAGCTTGAGTGGTTGCCTTAGTTTGAGGGTTTGCTTTAGTTTGAGTGGTTGCCTTAGATGGAGGGGCTGCCACAGTTTGAGGGGTTGCCTTAGTTTGAGGGGTTGCCTTAGTTTGAGCGGCTGCCTTAATTTGAGGGGTTGCCTTAGTTTGAGAGTCTGCCTTAGTTTGAGCGTTTGCCTTAGTTTGAGGGGTTGCCTTAGCTTGAGCGGTTGCCTTAGTTTGAGGGGTTGCCTAAGCTTGAGCGGTTGCCTTAGTTTAAGGGTTTGCTTTAGTTTGAGTGGTTGCCTTAGTTTGAGGGGATGCCTTAATTTGAGCGGTTGCCTTAGTTTGAGGGGATGCCTTTGTTTGAGCGGTTGCCTTATTTGAGCGGTTGCCTTCGTTTGAGCGGTTGCCTTAGTTTGAGGGGTTGCCTTAGCTTGAGCGGTTGCCTTAGTTTGAGGGGTTGCCTTAGCTTGAGCGGTTGCCTTAGTTTCAGGGTTTGCTTTAGTTTGAGTGGTTGCCTTAGATTGAGGGGCTGCCATAGTTTGAGGGGTTGCGTAAGTTTGAGGGGTTGCCTTAGTTTGAGCGGCTGCCTTAGTTTGAGGGGTTGCCTTAGTTTGAGGGGTTGCCTTAGTTTCAGGGTTTGCCTTTCTTTGAGCGGTTTCCTTAGTTTGAGGGGTTGCCTTAGCTTGAGCTGTTGCCTTAGTTTGAGGGGTTGGCTTAGCTTGAGCGGTTGCCTTAGTTTGAGGGGTTGCCTGAGTTTGAGAGTCTGCCTTAGTTTGAGCGTTTGCCTTAGTTTGAGGTGTTGCCTTAGTTTGAGCGCTTGCCTTAGTTCGAGCGGTTGCCTTAGTTTGAGGTGTTGCCTTAGTTTGAGCGGTTGCCTCAGTTTGAGCGGTTGCCTTAGTTTGAGCGGTTGCCTTAGTTTGAGAGGTTGACTTTGTTTGAGGTGTTGCCTTAGTTTGAGGGGTTGCCTTAGT
The DNA here is from genome assembly GCF_036365525.1 of Heterodontus francisci. Classification (NCBI taxonomy): domain Eukaryota; kingdom Metazoa; phylum Chordata; class Chondrichthyes; order Heterodontiformes; family Heterodontidae; genus Heterodontus; species Heterodontus francisci. Next base: position 2,307,661 of record NC_090408.1, read on the forward strand.
TTGAGAGTCTGCCTTAGTTCGAGTGGTTGCCTTAGTATGAGGGGTTGCCTTAGTTTGAGCGGTTGCCTTAGTTTGTGGTGCTGCCTTAGTTTGAGCGGTTGCCTCAGTTTGAGCGGTTGCCTTAGTTTGAGCGGTTGCCTTACTTTGAGGTGTTGCCTTAGTTTGAGCGGTTGCCTCAGTTTGAGCGGTTGCCTTAGTTTGAGCGGTTGCCTTTGTTTGAGGTGTTGCCTTAGTTTGAGGTGTTGCTTTAGTTTGAGCGGTTGCCTTAGTTTGAGCTATTGCCTTAGTTTGAGGTGTTGCCTTAGTTTGAGCGGTTGCCTCAGTTTGAGCGGTTGCCTTAGTTTGAGCGGTTGCCTTTGTTTGAGGTGTTGCCTTAGTTTGAGCGGTTGCCTTAGTTTGAGCGGTTGCCTTAGTTTGAGAATCTGCCTTATTTTGAGCGGTTGCCTTATTTTGAGCGGTTGCCTTAGTTTGAGGGGTTGCCTTAGTTTGAGGGGCTGCCTTAGTTTGAGCGGTTGCCTTAGTTTGAGAGTCTGCCTTAGTTTGAGCGGTTGCCTTTGTTAGAGCGGTTGTCTTAGTTTGAGGTGTTGCCTTAGTTTGAGGGGCTGCTTTAGTTTGAGCTGTTGCCTTAGTTTGAGCAGTTGCCTTAGTTAGAGCGGTTGCCTTAGTTTGAGAGGTTGCCTTATTTTGTGGGGTTGCCTTAGTTGAGCGGTTCCCTTAGTTTGAGCGGCTGCCTGAGTTTGCGCGGCTGCCTTAGTTTGAGGGGTTGCCTTAGTTTGAGCGGTTGCCTTAGTTTGAAAGGTTGCCTTAGCTTGAGCGGTTGCCTTAGTTTGAGGGGTTGCCTTAGCTTGAGCGGTTGCCTTAGTTTCAGGGTTTGCTTTAGTTTGAGTGGTTGCCTTAGATTGAGGGGCTGCCATAGTTTGAGGGGTTGCCTAAGTTTGAGGGGTTGCCTTAGTTTGAGCGGCTGCCTTAGTTTGAGGGGTTGCCTTAGTTTGAGGGGTTGCCTTAGTTTCAGGGTTTGCCTTTCTTTGAGCGGTTTCCTTAGTTTGAGGGGTTGCCTTAGCTTGAGCTGTTGCCTTAGTTTGAGGGGTTGGCTTAGCTTGAGCGGTTGCCATAGTTTGAGGGGTTGCCTGAGTTTGAGAGTCTGCCTTAGTTTGAGCGTTTGCCTTAGTTTGAGGTGTTGCCTTAGTTTGAGCGCTTGCCTTAGTTCGAGCGGTTGCCTTAGTTTGAGGTGTTGCCTTAGTTTGAGCGGTTGCCTCAGTTTGAGCGGTTGCCTTAGTTTGAGCGGTTGCCTTAGTTTGAGAGGTTGACTTTGTTTGAGGTGTTGCCTTAGTTTGAGGGGTTGCCTTAGTTTGAGAGTCTGCCTTAGTTCGAGTGGTTGCCTTAGTATGAGGGGTTGCCTTAGTTTGAGCGGTTGCCTTAGTTTGAGGTGCTGCCTTAGTTTGAGCGGTTGCCTCAGTTTGAGCGGTTGCCTTAGTTTGAGCGGTTGCCTTACTTTGAGGTGTTGCCTTAGTTTGAGCGGTTGCCTCAGTTTGAGCGGTTGCCTTAGTTTGAGCGGTTGCCTTTGTTTGAGGTGTTGCCTTAGTTTGAGGTGTTGCTTTAGTTTGAGCGGTTGCCTTAGTTTGAGCTATTGCCTTAGTTTGAGGTGTTGCCTTAGTTTGAGCGGTTGCCTCAGTTTGAGCGGTTGCCTTAGTTTGAGCGGTTGCCTTTGTTTGAGGTGTTGCCTTAGTTTGAGCGGTTGCCTTAGTTTGAGCGGTTGCCTTAGTTTGAGAATCTGCCTTATTTTGAGCGGTTGCCTTATTTTGAGCGGTTGCCTTAGTTTGAGGGGTTGCCTTAGTTTGAGGGGCTGCCTTAGTTTGAGCGGTTGCCTTAGTTTGAGAGTCTGCCTTAGTTTGAGCGGTTGCCTTTGTTAGAGCGGTTGTCTTAGTTTGAGGTGTTGCCTTAGTTTGAGGGGCTGCTTTAGTTTGAGCTGTTGCCTTAGTTTGAGCAGTTGCCTTAGTTAGAGCGGTTGCCTTAGTTTGAGAGGTTGCCTTATTTTGTGGGGTTGCCTTAGTTGAGCGGTTCCCTTAGTTTGAGCGGCTGCCTGAGTTTGCGCGGCTGCCTTAGTTTGAGGGGTTGCCTTAGTTTGAGCGGTTGCCTTAGTTTGAAAGGTTGCGTTAGTTTGAGCGGTTGCCTTAGTTTGAGCGGTTGCCTTAGTTTGAGCTATTGCCTTTGTTTGAGGTGTTGCCTTATTTCGAGAGGTTGCCTTAGTTTGAGCGGTTGCCTTAGTTTGAGGTGTTGCTTTAGTTTGAGAATCTGCCTTATTTTGAGCGGTTGCCTTATTTTGAGCGGTTGCCTTACTTCGAGCGGTTGCCTTAGTTTGAGCGGTTGCCTTATTTTGAGCGGTTGCCTTATTTCGAGCGGTTGCCTTAGTTTGAGGTGTTGCCTTCGTTAGAGCTATTGCCTTAGTTCGAGCGGTTGCCTTAGTTTGAGGTGTTGCCTTAGTTTGAGCGGTTGCCTTAGTTAGAGCGGTTGCCTTAGTTTGAGAGTCTGCCTTCGTTTGAGCGGTTTCCTTTGTTAGAGCGGTTGTCTTAGTTTGAGGTGTTGCCTTAGTTTGAGGGGCTGCTTTAGTTTGAGCTGTTGCCTTAGTTTGAGCGGTTGCCTTTGTCAGAGCGGTTGCCTTAGTTTGAGGGGTTGCCTTAGTTTGAGGGGTTGCCTTAGTTTCAGGGTTTGCCTTTCTTTGAGCGGTTGCCTTAGTTTGAGGGGTTGCCTTAGCTTGAGCGGTTGCCTTAGTTTGAGGGGTTGCCTTAGCTTGAGCGGTTGCCTTAGTTTCAGGTTTTGCTTTAGTTTGAGTGGTTGCCTTAGATTGAGGGGCTGCCATAGTTTGAGGGGTTGCCTTAGTTTGAGGGGTTGCCTTAGTTTGAGCGGCTGCCTTAGTTTGAGGGGTTGCCTTAGTTTGAGGGGTTGCCTTAGTTTCAGGGTATGCCTTTCTTTGAGCGGTTGCCTTAGTTTGAGGGGTTGCCTTAGCTTGAGCGGTTGCCTTAGTTTGAGGGGTTGGCTTAGCTTGAGTGGTTGCCTTAGTTTGAGGGTTTGCTTTAGTTTGAGTGGTTGCCTTAGATGGAGGGGCTGCCACAGTTTGAGGGGTTGCCTTAGTTTGAGGGGTTGCCTTAGTTTGAGCGGCTGCCTTAATTTGAGGGGTTGCCTTAGTTTGAGAGTCTGCCTTAGTTTGAGCGTTTGCCTTAGTTTGAGGGGTTGCCTTAGCTTGAGCGGTTGCCTTAGTTTGAGGGGTTGCCTAAGCTTGAGCGGTTTCCTTAGTTTAATGGTTTGCTTTAGTTTGAGTGGTTGCCTTAGTTTGAGGGGATGCCTTAATTTGAGCGGTTGCCTTAGTTTGAGGGGATGCCTTTGTTTGAGCGGTTGCCTTATTTGAGCGGTTGCCTTCGTTTGAGCGCTTGCCTTAGTTTGAGGGTTTGCCTTAGCTTGAGCGGTTGCCTTAGTTTGAGGGGTTGCCTTAGCTTGAGCGGTTGCCTTAGTTTCAGGGTTTGCTTTAGTTTGAGTGGTTGCCTTAGATTGAGGGGCTGCCATAGTTTGAGGGGTTGCCTAAGTTTGAGGGGTTGCCTTAGTTTGAGCGGCTGCCTTAGTTTGAGGGGTTGCCTTAGTTTGAGGGGTTGCCTTAGTTTCAGGGTTTGCCTTTCTTTGAGCGGTTTCCTTAGTTTGAGGGGTTGCCTTAGCTTGAGCTGTTGCCTTAGTTTGAGGGGTTGGCTTAGCTTGAGCGGTTGCCTTAGTTTGAGGGGTTGCCTGAGTTTGAGAGTCTGCCTTAGTTTGAGCGTTTGCCTTAGTTTGAGGTGTTGCCTTAGTTTGAGCGCTTGCCTTAGTTCGAGCGGTTGCCTTCGTTTGAGGTGTTGCCTTAGTTTGAGCGGTTGCCTCAGTTTGAGCGGTTGCCTTAGATTGAGGTGTTGCCTTAGTTTGAGAGGTTGACTTTGTTTGAGGTGTTGCCTTAGTTTGAGGGGTTGCCTTAGTTTGAGAGTCTGCCTTAGTTCGAGCGGTTGCCTTAGTATGAGGGGTTGCCTTAGTTTGAGGTGTTGCCTTAGTTTGAGCGGTTGCCTCAATTTGAGCGGTTGCCTTACTTTGAGCGGTTGCCTTAGTTTGAGGTGTTGCCTTAGTTTGAGCGGTTGCCTCAGTTTGAGCGGTTGCCTTAGTTTGAGCGGTTGCCTTTGTTTGAGGTGTTGCCTTAGTTTGAGGAGTTCCTTTAGTTTGAGCGGTTGCCTTAGTTTGAGCTATTGCCTTAGTTTGAGGTGTTGCCTTAGTTTGAGCGGTTGCCTCAGTTTGAGCGGTTGCCTTAGTTTGAGCGGTTGCCTTAGTTTGAGCGGCCGTCTTAGTTTGAGCGGTTGCCTTAGTTTGAGCGGTTGCCTTCGTTTGAGGGGAAGCCTTAGTTTGAGCGTTTGCCTTAGTTTGAGCGGCCACCTTAGTTTGAGAGGTTGCCTTAGTTTGAGAGGTTGCCTTAGTTTGAGCGGTTGCCTTATTTGAGCGGTTGCCTTCGTTTGAGCGGTTGCCTTAGTTTGAGGGGATGCCTTAATTTGAGCGGTTGCCTTACTTTGAGGGGATGCCTTAGTTTGAGCGGTTGCCTTATTTGAGCGGTTGCCTTCGTTTGAGCGGTTGCGTTAGTTTGAGGCGTTGCCTTAGCTTGAGTGGTTGCCTTAGTTTGAGGGGTTGCCTTCGCTTGAGCGGTTGCCTTAGTTTCAGGGTTTGCTTTAGTTTGAGTGGTTGCCTTAGATTGAGGTGCTGCCATAGTTTGAGAGGTTGCCTTAGTTTGAGGGGTTGCCTTAGTTTGAGCGGCTGCCTTAGTTTGAGGGGTTGCCTTAGTTTGAGGGGTTGCCTTAGTTTCAGGGTTTGCGTTTCTTTGAGCGGTTGCCTTAGTTTGAGGGGTTGCCGTAGCTTGAGCGGTTGCCTTAGGTTGAGGGGTTGGCTTAGCTTGAGCGGTTGCCTTAGTTTGAGGGTTTGCTTTAGTTTGAGTGGTTGCCTTAGATTGAGGGGCTGCCATAGTTTGAGGGGTTGCCTTAGTTTGAGGAGTTGCCTCAGTTTGAGCGGCTGCCTTAGTTTGAGGGGTTGCCTTAGTTTGAGAGTCTGCCTTAGTTTGAGCGTTTGCCTTAGTTTGAGGTGTTGCCTTAGTTTGAGCGGTTGCCTTAGTTCGAGCGGTTGCCTTAGTTTGAGGTGTTGCCTTAGTTTGAGGTGTTGCCTTAGTTTGAGCGGTTGCCTTAGTTTGAGCGGTTGCCTTTGTTTGAGGTGTTGCCTTAGTTTGAGCGTTTGCCTTAGTTTGAGGTGTTGCCTTAGTTTGAGCGGTTGCCTTTGTTTGAGCGGTTGCCTTAGTTTGAGCGGTTGCCTTTGTTTGAGGTGTTGCCTTAGTTTGAGCGTTTGCCTTAGTTTGAGGTGTTGCCTTAGTTTGAGCGGTTGCCTTAGTTCGAGCGGTTGCCTTAGATTGAGGTGTTGCCTTAGTTTGAGTGGTTGCCTCAGTTTGAGCGGTTGCCTTAGTTAGAGCGGTTGCCTTAGTTTTTGCGGTTGCCTTTGTTTGAGGTGTTGCCTTAGTTTGAGGGGATGCCTTAGTTTGAGAGTCTGCCTTAGTTTGAGGTGTTGCCTTAGTTTGAGCGGTTGCCTTATTTCGAGCGGTTGCCTTAGTTTGAGGTGTTGCCTTAGTTTGAGCTATTGCCTTAGTTTGAGGTGTTGCCTTAGTTTGAGGGGCTGCCTTAGTTTGAGCGGTTGCCTTAGTTAGAGCGGTTGTCTTCGTTTGAGAATCTGCCTTATTTTGAGCGGTTGCCTTATTTTGAGCTGTTGCCTTAGTTTGAGGGTTTGCCTCAGTTTGAGCGGTTGCCTTAGTTAGAGCGGTTGCCTTAGTTTTTGCGGTTGCCTTTGTTTGAGGTGTTGCCTTAGTTTGAGGGGATGCCTTAGTTTGAGAGTCTGCCTTAGTTTGAGGTGTTGCCTTAGTTTGAGCGGTTGCCTTATTTCGAGCGGTTGCCTTAGTTTGAGGTGTTGCCTTAGTTTGAGCTATTGCCTTAGTTTGAGGTGTTGCCTTAGTTTGAGGGGTTGCCTTAGTTTGAGGGGCTGCCTTAGTTTGAGCGGTTGCCTTCGTTTGAGAATCTGCCTTATTTTGAGCGGTTGCCTTATTTTGAGCTATTGCCTTAGTTTGAGGGGTTGCCTTAGTTTGAGGGGCTGCCTTAGTTTGAGCGGTTGCCTTAGTTAGAGCGGTTGTCTTACTTTGAGGTGTTGCCTTAGTTTGAGGGGTTGCCTTAGTTTGAGGGGCTGCCTTAGTTTGAGCGGTTGCCTTAGTTTGAGAGTCTGCCTTAGTTTGAGCGGTTTCCTTTGTTAGAGCGGTTGTCTTAGTTTGAGGTGTTGCCTTAGTTTGAGGGGCTGCTTTAGTTTGAGCTGTTGCCTTAGTTTGAGCGGTTGCCTTAGTTAGAGCGGTTGCCTTAGTTTGAGGGGTTGCCTTAGTTTGAGGGGTTGCCTTAGTTTCAGGGTTTGCCTTTCTTTGAGCTGTTGCCTTAGTTTGAGCGGTTGCCTTAGTTTGAGGGGTTGCCTTCGCTTGAGCGGTTGCCTTAGTTTCAGGGTTTGCTTTAGTTTGAGTGGTTGCCTTAGATTGAGGGGCTGCCATAGTTTGAGGGGTTGCCTTAGTTTGAGGGGTTGCCTTAGTTTGAGCGGCAGCCTTAGTTTGAGGGGTTGCCTTAGTTTGAGGGGTTGCCTTAGTTTCAGGGTTTGCCTTTCTTTGAGCGGTTGCCTTAGTTTGAGGGGTTGCCTTAGCTTGAGCGCTTGCCTTAGTTTGAGGGGTTGGCTTAGCTTGAGCGGTTGCCTTAGTTTGAGGGTTTGCTTTAGTTTGAGTGGTTGCCTTAGATGGAGGGGCTGCCATAGTTTGAGGGGTTGCCTTAGTTTGAGGGGTTGCCTTAGTTTGAGCGGCTGCCTTAGTTTGAGGGGTTGCCTTAGTTTGAGAGTCTGCCTTGGTTTGAGCGTTTGCCTTAGTTTGAGGGGTTGCCTTAGTTGGAGCGTTTGCCTTAGTTTGAGCAGCCGCCTTTGTTTGAGGGGATGCCTTAGTATGAGCGGTTGCCTTAGTTTGAGCGGTTGCCTTAGTTTGAGCGGTTGCCTTAGTTTGAGCGGCCGTCTTAGTTTGAGCAGTTGCCTTAGTTTGAGCGGTTGCCTTAGTTTGAGGGGAAGCCTTAGTTTGAGCGTTTGCCTTAGTTTGAGCGGCCACCTTAGTTTGAGAGGTTGCCTTAGTTTGAGCGGTTGCCTTAGTTTGAGCGGTTGCCTGAGTTTGAGCGGCTACCTTAGTTTGAGCGGTTGCCTTAGTTTGAGGGGATGCCTTAGTTTGAGCGGTTGCCTTATTTGAGCGGTTGCCTTCGTTTGAGCGGTTGCCTTAGTTTGAGGGGATGCCTTAATTTGAGCGGTTGCCTTAGTTTGAGGGGATGCCTTAGTTTGAGCGGTTGCCTTATTTGAGCGGTTGCCTTCGTTTGAGCGGTTGCCTTAGTTTGAGGGGTTGCCTTAGCTTGATTGGTTGCCTTAGTTTGAGGGGTTGCCTTCGCTTGAGCGGTTGCCTTAGTTTCAGGGTTTGCTTTAGTTTGAGTGGTTGCCTTAGATTGAGGGGCTGTCATAGTTTGAGAGGTTGCCTTAGTTTGAGGGGTTGCCTTAGTTTGAGCGGCCGCCTTAGTTTGAGCGGCTGCCTTTGTTTGATGGGATGCCTTAGTATGAGCGGTTGCCTTAGTTTGAGCGGTTGCCTTAGTTTGAGCGGTTGTCTTAGTTTGAGCAGCCGTCTTAGTTTGAGCAGTTGCCTTAGTTTGAGCGGTTGCCTTAGTTTGAGGGGAAGCCTTAGTTTGAGCGTTTGCCTTAGTTTGAGCGGCCACCTTAGTTTGAGAGGTTGCCTTAGTTTGAGCGGTTGCCTTAGTTTGAGCGGTTGCCTTAGTTTGAGCGGCTACCTTAGTTTGAGCGGTTGCCTTAGTTTGAGGGGATGCCTTAGTTTGAGCGGTTGCCTTATTTGAGCGGTTGCCTTCGTTTGAGCGGTTGCCTTAGTTTGAGGGGATGCCTTAATTTGAGCGGTTGCCTTACTTTGAGGGGATGCCTTAGTTTGAGCGGTTGCCTTATTTGAGCGGTTGCCTTCGTTTGAGCGGTTGCCTTAGTTTGAGGGGTTGCCTTAGCTTGAGTGGTTGCCTTAGTTTGAGGGGTTGCCTTTGCTTGAGCGGTTGCCTTAGTTTCAGGGTTTGCTTTAGTTTGAGTGGTTGCCTTAGATTGAGGGGCTGCCATAGTTTGAGAGGTTGCCTTAGTTTGAGGGGTTGCCTTAGTTTGAGCGGCTGCCTTAGTTTGACGAGTTGCCTTAGTTTGAGGGGTTGCCTTAGTTTCAGGGTTTGCGTTTCTTTGAGCGGTTGCCTTAGTTTGAGGGGTTGCCTTAGCTTGAGCGGTTGCCTTAGTTTGAGGGGTTGGCTTAGCTTGAGCGGTTGCCTTAGTTTGAGGGTTTGCTTTAGTTTGAGTGGTTGCCTTAGATTGAGGGGCTGCCATAGTTTGAGGGGTTGCCTTAGTTTGAGCGGCTGCCTTAGTTTGAGCGGTTGCCTTAGTTTGAGGGGTTGCCTTAGCTTGAGCGGTTGCCTTAGTTTGAGGGGTTGGCTTAGCTTGAGCGGTTGCCTTAGTTTGAGGGTTTGCTTTAGTTTGAGTGGTTGCCTTAGATTGAGGGGCTGCCATAGTTTGAGGGGTTGCCTCAGTTTGAGCGGCTGCCTTAGTTTGAGGGGTTGCCTTAGTTTGAGAGTCTGCCTTAGTTTGAGCGTTTGCCTTAGTTTGAGGTGTTGCCTTAGTTTGAGCGGTTGCCTTAGTTCGAGCGGTTGCCTTAGTTTGAGGTGTTGCCTTAGTTTGAGCGGTTGCCTCAGTTTGAGCGGTTGCCTTAGCTTGAGCGGTTGCCTTTGTTTGAGGTGTTGCCTTAGTTTGAGCGTTTGCCTTAGTTTGAGGTGTTGCCTTAGTTTGAGCGGTTGCCTCAGTTTGAGCTGTTGCCTTAGCTTGAGCGGTTGCCTTAGTTTGAGGTGTTGCCTTAGTTTGAGCGGTTGCCTTAGTTTGAGCTATTGCCTTAGTTTGAGGTGTTGCCTTAGTTTGAGGGGCTGCCTTAGTTTGAGCGGTTGCCTTCGTTTCAGAATCTGCCTTATTTTGAGCGGTTGCCTTATTTTGAGCTATTGCCTTAGTTTGAGGGGTTGCCTTAGTTTGAGGGGCTGCCTTAGTTTGAGCGGTTGCCTGAGTTAGAGCGGTTGTCTTACTTTGAGGTGTTGCCTTAGTTTGAGGGGTTGCCTTAGTTTGAGGTGCTGCCTTAGTTTGAGAGTCTGCCTTAGTTTGAGCGGTTTCCTTTGTTAGAGCGGTTGTCTTAGTTTGAGGTGTTGCCTTAGTTTGAGGGGCTTCTTTAGTTTGAGCTGTTGCCTTAGTTTGAGGGGAAGCCTTAGTTTGAGCGTTTGCCTTAGTTTGAGCGGCCACCTTAGTTTGAGAGGTTGCCTTAGTTTGAGCGGTTGCCTTAGTTTGAGCGGTTGCCTGAGTTTGAGCGGCTACCTTAGTTTGAGCGGTTGCCTTAGTTTGAGGGGATGCCTTAGTTTGAGCGGTTGCCTTATTTGAGCGGTTGCCTTCGTTTGAGCGGTTGCCTTAGTTTGAGGGGATGCCTTAATTTGAGCGGTTGCCTTAGTTTGAGGGGATGCCTTAGTTTGAGCGGTTGCCTTATTTGAGCGGTTGCCTTCGTTTGAGCGGTTGCCTTAGTTTGAGGGGTTGCCTTAGCTTGATTGGTTGCCTTAGTTTGAGGGGTTGCCTTCGCTTGAGCGGTTGCCTTAGTTTCAGGGTTTGCTTTAGTTTGAGTGGTTGCCTTAGATTGAGGGGCTGTCATAGTTTGAGAGGTTGCCTTAGTTTGAGGGGTTGCCTTAGTTTGAGCGGCCGCCTTAGTTTGAGCGGCTGCCTTTGTTTGATGGGATGCCTTAGTATGAGCGGTTGCCTTAGTTTGAGCGGTTGCCTTAGTTTGAGCGGTTGTCTTAGTTTGAGCAGCCGTCTTAGTTTGAGCAGTTGCCTTAGTTTGAGCGGTTGCCTTAGTTTGAGGGGAAGCCTTAGTTTGAGCGTTTGCCTTAGTTTGAGCGGCCACCTTAGTTTGAGAGGTTGCCTTAGTTTGAGCGGTTGCCTTAGTTTGAGCGGTTGCCTTAGTTTGAGCGGCTACCTTAGTTTGAGCGGTTGCCTTAGTTTGAGGGGATGCCTTAGTTTGAGCGGTTGCCTTATTTGAGCGGTTGCCTTCGTTTGAGCGGTTGCCTTAGTTTGAGGGGATGCCTTAATTTGAGCGGTTGCCTTACTTTGAGGGGATGCCTTAGTTTGAGCGGTTGCCTTATTTGAGCGGTTGCCTTCGTTTGAGCGGTTGCCTTAGTTTGAGGGGTTGCCTTAGCTTGAGTGGTTGCCTTAGTTTGAGGGGTTGCCTTTGCTTGAGCGGTTGCCTTAGTTTCAGGGTTTGCTTTAGTTTGAGTGGTTGCCTTAGATTGAGGGGCTGCCATAGTTTGAGAGGTTGCCTTAGTTTGAGGGGTTGCCTTAGTTTGAGCGGCTGCCTTAGTTTGACGAGTTGCCTTAGTTTGAGGGGTTGCCTTAGTTTCAGGGTTTGCGTTTCTTTGAGCGGTTGCCTTAGTTTGAGGGGTTGCCTTAGCTTGAGCGGTTGCCTTAGTTTGAGGGGTTGGCTTAGCTTGAGCGGTTGCCTTAGTTTGAGGGTTTGCTTTAGTTTGAGTGGTTGCCTTAGATTGAGGGGCTGCCATAGTTTGAGGGGTTGCCTTAGTTTGAGCGGCTGCCTTAGTTTGAGCGGTTGCCTTAGTTTGAGGGGTTGCCTTAGCTTGAGCGGTTGCCTTAGTTTGAGGGGTTGGCTTAGCTTGAGCGGTTGCCTTAGTTTGAGGGTTTGCTTTAGTTTGAGTGGTTGCCTTAGATTGAGGGGCTGCCATAGTTTGAGGGGTTGCCTCAGTTTGAGCGGCTGCCTTAGTTTGAGGGGTTGCCTTAGTTTGAGAGTCTGCCTTAGTTTGAGCGTTTGCCTTAGTTTGAGGTGTTGCCTTAGTTTGAGCGGTTGCCTTAGTTCGAGCGGTTGCCTTAGTTTGAGGTGTTGCCTTAGTTTGAGCGGTTGCCTCAGTTTGAGCGGTTGCCTTAGCTTGAGCGGTTGCCTTTGTTTGAGGTGTTGCCTTAGTTTGAGCGTTTGCCTTAGTTTGAGGTGTTGCCTTAGTTTGAGCGGTTGCCTCAGTTTGAGCGGTTGCCTTAGCTTGAGCGGTTGCCTTAGTTTGAGGTGTTGCCTTAGTTTGAGCGGTTGCCTTAGTTTGAGCTATTGCCTTAGTTTGAGGTGTTGCCTTAGTTTGAGGGGCTGCCTTAGTTTGAGCGGTTGCCTTCGTTTCAGAATCTGCCTTATTTTGAGCGGTTGCCTTATTTTGAGCTATTGCCTTAGTTTGAGGGGTTGCCTTAGTTTGAGGGGCTGCCTTAGTTTGAGCGGTTGCCTGAGTTAGAGCGGTTGTCTTACTTTGAGGTGTTGCCTTAGTTTGAGGGGTTGCCTTAGTTTGAGGTGCTGCCTTAGTTTGAGAGTCTGCCTTAGTTTGAGCGGTTTCCTTTGTTAGAGCGGTTGTCTTAGTTTGAGGTGTTGCCTTAGTTTGAGGGGCTTCTTTAGTTTGAGCTGTTGCCTTAGTTTGAGCGGTTGCCTTAGTTAGAGCGGTTGCCTTAGTTTGAGGGGTTGCCTTAGTTTGAGGGGTTGCCTTAGTTTCAGGGTTTGCCTTTCTTTGAGCTGTTGCCTTAGTTTGAGCGGTTGCCTTAGTTTGAGGGGTTGCCTTCGCTTGAGCGGTTGCCTTAGTTTCAGGGTTTGCTTTAGTTTGAGTGGTTGCCTTAGATTGAGGGGCTGCCATAGTTTGAGGGGTTGCCTTTGTTTGAGGGGTTGCCTTAGTTTGAGCGGCTGCCTTAGTTTGAGGGGTTGCCTTAGTTTGAGGGGTTGCCTTAGTTTCAGGGTTTGCCTTTCTTTGAGCCGTTGCCTTAGTTTGAGGGGTTGCCTTAGCTTGAGCGCTTGCCTTAGTTTGAGGGGTTGGCTTAGCTTGAGCGGTTGCCTTAGTTTGAGGGTTTGCTTTAGTTTGAGTGGTTGCCTTAGATGGAGGGGCTGCCATAGTTTGAGGGGTTGCCTTAGTTTGAGGGGTTGCCTTAGTTTGAGCGGCTGCCTTAGTTTGAGGGGTTGCCTTAGTTTGAGAGTCTGCCTTAGTTTGAGCGTTTGCCTTAGTTTGAGGGGTTGCGTTAGTTGGAGCGGTTGCCTTAGTTTGAGCGGCCGCCTTAGTTTGAGCGGCTGCCTTTGTTTGAGGGGATGCCTTAGTATGAGCGGTTGCCTTATTTGAGCGGTTGCCTTAGTTTGAGCGGTTGCCTTAGTTTGAGGGGATGCCTTAATTTGAGCGGCTGCCTTAGTTTGAGGGGATGCCTTAGTTTGAGCGGTTGCCTTATTTGAGCGGTTGCCTTCGTTTGAGCGGTTGCCTTAGTTTGAGGGGTTGCCTTAGCTTGAGTGGTTGCCTTAGTTTGAGGGGTTGCCTTCGCTTGAGCGGTTGCCTTAGTTTCAGGGTTTGCTTTAGTTTGAGTGGTTGCCTTAGATTGAGGGGCTGCCATAGTTTGAGGGGTTGCCTTAGTTTGAGGGGTTGCCTTAGTTTGAGCGGCTGCCTTAGTTTGAGGGGTTGCCTTAGTTTGAGGGGTTGCCTTAGTTTCAGGGTTTGCGATTCTTTTAGCGGTTGCCTTAGTTTGAGGGGTTGCCTTAGCTTGAGCGGTTGCCTTAGTTTGAGGGGTTGGCTTAGCTTGAGCGGTTGCCTTAGTTTGAGGGTTTGCTTTAGTTTGAGTGGTTGCCTTAGATTGAGGGGCTGCCATAGTTTGAGGGGTTGCCTTAGTTTGAGGGGTTGCCTTAGTTTGAGCGGCTGCCTTATTTGAGGGGTTGCCTTAGTTTGAGAGTCTGCCTTAGTTTGAGCGTTTGCCTTAGTTTGAGGTGTTGCCTTAGTTTGAGCGGTTGCCTTAGTTCGAGCGGTTGCCTTAGTTTGAGGTGTTGCCTTAGTTTGAGCGGTTGCCTCAGTTTGAGCGGTTGCCTTAGTTTGAGCGGTTGCCTTAGTTTGAGCGGTTGCCTTTGTTTGAGGTGTTGCCTTAGTTTGAGCGTTTGCCTTAGTTTGAGGGGTTGCCTTAGCTTGAGCGGTTGCCTTAGTTTGAGGGGTTGGCTTAGCTTGAGCGGTTGCCTTAGTTTGAGGGTTTGCTTTAGTTTGAGTGGTTGCCTTAGATTGAGGGGCTGCCATAGTTTGAGGGGTTGCCTTAGTTTGAGGGGTTGCCTCAGTTTGAGCGGCTGCCTTAGTTTGAGGGGTTGCCTTAGTTTGAGAGTCTGCCTTAGTTTGAGCGTTTGCCTTAGTTTGAGGTGTTGCCTTAGTTTGAGCGGTTGCCTTAGTTCGAGCGGTTGCCTTAGTTTGTGGTGTTGCCTTAGTTTGAGCGGTTGCCTCAGTTTGAGCGGTTGCCTTAGCTTGAGCGGTTGCCTTTGTTTGAGGTGTTGCCTTAGTTTGAGCGTTTGCCTTAGTTTGAGGTGTTGCCTTAGTTTGAGCGGTTGCCTTAGTTCGAGCGGTTGCCTTAGATTGAGGTGTTGCCTTAGTTTGAGTGGTTGCCTCAGTTTGAGCGGTTGCCTTTGTTTGAGGTGTTGCCTTAGTTTGAGGGGTTGCCTTAGTTTGAGAGTCTGCCTTAGTTTGAGGTGTTGCCTTAGTTTGAGCGGTTGCCTTATTTCGAGCGGTTGCCTTAGTTTGAGGTGTTGCCTTAGTTTGAGCGGTTGGCTTAGTTTGAGCTATTGCCTTAGTTTGAGGTGTTGCCTTAGTTTGAGGGGCTGCCTTAGTTTGAGCGGTTGCCTTCGTTTGAGAATCTGCCTTATTTTGAGCGGTTGCCTTATTTTGAGGGGTTGCCTTAGTTTGAGGGGCTGCCTTAGTTTGAGCGGTTGCCTTAGTTAGAGCGGTTGTCTCACTTTGAGGAGTTGCCTTAGTTTGAGGGGTTGCCTTAGTTTGAGGTGCTGCCTTAGTTTGAGAGTCTGCCTTAGTTTGAGCGGTTTCCTTTGTTAGAGCGGTTGTCTTAGTTTGAGGTGTTGCCTTAGTTTGAGGGGCTGCTTTATTTTGAGCTGTTGCCTTAATTTGAGCGGTTGCCTTAGTTAGAGCGGTTGCCTTAGTTTGAGGGGTTGCCTTAGTTTGAGCGGCTTCCTTATTTGAGGGGTTGCCTTAGTTTGAGAGTCTGCTTTAGTTTGAGCGTTTGCCTTAGTTTGAGGTGCTGCCTTAGTTTGAGTGTCTCCCTTAGTTTGAGCGGTATCCTTTGTTAGAGCGGTTGTCTTAGTTTGAGGTGTTGCCTTAGTTTGAGGGGCTGCTTTAGTTTGAGCTGTTGCCTTAGTTTGAGCGGTTGCCTTAGTTAGAGCGGTTGCCTTAGTTTGAGGGGTTGCCTTAGTTTGAGGGGTTGCCTTAGTTTCAGGGTTTGCCTTTCTTTGAGCTGTTGCCTTAGTTTGAGCGGTTGCCTTAGTTTCAGGGTTTGCTTTAGTTTGAGTGGTTGCCTTAGATTGAGGGGCTGCCATAGTTTGAGGGGTTGCCTTAGTTTGAGGGGTTGCCTTAGTTTGAGCGGCTGCCTTAGTTTGAGGGGTTGCCTTAGTTTGAGGGGTTGCCTTAGTTTCAGGGTTTGCCTTTCTTTGAGCGGTTGCCTTAGTTTGAGGGGTTGCCTTAGCTTGAGCGCTTGCCTTAGTTTGAGGGGTTGGCTTCGCTTGAGCGGTTGCCTTAGTTTGAGGGTTTGCTTTAGTTTGAGTGGTTGCCTTAGATGGAGGGGCTGCCATAGTTTGAGGGGTTGCCTTAGTTTGAGGGGTTGCCTTAGTTTGAGCGGCTGCCTTAGTTTGAGGGGTTGCCTTAGTTTGAGAGTCTGCCTTAGTTTGAGCGTTTGCCTTAGTTTGAGAGTCTGCCTTAGTTTGAGCGTTTGCCTTAGTTTGAGGGGTTGCCTTAGTTGGAGCGGTTGCCTTATTTTGAGGGGCCGCCTTAGTTTGAGCGGCTGCCTTTGTTTGAGGGGATGCCTTAGTATGAGCGGTTGCCTTAGTTTGAGCGGTTGCCTTAGTTTGAGCGGTTGCCTTAGTTTGAGCGGCCGTCTTAGTTTGAGCGGTTGCCTTAGTTTGAGCGGTTGCCTTCGTTTGAGGGGAAGCCTTAGTTTGAGCGTTTGCCTTTGTTTGAGCGGCCACCTTAGTTTGAGAGGTTGCCTTAGTTTGAGAGGTTGCCTTAGTTTGAGCGGTTGCCTTATTTGAGCGGTTGCCTTCGTTTGAGCGGTTGCCTTAGTTTGAGGGGATGCCTTAATTTGAGCGGTTGCCTTACTTTGAGGGGATGCCTTAGTTTGAGCGGTTGCCTTATTTGAGCGGTTGCATTCGTTTGAGCGGTTGCGTTAGTTTGAGGCGTTGCCTTAGCTTGAGTGGTTGCCTTAGTTTGAGGGGTTGCCTTCGCTTGAGCAGTTGCCTTAGTTTCAGGGTTTGCTTTAGTTTGAGTGGTTGCCTTAGATTGAGGGGCTGCCATAGTTTGAGAGGTTGCCTTAGTTTGAGGGGTTGCCTTAGTTTGAGCGGCTGCCTTAGTTTGAGGGGTTGCCTTAGTTTGAGGGGTTGCCTTAGTTTCAGGGTTTGAGTTTCTTTGAGCGGTTGCCTTAGTTTGAGGGGTTGCCGTAGCTTGAGCGGTTGCCTTAGGTTGAGGGGTTGGCTTAGCTTGAGCGGTTGCCTTAGTTTGAGGGTTTGCTTTAGTTTGAGTGGTTGCCTTAGATTGAGGGGCTGCCATAGTTTGAGGGGTTGCCTTAGTTTGAGGAGTTGCCTCAGTTTGAGCGGCTGCCTTAGTTTGAGGGGTTGCCTTAGTTTGAGAGTCTGCCTTAGTTTGAGCGTTTGCCTTAGTTTGAGGTGTTGCCTTAGTTTGAGCGGTTGCCTTAGTTCGAGAGGTTGCCTTAGTTTGAGGTGTTGCCTTAGTTTGAGGTGTTGCCTTAGTTTGAGCGGTTGCCTTAGTTTGAGCGGTTGCCTTTGTTTGAGGTGTTGCCTTAGTTTGAGCGTTTGCCTTAGTTTGAGGTGTTGCCTTAGTTTGAGCGGTTGCCTTTGTTTGAGGTGTTGCCTTAGTTTGAGCGTTTGCCTTAGTTTGAGGTGTTGCCTTAGTTTGAGCGGTTGCCTTAGTTCGAGCGGTTGCCTTAGATTGAGGTGTTGCCTTAGTTTGAGTGGTTGCCTCAGTTTGAGCGGTTGCCTTAGTTAGAGCGGTTGCCTTAGTTTTTGCGGTTGCCTTTGTTTGAGGTGTTGCCTTAGTTTGAGGGGATGCCTTAGTTTGAGAGTCTGCCTTAGTTTGAGGTGTTGCCTTAGTTTGAGCGGTTGCCTTATTTCGAGCGGTTGCCTTAGTTTGAGGTGTTGCCTTAGTTTGAGCTATTGCCTTAGTTTGAGGTGTTGCCTTAGTTTGAGGGGCTGCCTTAGTTTGAGCGGTTGCCTTAGTTAGAGCGGTTGTCTTACTTTGAGGTGTTGCCTTAGTTTGAGGGGTTGCCTTAGTTTGAGGGGCTGCCTTAGTTTGAGCGGTTGCCTTCGTTTGAGAATCTGCCTTATTTTGAGCGGTTGCCTTATTTTGAGCTATTGCCTTAGTTTGAGGGGTTGCCTTAGTTTGAGGGGCTGCCTTAGTTTGAGCGGTTGCCTTAGTTAGAGCGGTTGTCTTACTTTGAGGTGTTGCCTTAGTTTGAGGGGTTGCCTTAGTTTGAGGGGCTGCCTTAGTTTGAGCGGTTGCCTTAGTTTGAGAGTCTGCCTTAGTTTGAGCGGTTTCCTTTGTTAGAGCGGTTGTCTTAGTTTGAGGTGTTGCCTTAGTTTGAGGGGCTGCTTTAGTTTGAGCTGTTGCCTTAGTTTGAGCGGTTGCCTTAGTTAGAGCGGTTGCCTTAGTTTGAGGGGTTGCCTTAGTTTGAGGGGTTGCCTTAGTTTCAGGGTTTGCCTTTCTTTGAGCTGTTGCCTTAGTTTGAGCGGTTGCCTTAGTTTGAGGGGTTGCCTTCGCTTGAGCGGTTGCCTTAGTTTCAGGGTTTGCTTTAGTTTGAGTGGTTGCCTTAGATTGAGGGGCTGCCATAGTTTAAGGGGTTGCCTTAGTTTGAGCGGCAGCCTTAGTTTGAGGGGTTGCCTTAGTTTGAGGGGTTGCCTTAGTTTCAGGGTTTGCCTTTCTTTGAGCGGTTGCCTTAGTTTGAGGGGTTGCCTTAGCTTGAGCGCTTGCCTTAGTTTGAGGGGTTGGCTTAGCTTGAGCGGTTGCCTTAGTTTGAGGGTTTGCTTTAGTTTGAGTGGTTGTCTTAGATGAAGGGGCTGCCATAGTTTGAGGGGTTGCCTTAGTTTGAGGGGTTGCCTTAGTTTGAGCGGCTGCCTTAGTTTGAGGGGTTGCCTTAGTTTGAGAGTCTGCCTTGGTTTGAGCGTTTGCCTTAGTTTGAGGGGTTGCCTTAGTTGGAGCGTTTGCCTTAGTTTGAGCAGCCGCCTTTGTTTGAGGGGATGCCTTAGTATGAGCGGTTGCCTTAGTTTGAGCGGTTGCCTTAGTTTGAGCGGTTGCCTTAGTTTGAGCGTCCGTCTTAGTTTGAGCAGTTGCCTTAGTTTGATCGGTTGCCTTAGTTTGAGGGGAAGCCTTAGTTTGAGCGTTTGCCTTAGTTTGAGCGGCCACCTTAGTTTGAGAGGTTGCCTTAGTTTGAGCGGTTGCCTTAGTTTGAGCGGTTGCCTGAGTTTGAGCGGCTACCTTAGTTTGAGCGGTTGCCTTAGTTTGAGGGGATGCCTTAGTTTGAGCGGTTGCCTTATTTGAGCGGTTGCCTTCGTTTGAGCGGTTGCCTTAGTTTGAGGGGATGCCTTAATTTGAGCGGTTGCCTTAGTTTGAGGGGATGCCTTTGTTTGAGCGGTTGCCTTATTTGAGCGGTTGCCTTCGTTTGAGCGGTTGCCTTAGTTTGAGGGGTTGCCTTAGCTTGATTGGTTGCCTTAGTTTGAGGGGTTGCCTTCGCTTGAGCGGTTGCCTTAGTTTCAGGGTTTGCTTTAGTTTGAGTGGTTGCCTGAGATTGAGGGGCTGTCATAGTTTGAGAGGTTGCCTTAGTTTGAGGGGTTGCCTTAGTTTGAGCGGCCGCCTTAGTTTGAGCGGCTGCCTTTGTTTGATGGGATGCCTTAGTATGAGCGGTTGCCTTAGTTTGAGCGGTTGCCTTAGTTTGAGCGGTTGTCTTAGTTTGAGCAGCCGTCTTAGTTTGAGCAGTTGCCTTAGTTTGAGCGGTTGCCTTAGTTTGAGGGGAAGCCTTAGTTTGAGCGTTTGCCTTAGTTTGAGCGGCCACCTTAGTTTGAGATTTTGCCTTAGTTTGAGCGGTTGCCTTAGTTTGAGCGGTTGCCTTAGTTTGAGCGGCTACCTTAGTTTGAGCGGTTGCCTTAGTTTGAGGGGATGCCTTAGTTTGAGCGGTTGCCTTATTTGAGCGGTTGCCTTCGTTTGAGCGGTTGCCTTAGTTTGAGGGGATGCCTTAATTTGAGCAGTTGCCTTACTTTCAGGGGATGCCTTAGTTTGAGCGGTTGCCTTATTTGAGCGGTTGCCTTCGTTTGAGCGGTTGCCTTAGTTTGAGGGGTTGCCTTAGCTTGAGTGGTTGCCTTAGTTTGAGGGGTTGCCTTTGCTTGAGCGGTTGCCTTAGTTTCAGGGTTTGCTTTAGTTTGAGTGGTTGCCTTAGATTGAGGGGCTGCCATAGTTTGAGAGGTTGCCTTAGTTTGAGGGGTTGCCTTAGTTTGAGCGGCTGCCTTAGTTTGACGGGTTGCCTTAGTTTGAGGGGTTGCCTTAGTTTCAGGGTTTGCGTTTCTTTGAGCTGTTGCCTTAGTTTGAGGGGTTGCCTTAGCTTGAGCGGTTGCCTTAGTTTGAGGGGTTGGCTTAGCTTGAGCGGTTGCCTTAGTTTGAGGGTTTGCTTTAGTTTCAGTGGTTGCCTTAGATTGAGGGGCTGCCATAGTTTGAGGGGTTGCCTTAGTTTGAGGGGTTGCCTCAGTTTGAGCGGCTGCCTTAGTTTGAGGGGTTGCCTTAGTTTGAGAGTCTGCCTTAGTTTGAGCGTTTGCCTTAGTTTGAGGTGTTGCCTTAGTTTGAGCGGTTGCCTTAGTTCGAGCGGTTGCCTTAGTTTGAGGTGTTGCCTTAGTTTGAGCGGTTGCCTCAGTTTGAGCGGTTGCCTTAGCTTGAGCGGTTGCCTTTGTTTGAGGTGTTGCCTTAGTTTGAGCGTTTGCCTTAGTTTGAGGTGTTGCCTTAGTTTGAGGGGTTGCCTCAGTTTGAGCGGTTGCCTTAGCTTGAGCGGTTGCCTTTGTTTGAGGTGTTGCCTTAGTTTGAGCGTTTGCCTTTGTTTGAGGTGTTGCCTTAGTTTGAGGGGTTGCCTTAGTTTGAGAGTCTGCCTTAGTTTGAGGTGTTGCCTTAGTTTGAGCGGTTGCCTTATTTCGAGCGGTTGCCTTAGTTTGAGGTGTTGCCTTAGTTTGAGCGGTTGCCTTAGTTTGAGCTATTGCCTTAGTTTGAGGTGTTGCCTTAGTTTGAGGGGCTGCCTTAGTTTGAGCGGTTGCCTTCGTTTCAGAATCTGCCTTATTTTGAGCGGTTGCCTTATTTTGAGCTATTGCCTTAGTTTGAGGGGTTGCCTTAGTTTGAGGGGCTGCCTTAGTTTGAGCGGTTGCCTTAGTTAGAGCGGTTGTCTTACTTTGAGGTGTTGCCTTAGTTTGAGGGGTTGCCTTAGTTTGAGGTGCTGCCTTAGTTTGAGAGTCTGCCTTAGTTTGAGCGGTTTCCTTTGTTAGAGCGGTTGTCTTAGTTTGAGGTGTTGCCTTAGTTTGAGGGGCTTCTTTAGTTTGAGCTGTTGCCTTAGTTTGAGCGGTTGCCTTAGTTAGAGCGGTTGCCTTAGTTTGAGGGGTTGCCTTAGTTTGAGGGGTTGCCTTAGTTTCAGGGTTTGCCTTTCTTTGAGCTGTTGCCTTAGTTTGAGCGGTTGCCTTAGTTTGAGGGGTTGCCTTCGCTTGAGCGGTTGCCTTAGTTTCAGGGTTTGCTTTAGTTTGAGTGGTTGCCTTAGATTGAGGGGCTGCCATAGTTTGAGGGGTTGCCTTTGTTTGAGGGGTTGCCTTAGTTTGAGCGGCTGCCTTAGTTTGAGGGGTTGCCTTAGTTTGAGGGGTTGCCTTAGTTTCAGGGTTTGCCTTTCTTTGAGCGGTTGCCTTAGTTTGAGGGGTTGCCTTAGCTTGAGCGCTTGCCTTAGTTTGAGGGGTTGGCTTAGCTTGAGCGGTTGCCTTAGTTTGAGGGTTTGCTTTAGTTTGAGTGGTTGCCTTAGATGGAGGGGCTGCCATCGTTTGAGGGGTTGCCTTAGTTTGAGGGGTTGCCTTAGTTTGAGCGGCTGCCTTAGTTTGAGGGGTTGCCTTAGTTTGAGAGTCTGCCTTAGTTTGAGCGTTTGCCTTAGTTTGAGGGGTTGCGTTAGTTGGAGCGGTTGCCTTAGTTTGAGCGGCCGCCTTAGTTTGAGCGGCTGCCTTTGTTTGAGGGGATGCCTTAGTATGAGCGGTTGCCTTATTTGAGCGGTTGCCTTAGTTTGAGCGGTTGCCTTAGTTTGAGGGGATGCCTTAATTTGAGCGGCTGCCTTAGTTTGAGGGGATGCCTTAGTTTGAGCGGTTGCCTTATTTGAGCGGTTGCCTTCGTTTGAGCGGTTGCCTTAGTTTGAGGGGTTGCCTTAGCTTGAGTGGTTGCCTTAGTTTGAGGGGTTGCCTTCGCTTGAGCGGTTGCCTTAGTTTCAGGGTTTGCTTTAGTTTGAGTGGTTGCCTTAGATTGAGGGGCTGCCATAGTTTGAGGGGTTGCCTTAGTTTGAGGGGTTGCCTTAGTTTGAGCGGCTGCCTTAGTTTGAGGGGTTGCCTTAGTTTGAGGGGTTGCCTTAGTTTCAGGGTTTGCGTTTCTTTTAGCGGTTGCCTTAGTTTGAGGGGTTGCCTCAGCTTGAGCGGTTGCCTTAGTTTGAGGGGTTGGCTTAGCTTGAGCGGTTGCCTTAGTTTGAGGGTTTGCTTTAGTTTGAGTGGTTGCCTTAGATTGAGGGGCTGCCATAGTTTGAGGGGTTGCCTTAGTTTGAGCGGTTGCCTTAGTTTGAGCGGCTGCCTTATTTGAGGGGTTGCCTTAGTTTGAGAGTCTGCCTTAGTTTGAGCGTTTGCCTTAGTTTGAGGTGTTGCCTTAGTTTGAGCGGTTGCCTTAGTTCGAGCGGTTGCCTTAGTTTGAGGTGTTGCCTTAGTTTGAGCGCTTGCCTCAGTTTGAGCGGTTGCCTTAGTTTGAGCGGTTGCCTTAGTTTGAGCGGTTGCCTTTGTTTGAGGTGTTGCCTTAGTTTGAGCGTTTGCCTTAGTTTGAGGGGTTGCCTTAGCTTGAGCGGTTGCCTTAGTTTGAGGGGTTGGCTTAGCTTGAGCGGTTGCCTTAGTTTGAGGGTTTGCTTTAGTTTGAGTGGTTGCCTTAGATTGAGGGGCTGCCATAGTTTGAGGGGTTGCCTTAGTTTGAGGGGTTGCCTCAGTTTGAGCGGCTGCCTTAGTTTGAGGGGTTGCCTTAGTTTGAGAGTCTGCCTTAGTTTGAGCGTTTGCCTTAGTTTGAGGTGTTGCCTTAGTTTGAGCGGTTGCCTTAGTTCGAGCGGTTGCCTTAGTTTGTGGTGTTGCCTTAGTTTGAGCGGTTGCCTCAGTTTGAGCGGTTGCCTTAGCTTGAGCGGTTGCCTTTGTTTGAGGTGTTGCCTTAGTTTGAGCGTTTGCCTTAGTTTGAGGTGTTGCCTTAGTTTGAGCGGTTGCCTTAGTTCGAGCGGTTGCCTTAGATTGAGGTGTTGCCTTAGTTTGAGTGGTTGCCTCAGTTTGAGCGGTTGCCTTTGTTTGAGGTGTTGCCTTAGTTTGAGGGGTTGCCTTAGTTTGAGAGTCTGCCTTAGTTTGAGGTGTTGCCTTAGTTTGAGCGGTTGCCTAATTTCGAGCGGTTGCCTTAGTTTGAGGTGTTGCCTTAGTTTGAGCGGTTGGCTTAGTTTGAGCTATTGCCTTAGTTTGAGGTGTTGCCTTAGTTTGAGGGGCTGCCTTAGTTTGAGCGGTTGCCTTCGTTTGAGAATCTGCCTTATTTTGAGCGGTTGCCTTATTTTGAGCTATTGCCTTAGTTTGAGGGGTTGCCTTAGTTTGAGGGGCTGCCTTAGTTTGAGCGGTTGCCTTAGTTAGAGCGGTTGTCTCACTTTGAGGAGTTGCCTTAGTTTGAGGGGTTGCCTTAGTTTGAGGTGCTGCCTTAGTTTGAGAGTCTGCCTTAGTTTGAGCGGTTTCCTTTGTTAGAGCGGTTGTCTTAGTTTGAGGTGTTGCCTTAGTTTGAGGGGCTGCTTTATTTTGAGCTGTTGCCTTAATTTGAGCGGTTGCCTTAGTTAGAGCGGTTGCCTTAGTTTGAGGGGTTGCCTTAGTTTGAGCGGCTGCCTTATTTGAGGGGTTGCCTTAGTTTGAGAGTCTGCTTTAGTTTGAGCGTTTGCCTTAGTTTGAGGTGCTGCCTTAGTTTGAGTGTCTCCCTTAGTTTGAGCGGTATCCTTTGTTAGAGCGGTTGTCTTAGTTTGAGGTGTTGCCTTAGTTTGAGGGGCTGCTTTAGTTTGAGCTGTTGCCTTAGTTTGAGCGGTTGCCTTAGTTAGAGCGGTTGCCTTAGTTTGAGGGGTTGCCTTAGTTTGAGGGGTTGCCTTAGTTTCAGGGTTTGCCTTTCTTTGAGCTGTTGCCTTAGTTTGAGCGGTTGCCTTAGTTTCAGGGTTTGCTTTAGTTTGAGTGGTTGCCTTAGATTGAGGGGCTGCCATAGTTTGAGGGGTTGCCTTAGTTTGAGGGGTTGCCTTAGTTTGAGCGGCTGCCTTAGTTTGAGGGGTTGCCTTAGTTTGAGGGGTTGCCTTAGTTTCAGGGTTTGCCTTTCTTTGAGCGGTTGCCTTAGTTTGAGGGGTTGCCTTAGCTTGAGCGCTTGCCTTAGTTTGAGGGGTTGGCTTCGCTTGAGCGGTTGCCTTAGTTTGAGGGTTTGCTTTAGTTTGAGTGGTTGCCTTAGATGGAGGGGCTGCCATAGTTTGAGGGGTTGCCTTAGTTTGAGGGGTTGCCTTAGTTTGAGCGGCTGCCTTAGTTTGAGGGGTTGCCTTAGTTTGAGAGTCTGCCTTAGTTTGAGCGTTTGCCTTAGTTTGAGGGGTTGCGTTAGTTGGAGCGGTTGCCTTAGTTTGAGCGGCCGCCTTAGTTTGAGCGGCTGCCTTTGTTTGAGGGGATGCCTTAGTATGAGCGGTTGCCTTATTTGAGCGGTTGCCTTCGTTTGAGCGGTTGCCTTAGTTTGAGGGGATGCCTTAATTTGAGCGGTTGCCTTACTTTGAGGGGATGCCTTAGTTTGAGCGGTTGCCTTATTTGAGCGGTTGCCTTCGTTTGAGCGGTTGCCTTAGTTTGAGGGGTTGCCTTCGCTTGAGCGGTTGCCTTAGTTTCAGGGTTTGCTTTAGTTTGAGGGGTTGCCTTAGTTTGAGGGGTTGCCTTAGTTTGAGCGGCTGCCTTAGTTTGAGGGGTTGCCTTAGTTTGAGGGGTTGCTTTAGTTTCAGGGTTTGCGTTTCTTTGAGCGGTTGCCTTAGTTTGAGGGGTTGCCTTAGCTTGAGCGGTTGCCTTAGTTTGAGGGGTTGGCTTAGCTTGAGCGGTTGCCTTAGTTTGAGGGTTTGCTTTAGTTTGAGTGGTTGCCTTAGATTGAGGGGCTGCCATAGTTTGAGGGGTTGCCTTAGTTTGAGGGGTTGCCTTAGTTTGAGCGGCTGCCTTATTTGAGGGGTTGCCTTAGTTTGAGAGTCTGCCTTAGTTTGAGCGTTTGCCTTAGTTTGAGGTGTTGCCTTAGTTTGAGCGGTTGCCTTAGTTCGAGCGGTTGCCTTAGTTTGAGGTGTTGCCTTAGTTTGAGCGGTTGCCTCAGTTTGAGCGGTTGCCTTAGTTTGAGCGGTTGCCTTAGTTTGAGCGGTTGCCTTTGTTTGAGGTGTTGCCTTAGTTTGAGCGTTTGCCTTAGTTTGAGGGGTTGCCTTAGCTTGAGCGGTTGCCTTAGTTTGAGGGGTTGGCTTAGCTTGAGCGGTTGCCTTAGTTTGAGGGTTTGCTTTAGT
Source organism: Heterodontus francisci (assembly GCF_036365525.1). Lineage (NCBI taxonomy): Eukaryota > Metazoa > Chordata > Chondrichthyes > Heterodontiformes > Heterodontidae > Heterodontus > Heterodontus francisci. The sequence goes on from NC_090408.1 coordinate 2,331,715, forward strand.
TTGAGTGGTTGCCTTAGATTGAGGGGCTGCCATAGTTTGAGGGGTTGCCTTAGTTTGAGGGGTTGCCTCAGTTTGAGCGGCTGCCTTAGTTTGAGGGGTTGCCTTAGTTTGAGAGTCTGCCTTAGTTTGAGCGTTTGCCTTAGTTTGAGGTGTTGCCTTAGTTTGAGCGGTTGCCTTAGTTCGAGCGGTTGCCTTAGTTTGAGGTGTTGCCTTAGTTTGAGCGGTTGCCTCAGTTTGAGCGGTTGCCTTAGCTTGAGCGGTTGCCTTTGTTTGAGGTGTTGCCTTAGTTTGAGCGTTTGCCTTAGTTTGAGGTGTTGCCTTAGTTTGAGCGGTTGCCTTAATTTGAGCGGTTGCCTTAGATTGAGGTGTTGCCTTAGTTTGAGTGGTTGCCTCAGTTTGAGCGGTTGCCTTTGTTTGAGGTGTTGCCTTAGTTTGAGGGGTTGCCTTAGTTTGAGAGTCTGCCTTAGTTTGAGGTGTTGCCTTAGTTTGAGCGGTTGCCTTATTTCGAGCGGTTGCCTTAGTTTGAGGTGTTGCCTTAGTTTGAGCGGTTGCCTTAGTTTGAGCTATTGCCTTAGTTTGAGGTGTTGCCTTAGTTTGAGGGGCTGCCTTAGTTTGAGCGGTTGTCTTCGTTTGAGAATCTGCCTTATTTTGAGCGGTTGCCTTATTTTGAGCTATTGCCTTAGTTTGAGGGGTTGCCTTAGTTTGAGGGGCTGCCTTAGTTTGAGCGGTTGCCTTAGTTAGAGCGGTTGTCTTACTTTGAGGTGTTGCCTTAGTTTGAGGGGTTGCCTTAGTTTGAGGTGCTGCCTTAGTTTGAGAGTCTGCCTTAGTTTGAGCGGTTTCCTTTGTTAGAGCGGTTGTCTTAGTTTGAGGTGTTGCCTTAGTTTGAGGGGCTTCTTTAGTTTGAGCTGTTGCCTTAGTTTGAGCGGTTGCCTTAGTTAGAGCGGTTGCCTTAGTTTGAGGGGTTGCCTTAGTTTGAGGGGTTGCCTTAGTTTCAGGGTTTGCCTTTCTTTGAGCTGTTGCCTTAGTTTGAGCGGTTGCCTTAGTTTGAGGGGTTGCCTTCGCTTGAGCGGTTGCCTTAGTTTCAGGGTTTGCTTTAGTTTGAGTGGTTGCCTTAGATTGAGGGGCTGCCATAGTTTGAGGGGTTGCCTTAGTTTGAGGGGTTGCCTTAGTTTGAGCGGCTGCCTTAGTTTGAGGGGTTGCCTTAGTTTGAGGGGTTGCCTTAGTTTCAGGGTTTGCCTTTCTTTGAGCGGTTGCCTTAGTTTGAGGGGTTGCCTTAGCTTGAGCGCTTGCCTTAATTTGAGGGGTTGGCTTAGCTTGAGCGGTTGCCTTAGTTTGAGGGTTTGCTTTATTTTGAGTGGTTGCCTTAGATGGAGGGGCTGCCATAGTTTGAGGGGTTGCCTTAGTTTGAGGGGTTGCCTTAGTTTGAGCGGCTGCCTTAGTTTGAGGGGTTGCCTTAGTTTGAGAGTCTGCCTTAGTTTGAGCGTTTGCCTTAGTTTGAGGGGTTGCGTTAGTTGGAGCGGTTGCCTTAGTTTGAGCGGCCGCCTTAGTTTGAGCGGCTGCCTATGTTTGATGGGATGCCGTAGTTTGAGCGGTTGCCTTATTTGAGCGGTTGCCTTCGTTTGAGCGGTTGCCTTAGTTTGAGGGGTTGCCTTAGCTTGAGTGGTTGCCTTAGTTTGAGGGGTTGCCTTCTAATGAGCGGTTGCATAAGTTTCAGGGTTTGCTTTAGTTTGAGTGGTTGCCTTAGATTGAGGGGCTGCCATAGTTTGAGGGGTTGCCTTAGTTTGAGGGGTTGCCTTAGTTTGAGCGGCTGCCTTAGTTTGAGGGGTTGCCTTAGTTTGAGAGGTTGCCTTAGTTTCAGGGTTTGCGTTTCTTTGAGCGGTTGCCTTAGTTTGAGGGGTTGCCTTAGCTTGAGCGGTTGCCTTAGTTTGAGGGGTTGGCTTAGCTTGAGCGGTTGCCTTAGTTTGAGGGTTTGCTTTAGTTTGAGTGGTTGCCTTAGATTGAGGGGCTGCCATAGTTTGAGGGGTTGCCGTAGTTTGAGGGGTTGCCTCAGTTTGAGCAGCTGCCTTATTTGAGGGGTTGCCTTAGTTTGAGAGTCTGCCTTAGTTTGAGCGTTTGACTTAGTTTGAGGTGTTGCCTTAGTTTGAGCGGTTGCCTTAGTTCGAGCGGTTGCCTTAGTTTGAGGTGTTGCCTTAGTTTGAGCGGTTGCCTCAGTTTGAGCGGTTGCCTTAGTTTGAGGGGTTGCCTTAGTTTGAGCGGTTGCCTTTGTTTGAGGTGTTGCCTTAGTTTGAGCGTTTGCCTTAGTTTGAGGTGTTGCCTTAGTTTGAGTGGTTGCCTTAGTTCGAGCGGTTGCCTTAGATTGAGGTGTTGCCTTAGTTTGAGTGGTTGCCTCAGTTTGAGCGGTTGCCTTACTTAGAGCGGTTGCCTTAGTTTGAGCGGTTGCCTTTGTTTGAGGTGTTGCCTTAGTTTGAGGGGTTGCCTTAGTTTGAGACTCTGCCTTAGTTTGAGGTGTTGCCTTAGTTTGAGCGGTTGCCTTATTTCGAGCGGTTGCCTTAGTTTGAGGTGTTGCCTTAGTTTGAGCGGTTGCCTTAGTTTGAGCTATTGCCTTAGTTTGAGGTGTTGCCTTAGTTTGAGGGGCTGCTTTAGTTTGAGCGGTTGCCTTCGTTTGAGAATCTGCCTTATTTTGAGCGGTTGCCTTATTTTGAGCTATTGCCTTAGTTTGAGGGGATGCCTTAGTTTGAGGGGCTGCTTTAGTTTGAGCGGTTGTTTTAGTTAGAGCGGTTGTCTTACTTTGAGGTGTTGCCTTAGTTTGAGGGGTTGCCTTAGTTTGAGGGGTTGCCTTAGTTTGAGGGGCTGCCTTAGTTTGAGCGGTTTCCTTTGTGAAAGCGGTTGTCTTAGTTTGAGCTATAGCCTTAGTTTGAGCGGTTGCCTTAGTTTGAGGGGTTGCCTTAATTTCAGGGTTTGCCTTTCTTTGAGCTGTTGCCTTTGTTTGAGGTGTTGCCTTAGTTTGAGGGGTTGCCTTAGTTTGAGAGTCTGCCTTAGTTTGAGGTGTTGCCTTAGTTTGAGCGGTTGCCTTATTTCGAGCGGTTGCCTTAGTTTGAGGTGTTGCCTTAGTTTGAGGGGCTGCCTTAGTTTGAGCGGTTGCCTTCGTTTGAGAATCTGCCTTATTTTGAGCGGTTGCCTTATTTTGAGCTATTGCCTTAGTTTGAGGGGTTGCCTTAGTTTGAGGGGCTGCCTTAGTTTGAGCGGTTGCCTTAGTTAGAGCGGTTGTCTTACGTTGAGGTGTTGCCTTAGTTTGAGGGGTTGCCTTAGTTTGAGGGGCTGCCTTAGTTTGAGAGTCTGCCTTAGTTTGAGTGGTTTCCTTTGTTAGAGCGGTTGTCTTAGTTTGAGGTGTTGCCTTAGTTTGAGGGGCTGCTTTAGTTTGAGCTGTTGCCTTAGTTTGAGCGGTTGCCTTAGTTAGAGCGGTTGCCTTAGTTTGAGGGGTTGCCTTAGTTTGAGGGGTTGCCTTAGTTTCAGGGTTTGCCTTTCTTTGAGCTGTTGCCATAGTTTGAGCGGTTGCCTTAGTTTGAGGGGTTGCCTTCGCTTGAGCGGTTGCCTTAGTTTCAGGGTTTGCTTTAGTTTGAGTGGTTTCCTTAGATGGAGGGGCTGCCATAGTTTGAGGGGTTGCCTTAGTTTGAGGGGTTGCCTTAGTTTGAGCGGCTGCCTTAGTTTGAGGGGTTGCCTTAGTTTGAGGGGTTGCCTTAGTTTCAGGGTTTGCCTTTCTTTGAGCGGTTGCCTTAGTTTGAGGGGTTGCCTTAGCTTGAGCGCTTGCCTTAGTTTGAGGGGTTGGCTTAGCTTGAGCGGTTGCCTTAGTTTGAGGGTTTGCTTTAGTTTGAGTGGTTGCTTTAGATGGAGGGGCTGCCATAGTTTGAGGGGTTGCCTTAGTTTGAGGGGTTGCCTTAGTTTGAGGGGCTGCCTTAGTTTGAGCGGTTGCCTTCGTTTGAGAATCTGCCTTATTTTGAGCGGTTGCCTTATTTTGAGCTATTGCCTTAGTTTGAGGGGTTGCCTTAGTTTGAGGGGCTGCCTTAGTTTGAGCGGTTGCCTTAGTTAGAGCGGTTGTCTTACTTTGAGGTGTTGCGTTAGTTTGAGGGGTTGCCTTAGTTTGAGGGGCTGCCTTAGTTTGAGAGTCTGCCTTAGTTTGAGCGGTTTCCTTTGTTAGAGCGGTTGTCTTAGTTTGAGGTGTTGCCTTAGTTTGAGGGGCTGCTTTAGTTTGAGCTGTTGCCTTAGTTTGAGCGGTTGCCTTAGTTAGAGCGGTTGCCTTAGTTTGAGGGGTTGCCTTAGTTTGAGGGGTTGCCTTCGTTTCAGGGTTTGCCTTTCTTTGAGCTGTTGCCTTAGTTTGAGCGGTTGCCTTAGTTTGAGGGGTTGCCTTCGCTTGAGCGGTTGCCTTAGTTTCAGGGTTTGCTTTAGTTTGAGTGGTTGCCTTCGATTGAGGGGCTGCCATAGTTTGAGGGGTTGCCTTAGTTTGAGGGGTTGCCTTAGTTTGAGCGGTTGCCTTAGTTCGAGCGGTTGCCTTAGATTGAGGTGTTGCCTTAGTTTGAGTGGTTGCCTCAGTTTGAGCGGTTGCCTTTGTTTGAGGTGTTGCCTTAGTTTGAGGGGTTGCCTTAGTTTGAGAGTCTGCCTTAGTTTGAGGTGTTGCCTTAGTTTGAGCGGTTGCCTTATTTCGAGCGGTTGCCTTAGTTTGAGGTGTTGCCTTAGTTTGAGCAGTTGCCTTAGTTTGAGCTATTGCCTTAGTTTGAGGTGTTGCCTTAGTTTGAGGGGCTGCCTTAGTTTGAGCGGTTGCCTTCGTTTGAGAATCTGCCTTATTTTGAGCGGTTGCCTTATTTTGAGCTATTGCCTTAGTTTGAGGGGTTGCCTTAGTTTGAGGGGCTGCCTTAGTTTGAGCGGTTCCCTTAGTTAGAGCGGTTGTCTTACTTTGAGGTGTTGCCTTAGTTTGAGGGGTTGCCTTAGTTTGAGGTGCTGCCTTAGTTTGAGATTCTGCCTTAGTTTGAGCGGTTTCCTTTGTTAGAGCGGTTGTCTTAGTTTGAGGTGTTGCCTTAGTTTGAGGGGCTGCTTTATTTTGAGCTGTTGCCTTAATTTGAGGGGATGCCTTAGTTTGAGCGGTTGCCTTATTTGAGCGTTTGCCTTCGTTTGAGCGGTTGCCTTAGTTTGAGGGGTTGCCTTAGCTTGAGTGGTTGCCTTAGTTTGAGGGGTTGCCTTCGCTTGAGCGGTTGCCTTAGTTTCAGGGTTTGCTTTAGTTTGAGTGGTTGCCTTAGATTGAGGGGCTGCCATAGTTTGAGGGGTTGCCTTAGTTTGAGGGGTTGCCTTAGTTTGAGCGGCTGCCTTAGTTTGAGGGGTTGCCTGAGTTTGAGGGGTTGCCTTAGTTTCAGGGTTTGCGTTTCTTTGAGCGGTTGCCTTAGTTTGAGCGGTTGCCTTAGTTTGAGGGGTTGGCTTAGCTTGAGCGGTTGCCTTAGTTTGAGGGTATGCTTTAGTTTGAGTGGTTGCCTTAGATTGAGGGGCTGCCATAGTTTGAGGGGTTGCCTTAGTTTGAGGGGTTGCCTTATTTGAGGGGTTGCCTTAGTTTGAGAGTCTGCCTTAGTTTGAGCGTTTGACTTAGTTTGAGGTGTTGCCTTAGTTTGAACGTTTGCCTTAGTTTGAGGTGTTGCCTTAGTTTGAGTGGTTGCCTTAGTTCGAGCGGTTGCCTTAGATTGAGGTGTTGCCTTAGTTTGAGTGGTTGCCTCAGTTTGAGGTGTTGCCTTAGTTTGAGGGGTTGCCTTAGTTTGAGCGGTTGCCTTTGTTTGAGGTGTTGCCTTAGTTTGAGCGGTTGCCTTAGTTTGAGGGGTTGGCTTAGCTTGAGCGGTTGCCTTAGTTTGAGGGTTTGCTTTAGTTTGAGTGGTTGCCTTAGATTGAGGGGCTGCCATAGTTTGAGGGGTTGCCTTAGTTTGAGGGGTTGCCTCAGTTTGAGCGGCTGCCTTAGTTTGAGGGGTTGCCTTAGTTTGAGAGTCTGCCTTAGTTTGAGCGTTTGCCTTAGTTTGAGGTGTTGCCTCAGTTTGAGCGGTTGCCTTAGTTCGAGCGGTTGCCTTAGTTTGAGCGGTTGCCTTTGTTTGAGGTGTTGCCTTAGTTTGAGCGTTTGCCTTAGTTTGAGGTGTTGCCTTAGTTTGAGCGGTAGCCTTAGTTCGAGCGGTTGCCTTAGATTGAGGTGTTGCCTTAGTTTGAGTGGTTGCCTCAGTTTGAGCGGTTGCCTTTGTTTGAGGTGTTGCCTTAGTTTGAGGGGTTGCCTTAGTTTGAGAGTCTGCCTTAGTTTGAGGTGTTGCCTTAGTTTGAGCGGTTGCCTTATTTCGAGCGGTTGCCTTAGTTTGAGGTGTTGCCTTAGTTTGAGCGGTTGCCTTAGTTTGAGCTATTGCCTTAGTTTGAGGTGTTGCCTTAGTTTGAGGGGCTGCCTTAGTCTGAGCGGTTGCCTTCGTTTGAGAATCTGCCTTATTTTGAGCGGTTGCCTTATTTTGAGCTATTGCCTTAGTTTGAGGGGTTGCCTTAGTTTGAGGGGCTGCCTTAGTTTGAGCGGTTCCCTTAGTTAGAGCGGTTGTCTTACTTTGAGGTGTTGCCTTAGTTTGAGGGGTTGCCTTAGTTTAAGGTGCTGCCTTAGTTTGAGAGTCTGCCTTAGTTTGAGCGGTTTCCTTTGTTAGAGCGGTTGTCTTAGTTTCAGGTGTTGCCTTAGTTTGAGGTGCTGCTTTAGTTTGAGCTGTTGCCTTAGTTTGAGCGGTTGCCTTAGTTAGAGTGGTTGCCTTAGTTTGAGGGGTTGCCTTAGTTTGAGGGGTTGCCTTAGTTTCAGGGTTTGCCTTTCTTTGAGCTGTTGCCTTAGTTTGAGCGGTTGCCTTAGTTTGAGGGGTTGCCTTAGTTTGAGCGGTTGCCTTAGTTTCAGGGTTTGCTTTAGTTTGAGTGGTTGCCTTAGATTGAGGGGCTGCCATAGTTTGAGGGGTTGCCTTAGTTTGAGGGGTTGCCTTAGTTTGAGTGGCTGCCTTAGTTTGAGGGGTTGCCTTAGTTTGAGGGGTTGCCTTCGTTTCAGGGTTTGCCTTTCTTTGAGCGGTTGCCTTAGTTTGAGGGGTTGCCTTAGCTTGAGCTCTTGCCTTAGTTTGAGGGGTTGGCTTAGCTTGAGCGGTTGCCTTAGTTTGAGGGTTTGCTTTAGTTTGAGTGGTTGCCTTAGATGGAGGGGCTGCCATAGTTTGAGGGGTTGCCTTAGTTTGAGGGGTTGCCTTAGTTTGAGCGGCTGCCTTAGTTTGAGGGGTTGCCTTAGTTTGAGAGTCTGCCTTAGTTTGAGCGTTTGCCTTAGTTTGAGGGGTTGCGTTAGTTGGAGCGGTTGCCTTAGTTTGAGCGGCCGCCTTAGTTTGAGCGGCTTCCTTTGTTTGAGGGGATGCCTTAGTATGAGCGGTTGCCTTATTTGAGTGGTTGCCTTCGTTTGATCGGTTGCCTTAGTTTGAGGGGATGCCTTAATTTGAGCGGTTGCCTTAGTTTGAGGGGATGCCTTAGTTTGAGCGGTTGCCTTATTTGAGCGGTTGCCTTCGTTTGAGCGGTTGCCTTAGTTTGAGGGGTTGCCTTAGCTTGAGTGGTTGCCTTAGTTTGAGGGGTTGCCTTCTAATGAGCGGTTGCCTTAGTTTCAGGGTTTGCTTTAGTTTGAGTGGTTGCCTTAGATTGAGGGGCTGCCATAGTTTGAGGGGTTGCCTTAGTTTGAGGGGTTGCCTTAGTTTGAGCGGCTGCCTTAGTTTGAGGGGTTGCCTTAGTTTGAGGGGTTGCCTTAGTTTCAGGGTTTGCGTTTCTTTGAGCGGTTGCCTTAGTTTGAGGGGTTGCCTTAGCTTGAGCGGTTGCCTTAGTTTGAGGGGTTGGCTTAGCTTGAGCGGTTGCCTTAGTTTGAGGGTTTGCTTTAGTTTGAGTGGTTGCCTTAGATTGAGGGACTGCCATAGTTTGAGGGGTTGCCTTAGTTTGAGGGGTTGCCTTAGTTTGAGCGGCTGCCTTATTTGAGGGGTTGCCTTAGTTTGAGAGTCTGCCTTAGTTTGAGCGTTTGCCTTAGTTTGAGGTGTTGCCTTAGTTTGAGCGGTTGCCTTAGTTTGAGGTGTTGCCTTAGTTTGAGGTGTTGCCTTAGTTTGAGCGGTTGCCTCAGTTTGAGCGGTTGCCTTAGTTTGAGCGGTTGCCTTAGTTTGAGCGGTTGCCTTTGTTTGAGGTGTTGACTTAGTTTGAGCGTTTGCCTTAGTTTGAGGTGTTGCCTTCGTTTGAGTGGTTGCCTTAGTTCGAGCGGTTGCCTTAGATTGAGGTGTTGCCTTAGTTTGAGTGGTTGCCTCAGTTTGAGCGGTTGCCTTACTTAGAGCGGTTGCCTTAGTTTGAGCGGTTGCCTTTGTTTGAGGTGTTGCCTTAGTTTGAGGGGTTGCCTTAGTTTGAGAGTCTGCCTTAGTTTGAGGTGTTGCCTTAGTTTGAGCGGTTGCCTTATTTCGAGCGGTTGCCTTAGTTTGAGGTGTTGCCTTAGTTTGAGCGGTTGCCTTAGTTTGAGCTATTGCCTTAGTTTGAGGTGTTGCCTTAGTTTGAGGGGCTGCTTTAGTTTGAGCGGTTGCCTTCGTTTGAGAATCTGCCTTATTTTGAGCGGTTGCCTTATTTTGAGCTATTGCCTTAGTTTGAGGGGATGCCTTAGTTTGAGGGGCTGCTTTAGTTTGAGCGGTTGTTTTAGTTAGAGCGGTTGTCTTACTTTGAGGTGTTGCCTTAGTTTGAGGGGTTGCCTTAGTTTGAGGGGTTGCCTTAGTTTGAGGGGCTGCCTTAGTTTGAGCGGTTTCCTTTGTTAGAGCGGTTGTCTTAGTTTGAGCTGTTGCCTTAGTTTGAGCGGTTGCCTTAGTTTGAGGGGTTGCCTTAGTTTCAGGGTTTGCCTTTCTTTGAGCTGTTGCCTTTGTTTTAGGTGTTGCCTTAGTTTGAGGGGTTGCCTTAGTTTGAGAGTCTGCCTTAGTTTGAGGTGTTGCCTTAGTTTGAGCGGTTGCCTTATTTCGAGCGGTTGCCTTAGTTTGAGGTGTTGCCTTAGTTTGAGCGGTTGCCTTAGTTTGAGGTGTTGCCTTAGTTTGAGGGGCTGCCTTAGTTTGAGCGGTTGCCTTCGTTTGAGAATCTGCCTTAATTTGAGCGGTTGCCTTATTTTGAGCTATTGCCTTAGTTTGAGGGGGTGCCTTAGTTTGAGGGGCTGCCTTAGTTTGAGCGGTTGCCTTAGTTAGAGCGGTTGTCTTACTTTGAGGTTTTGCCTTAGTTTGAGGGGTTGCCTTAGTTTGAGGGGCTGCCTTAGTTTGAGAGTCTGCCTTAGTTTGAGCGGTTTCCTTTGTTAGAGCGGTTGTCTTAGTTTGAGGTGTTGCCTTAGTTTGAGGGGCTGCTTTAGTTTGAGCTGTTGCCTTAGTTTGAGCGGTTGCCTTAGTTAGAGCGGTTGCCTTAGTTTGAGGGGTTGCCTTAGTTTGAGGGGTTGCCTTAGTTTCAGGGTTTGCCTTTCTTTGAGCTGTTGCCTTAGTTTGAGCGGTTGCCTTAGTTTGAGGGGTTGCCTTCGCTTGAGCGGTTGCCTTAGTTTCAGGATTTGCTTTAGTTTGAGTGGTTGCCTTAGATTGAGGGGCTGCCATAGTTTGAGGGGTTGCCTTAGTTTGTGGGGTTGCCTTAGTTTGAGCGGCTGCCTTAGTTTGAGGGGTTGCCTTAGTTTGAGGGGTTGCCTTAGTTTCAGGGTTTGCCTTTCTTTGAGCGGTTGCCTTAGTTTGAGGGGTTGCCTTAGCTTGAGCGCTTGCCTTAGTTTGAGGGGTTGGCTTAGCTTGAGCGGTTGCCTTAGTTAGAGGGTTTGCTTTAGTTTGAGTGGTTGCCTTAGATGGAGGGGCTGCCATAGTTTGAGGGGTTGCCTTAGTTTGAGGGGTTGCCTTAGTTTGAGGGGCTGCCTTAGTTTGAGCGGTTGCCTTCGTTTGAGAATCTGCCTTATTTTGAGCGGTTGCCTTATTTTAAGCTATTGCCTTAGTTTGAGGGGTTGCCTTAGTTTGAGGGGCTGCCTTAGTTTGAGCGGTTGCCTAAGTTAGAGCGGTTGTCTTACTTTGAGGTGTTGCCTTAGTTTGAGGGGTTGCCTTACTTTGAGGGGCTGCCTTAGTTTGAGAGTCTCCCTTAGTTTGAGCGGTTTCCTTTGTTAGAGCGCTTGTCTTAGTTTGAGGTGTTGCCTTAGTTTGAGGGGCTGCTTTAGTTTGAGCTGTTGCCTTAGTTTGAGCGGTTGCCTTAGTTATAGCGGTTGCCTTAGTTTCAGGGGTTGCCTTAGTTTGAGGGGTTGCCTTAGTTTCAGGGTTTGCCTTTCTTTGAGCTGTTGCCTTAGTTTGAGCGGTTGCCTTAGTTTGAGGGGTTGCCTTCGCTTGAGCGGTTGCCTTAGTTTCAGGGTTTGCTTTAGTTTGAGTGGTTGCCTTCGATTGAGGGGCTGCCATAGTTTGAGGGGTTGCCTTAGTTTGAGGGGTTGCCTTAGTTTGAGCGGCTGCCTTTGTTTGAGGGGTTGCCTTAGTTTGAGGGGTTGCCTTAGTTTCAGGGTTTGCCTTTCTTTGAGCGGTTGCCTTAGTTTGAGGGGTTGCCTTAGCTTGAGCGCTTGCCTTAGTTTGAGGGGTTGGCTTAGCTTGAGCGGTTGCCTTAGTTTGAGGGTTTGCTTTAGTTTGAGTGGTTGCCTTAGATGGAGGGGCTGCCATAGTTTGAGGGGTTGCCTTAGTTTGAGGGGTTGCCTTAGTTTGAGCGGCTGCCTTAGTTTGAGGGGTTGCCTTAGTTTGAGAGTCTGCCTTAGTTTGAGCGTTTGCCTTAGTTTGAGGGGTTGCCTTAGTTGGAGCGGTTGCCTTAGTTTGAGCGGCCGCCTTAGTTTGAGCGGCTGCCTTTGTTTGAGGGGATGCCTTAGTATGAGCGGTTGCCTTATTTGAGCGGTTGCCTTCGTTTGAGCGGTTGCCTTAGTTTGAGGGGATGCCTTAATTTGAGCGGTTGCCTTAGTTTGAGGGGATGCCTTAGTTTGAGCGGTTGCCTTATTTGAGCGGTTGCCTTCGTTTGAGCGGTTGCCTTAGTTTGAGGGGTTGCCTTAGCTTGAGTGGTTGCCTTAGTTTGAGGGGTTGCCTTCGCTTGAGCGGTTGCCTTAGTTTCAGGGTTTGCTTTAGTTTGGGTGGTTGCCTTAGATTGAGGGGCTGCCATAGTTTGAGGGGTTGCCTTAGTTTGAGGGGTTGCCTTAGTTTGAGCGGCTGCCTTAGTTTGAGGGGTTGCCTTAGTTTGAGGGGTTGCCTTAGTTTCAGGGTTTGCGTTTCTTTGAGCGGTTGCCTTAGTTTGAGGGGTTGCCTTAGCTTGAGCGGTTGCCTTAGTTTGAGGGGTTGGCTTAGCTTGAGCGGTTGCCTTAGTTTGAGGGTTTGCTTTAGTTTGAGTGGTTGCCTTAGATTGAGGGGCTGCCATAGTTTGAGGGGTTGCCTTAGTTTGAGGGGTTGCCTTAGTTTGAGCGGCTGCCTTATTGGAGGGGTTGCCTTAGTTTGAGAGTCTGCCTTAGTTTGAGCGTTTGCCTTAGTTTGAGGTGTTGCCTTAGTTTGAGCGTTTGCCTTAGTTTGAGGTGTTGCCTTAGTTTGAGTGGTTGCCTTAGTTCGAGCGGTTGCCTTAGATTGAGGTGTTGCCTTAGTTTGAGTGGTAGCCTCAGTTTGAGCGGTTGCCTTACTTTGAGCGGTTGCCTTAGTTTGAGCGGTTGCCTTTGTTTGAGGTGTTGCCTTAGTTTGAGGGGTTGCCTTAGTTTGAGAGTCTGCCTTAGTTTGAGGTGTTGCCTTAGTTTGAGCGGTTGCCTTATTTCGAGCGGTTGCCTTAGTTTGAGGTGTTGCCTTAGTTTGAGCGGTTGCCTTAGTTTGAGCTATTGCCTTAGTTTGAGGTGTTGCCTTAGTTTGAGAGTCTGCCTTAGTTTGAGCGTTTGCCTTCGTTTGAGAATCTGCCTTATTTTGAGCGGTTGCCTTATTTTGAGCTATTGCCTTAGTTTGAGGGGATGCCTTAGTTTTAGGGGCTGCTTTAGTTTGAGCGGTTGTTTTAGTTTGAGCGGTTGTCTTACTTTGAGGTGTTGCCTTAGTTTGAGGGGTTGCCTTAGTTTGAGCGGTTGCCTTAGTTTGAGAGTCTGCCTTAGTTTGAGCGGTTTCCTTTGTTAGAGCGGTTGTCTTAGTTTGAGGTGTTGCCTTAGTTTGAGGGGCTGCTTTAGTTTGAGCTTTTGCCTTAGTTTGAGCGGTTGCCTTAGTTAGAGCGGTTGCCTTAGTTTGATGGTTTGCCTTAGTTTGAGGGGTTGCCTTAGTTTCAGGGTTTGCCTTTCTTTGAGCTGTTGCCTTAGTTTGAGCGGTTGCCTTAGTTTGAGGGGTTGCCTTCGCTTGAGCGGTTGCCTTAGTTTCAGGGTTTGCTTTAGTTTGAGTGGTTGCCTGAGATTGAGGGGCTGCCATAGTTTGAGGGGTTGCCTTAGTTTGAGGGGTTGCCTTAGTTTGAGTGGCTGCCTTAGTTTGAGGGGTTGTCTTAGTTTGAGGGGTTGCCTTAGTTTCAGGGTTTGCCTTTCTTTGAGCGGTTGCCTTAGTTTGAGGGGTTGCCTTAGCTTGAGCGCTTGCCTTAGTTTGAGGGGTTGGCTTAGCTTGAGCGGTTGCCTTAGTTTGAGGGTTTGCTTTAGTTTGAGTGGTTGCCTTAGATGGAGGGGCTGCCATAGTTTGAGGGGTTGCCTTAGTTTGAGGGGTTGCCTTAGTTTGAGCGGCTGCCTTAGTTTGAGGGGTTGCCTTAGTTTGAGAGTCTGCCTTAGTTTGAGCGTTTGCCTTAGTTTGAGGTGTTGCCTTAGTTTGTGCCGTTGCCTTAGTTCGAGCGGTTGCCTTAGTTTGAGGTGTTGCCTTAGTTTGAGCGGTTGCCTCAGTTTGAGCGGTTGCCTTAGTTTGAGCGGTTGCCTTTGTTTGAGGTGTTGCCTTAGTTTGAGGGGTTCCCTCAGTTTGAGAGTCTGCCTTAGTTCGAGCGGTTGCCTTATTTTGAGGGGTTGCCTTAGTTTGAGGTGTTGCCTCAGTTTGAGCGGTTGCCTTCGTTTGAGCTATTGCCTTAGTTTGAGGTGTTGCCTTAGTTTGAGCGGTTGCCTTATTTTGAGCTGTTGCCTTATTTTGAGCTATTGCCTTAGTTTGAGGGGTTGCCTTAGTTTGAGGGGCTGCCTTAGTTTGAGCGGTTGCCTTAGTTAGAGCGGTAGTATTAGTTTGAGGTGTTTCCTTAGTTTGTGGGGTTGCCTTAGTTTGAGGGGCTGCCTTAGTTTGAGCGGTTGCCTTAGTTTGAGAGTCTGCCTTAGTTTGAGCGGGTGCCTTTGTTAGAGCGGTTGTCTTAGTTTGAGGTGTTGCCTTAGTTTGAGGGGCTGCTTTAGTTTGAGCTGTTGCCTTAGTTTGAGCTGTTGCCTTAGTTAGAGCGGTTGCCTTAGTTTGAGCGGCTGCCTGAGTTTGAGCGGCTGCCTTAGTTTGAGGGGTTGCCTTAGCTTGAGCGGTTGCCTTAGTTTGAGGGGTTGCCTTAGTTTGAGCGGTTGCCATAGTTTGAGGGTTTGCCTTATTTTGAGCGGTTGCCTTAGTTTGAGGGGATGCCTTAGTTTGAGCGGTTGCCTTAGTTTGAGCAATTGCCTAAGTTGTCTCGGCTGCCTTAGTTTGAACGGTTGCCTTAGTTTGAGTGGCCGCCTTGGTTTGAGCGGTTGCCTAAGTTTTAGCGGCCGCCTTAGTTTGTGCGGCTGCCTTAGTTTGAGCGGTTGCCTTAGTTTGAGCGGTTGCCTAAGTTTGAGCGGCCGCCTTACTTTGAGCGGCTGGCTTAGTTTGAGGGGATGCCTTAGTTTGAGCGGTTGCCTTAGTTTGAGGTGATGCCTTAGTTTGAGCGGTTGCCTTATTTGAGCGGTTGCCTTCGTTTGAGCGGTTGCCTTAGTTTGAGGGGATGCCTTAATTTGAGCGGTTGCCTTAGTTTGAGGGGATGCCTTAGTTTGAGCGGTTGCCTTAGTTTGAGTGGCCGCCTTAGTTTGAGCGGTTGCCTAAGTTTGAGCGGCCGCCTTATTTTTTGCGGCTGCCTTAGTTTGAGCGGTTGCCTTCGTTTGAGCGGTTGCCTTAGTTTGAGGGGTTGCCTTAGCTTGAGCGGTTGCCTTAGTTTGAGGGGTTGCCTTAGCTTGTGCGGTTGCCTTAGTTTCAGGGTTTGCATTAGTTTGAGTGGTTGCCTTAGATTGAGGGGCTGCCATAGTTTGAGGGGTTGCCTAAGTTTGAGGGGTTGCCTTAGTTTGAGCGGCTGCCTTAGTTTGAGGGGTTGCCTTAGTTTGAGGGGTTGCCTTAGTTTCAGGGTTTGCCTTTCTTTGAGGGGTTGCCTTCGTTTGAGGGGTTGCCTTAGCTTGAGCGGTTGCCTTAGTTTGAGGGGTTGGCTTAGCTTGAGCGGTTGCCTTAGATTGAGGGGCTGCCATAGTTTGAGGGGTTGCCTTAGTTTGAGGGGTTGCCTTAGTTTGAGCGGCTGCCTTAGTTTGAGGGGTTGCCTTAGTTTGAGAGTCTGCCTTAGTTTGAGCGTTTGCCTTAGTTTGAGGTGTTGCCTTAGTTTGAGCGGTTGACTTAGTTCGAGCGGTTGCCTTAGTTTGAGGTGTTGCCTTAGTTTGAGCGTTTGCCTCAGTTTGAGCGGTTGCCTTAGTTTGAGCGGTTGCCTTAGTTTGAGCGGTTGCCTTTGTTTGAGGTGTTGCCTTAGTTTGAGGGGTTGCCTTAGTTTGAGCGGTTGCCTTTGTTTGAGGTGTTGCCATAGTTTGAGGGGTTCCCTCAGTTTGAGAGTCTGCCTTAGTTCGAGGGGTTGCCTTAGTTTGAGGGGTTGCCTTAGTTTGAGCGGTTGCCTTAGTTTGAGCGGTTGCCTTATTTCGAGCGGTTGCCTTAGTTTGAGGTGTTGCCCTAGTTTGAGCGGTTGCCTTAGTTTGAGCGGTTGCCTTATTTCGAGCGGTTGCCTTAGTTTGAGGTGTTGCCCTAGTTTGAGGTGTTGCCCTAGTTTGAGCGGTTGCCTTAGTTTGAGCGGTTGCCATATTTTGAGCTATTGCCTTAGTTTGAGGGGTTGCCTTAGTTTGAGGGGCTGCCTTAGTTTGAGCGGTTGCCTTAGTTAGAGCGGTTGTCTTAGTTTGAGATGTTTCCTTAGTTTGTGGGGTTGCCTTAGTTTGAGGGGCTGCCTTAGTTTGAGCGGTTGCCTTAGTTTGAGAGTCTGCCTTAGTTTGAGCGGGTGCCTTTGTTAGAGCGGTTGTCTTAGTTTGAGGTGTTGCCTTAGTTTGAGGGGCTGCTTTAGTTTGAGCTGTTGCCTTAGTTTGAGCTGTTGCCTTAGTTAGAGCGGTTGCCTTAGTTTGAGAGGTTGCCTTATTTTGAGGGGTTGCCTTAGTTTGAGGGGTTGCCTTAGTTTGAGCGGCTGCCTGAGTTTGAGCGGCTGCCTTAGTTTGAGGGGTTGCCTTAGTTTGAGCGGTTGCCTTAGTTTCAGGGGTTGCCTTAGTTTGAGCGGTTGCCATAGTTTGAGGGTTTGCCTTATTTTGAGAGGTTGCCTTAGTTTGAGGGGATGCCTTAGTTTGAGCGGTTGCCTTAGTTTGAGCAGTTGCCTTAGTTTTCTCGGCTGCCTTAGTTTGAGCGGTTGCCTTAGTTTGAGTGGCCGCCTTAGTTTGAGCGGTTGCCTAAGTTTTAGCGGCCTTCTTAGTTTGTGCGGCTGCCTTAGTATGAGCGGTTGCCTAAGTTTGAGCGGCCGCCTTAGTTTGAGCGGCTGGCTTAGTTTGAGGGGATGCCTTAGTTTGAGCGGTTTCCTTCGTTTGAGGGGATGCCTTAGTTTGAGCGGTTGCCTTATTTGAGCGGTTGCCTTCGTTTGAGCGGTTGCCTTAGTTTGAGGGGATGCCTTAATTTGAGCGGTTGCCTTAGTTTGAGGGGATGCCTTAGTTTGAGCGGTTGCCTTAGTTTGAGTGGCCGCCTTAGTTTGAGCGGTTGCCTAAGTTTGAGCGGCCGCCTTATTTTTTGCGGCTGCCTTAGTTTGAGCGGTTGCCTTCGTTTGAGCGGTTGCCTTAGTTTGAGGGGTTGCCTTAGCTTGAGCGGTTGCCTTAGTTTGAGGGGTTGCCTTAGCTTGAGCGGTTGCCTTAGTTTCAGGGTTTGCATTAGTTTGAGTGGTTGCCTTAGATTGAGGGGCTGCCATAGTTTGAGGGGTTGCCTCAGTTTGAGGGGTTGCCTTAGTTTCAGGGTTTGCCTTTCTTTGAGGGGTTGCCTTCGTTTGAGGGGTTGCCTTAGCTTGAGCGGTTGCCCTAGTTTGAGGGGTTGGCTGAGCTTGAGTGGTTGCCTTAGTTTGAGGGTTTGCTTTAGTTTGAGTTGTTGCCTTAGATTGAGGGGCTGCCATAGTTTGAGGGGTTGCCTTAGTTTGAGGGGTTGCCTTAGTTTGAGCGGCTGCCTTAGTTTGAGGGGTTGCCTTAGTTTGAGAGTCTGCCTTAGTTTGAGCGTTTGCCTTAGTTTGAGGTGTTGCCTTAGTTTGAGCGGTTGCCTTAGTTCGAGCGGTTGCCTTAGTTTGAGGTGTTGCCTTAGTTTGAGCGGTTGCCTCAGTTTGAGCGGTTGCCTTAGTTTGAGCGGTTGCCTCAGTTTGAGCGGTTGCCTTTGTTTGAGGTGTTGCCTTAGTTTGAGGGGTTGCCTTAGTTTGAGCGGTTGCCTTTGTTTGAGGTGTTGCCTTAGTTTGAGGGGTTCCCTCAGTTTGAGAGTCTGCCTTAGTTCGAGCGGTTGCCTTAGTTTGAGGGGTTGCCTTAGTTTGAGCGGTTGCCTTAGTTTGAGCGGTTGCCTTATTTCGAGCGGTTGCCTTAGTTTGAGGTGTTGCCCTAGTTTGAGCGGTTGCCTTAGTTTGAGCGGTTGCCTTATTTCGAGCGGTTGCCTTAGTTTGAGGTGTTGCCCCAGTTTGAGGTGTTGCCCTAGTTTGAGCGGTTGCCTTAGTTTGAGGGGTTGCCTTAGTTTGAGGGGTTGCCTTAGTTTCAGGGTTTGCCTTTCTTTGAGGGGTTGCCTTCGTTTGAGGGGTTGCCTTAGCTTGAGCGGTTGCCTTAGTTTGAGGGGTTGGCTTAGCTTGAGCGGTTGCCTTAGTTTGAGGGTTTGCTTTAGTTTGAGTGGTTGCCTTAGATTGAGGGGCTGCCATAGTTTGAGGGGTTGCCTTAGTTTGAGGGGTTGCCTTAGTTTGAGCGGCTGCCTTAGTTTGAGGGGTTGCCTTAGTTTGAGAGTCTGCCTTAGTTTGAGCGTTTGCCTTAGTTTGAGGTGTTGCCTTAGTTTGAGCGGTTGCCTTAGTTCGAGCGGTTGCCTTAGTTTGAGGTGTTGCCTTAGTTTGAGCGGTTGCCTCAGTTTGAGCGGTTGCCTTAGTTTGAGCGGTTGCCTTAGTTTGAGCGGTTGCCTTTGTTTGAGGTGTTGCCTTAGTTTGAGGGGTTGCCTTAGTTTGAGCGGTTGCCTTTGTTTGAGGTGTTGCCTTAGTTTGAGGGGTTCCCTCAGTTTGAGAGTCTGCCTTAGTTTGAGCGGTTGCCTTTGTTTGAGGTGTTGCCTTAGTTTGAGGGGTTGCCTTAGTTTGAGCGGTTGCCTTTGTTTGAGGTGTTGCCTTAGTTTGAGGGGTTCCCTCAGTTTGAGAGTCTGCCTTAGTTTGAGCGGTTGCCTTAGTTTGAGCGGTTGCCTTATTTCGAGCGGTTGCCTTAGTTTGAGGTGTTGCCCTAGTTTGAGCGGTTGCCTTAGTTTGAGCGGTTGCCTTATTTCGAGCGGTTGCCTTAGTTTGAGGTGTTGCCCTAGTTTGAGGTGTTGCCCTAGTTTGAGCGGTTGCCTTAGTTTGAGCGGTTGCCATATTTTGAGCTATTGCCTTAGTTTGAGGGGTTGCCTTAGTTTGAGGGGCTGCCTTAGTTTGAGCGGTTGCCTTAGTTAGAGCGGTTGTCTTAGTTTGAGGTGTTTCCTTAGTTTGTGAGGTTGCCTTAGTTTGAGGGGCTGCCTTAATTTGAGCGGTTGCCTTAGTTTGAGAGTCTGCCTTAGTTTGAGCGGGTGCCTTTGTTAGAGCGGTTGTCTTAGTTTGAGGTGTTGCCTTAGTTTGAGGGGCTGATTTAGTTTGAGCTGTTGCCTTAGTTTGAGCTGTTGCCTTAGTTAGAGCGGTTGCCTTAGTTTGAGAGGTTGCCTTATTTTGAGGGGTTGCCTTAGTTTGAGGGGTTGCCTTAGTTTGAGCGGCTGCCTGAGTTTGAGCGGCTGCCTTAGTTTGAGGGGTTGCCTTAGTTTGAGCGGTTGCCTTAGTTTCAGGGGTTGCCTTAGTTTGAGCGGTTGCCATAGTTTGAGGGTTTGCCTTATTTTGAGCGGTTGCCTTAGTTTGAGGGGATGCCTTAGTTTGAGCGGTTGCCTTAGTTTGAGCAGTTGCCTTAGTTGTCTCGGCTGCCTTAGTTTGAGCGGTTGCCTTAGTTTGAGTGGCCGCCTTAGTTTGAGCGGTTGCCTAAGTTTTAGCGGCCTTCTTAGTTTGTGCGGCTGCCTTAGTATGAGCGGTTGCCTAAGTTTGAGCGGCCGCCTTAGTTTGAGCGGCTGGCTTAGTTTGAGGGGATGCCTTAGTTTGAGCGGTTGCTTTAGTTTGAGGGGATGCCTTAGTTTGAGCGGTTGCCTTATTTGAGCGGTTGCCTTCGTTTGAGCGGTTGCCTTAGTTTGAGGGGATGCCTTAATTTGAGCGGTTGCCTTAGTTTGAGGGGATGCCTTAGTTTGAGCGGTTGCCTTAGTTTGAGTGGCCGCCTTAGTTTGAGCGGTTGCCTAAGTTTGAGCGTCCGCCTTATTTTTTGCGGCTGCCTTAGTTTGAGCGGTTGCCTTCGTTTGAGCGGTTGCCTTAGTTTGAGGGGTTGCCTTAGCTTGAGCGGTTGCCTTAGTTTGAGGGGTTGCCTTAGCTTGAGCGGTTGCCTTAGTTTCAGGGTTTGCATTAGTTTGAGTGGTTGCCTTAGATTGAGGGGCTGCCATAGTTTGAGGGGTTGCCTAAGTTTGAGGGGTTGCCTTAGTTTGAGCGGCTGCCTTAGTTTGAGGGGTTGCCTTAGTTTGAGGGGTTGCCTTAGTTTCAGGGTTTGCCTTTCTTTGAGGGGTTGCCTTCGTTTGAGGGGTTGCCTTAGCTTGAGCGGTTGCCTTAGTTTGAGGGGTTGGCTTAGCTTGAGCGGTTGCCTTAGTTTGAGGGTTTGCTTTAGTTTGAGTGGTTGCCTTAGATTGAGGGGCTGCCATAGTTTGAGGGGTTGCCTTAGTTTGAGGGGTTGCCTTAGTTTGAGCGGCTGCCTTACTTTGAGGGGTTGCCTTAGTTTGAGAGTCTGCCTTAGTTTGAGCGTTTGCCTTAGTTTGAGGTGTTGCCTTAGTTTGAGCGGTTGCCTTAGTTCGAGCGGTTGCCTTAGTTTGAGGTGTTGCCTTAGTTTGAGCGGTTGCCTCAGTTTGAGCGGTTGCCTTAGTTTGAGCGGTTGCCTTAGTTTGAGCGGTTGCCTTTGTTTGATGTGTTGCCTTAGTTTGAGGGGTTGCCTTAGTTTGAGCGGTTGCCTTTGTTTGAGGTGTTGCCTTAGTTTGAGGGGTTCCCTCAGTTTGTGAGTCTGCCTTAGTTCGAGCGGTTGCCTTAGTTTGAGGGGTTGCCTTAGTTTGAGCGGTTGCCTTAGTTTGAGCGGTTGCCTTATTTCGAGCGGTTGCCTTAGTTTGAGGTGTTGCCCTAGTTTGAGCGGTTGCCTTAGTTTGAGCGGTTGCCTTATTTCGAGCGGTTGCCTTAGTTTGAGGTGTTGCCCTAGTTTGAGGTGTTGCCCTAGTTTGAGCGGTTGCCTTAGTTTGAGGGGTTGCCTTAGTTTGAGGGGTTGCCTTAGTTTCAGGGTTTGCCTTTCTTTGAGGGGTTGCCTTAGTTTGAGGGGTTGGCTTAGCTTGAGCGGTTGCCTTAGTTTGAGGGTTTGCTTTAGTTTGAGTGGTTGCCTTAGATTGAGGGGCTGCCATAGTTTGAGGGGTTGCCTTAGTTTGAGGGGTTGCCTTAGTTTGAGCGGCTGCCTTAGTTTGAGGGGTTGCCTAAGTTTGAGAATCTGCCTTAGTTTGAGCGTTTGCCTTAGTTTGAGGTGTTGCCTTAGTTTGAGCGGTTGCCTTAGTTCGAGCGGTTGCCTTAGTTTGAGGTGTTGCCTTAGTTTGAGCGGTTGCCTCAGTTTGAGCGGTTGCCTTAGTTTGAGCGGTTGCCTTAGTTTGAGCGGTTGCCTTTGTTTGAGGTGTTGCCTTAGTTTGAGGGGTTGCCTTAGTTTGAGCGGTTGCCTTTGTTTGAGGTGTTGCCTTAGTTTGAGGGGTTCCCTCAGTTTGAGAGTCAACCTTAGTTCGAGCGGTTGCCTTAGTTTGAGAGGTTGCCTTAGTTTGAGCGGTTGCCTTAGTTTGAGCGGTTGCCTTATTTCGAGCGGTTGCCTTAGTTTGAGGTGTTGCCCAAGTTTGAGCGGTTGCCTTAGTTTGAGCGGTTGCCTTATTTCGAGCGGTTGCCTTAGTTTGAGGTGTTGCCCTCGTTTGAGGTGTTGCCCTAGTTTGAGCGGTTGCCTTAGTTTGAGCGGTTGCCTTATTTTGAGCTATTGCCTTAGTTTGAGGGGTTGCCTTAGCTTGAGGGGCTGCCTTAGTTTGAGCGGTTGCCTTAGTCAGAGCGGTTGTCTTAGTTTGAGGTGTTTCCTTTGTTTGTGGGGTTGCCTTAGTTTGAGGGGCTGCCTTAGTTTGAGCGGTTGCCTTAGTTTGAGAGTCTGCCTTAGTTTGAGCGGGTGCCTTTGTTAGAGCGGTTGTCTTAGTTTGAGGTGTTGCCTTACTTTGAGGGGCTGCTTTAGTTTGAGCTGTTGCCTTAGTTTGAGCTGTTGCCTTAGTTAGTGCGGTTGCCTTAGTTTGAGAGCTTGTCTTATTTTGAGGGGTTGCCTTAGTTTGAGGGGTTGCCTTAGTTTGAGCGGCTGCCTGAGTTTGAGCGGCTGCCTTAGTTTGAGGGGTTGCCTTAGTTTGAGCGGTTGCCTTAGTTTGAGGGGTTGCCTTAGTTTGAGCGGTTGCCATAGTTTGAGGGTTTGCCTTATTTTGAGCGGTTGCCTTAGTTTGAGGGGATGCCTTAGTTTGAGCGGTTGCCTTAGTTTGAGCAGTTGCCTTAGTTGTCTCGGCTACCTTAGTTTGAGCGGTTGCCTTAGTTTGAGTGGCCGCCTTAGTTTGAGCGGTTGCCTAAGTTTTAGCGGCCGCCTTAGTTTGTGCGGCTGCCTTAGTTTGAGCGGTTGCCTAAGTTTGAGCGGCCGCCTTAGTTTGAGCGGCTGGCTTAGTTTGAGGGGATGCCTTAGTCTGAGCGGTTGCCTTAGTTTGAGGGGATGCCTTAGTTTGAGCGGTTGCCTTATTTGAGCGGTTGCCTTCGTTTGAGCGGTTGCCTTAGTTTGAGGGGATGCCTTAATTTGAGCGTTTGCCTTAGTTTGAGGGGATGCCTTAGTTTGAGCGGTTGCCTTAGTTTGAGTGGCCGCCTTAGTTTGAGCGGTTGCCTAAGTTTGAGCGGCCGCCTTATTTTTTGCGGCTGCCTTAGTTTGAGCGGTTGCCTTCGTTTGAGCGGTTGCCTTAGTTTGAGGGGTTGCCTTAGCTTGAGCGGTTGCCTTAGTTTGAGGGGTTGCCTTAGCTTGAGCGGTTGCCTTAGTTTCAGGGTTTGCATTAGTTTGAGTGGTTGCCTTAGATTGAGGGGTTGCCTTAGTTTGAGCGGCTGCCTTAGTTTGAGGGGTTGCCTTAGTTTGAGGGGTTGCCTTAGTTTCAGGGTTTGCCTTTCTTTGAGGGGTTGCCTTCGTTTGAGGGGTAGCCTTAGCTTGAGCGGTTGCCTTAGTTTGAGGGGTTGGCTTAGCTTGAGCGGTTGCCTTAGTTTGAGGGTTTGCTTTAGTTTGAGTGGTTGCCTTAGATTGATGGGCTGCCATAGTTTGAGGGGTTGCCTTAGTTTGAGCGGTTGCCTTAGTTAGAGCGGTTGTCTTAGTTTGAGGTGTTTCCTTAGTTTGTGGGGTTGCCTTAGTTTGAGGGGCTGCCTTAGTTTGAGCGGTTGCCTTAGTTTGAGAGTCTGCCTTAGTTTGAGCGGGTGCCTTTGTTAGAGCGGTTGTCTTAGTTTGAGGTGTTGCCTTAGTTTGAGGGGCTGCTTTAGTTTGAGCTGTTGCCTTAGTTTGAGCTGTTGCCTTAGTTAGAGCGGTTGCCTTAGTTTGAGAGGTTGCCTTAGTTTGAGCGGGTGCCTTTGTTAGAGCGGTTGTCTTAGTTTGAGGTGTTGCCTTAGTTTGAGGGGCTGCTTTAGTTTGAGCTGTTGCCTTAGTTTGAGCTGTTGCCTTAGTTAGAGCGGTTGCCTTAGTTTGAGAGGTTGCCTTATTTTGAGGGGTTGCCTTAGTTTGAGGGGTTGCCTTAGTTTGAGCGGCTGCCTGAGTTTGAGCGGCTGCCTTAGTTTGAGGGGTTGCCTTAGTTTGAGCGGTTGCCTTAGTTTGAGGGGTTGCCTTAGTTTGAGCGGTTGCCATAGTTTGAGGGTTTGCCTTATTTTGAGCGGTTGCCTTAGTTTGAGGGGATGCCTTAGTTTGAGCGGTTGCCTTAGTTTGAGCAGTTGCCTTAGTTGTCTCGGCTGCCTTAGTTTGAGCGGTTGCCTTAGTTTGAGTGGCCGCCTTAGTTTGATCGGTTGCCTAAGTTTTAGCGGCCGCCTTAGTTTGTGCGGCTGCCTTAGTTTGAGCGGTTGCCTAAGTTTGAGCGGCCGCCTTAGTTTGAGCGGCTGGCTTAGTTTGAGGGGATGCCTTAGTTTGAGCGGTTGCCTTATTTGAGCGGTTGCCTTCGTTTGAGCGGTTGCCTTTGTTTGAGGGGATGCCTTAATTTGAGCGGTTGCCTTAGTTTGAGGGGTTGCCTAAGATTGAGGGGTTGCCTTAGTTTGAGCGGCTGCCTTAGTTTGAGGGGATGCCTTAGTTTGAGGGGTTGCCTTAGTTTCAGGGTTTGCCTTAATTTGAGCGGTTGCCTTAGTTTGAGGGGATGCCTTAGTTTGAGCGGTTGCCTTAGTTTGAGTGGCCGCCTTAGTTTGAGCGGTTGCCTAAGTTTGAGCGGCCGCCTTATTTTTTGCGGCTGCCTTAGTTTGAGCGGTTGCCTTCGTTTGAGCGGTTGCCTTAGTTTGAGGGGTTGCCTTAGCTTGAGCGGTTGCCTTAGTTTGAGGGGTTGCCTTAGCTTGAGCGGTTGCCTTAGTTTCAGGGTTTGCATTAGTTTGAGTGGTTGCCTTAGATTGAGGGGCTGCCATAGTTTGAGGGGTTGCCTAAGTTTGAGGGGTTGCCTTAGTTTGAGCGGCTGCCTTAGTTTGAGGGGTTGCCTTAGTTTGAGGGGTTGCCTTAGTTTCAGGGTTTGCCTTTCTTTGAGGGGTTGCCTTCGTTTGAGTGGTTGCCTTAGCTTGAGCGGTTGCCTTAGTTTGAGGGGTTGGCTTAGCTTGAGCGGTTGCCTTAGTTTGAGGGTTTGCTTTAGTTTGAGTGGTTGCCTTAGATTGAGGGGCTGCCATAGTTTGAGGGGTTGCCTTAGTTTGAGGGGTTGCCTTAGTTTGAGCGGCTGCCTTAATTTGAGGGGTTGCCTTAGTTTGAGAGTCTGCCTTAGTTTGAGCGTTTGCCTTAGTTTGAGGTGTTGCCTTAGTTTGAGCGGTTGCCTTAGTTCGAGCGGTTGCCTTAGTTTGAGGTGTTGCCTTAGTTTGAGCGGTTTCCTCAGTTTGAGCGGTTGCCTTCGTTTGAGCGGTTGCCTTAGTTTGAGCGGTTGCCTTTGTTTGAGGTGTTGCCTTAGTTTGAGGGGTTGCCTTAGTTTGAGAGTCTGCCTTAGTTCGAGCGGTTGCCTTAGGATGAGGGGTTGCCTTAGTTTGAGCGGTTGCCTTAGTTTGAGCGGTTGCCTTATTTCGAGCGGTTGCCTTAGTTTGACGTGTTGCCTTAGTTTGAGCGGTTGCCTTAATTTGAGCTATTGCCTTAGTTTGAGGAGTTGCCTTATTTCGAGCGGTTGCCTTAGTTTGAGGTGTTGCCTTAGTTTGAGCGGTTGCCTTAATTTGAGAATCTTCCTTATTTTGAGCGGTTGCCTTATTTTGAGCGGTTGCCTTATTTTGAGCTATTGCCTTAGTTTGAGGGGTTGCCTTAGTTTGAGGGGCTGCCTTAGTTTGAGCGGTTGCCTTAGTTAGAGCCGTTGTCTTAGTTTGAGGTGTTGCCTTAGTTTGAGGGGTTGCCTTAGTTTGAGGGGCTGCCTTAGTTTGAGCGGTTTCCTTTGTTAGAGCGGTTGTCTTAGTTTGAGGTGTTGCCTTAGTTTGAGGGGCTGCTTTAGTTTGAGCTGTTGCCTTAGTTTGAGCGGTTGCCTTAGTTAGAGCGGTTGCCTTAGTTTGAGAGGTTGCCTTAGTTTGAGGGGTTGCCTTAGTTTATGGGGTTGCCTTAGTTTGAGCGTCTGCCTGAGTTTGAGCGGCTGCCTTAGTTTGAGGGCTTGCCTTAGTTTGAGCGGTTGCCTTAGTTTGAGGGGTTGCCTCAGTTTGAGCGGTTGCCTTAGTTTGAGCGGCTGCCTTAGTTTGACCGGTTGCCTTAATTTGAGCGGTTGCCTTTGTTTGAGGGGTTGCCTTAGTTTGAGCGGTTGCCTTAGTTTGAGGGGAAGCCTTAGTTAGAGCGGTTGCCTTAGTTTGAGCAGTTGCCATAGTTGGCTCGGCTGCCTTAGTTTGAGCGGTTGCCTTAGTTTGAGTGGCCGCCTTAGTTTGAGCGGTTGCCTAAGATTGAGCGGCCGCCTTAGTTTGTGCGGCTGCCATGGTTGGAGCGTTTGCCTTAGTTTGAGCGGTTGCCTAAGTTTGAGCGGCCGCCTTAGTTTGAGCGGCTGGCTTAGTTTGAGGGGATGCCTTAGTTTGAGCGGTTGCCTTAGTTTGAGGGGATGCCTTAGTTTGAGCGGTTGCCTTATTTGAGCGGTTGCCTTCGTTTGAGCGGTTGCCTTAGTTTGAGGGGATGCCTTAATATGAGCGGTTGCCTCAATTAGAGGGTATGCCTTAGTTTGAGCGGTTGCCTTAGTTTGAGGGGATGCCTTAGTTTGAGCGGTTGCCTTAGTTTGAGGGGATGCCTTAGTTTGAGCGGTTGCCTTAGTTTGAGCGGTTGCCTTCGTTTGAGCGGCTGCCTGAGTTTGACGGGATGCCTTAGTTTGAGCGGTTGCCTTAGTTTGAGGGGTTGCCTTATTTGGAGCGGTTGCCTTAGTTTGAGTGGCCGCCTTAGTTTGAGCGGCTGCCTCAGTTTGAGGGGATGCCTCAGTTTGAGCGGTTGCCTTAGTTTGAGCGGTTGCCTTACTTTGAGGGGATGCCTTAGTTTGAGCGTTCGCATTAATTTGAGCGATTGCCTTAGTTTGAGCGGCTGCCTTAGTTTGAGTGGTTGCCTAAGTTTGAGCGGCCGCCTTAGTTTGAGCGGTTGCCTTAGTTTGAGCGGTTGCCTTAATTTGAGCGGTTGCCTTAGTTTGAGCGGCCGCCTTAGTTTGAGTGCTTGCCTAAGTTTGAGCGGCCGCCTTAGTTTGAGCGGTTGCCTTAGTTTGAGCGGCTGCATTAGTCTGAGCGGTTGCCTTCGTTTGAGATGCTGCCTTAGTTTGAGCGGTTGCCTTAGTTTGAGATGCTGCCTTAGTTTGAGTTGTTGCCTTAGTTTGAGCGGCTGCCTTAGTTTGAGCGGTTGCCTAAGTTTGAGAGGCCGCCTTAGTTTGAGCGGCTGCCTAAGTTTGAGGGGATGACTTAGTTTGAGCGGTTGCCTTAGTTTGAGGGGCTGCCTTAGTTTGAGGGGTTGCCTAAGTTTTAGCGGCCGCCTTAGTTTGTGCGTCTGCCTTAGTTTGAGCGGTTGCCTTAGTTTGAGGGGTTGCCTTAGTTTGAGCGGTTGCCATAGTTTGAGGGTTTGCATTATTTTGAGCGGTTGCCTTAGTTTGAGGGGATGCCTTAGTTTGAGCGGTTGCCTTAGTTTGAGCAGTTGCCTTAGTTGTCTCGGCTGCCTTAGTTTGAGCGGTTGCCTTAGTTTGAGTGGCCGCCTTAGTTTGAGCGGTTGCCTAAGTTTTAGCGGCCGCCTTAGTTTGTGCGGCTGCCTTAGTTTGAGCGGTTGCCTTAGTTTGAGCGGTTGCCTAAGTTTGAGCGGCCGCCTTAGTTTGAGCGGCTGGCTTACTTTGAGGGGATGCCTTAGTTTGAGCGGTTGCCTTAGTTTGAGGGGATGCCTTAGTTTGAGCGGTTGCCTTATTTGAGCGGTTGCCTTAGTTTGAGCGGTTGCCTTAGTTTGAGGGGATGCCTTAATTTGAGCGGTTGCCTTAGTTTGAGGGGATGCCTTAGTTTGAGCGGTTGCCTTAGTTTGAGCTTCCGCCTTAGTTTGAGCGGTTGCCTAAGTTTGAGCGGCCGCCTTATTTTTTGCGGCTGCCTTAGTTTGAGCGGTTGCCTTCCTTTGAGCGGTAGCCTTAGTTTGAGGGGTTGCCTTAGCTTGAGCGGTTGCCTTAGTTTGAGGGGTTGCCTTAGCTTGAGCGGTTGCCTTAGTTTCAGGGTTTGCATTAGTTTGAGTGGTTGCCTTAGATTGAGGGGCTGCCATAGTTTGAGGGGTTGCATAAGTTTGAGGGGTTGCCTTAGTTTGAGCGGCTGCCTTAGTTTGAGGGGTTGCCTTAGTTTGAGGGGTTGCCTTAGTTTCAGGGTTTGCCTTTCTTTGAGGGGTTGCCTTCGTTTGCGGGGTTGCCTTAGCTTGAGCGGTTGCCTTAGTTTGAGGGGTTGGCTTAGCTTGAGCGGTTGCCTTAGTTTGAGGGTTTGCTTTAGTTTGAGTGGTTGCCTTAGATTGAGGGGCTGCCATAGTTTGAGGGGTTGCCTTAATTTGAGGGGTTGCCTTAGTTTGAGCGGCTGCCTTAGTTTGAGGGGTTGCCTTAGTTTGAGAGTCTGCCTTAGTTTGAGCGTTTGCCTTAGTTTGAGGTGTTGCCTTAGTTTGAGCGGTTGCCTTAGTTCGAGCGGTTGCCTTAGTTTGAGGTGTTGCCTTAGTTTGAGCGGTTGCCTCAATTTGAGCGGTTGCCTTCGTTTGAGCGGTTGCCTTAGTTTGAGCGGTTGCCTTTGTTTGAGGTGTTGCCTTAGTTTGAGGGGTTGCCTTAGTTTGAGAGTCTGCCTTAGTTTGAGCGGTTGCCTTAGTTTGAGCGGTTGCCTTATTTCGAGCGGTTGCCTTAGTTTGACGTGTTGCCTTAGTTT
The DNA here is from genome assembly GCF_036365525.1 of Heterodontus francisci. NCBI lineage: Eukaryota > Metazoa > Chordata > Chondrichthyes > Heterodontiformes > Heterodontidae > Heterodontus > Heterodontus francisci. The sequence goes on from NC_090408.1 coordinate 2,358,880, forward strand.
GAGCGGTTTCCTTAGTTTGAGGTGTTGCCTTATTTCGAGCGGTTGCCTTAGTTTGAGGTGTTGCCTTAGTTTGAGCGGTTGCCTTAGTTTGAGCGGTTGCCTTAATTTGAGAATCTTCCTTATTTTGAGCGGTTGCCTTATTTTGAGCGGTTGCCTTATTTTGAGCTATTGCCTTAGTTTGACGGGTTGCCTTAGTTTGAGGGGCTGCCTTAGTTTGAGCTGTTGCCTTAGTTAGAGCGGTTGTCTTAGTTTGAGGTGTTGCCTTAGTTTGAGGGGTTGCCTTAGTTTGAGGGACTGCCTTAGTTTGAGCGGTTGCCTTAGTTTGAGAGTCTGCCTTCGTTTGAGCGGTTTCCTTTGTTAGAGCGGTTGTCTTAGTTTGAGGTGTTGCCTTAGTTTGAGGGGCTGCTTTAGTTTGAGCTGTTGCCTTAGTTTGAGCGGTTGCCTTAGTTAGAGCGGTTGCCTTAGTTTGAGAGGTTGCCTTAGTTTGAGGGGTTGCCTTAGTTTGTGGGGTTGCCTTAGTTTGAGCGGCTGCCTGAGTTTGAGCGGCTGCCTTAGTTTGAGGGGTTGCCTTAGTTTGAGCGGTTGCCTTAGTTTGAGGGGTTGCCTTCGTTTGAGCGGTTGCCTTAGTTTGAGGGGTTGCCTCAGTTTGAGCTGTTGCCTTAGTTTATGGGGTTACCTTAGTTTGAGTGGCTGCCTTAGTTTGAGGGGTTGCCTTAATTTGAGCGGTTGCCTTTGTTTGAGGGGTTGCCTTAGGTTGAGCGGTTGCCTTAGTTTGAGGGGAAGCCTTAGTTAGAGCGGTTGCCTTAGTTTGAGCAGTTGCCTTAGTTGGCTCGGCTGCCATAGTTTGAGCGGTTGCCTTAGTTTGAGTGGCCGCCTTAGTTTGAGCGGTTGCCTAAGTTTGAGCGGCCGCCTTAGTTTGTGCGGCTGCCATGGTTGGAGCGGTTGCCTTAGTTTGAGCGGTTGCCTTAGTTTGAGGGGATGCCTTAGTTTGAGCGGTTGCCTTATTTGAGCGGTTGCCTTACTTTGAGGGGATGCCTTAGTTTGAGCGGTTGCCTTAGTTTGAGTGGCCGCCTTAGTTTGAGCGGTTGCCTAAGTTTGAGCGGCCGCCTTAGTTTGAGCGGCTGGCTTAGTTTGAGGGGATGCCTTAGTTTGAGCGGTTGCCTTAGTTTGAGGGGATGCCTTAGTTTGAGCGGTTGCCTTATTTGAGCGGTTGCCTTACTTTGAGGGGATGCCTTAGTTTGAGCGGTTGCCTTAATTTGAGCGATTGCCTTAGTTTGAGCGGCCGCCTTAGTTTGAGTGGTTGCCTAAGTTTGAGCGGCCGCCTTAGTTTGAGCGGTTGCCTTAGTTTGAGCGGTTGCCTTAATTTGAGCGGTTGCCTTAGTTTGAGCGGCCGCCTTAGTTTGAGTGGTTGCCTAAGTTTGAGCGGCCGCCTTAGTTTGAGCGGTTGCCTTAGTTTGAGCGGCTGCATTAGTCTGAGCGGTTGCCTTAGTTTGAGATGCTGCCTTAGTTTGAGCGGTTGCCTTAGTTTGAGATGCTGCCTTAGTTTGAGCGGTTGCCTTAGTTTGAGCGGCTGCCTTAGTTTGAGCGGTTGCCTAAGTTTGAGCGTTTGCCTTAGTTTGAGGTGTTGCCTTAGTTTGAGCGGTTGCCTTAATTCGAGCGGTTGCCTTAGTTTGAGGTGTTGCCTTAGTTTGAGCGGTTGCCTCAGTTTGAGCGGTTGCCTTAGTTTGAGCGGTTGCCTTAGTTTGAGCGGTTGCCTTTGTTTGAGGTGTTGCCTTAGTTTGAGGGGTTGCCTTAGTTTGAGAGTCTGCCTTAGTTCGAGCGGTTGCCTTAGTATGAGGGGTTGCCTTAGTTTGAGCGGTTGCCTTAGTTTGAGGTGTTGCCTTTTTTCGAGCGGTTGCCTTAGTTTGAGGTGTTGCCTTAGTTTGAGCGGTTGCCTTAGTTTGAGCTATTGCCTTAGTTTGAGCTATTGTCTTAGTTTGAGGGGTTGCCTTATTTCGAGCGGTTGCCTTAGTTTGAGGGGATGCCTTAGTTTGAGCGGTTGCCTTAGTTTGAGGGGATGCCTTAGTTTGAGCGGTTGCCTTATTTGAGCGGTTGCCTTACTTTGAGGGGATGCCTTAGTTTGAGCGGTTGCCTTAATTTGAGCGATTGCCTTAGTTTGAGCGGCCGCCTTAGTTTGAGTGGTTGCCTAAGTTTGAGCGGCCGCCTTAGTTTGAGCGGTTGCCTTAGTTTGAGCGGTTGCCTTAATTTGAGCTGTTGCCTTAGTTTGAGCGGCCGCCTTAGTTTGAGTGGTTGCCTAAGTTTGAGCGGCCGCCTTAGTTTGAGCGGTTGCCTTAGTTTGAGCGGCTGCATTAGTCTGAGCGGTTTCCTTAGTTTGAGATGCTGCCTTAGTTTGAGCGGTTGCCTTAGTTTGAGATGCTGCCTTAGTTTGAGCGGTTGCCTTAGTTTGAGCGGCTGCCTTAGTTTGAGCGGTTGCCTAAGTTTGAGCGTTTGCCTTAGTTTGAGGTGTTGCCTTAGTTTGAGCGGTTGCCTTAGTTCGAGCGGTTGCCTTAGTTTGAGGTGTTGCCTTAGTTTGAGCGGTTGCCTCAGTTTGAGCGGTTGCCTTAGTTTGAGCGGTTGCCTTAGTTTGAGCGGTTGCCTTTGTTTGAGGTGTTGCCTTAGTTTGAGGGGTTGCCTTAGTTTGAGAGTCTGCCTTAGTTCGAGCGGTTGCCTTAGTATGAGGGGTTGCCTTAGTTTGAGCGGTTGCCTTAGTTTGAGGTGTTGCCTTTTTTCGAGCGGTTGCCTTAGTTTGAGGTGTTGCCTTAGTTTGAGCGGTTGCCTTAGTTTGAGCTATTGCCTTAGTTTGAGCTATTGTCTTAGTTTGAGGGGTTGCCTTATTTCGAGCGGTTGCCTTAGTTTGAGGGGCTGCCTTAGTTTGAGCTGTTGGATTAGTTTGAGGGGTTGCCTTAGTTTGAGGGGCTGCCTTAGTTTGAGCGGTTGCCTTAGTTAGAGCGGTTGTCTTAGTTTGAGGTGTTGCCTTAGTTTGAGGGGTTGCCTTAGTTTGAGGGTCTGCTTTAGTTTGAGCAGTTGCCTTAGTTTGAGAGTCTGCCTTAGTTTGAGCTGTTGCCTTTGTTAGAGCGGTTGTCTTAGTTTGAGGTGTTGACTTAGTTTGAGGGGCTGCTTTAGTTTCAGCTGTTGCCTGAGTTTGAGCGGTTGCCTTAGTTAGAGCGGTTGCCTTAGTTTGAGAGGTTGCCTTAGTTTGAGGGGTTGCCTTAGTTTGAGGGGTTGCCTTAGTTTGAGTGGCTGCCTTAGTTTGAGCGGCTGCCGGAGTTTGTGCGGCTGCCTTAGTTTGAGGGGTTGCCTTAGTTTGAGCGGTTGCCTTCGTTTGAGGGGTTGCCTTAGTTTGAGCGGTTGCCTTAGTTTGAGGGGTTGCCTTCGTTTGAGCGGTTGCCTTAGTTTGAGGGGGTGCCTCAATTTCAGCTGTTGCCTTAGTTTATGGGGTTGCCTTAGTTTGAGTTGCTTCCTTAGTTTGAGGGGTTGCCTTAGTTTGAGGGGTTGCCTTAGTTTGAGCGGTTGCCTTAGTTTGAGCGGCTCCCTTAGTTTGAGCGGTTGCCTTAATTTGAGCGGTTGCCTTTGTTTGAGGGGTTGCCTTAGTTTGAGCGGTTGCCTTAGTTTGAGGGGATGCCTTAGTTTGAGCGGTTGCCTTAGTTTCAGCAGTTGCCTTAGTTTGAGCAGTTGCCTTAGTTGACTCGGCTGCCTTAGTTTGAGCGGTTGCCTTAGTTTGAGTGGCCGCCTTAGTTTGAGCGGTTGCCGAAGTTTGAGCGGCCGCCTTAGTTTGTGCGGCTGCCTTAGTTTGAGCCATTGCCTTAGTTTGAGCGGTTGCCTAAGTTTGAGCAGCCGCCTTAGTTTCAGCGGCTGGCTTAGTTTGAAGTGATGCCTCAGTTTGAGCGGTTGCCTTAGTTTGAGGGGATGCCTTAGTTTGAGCGGTTGCCTTATTTGAGCGGTTGCCTTCGTTTGAGCGGTTGCCTTAGTTTGAGGGGATGCCTTAATTTGAGCGGTTGCCTCAATTAGAGGGTATGCCTTAGTTTTAGCGGTTGCCTTCGTTTGAGGGGATGCCTTAGTTTGAGCGGTTGCCTTAGTTTGAGGGGATGCTTTAGTTTGAGCGGTTGCCTTAGTTTGAGCGGTTGCCTTCGTTTGAGCGGCTGCCTGAGTTTGACGGGATGCCTTAGTTTGAGCGGTTGCCTTAGTTTGAGGGGTTGCCTTATTTGGAGCGGTTGACTTAGTTTGAGTGGCCGCCTTAGTTTGAGCGGCTGCCTTAGTTTGAGGGGAAACCTCAGTTTGAGCGGTTGCCTTAGTTTGAGCGGTTGACTTACTTTGAGGGGATGCCTTAGTTTGAGCGGTTGACTTAATTTGAGCGGTTGCCTTAGTTTGAGCGGCTGCCTTTGTTTGAGTGGTTGCCTAAGTTTGAGCGGCCGCCTTAGTTTGAGCGGCTGCCTTAGTTTGAGCGGATGCCTAATTTGAGCGGTTGCCTTAGTTTGAGATGCTGCCTTAGTTTGAGCGATTGCCTTAGTTTGAGGGGCTGCTTTAGTTCGAGGGGTTGCCTTAGTTTGAGCGGCCGCCTTAGTTTGAGCGGCTGCCTCAGTTTGAGCGGTTGCCTTATTTTGAGCGGTTGCCTTAGTTTGAGGGGTTGCCTTAGTTTGAGCGGCCGCCTTAGTTTGAGCGGCTGCCTTAGTTTGAGGGGCTGCCTCAGTTTGAGCAGTTGCCTGATTTTGAGGGGATGCCTTAGTTTGAGGGGTTGCCTTAGTTTGAGGGGTTGCCTGAGTTTGAGGGGTTGCCTTAGTTTGAGGGGTTGCCTTAGTTTGAGGGGTTGCCTTCCTTTGAGCGGTTGCTATTGTTTGAGCGGCTGCCTTAGTTTGAGGGGCTGCCTTAGTTTGAGCGGTTGCCTTAGTTGGAGGGGATGTCTTAGTTTGAGCGGTTGCCTTAGTTTGAGGAGATGCCTTAGTTAGAGGGGTTGCCTGAGTTTGAGGGGTTGCCTTAGTTTGAGTGGCTGCCTGAGTTTGAGCGGCTGCCTTAGTTTGAGGGGTTGCCTTAGTTTGAGGGGATGCCTTAGTTTGAGCGGTTGCCTTAGTTTGAGCGGTTGCCTTCGTTTGAGCGGCTGCCTGAGTTTGACGGGATGCCTTAGTTTGAGCGGTTGCCTTAGTTTGAGGGGTTGCCTTATTTGGAGCGGTTGCCTTGGTTTGAGTGGCCGCCTTAGTTTGAGCGGCTGCCTCAGTTTGAGGGGATGCCTCAGTTTGAGCGGTTGCCTTAGTTTGAGCGGTTGCCTTACTTTGAGGGGATGCCTTAGTTTGAGCGGTTGCCTTAATTTGAGCGGTTGCCTTAGTTTGAGCGGCCGCCTTAGTTTGAGTGGTTGCCTAAGTTTGAGCGGCCGCCTTAGTTTGAGCGGTTGACTTAGTTTGAGCGGTTGCCTTAATTTGAGCGGTTGCCTTAGTTTGAGCGGCCGCCTTAGTTTGAGTGGTTGCCTAAGTTTGAGCGGCCGCCTTAGTTTGAGCGGTTGCCTTAGTTTGAGCGGCTGCCTTAGTCTGAGCGGTTGCCTTAGTTTGAGATGCTGCCTTAGTTTGAGCGGTTGCCTTAGTTTGAGATGCTGCCTTAGTTTGAGCGGTTGCCTTAGTTTGAGCGGCTACCTTAGTTTGAGCGGTTGCCTAAGTTTGAGCGGCCGCCTTAGTTTGAGCGGCTGCCTTAGTTTGAGGGGATGACTTAGTTTGAGCGGTTGCCTTATTTTGAGGGGCTGCCTTAGTTTGAGGGGTTGCCTAAGTTTGAGCGGCCGCCTTAGTTTGAGCGGTTGCCTTAGTTTGAGCGGCTGCCTTAGTTTGAGGGGTTGCCTAAGTTTGAGCGGCCGCCTTAGATTGAGCGGTTGCCTTAGTTTGAGATGCTGCCTTAGTTTGAGCGGTTGCCTTAGTTTGAGCGGCTACCTTAGTTTGAGAGGTTGCCTAAGTTTGAGCGCCCGCCTTAGTTTGAGATGCTGCCTTAGTTTGAGGGGATGACTTAGTTTGAGCGGTTGCCTTAGTTTGAGGGGCTGCCTTAGTTTGAGGGGTTGCCTCAGTTTGAGCGGCCGCCTTAGTTTGAGCGGCTGCCTTAGTTTGAGGGGATGACTTAGTTTGAGCGGTTGCCTCCGTTTCAGTGGCTGCCTTAGTTTGAGGGGATGCCTTAGTTTGAGCGGTTGCCTTAGTTTGAGGGGTTGCCTTAGTTGGAGCGGTTGCCTTAGTTTGAGCGGCCGCCTTAGTTTGAGCGGCTGCCTTTGTTTGAGGGGATGCCTTAGTTTGAGCGGTTGCCTTAGTTTGAGCGGTTGCCTTAGTTTGAGCGGTTGCCTTAGTTTGGGCGGCCGTCTTAGTTTGAGCAGTTGCCTCAGTTTGAGCGGTTGCCTTAGTTCGAGTGGAAGCCTTAGTTTGAGCGTTTGCCTTAGTTTGAGCGGCCGCCTTAGTTTGAGAGGTTGCCTTAGTTTGAGCGGTTGCCTTAGTTTGAGCGGTTGCCTGAGTTTGAGCGGCTGCCTTAGTTTGAGCGGTTGCCTTAGTTTGAGGGGATGCCTTAGTTTGAGCGGTTGCCTTATTTGAGCGGTTGCCTTCGTTTGAGCGGTTGCCTTAGTTTGAGGGGATGCCTTAATTTGAGCGGTTGCCTTAGTTTGAGGGGATGCCTTAGTTTGAGCGGTTGCCTTATTTGAGCGGTTGCCTTCGTTTGAGGGGTTGGCTTAGCTTGAGCGGTTGCCTTAGTTTGAGGGTTTGCTTTAGTTTGAGTGGTTGCCTTAGATTGAGTGGCTGCCATAGTTTGAGGGGTTGCCTTTGTTTGAGGGGTTGCCTTAGTTTGAGCGGCGGCCTTAGTTTGAGTGGTTGCTTAAGTTTGAGCGGCTGCCTTAGTTTGAGCGGCGGCCTTAGTTTGAGCGGATGCCTAAGCTGAGCGGTTGCCTTAGTTTGAGCGATTGCCTTAGTTTGAGCGGCTGCCTTAGTTTGAGTGGTTGCTTAAGTTTGAGCGGCTGCCTTAGTTTGAGCGGCGGCCTTAGTTTGAGCGGATGCCTAAGCTGAGCGGTTGCCTTAGTTTGAGATGCTGCCTTAGTTTGAGCGATTGCCTTATTTGAGCGGTTGCCTTCGTTTGAGGGGTTGGCTTAGTTTGAGCGGTTGCCTTAGTTTGAGATGCTGCCTTAGTTTGAGCGATTGCCTTATTTGAGCGGTTGCCTTCGTTTGAGGGGTTGGCTTAGTTTGAGCGGTTGCCTTAGTTTGAGATGCTGCCTTAGTTTGAGCGATTGCCTTATTTGAGCGGTTGCCTTCGTTTGAGGGGTTGCCTCAGTTTGAGCGATTGCCTTAGTTTGAGCGGCTGCCTTAGTTTGAGTGGTTGCCTAAGTTTGAGCGGCTGCCTTAGTTTGAGCGGCGGCCTTAGTTTGAGCGGCTGCCTTAGTTTGAGATGCTGCCTTAGTTTGAGCGATTGCCTTAGTTTGAGCGGCTGCCGTAGTTTGAGGGGTTGCCTCAGTTTGAGCTGTTGCCTTAGTTTATGGGGTTCCCTTAGTTTGAGCGGTTGCCTTAGTTTGAGGGGATGCCTTAGTTTGAGCGGTTGCCTTAGTTTGAGCAGTTGCCTTAGTTGTCTCGGCTGCCTTAGTTTGAGCGGTTGCCTTAGTTTGCGTGTCCGCCTTAGTTTGAGCGGTTGCCTAAGTTTGAGCGGCCGCCTTAGTTTGTGCGGCTGCCTTAGTTTGAGCGGTTGCCTTAGTTTGAGCGGTTGCCTCAGTTTGAGCGGCCGCCTTAGTTTGAGCGGCTGGCTTAGTTTGAGGGGATGCCTTAGTTTGAGCGGTTGCCTTAGTTTGAGGGGATGCCTTAGTTTGAGCGGTTGCCTTATTTGAGCGTTTGCCTTCGTTTGAGCGGTTGCCTTAGTTTGAGGGGATGCCTTAATTTGAGCGGTTGCCTCAATTAGAGGGTATGCCTTAGTTTGAGCGGTTGCCTTAGTTTGAGGGGATGCCTTTGTTTGAGCTGTTGCCTTAGTTTGAGCGGTTGCCTTCGTTTGAGCGGCTGCCTGAGTTTGAGCGGTTGCCTTCGTTTGAGCGGTTGCCTCAGTTTGAGCGGCCGCCTTAGTTTGAGCGGCTGGCTTAGTTTGAGGGGATGCCTTAGTTTGAGCGGTTGCCTTAGTTTGAGGGGTTGCCTTATTTGGAGCGGTTGCCTTAGTTTGAGGGGATGCCTTAGTTTGAGCGGTTGCCTTAGTTTGAGGGGTTGCCTTATTTGGAGCGGTTGCCTTAGTTTGAGCGGTTGCCTTACTTTGAGGGGATGCCTTAGTTTGAGCGGTTGCCTTAATTTGAGGGGATGCCTCAGTTTGAGCGGTTGCCTTAGTTTGAGCGGTTGCCTTACTTTGAGGGGATGCCTTAGTTTGAGCGGTTGCCTTAATTTGAGCGGTTGCCTTAGTTTGAGCGGCCGCCTTAGTTTGAGTGGTTGCCTTAGTTTGAGCCGCCGCCTTAGTTTGAGCGGCTGCCTTAGTTTGAGCGGATGCCTAAGTTGAGCGGTTGCCTTAGTTTGAGATGCTGCCTTAGTTTGAGCGGTTGCCTTAGCTTGAGATGCTGCCTTAGTTTGAGCGGTTGCCTAAGTTTGAGCGGCCGCCTTAGTTTGAGCGGCTGCCTTAGTTTGAGGGGATGACTTAGTTTGAGCGGTTGCCTTAGTTTGAGATGCTGCCTTAGTTTGAGCGGTTGCCTTCGTTTGAGCGGCTGCCTTAGTTTGAGCGGTTGCCTAAGTTTGAGCGGCCGCCTTAGTTTGAGCGGCTGCCTTAGTTTGAGGGGATGACTTAGTTTGAGCGGTTGCCTTAGTTTGAGGGTCTGCCTTAGTTTGAGGGGTTGCCTAAGTTTGAGCGGCTGCCTTAGTTTGAGCGGTTGCCTTAATTTGAGCGGCTGCCTTATTTTGAGGGGTCGCCTAAGTTTGAGCGGCCGCCTTAGTTTGAGCGGTTGCCTTAGTTTGAGCGGCTTCCTTAGTCTGAGCGGTTGCCTTAGTTTGAGATGCTGCCTTAGTTTGAGCGGTTGCCTTAGTTTGAGCGGCTGCCTTAGTTTGAGCGGTTGCCTAAGTTTGAGCGGCCGCCTTAGTTTGAGCGGCTGCCTTAGGTTGAGGAGATGACTTAGTTTGAGCGGCTGCCTTAGTTTGAGGGTCTGCCATAGTTTGAGGGGTTGCCTCAGTTTGAGCGGCCGCCTTAGTTTGAGCGGCTGCCTTAGTTTGAGGGGATGACTTAGTTTGAGCGGTTGCCTTCGTTTCAGTGGCTGCCTCAGTTTGAGGGGATGCCTTAGTTTGAGCGGTTGCCTTAGTTTGAGCGGTTGCCTTAGTTTGAGCGGCGTCTTAGTTTGAGCGGTTGCCTTAGTTTGAGCGGTTGCCTTAGTTTGAGGGGAAGCCTTAGTTTGACCGGTTGCCTTAGTTTGAGCGGCCTCCTTAGTTTGAGCCGTTGCCTTAGTTTGAGCGGTTGCCTTATTTTGAGCGGTTGCCTGAGTTTGAGCGGCTGCCTTAGTTTGAGCGGTTGCCTTAGTTCGAGGGGTTGCCTTAGTTTGAGCGGCCGCCTTAGTTTGAGCGGCTGCCTCAGTTTGAGCGGTTGCCTTATTATGAGCGGTTGCCTTAGTTTGAGGGGTTGCCTTAGTTTGAGCGGCCGCCTTAGTTTGAGCGGCTGCCTTAGTTTGAGGGCCTGCCTTAGTTTGAGCGGTTGCCTGATTTTGAGGGGATACCTTCGTTTGAGGGGTTGCCTTAGTTTGAGGGGTTGCCTGAGTTTGAGGGGTTGCCTTCCTTTGAGCGGTTGCCTTTGTTTGAGCGGTTGCCTTTGTTTGAGCGGTTGCCTTTGTTTGAGCGGCTGCCTTAGTTTGAGCGGTTGCCTTAGTTTGAGGAGATGCCTTTGTTTGAGGGGTTGCCTGAGCTTGAGGGGTTGCCTTAGTTTGAGCGGCTGCCTGAGTTTGAGCGGCTGCCTTGGTTTGAGGGGTTGCCTTAGTTTGAGCCGTTACCTTAGTTTGAGGGGTTGCCTTAGTTTGAGCGGTTGCCTTAGTTTGAGGGGTTGCCTTCGTTTGAGCGGTTGCCTTAGTTTGAGGGGTTGCCTCAGTTTGAGCTGTTGCCTTAGTTTATGGGGTTGCCTTAGTTTGAGTGGCTGCCTTAGTTTGAGGGGTTGCCTTAGTTTGAGGGGTTGCCTTAGTTTGAGGGGTTGCCTTAGTTTGAGCGGTTGCCTTAATTTGAGCGGTTGCCTTAGTTTGAGCGGCTGCCTTAGTTTGAGTGGTTATCTAAGTTTGAGCGGCCGCCTTAGTTTGAGCGGCGGCCTTAGTTTGAGCGGATATTTAAGTTGAGCGGTTGCCTTAGTTTGAGCGGATGCCTAAGTTGAGCGGTTGCCTTAGTTTGAGATGCTGCCTTAGTTTGAGCGATTGCCTTAGTTTGAGTGGCTGCCGTAGTTTGAGCGGTTGCCTAAGTTTGAGCGGTTGCCTTAGTTTGAGATGCTGCCTTAGTTTGAGCGGTTGCCTTCGTTTGAGCGGCCGCCTAAGTTTGAGCGGCCGCCTTAGTTTGAGCGGCTGCCTTAGTTTGAGGGGATGACTTAGTTTGAGCGGTTGCCTTAATTTGAGCGGTTGCCTTAGTTTGAGGGGTTGCCTTAGTTTGAAAGGCCGCCTTGGTTTGAGCGGCTGCCTTAGTTTGAGGGGCTGCCTTAGTTTGAGCAGTTGCCTGATTTTGAGGGGATGCCTTAGTTTGAGGGGTTGCCTCAGTTTGAGGGGCTGCCTGAGTTTGAGGGGTTGCCTTAGATTGAGGTGTTGCCTTAGTTTGAGGGGTTGCCTTCCTTTGAGCGGTTGCCTTTGTTTGAGCGGCTGCCTTAGTTTGAGGGGCTGCCTTAGTTTGAGCGGTTGCCTTAGTTTGAGGGGTTGCCTTAGTTTCAGGGTTTGCCTTCCTTTGAGCGGTTGCCTTAGTTTGATGGGTTGCCTTAGCTTGAGCGGTTGCCTTAGTTTGAGGGGTTGCCTTCGCTTGAGCGGTTGCCTTAGTTTGAGGGGTTGCTTTAGTTTGAGTGTTTGCCTTAGATTGAGGGGCTGCCATAGTTTGAGGGGTTGCCTTAGTTTGAGGGGTTGCCTTAGTTTGAGCTGCTGCCTTAGTTTGAGCGTTTGCCTTAGTTTGAGGTGTTGCCTTAGTTTGAGCAGTTGCCTTTGTTTGAGGTGTTGCCTTAGTTTGAGGGGTTGCCTTAGTTTGAGCGGTTGCCTTTGTTCGAGCAGTTGCCTTAGTTTGAGGTGTTGCCTTAGTTTGAGCGGTTGCCTCAGTTTGAGCGGTTGCCTTAGTTTGAGCGGTTGCCTTAGTTTGAGCGGTTGCCTTTGTTTGAGGTGTTGCCTTAGTTTGAGGGGTTGCCTTCGTTTGAGAGTCTGCCTTAGTTCGAGCGGTTGCCTTAGTTTGAGCGGTTGCCTTATTTTGAGCGGTTGCCTTAGTTTGAGGTGTTGCCTGAGTTTGAGCGGTTGCCTTAGTTTGAGCTATTGCCTTAGTTTGAGGTGTTGCCTTAGTTTGAGGGGCTGCCTTATTTTGAGCGGTTGCCTTATTTTGAGCGGTTGCCTTAGTTTGAGGGGTTGCCTTAGTTTGAGGGGCTGCCTTAGTGACAGCGGTTGCCTTAGTTTGAGGTGTTGCCTTAGTTTGAGAGGTTGCCTTAGTTTGAGGGGTTGCCTTAGTTTGAGGGGTTGCCTTAGTTTGAGCGGCTGCCTGAGTTTGAGCGGCTGCCTCAGTTTGAGGGGTTGCCTTAGTTTGAGCGGTTGCCTTAGTTTGAAAGGTTGCCTTAGTTTGAGCGGTTGCCTTAGTTTGAGAGGTTGCCTTAGTTTGAGCGGTTGCCTTAGTTTGAGGGGTTGCCTCAGTTTGAGCGGTTGCCTTAGTTTGAGCGGTTGCCTTTGTTTGAGGTGTTGCCTTAGTTTGACGGGTTGCCTTCGTTTGAGAGTCTGCCTTAGTTCGAGCGGTTGCCTTAGTTTGAGTGGTTGCCTTAGTTTGAGCGGTTGCCTTAGATTGAACGGTTGCCTGATATCGAACGTTTGCCTTAGTTTGGGGGTTGCCTTAGTTGGTGCGGTTGCCTTAGTTTGAGCGGCCGCCTTAGTTTGAGCGGTTGCCTTAGTTTGAGCGGTTGCCTTAGTTTGAGCGGCCGTCTTAGTTTGAGCGGTTGCCTTAGTTTGAGCGGTTGCCTTAGTTTGAGGGGAAGCCTTAGTTAGAGCGGTTGCCTTAGTTTGAGCGGCCTCCTTAGTTTGAGCGGTTGCCTTAGTTTGAGCGGTTGCCTTAGTTTGAGCGGTTGCCTGAGTTTGAGCGGCTGCCTTAGTTCGAGGGGTTGCCTTAGTTTGAGCGGCTGCCTTAGTTTGAGCGGCTGCCTCAGTTTGAGCGGTTGCCTTATTTTGAGCGGTTGCCTTAGTTTGAGGGGTTGCCTTAGTTTGAGCGGCCGCCTTAGTTTGAGCGGCTGCCTTAGTTTGAGGGGCTGCCTTAGTTTGAGCAGTTGCCTGATTTTGAGGGGATGCCTTAGTTTGAGGGGTTGCCTTAGTTTGAGGGGAAGCCTTAGTTAGAGCGGTTGCCTTAGTTTGAGCGGCCTCCTTAGTTTGAGCGGTTGCCTTAGTTTGAGCGGTTGCCTTAGTTTGAGCGGTTGCCTGAGTTTGAGCGGTTGCCTTAGTTCGAGGGGTTGCCTTAGTTTGAGCGGTTGCCTTATTTAGAGCGGCTGCCTTAGTCTGAGCGGTTGCCTTAGTTTGAGATGCTGCCTTAGTTTGAGCGGTTGCCTTAGTTTGAGCGGCTGCCTTAGTTTGAGCGGTTGCCTAAGTTTGAGCGGCCGCCTTAGTTTGAGCGGCTGCCTTAGGTTGAGGAGATGACTTAGTTTGAGCGGATGCCTTAGTTTGAGGGGCTGCCATAGTTTGAGGGGTTGCCTCAGTTTGAGCGGCCGCCTTAGTTTGAGCGGCTGCCTTAGTTTGAGGGGATGACTTAGTTTGAGCGGTTGCCTTCGTTTCAGTGGCTGCCTTAGTTTGAGGGGATGCCTGAGTTTGAGCGGTTGCCTTAGTTTGAGGGGTTGCCTTAGTTGGAGCGGTTGCCTTAGTTTGAGCGGCCGCCTTAGTTTGAGCGGCTGCCTTTGTTTGAGGTGATGCCTTAGTTTGAGCGGTTGCCTTAGTTTGAGCGGCCGTCTTAGTTTGAGCGGTTGCCTTAGTTTGAGCGGTTGCCTTAGTTTGAGGGGAAGCCTTAGTTTGAGCGGTTGCCTTAGTTTGAGCGGCCGCCTTAGTTTGAGCGGTTGACTTAGTTTGAGCGGTTGTCTTAGTTTGAGCAATTGCCATAGTTTGAGCGGCTGCCTTAGTTTGAGCGGTTGCCTTAGTTCGAGGGGTTGCCTTAGTTTGAGCGGCAGCCTTAGTTTGAGCGGCTGCCTCAGTTTGAGCGGTTGCCTTAGTTTGAGCGGTTGCCTTAGTTTGAGGGGTTGCCTTAGTTTGAGCGGCCGCCTTAGTTTGAGCGGCTGCCTAAGTTTGAGGGGCTGCCTTAGTTTGAGCAGTTGCCTGATTTTGAGGGGATGCCTTAGTTTGAGGGGTTGCCTTAGTTTGAGGGGTTGCCTGAATTTGAGGGGTTGCCTTAGTTTGAGGGGTTGCCTGAGTTTGAGGGGTTGCCTTCCTTTGAGCGGTTGCCTTTGTTTGAGCGGCTGCCTTAGTTTGAGGGGCTGCCTTAGTTTGAGCAGTTGCCTGATTTTGAGGGGATGCCTTAGTTTGAGCGGTTGCCTTAGTTTGAGGGGATCCCTTAGTTTGAGCGGTTGCCTTAGTTTGAGGAGATGCCTGAGTTGGAGGGGTTGCCTGAGTTTGAGGGGTTGCCTTAGTTTGAGCGGTTGCCTTAGTTTGAGGGGTTGCCTTCGTTTCAGGGTTTGCCTTCCTTTGAGCGGTTGCATTAGTTTGAGGGGTTGCCTTAGTTTGAGCGGTTGCCTTAGTTTGAGCGGCCGCCTTAGTTTGAGCGGTTGACTTAGTTTGAGCGGTTGTCTTAGTTTGAGCAATTGCCTTAGTTTGAACAGCTGCCTTAGTTTGAGCGGTTGCCTTAGTTCGAGGGATTGCCTCAGTTTGAGCGGCCGCCTTAGTTTGAGCGGTTGCCTTTGTTTGAGAGTCTGCCTTATTTTGAGCGGTTGCCTTATTTTGAGCGGTTGCCTTAGTTTGAGGGGTTGCCTTAGTTTGACGGGTTGCATTAGTTTGAGGGGCAGCCTTAGTTTGAGCGGTTGCCTTAGTTTGACAGGTTGCCTTTGTTTGTGCGGTTGTCTTAGTTACAGCGGTTGCCTTAGTTTGAGGTGTTGCCTTAGTTTGAGAGGTTGCCTTAGTTTGAGCGGTTGCCTTAGTTTGAGGGGTTGCCTTAGTTTGAGCGGTTGCCTTAGTTTGAGAGGTTGCCTTAGTTTGAGCGGTTGCCTTAGTTTGAGGGGTTGCCTCAGTTTGAGCGGTTGCCTTAGTTTGAGCGGTTGCCTTTGTTTGAGGTGTTGCCTTAGTTTGACGGGTTGCCTTAGTTTAAGAGTCTGCCTTAGTTCGAGCGGTTGCCTTAGTTTGAGTGGTTGCCTTAGTTTGAGCGGTTGCCTTAGTTTGAGCGGTTGCCTTAGTTTGAGGTGTTGCCTTAGTTTGAGCGGTTGCCTTAGTTTGAGGGGTTGCCTTAGTTGGAGCGGTTGCCTTAGTTTGAGCGGCCGCCTTCGTTTTAGCGGTTGCCTTATTTTGAGCGGTTGCCTTATATCGAGCGGTTGCCTTAGTTTGAGGTGTTGCCTTAGTTTGAGTGGTTGCCTTAGTTTGAGGGGTTGCCTTAGTTGGAGCGGTTGCCTTAGTTTGAGCGGCCATCTTAGTTTGAGCGGCAGCCTTTGTTTGAGGGGATGCCTTAGTTTGAGCGGTTGCCTTAGTTTGAGCGGTTGCCTTAGTTTGAGCGGTTGCCTTAGTTTTAGCGTCTGCCGTAGTTTGAGCGGTTGCCTAAGTTTGAGCGGCCGCCTTCGTTTGAGCGGTTGCCTTAGTTTGAGGGGTTGCCTCAGTTTGAGCTGTTGCCTTAGTTTATGGGGTTGCCTTAGTTTGAGTGGCTGCCTTAGTTTGAGGGGTTGCCTTAGTTTGAGGGGTTGCCTTAGTTTGAGCGGTTGCCTTAGTTTGAGCGGCTGCCTTAGTTTGAGCGGTTGCCTTAATTTGAGCGGTTGCCTTAGTTTGACGGGTTGCCTTAGTTTGAGCGGTTGCCTTAGTTGGCTCGGCTGCCTTAGTTTGAGCGGTTGCCTCAGTTTGAGTGGCCGCCTTAGTTTGAGCGGTTGCCTAAGTTTGAGCGGCCGCCTTAGTTTGTGCGGTTGCCTTTGTTTGAGGTGTTGCCTTAGTTTGAGGGGTTGCCTTAGTTTGAGAGTCTGCCTTAGTTGGCTCGGCTGCCTTAGTTTGAGCGGTTGCCTGAGTTTGAGCGGCCGCCTTAGTTTGTGCGGTTGCCTTTGTTTGAGGTGTTGCCTTAGTTTGACGGGTTGCCTTAGTTTTAGCGGTTGCCTTAGTTGGCTCGGCTGCCTTAGTTTGAGCGGTTGCCTGAGTTTGAGCGGCCGCCTTAGTTTGAGCGGCTGCCTTAGTTTGAGCGATTACCTTAGTTTGAGCGGCTGCCTTAGTTTGAGCGGCCGCCTTATTTTGAGCGGCTGCCTTAGGTTGAGCGGCTGCCTTAGTTTGAGCGGTTGCTTTAGTTTGAGCGGTTGCCTTAGTTTGAGCGGTTGCCTTATTTTGAGGCACCGTCATATTTTGAGCGGTTGCCTTAGATTGAGCGGCTGCCTAAGTTTGAGCGGTTGCCTTAGTTTGAGCGGCAGCCTTAGTTTGACCGGCTGCCTTAGTTTGAGCGGTTGCCTTTGTTTGAGATGCTGCCTTAATTCGAGCGGTTGCCTCAGTTTGAGCGGTTGCCTTAGTTTGAGCGGTTGCCTTAATGAGCGGTTGCCTTTGTTTGAGGTGTTGCCTTAGTTTGAGGGGTTGCCTTAGTTTGAGAGTCTGCCTTAGTTCGAGCGGTTGCCTTAGTTTGAGGGGTTGCCTTAGTTTGAGCGGTTGCCTTGGTTTGAGCGGTTGCCTTATCACCAGCGGTTGCCTTAGTTTGAGGTGTAGCCTTAGTTTGAGCGGTTGCCTTATTTTGAGCGGCCGTCTTATTTTGAGCGGTTGCCATAGTTTGAGCGGCTGCCTTAGTTTGAGCGGCTGCCTTAGTTTGAGCGGTTGCCTTAGTTTGAGCGGTTGCCTTATTTTGAGCTGCCGTCTTATTTTGAGCGGTTGCCTTAGTTTGAGTGGCTGCCTTAGTTTGAGCGGTTGCCTTAGTTTGAGCGGTTGCCTTCGTTTGAGCGGCCGCCTTAGTTTGAGCGGTTGCCTTAGTTTGAGCGGTTGCCTTAGTTTGAGTGGCTGCCTTATTTTGAGCGGCTGCCTTAGATGAGCGGTTGCCGAAGTTTGAGCTGCCACCTTAGTTTGAGGGGTTACCTTAGTTTGAGGGGTTGCCTCAGTTTGAGCGGTTGCCTTAGTTTGAGCGGTTGCCTTAGTTTGAGTGGCTGCCTTAGTTTGAGCGGTTGCCTTAGTTTGAGCGGTTGCCTTAGTTTGAGTGGCTGCCTTATTTTGAGCGGCTGCCTTAGATGAGCGGTTGCCGAAGTTTGAGCTGCCACCTTAGTTCGAGCGGTTGCCTTAGTTTGAGCGGCTGCCTAAGTTTGAGCGGTTGCCTTAGTATGAGCGGCTGCCTTATTTTGAGCGGCTGCCTTAGATGAGCGGTTGCCGAAGTTTGAGCTGCCACTTTAGTTTGAGCGGTTGCCTTTGTTTGAGATGCTGCCTTAGTTTGAGCGGTTGCCTTAGTTTGAGATGCTGCCTTAGTTTGAGCGGCTGCCTTAGTTTGAGGGGTTGCCTAAGTTTGAGCAGCCGCCTTAGTTTGAGCGGTTGCCTTAGTTTGAGCGGCTGCCTTAGTTTGAGCGGTTGCCTTAGTTTGAGATGCTGCCTTAATTTGAGCGGTTGCCTTAGTTTGAGCAGTTGCCTTAGTTTGAGCGGTTGCCTTAGTTTGAGCGGTTGCCTTTGTTTGAGGTGTTGCCTTAGTTTGAGGGGTTGCCTTAGTTTGAGAGTCTGCCTTAGTTCGAGCGGTTGCCTTAGTTTGAGGTGTTGCCTTAGTTTGAGCGGCCGTCTTAGTTTGAGCGGATGCCTTAGATTGAGCGGTTGCCTTTGTTTGAGCGGCTGCCTTAGTTTGAGCGGTTGCCTTCGTTTGAGCGGTTGCCTTAGTTTGAGCGGTTGCCTTAGTTTGAGCGGCCGCCTAAGTTTGAGCGGTTGCCTTAGTTTGAGCGGCTGCCTTAGTTTGAGCGGCTGCCTTAGTTTGAGCGGTTGCCTAAGTTTGAGCGGCCACCTTAGTTTGAGCGGTTGCCTCAGTTTGAGATGCTGCCTTAGTTTGAGCGGTTGCCTTACTTTGAGGGGCTGCCTTAGTTTGAGCGGCTGCCTTAGTTTGAGGGGTTGCCTAAGTTTCAGCAGCCGCCTTAGATTGAGCGGTTGCCTTAGTTTGAGCGGCTGCCTTAGTTTGAGCGGTTGCCTTAGTTTGAGATGCTGCCTTAATTCGAGCGGTTGCCTCAGTTTGAGCGGTTGCCTTAGTTTGAGCGGTTGCCTTAATGAGCGGTTGCCTTTGTTTGAGGTGTTGCCTTAGTTTGAGGGGTTGCCTTAGTTTGAGAGTCTGCCTTAGTTCGAGCGGTTGCATTAGTTTGAGGGGTTGCCTTAGTTTGAGCGGTTGCCTTGGTTTGAGCGGTTGCCTTATCACCAGCGGTTGCCTTAGTTTGAGGTGTAGAATTAGTTTGAGCGGTTGCCTTAGTTTGAGGTGTTGCCTTAGTTTGAGCGGTTGCCTTAGTTTAGCTATTGCCTTAGTTTGAGGTGTTGCCTTAGTTTGAGGGGCTGCCTTAGTTTGAGCGGTTGCCTTAGTTTGAGAATCTGCCTTATTTTGAGCGGTTGCCTTATTTTGAGCGGTTGCCTTATTTTGAGCTATTGCCTTAGTTTAAGGGGTTGCCTTAGTTTGAGGGGTTGCCTTAGTTTGAGGGGCTGCCTTAGTTTGAGCGGTTGCCTTAGTTAGAGCGGTTGTCTTAGTTTGAGGTGTTACCTTAGTTTGAGGGGTTGCCTTAGTTTGAGGGGCTGCCTTAGTTTGAGCGGTTGCCTTAGTTAGAGCGGTTGTCTTTGTTTGAGGTGTTGCCTGAGTTTGAGGGGCTGCTTTAGTTTGAGCTGTTGCCTTAGTTTGAGCGGTTGCCTTAGTAAGAGCGGATGCCTTAGTTTGAGGTGTTGCCTTAGTTTGAGAGGTTGCTTTAGTTAGAGGAGTTGCCTTAGTTTGAGGGGTTGCCTTAGTTTGAGCGGCTGCCTGAGTTTGAGCGGCTGCCTTAGTTTGAGGGGCTGCCTTAGTTTGAGCGGTTGCCTTAGTTTGAGGGGTTGCATTAGTTTGAGCGGTTGCCTTAGTTTGAGGGGTTGCCTTAGTTTGAGCGGTTGCTTAGTTTGAGGTGTTGCCTCAGTTTGAGCTGTTGCCTTAGTTTGTGGGGTTGCCTTAGTTTGAGTGGCTGCCTTAGTTTGAGGGGTTGCCTTAGTTTGAGGGGTTGCCTTAGTTTGAGCGGTTGCCTTAGTTTGAGCGGCTGCCTTAGTTTGAGCGGTTGCATTAATTTGAGCGGTTGCCTTAGTTTGAGGGGTTGCCTTAGTTTGAGCGGGTGCCTTAGTTTGAGCAGCTGCCTTAGTTTGAGCGGTTGCCTTAGTTTGAGGGGTTGCCTTAGTTTGAGCGGTTGCCTTAGTTTGAGCGGCTGCCTTAGTTTGAGGGGATGCCTTAGTTTGAGGGGATGCCTTAGTTTGAGCGGTTGCCTTAGTTTGAGGGGTTGCCTTAGTTTGAGCGGTTGCCCTGGTTTGAGCGGCTGCCTTAGTTTGAGGGGATGCCTTAGTTTGAGGGGATGCCTTAGTTTGAGCGGTTGCCTTAGTTTGAGCGGTTGCCTTAGTTTGAGCGGCTGGCTTAGTTTGAGGGGATGCCTTAGTTTGAGCGGTTGCCTTAGTTTGAGGGGATGCCTTAGATTGAGCGGTTGCCTCAGTTTGAGCGGTTGCCTTCGTTTGAGCGGTTGCCTTAGTTTGAGGGGATGACTTAATTTGAGCGGTTGCCTCAATTAGAGGGGATGCCTTAGTTTGAGCGGTTGCCTTAGTTTGATGGGATGCCTTAGTTTGAGCGGTTGCCTTAGTTTGAGGGGATGCCTTAGTTTGAGGGGATGTCTTAGTTTGAGCGGTTGCCTTAGTTTGAGGGGTTGCCTTATTTGGAGCGATTGCCTTACTTTGAGGGGATGCCTTAGTTTGAGCGGTTGCCTTAGTTTGAGCGGTTGCCTTAATTTGAGCGGTTGCCTTAGTTTGAGCGGCCGCCTTCGTTTGAGCGGCTGCCTTAGTTTGAGCGGATTCCTAAGTTGAGCGGCCACCTTACTTTGAGCGGCCATCTTAGTTTGAGCGGCTGCCTTAGTTTGAGCGGCTGCCTTAGTTTGAGCGGTTGCCTTAGTTTGAGATGCTGCCTTAGTTTGATCGGTTGCCTTAGTTTGAGCGGCTGCCTTAGTTTGAGGGGATGACTTAGTTTGAGCGGTTGCCTTAGTTTGAGTGGCTGCCTTAGTTTGAGGGGTTGCCTAAGTTTGAGCGGGTGCCTTAGTTTGAGGGGTTGCCATAGTTTGAGCGGTTGCCTTAGTTTGAGATGCTGCCTTAGTTTGAGCGGTTGCCTTAGTTTGAGAGTCTGCCTTAGTTTGAGCGGCCGCCTTAGTTTGTGCGGTTGCCTTTGTTTGAGGTGTTGCCTTAGTTTGACGGGTTGCCTTAGTTTTAGCGGTTGCCTTAGTTGGCTCGGCTGCCTTAGTTTGAGCGGTTGCCTGAGTTTGAGCGGCCGCCTTAGTTTGAGCGGCTGCCTTAGTTTGAGCGATTACCTTAGTTTGAGCGGCTGCCTTAGTTTGAGCGGCCGCCTTATTTTGAGCGGCTGCCTTAGGTTGAGCGGCTGCCTTAGTTTGAGCGGTTGCTTTAGTTTGAGCGGTTGCCTTAGTTTGAGCGGTTGCCTTATTTTGAGGCACCGTCATATTTTGAGCGGTTGCCTTAGATTGAGCGGCTGCCTAAGTTTGAGCGGTTGCCTTAGTTTGAGCGGCAGCCTTAGTTTGAGCGGCTGCCTTAGTTTGAGCGGTTGCCTTAGTTTGAGATGCTGCCTTAATTCGAGCGGTTGCCTCAGTTTGAGCGGTTGCCTTAGTTTGAGCGGTTGCCTTAATGAGCGGTTGCCTTTGTTTGAGGTGTTGCCTTAGTTTGAGGGGTTGCCTTAGTTTGAGAGTCTGCCTTAGTTCGAGCGGTTGCCTTAGTTTGAGGGGTTGCCTTAGTTTGAGCGGTTGCCTTGGTTTGAGCGGTTGCCTTATCACCAGCGGTTGCCTTAGTTTGAGGTGTAGCCTTAGTTTGAGCGGTTGCCTTATTTTGAGCGGCCGTCTTATTTTGAGCGGTTGCCATAGTTTGAGCGGCTGCCTTAGTTTGAGCGGCTGCCTTAGTTTGAGCGGTTGCCTTAGTTTGAGCGGTTGCCTTATTTTGAGCTGCCGTCTTATTTTGAGCGGTTGCCTTAGTTTGAGTGGCTGCCTTAGTTTGAGCGGTTGCCTTAGTTTGAGCGGTTTCCTTCGTTTGAGCGGCCGCCTTAGTTTGAGCGGTTGCCTTAGTTTGAGCGGTTGCCTTAGTTTGAGTGGCTGCCTTATTTTGAGCGGCTGCCTTAGATGAGCGGTTGCCGAAGTTTGAGCTGCCACCTTAGTTTGAGGGGTTACCTTAGTTTGAGGGGTTGCCTCAGTTTGAGCGGTTGCCTTAGTTTGAGCGGTTGCCTTAGTTTGAGTGGCTGCCTTAGTTTGAGCGGTTGCCTTAGTTTGAGCGGTTGCCTTAGTTTGAGTGGCTGCCTTATTTTGAGCGGCTGCCTTAGATGAGCGGTTGCCGAAGTTTGAGCTGCCACCTTAGTTCGAGCGGTTGCCTTAGTTTGAGCGGCTGCCTAAGTTTGAGCGGTTGCCTTAGTTTGAGCGGCTGCCTTATTTTGAGCGGCTGCCTTAGATGAGCGGTTGCCGAAGTTTGAGCTGCCACCTTAGTTTGAGCGGTTGCCTTTGTTTGAGATGCTGCCTTAGTTTGAGCGGTTGCCTTAGTTTGAGATGCTGCCTTAGTTTGAGCGGCTGCCTTAGTTTGAGGGGTTGCCTAAGTTTGAGCAGCCGCCTTAGTTTGAGCGGTTGCCTTAGTTTGAGCGGCTGCCTTAGTTTGAGCGGTTGCCTTAGTTTGAGATGCTGCCTTAATTTGAGCGGTTGCCTTAGTTTGAGCGGTTGCCTTAGTTTGAGCGGTTGCCTTAGTTTGAGCGGTTGCCTTTGTTTGAGGTGTTGCCTTAGTTTGAGGGGTTGCCTTAGTTTGAGAGTCTGCCTTAGTTCGAGCGGTTGCCTTAGTTTGAGGTGTTGCCTTAGTTTGAGCGGCCGTCTTAGTTTGAGCGGATGCCTTAGATTGAGCGGTTGCCTTTGTTTGAGCGGCTGCCTTAGTTTGAGCGGTTGCCTTCGTTTGAGCGGTTGCCATAGTTTGAGCGGTTGCCTTAGTTTGAGCGGCCGCCTAAGTTTGAGCGGTTGCCTTAGTTTGAGCGGCTGCCTTAGTTTGAGCGGCTGCCTTAGTTTGAGCGGTTGCCTAAGTTTGAGCGGCCACCTTAGTTTGAGCGGTTGCCTCAGTTTGAGATGCTGCCTTAGTTTGAGCGGTTGCCTTACTTTGAGGGGCTGCCTTAGTTTGAGCGGCTGCCTTAGTTTGAGGGGTTGCCTAAGTTTCAGCAGCCGCCTTAGATTGAGCGGTTGCCTTAGTTTGAGCGGCTGCCTTAGTTTGAGCGGTTGCCTTAGTTTGAGATGCTGCCTTAATTCGAGCGGTTGCCTCAGTTTGAGCGGTTGCCTTAGTTTGAGCGGTTGCCTTAATGAGCGGTTGCCTTTGTTTGAGGTGTTGCCTTAGTTTGAGGGGTTGCCTTAGTTTGAGAGTCTGCCTTAGTTCGAGCGGTTGCATTAGTTTGAGGGGTTGCCTTAGTTTGAGCGGTTGCCTTGGTTTGAGCGGTTGCCTTATCACCAGCGGTTGCCTTAGTTTGAGGTGTAGCCTTAGTTTGAGCGGTTGCCTTAGTTTGAGGTGTTGCCTTAGTTTGAGCGGTTGCCTTAGTTTAGCTATTGCCTTAGTTTGAGGTGTTGCCTTAGTTTGAGGGGCTGCCTTAGTTTGAGCGGTTGCCTTAGTTTGAGAATCTGCCTTATTTTGAGCGGTTGCCTTATTTTGAGCGGTTGCCTTATTTTGAGCTATTGCCTTAGTTTAAGGGGTTGCCTTAGTTTGAGGGGTTGCCTTAGTTTGAGGGGCTGCCTTAGTTTGAGCGGTTGCCTTAGTTAGAGCGGTTGTCTTAGTTTGAGGTGTTACCTTAGTTTGAGGGGTTGCCTTAGTTTGAGGGGCTGCCTTAGTTTGAGCGGTTGCCTTAGTTAGAGCGGTTGTCTTTGTTTGAGGTGTTGCCTGAGTTTGAGGGGCTGCTTTAGTTTGAGCTGTTGCCTTAGTTTGAGCGGTTGCCTTAGTAAGAGCGGATGCCTTAGTTTGAGGTGTTGCCTTAGTTTGAGAGGTTGCTTTAGTTAGAGGAGTTGCCTTAGTTTGAGGGGTTGCCTTAGTTTGAGCGGCTGCCTGAGTTTGAGCGGCTGCCTTAGTTTGAGGGGCTGCCTTAGTTTGAGCGGTTGCCTTAGTTTGAGGGGTTGCATTAGTTTGAGCGGTTGCCTTAGTTTGAGGGGTTGCCTTAGTTTGAGCGGTTGCTTAGTTTGAGGTGTTGCCTCAGTTTGAGCTGTTGCCTTAGTTTGTGGGGTTGCCTTAGTTTGAGTGGCTGCCTTAGTTTGAGGGGTTGCCTTAGTTTGAGGGGTTGCCTTAGTTTGAGCGGTTGCCTTAGTTTGAGCGGCTGCCTTAGTTTGAGCGGTTGCATTAATTTGAGCGGTTGCCTTAGTTTGAGGGGTTGCCTTAGTTTGAGCGGGTGCCTTAGTTTGAGCAGCTGCCTTAGTTTGAGCGGTTGCCTTAGTTTGAGGGGTTGCCTTAGTTTGAGCGGTTGCCTTAGTTTGAGCGGCTGCCTTAGTTTGAGGGGATGCCTTAGTTTGAGGGGATGCCTTAGTTTGAGCGGTTGCCTTAGTTTGAGGGGTTGCCTTAGTTTGAGCGGTTGCCCTGGTTTGAGCGGCTGCCTTAGTTTGAGGGGATGCCTTAGTTTGAGGGGATGCCTTAGTTTGAGCGGTTGCCTTAGTTTGAGCGGTTGCCTTAGTTTGAGCGGCTGGCTTAGTTTGAGGGGATGCCTTAGTTTGAGCGGTTGCCTTAGTTTGAGGGGATGCCTTAGATTGAGCGGTTGCCTCAGTTTGAGCGGTTGCCTTCGTTTGAGCGGTTGCCTTAGTTTGAGGGGATGACTTAATTTGAGCGGTTGCCTCAATTAGAGGGGATGCCTTAGTTTGAGCGGTTGCCTTAGTTTGATGGGATGCCTTAGTTTGAGCGGTTGCCTTAGTTTGAGGGGATGCCTTAGTTTGAGGGGATGTCTTAGTTTGAGCGGTTGCCTTAGTTTGAGGGGTTGCCTTATTTGGAGCGATTGCCTTACTTTGAGGGGATGCCTTAGTTTGAGCGGTTGCCTTAGTTTGAGCGGTTGCCTTAATTTGAGCGGTTGCCTTAGTTTGAGCGGCCGCCTTCGTTTGAGCGGCTGCCTTAGTTTGAGCGGATTCCTAAGTTGAGCGGCCACCATACTTTGAGCGGCCATCTTAGTTTGAGCGGCTGCCTTAGTTTGAGCGGCTGCCTTAGTTTGAGCGGTTGCCTTAGTTTGAGATGCTGCCTTAGTTTGATCGGTTGCCTTAGTTTGAGCGGCTGCCTTAGTTTGAGGGGATGACTTAGTTTGAGCGGTTGCCTTAGTTTGAGTGGCTGCCTTAGTTTGAGGGGTTGCCATAGTTTGAGCGGTTGCCTTAGTTTGAGATGCTGCCTTAGTTTGAGCGGTTGCCTTAGTTTGAGAGTCTGCCTTAGTTTGAGCGGTTGCCTTAGTTAGAGCGGTTGTCTTAGTTTGAGGTGTTGCCTTAGATTGAGGGGCTGCTTTAGTTTGAGCTGTTGCCTTCGTTTGAGAGTCTGCCTTAGTTTGAGAGGTTGCCTTAGTTTGAGGGGTTGCCTTAGTTTGAGGGGTTGCCTTAGTTTGAGCGGCTGCCTGAGTTTGAGCGGCAGCCTTAGTTTCAGGGGTTGCCTTAGTTTGAGCGGTTGCCTTAGTTTGAGGGGTTGCATTAGTTTGAGCGGTTGACTTAGTTTGAGGGGTTGCATTAGTTTGAGCGGTTGCCTTAGTTTGAGGGGTTGCCTTAGTTTGAGCTGTTGTCTTAGTTTGTGGGGTTGCCTCAGTTTGAGCTGTTGCCTTAGTTTGTGGGGTTGCCTTAGTTTGAGGGGTTGCCTTAGTTTGAGGGCTGCCTTAGTTTGAGCGGTTGCCTTAGTTAGAGCGGTTGTCTTAGTTTGAGGTGTTGCCTTAGTTCGAGCGGTTGCCTTAGTTTGAGGGGTTGCCTTTGTTCGAGCGGTTGCCTTGGTTTGAGCGGTTGCCTTATTATGAGCGATTGCCTTAGTTTGAGCGGTTGCCTTAGTTTGAGCTATTGCCTTTGTTTGAGGTGTTGCCTTAGTTTGAGCGGTTGCCTTAGTTTGAGCGGTTGCCTTAGTTTGAGAATCTGCCTTATTTTGAGAGGTTGCCTTATTTTGAGCGGTTGCCTTATTTTGAGCTATTGCCTTAGTTTGAGGGCTGCCTTAGTTTGAGCGGTTGTCTTAGTTTGAGGTGTTGCCTTAGTTTGAGGGGTTGCCTTAGTTTGAGGGGCTGCCTTAGTTTGAGGGGCTGCCTTTGTTTGAGCATTTGCCTTAGTTTGAGAGTCTGCCTTAGTTTGAGAGGTTGCCTTAGTAAGAGCGGTTGCCTTAGTTTGAGGTGTTGCCTTCGTTTGAGGGGTTGCCTTAGTTTGAGCGGTTGCCTTAGTTTGAGCGGTTGCATTAATATGAGCGGTTGCCTTAGTTTGAGGGGTTGGCTTAGTTTGAGCGGTTGCCTTAGTTTGAGCAGCTGTCTTAGTTTGAGTGGTTGCCTTAGTTTGAGGGGTTGCCTTAGTTTGAGCGGTTGCCTTAGTTTGTGCGGCTTCCTTAGTTTGAGGGGATGCCTTAGTTTGAGGGGATGCCTTAGTTTGAGCGGTTGCCTTAGTTTGATGGGTTGCCTTAGTTTGAGCGGTTGCCCTGGTTTGAGTGGCTGCCTTAGTTTGAGGGGATGCCTTAGTTGGAGGGGATGCCTCAGTTTGAGCGGTTGCCTTAGTTTGAGCGGTTGCCTTAGTTTGAGCGGTTGCCTTATTTAGAGCGGTTGCCTAAGTTTGAGCGGCCACCTTAGTTTGAGCGGTTGCCTCAGTTTGAGATGCTGCCTTAGTTTGAGCGGTTGCCTTACTTTGAGGGGCTGCCTTAGTTTGAGCGGCTGCCTTAGTTTGAGGGGTTGGCTAAGTTTCAGCAGCCGCCTTAGTTTGAGCGGTTGCCTTAGTTTGAGCGGCTGCCTTAGTTTGAGCGGTTGCCTTAGTTTGAGATGCTGCCTTAATTCGAGCGGTTGCCTCAGTTTGAGCGGTTGCCTTAGTTTGAGCGGTTGCCTTAATTTGAGCGGTTGCCTTTGTTTGAGGTGTTGCCTTAGTTTGATGGGTTGCCTTAGTTTGAGAGTCTGCCTTAGTTTGAGCGGTTGCCTTAGTTTGAGGGGTTGCCTTAGTTTGAGCGGTTGCCTTGGTTTGAGCGGTTGCCTTATTACCAGCGGTTGCCTTAGTTTGAGGTGTAGCCTTAGTTTGAGCGGTTGCCTTAGTTTGAGGTGTTGCCTTAGTTTGAGCGGTTGCCTTAGTTTAGCTATTGCCTTAGTTTGAGGTGTTGCCTTAGTTTGAGGGGCTGCCTTAGTTTGAGCGGTTGCCTTAGTTTGAGAATCTGCCTTATTTTGAGCGGTTGCCTTATTTTGAGCGGTTGCCTTATTTTGAGCTATTGCCTTAGTTTAAGGGGTTGCCTTAGTTTGAGGGGTTGCCTTAGTTTGAGGGGCTGCCTTAGTTTGAGCGGTTGCCTTAGTTAGAGCGGTTGTCTTAGTTTGAGGTGTTGCCTTAGTTTGAGGGGTTGCCTTAGTTTGAGGGGCTGCCTTAGTTTGAGCGGTTGCCTTAGTTAGAGCGGTTGTCTTTGTTTGAGGTGTTGCCTGAGTTTGAGGGGCAGCTTTAGTTTGAGCTGTTGCCTTAGTTTGAGCGGTTGCCTTAGTAAGAGCGGTTGCCTTAGTTTGAGGTGTTGCCTTAGTTTGAGAGGTTGCCTTAGTTAGAGGAGTTGCCTTAGTTTGAGGGGTTGCCTTAGTTTGAGCGGCTGCCTGAGTTTGAGCGGCTGCCTTAGTTTGAGGGGCTGCCTTAGTTTGAGCGGTTGCCTTAGTTTGAGGGGTTGCATTAGTTTAAGCGGTTGCCTTAGTTTGAGGGGTTGCCTAAGTTTGAGCGGTTGCCTTAGTTTGAGGTGTTGCCTCAGTTTGAGCTGTTGCCTTAGTTTGTGGGGTTGCCTTAGTTTGAGTGGCTGTTCTAGTTTGAGGGGTTGCCTTAGTTTGAGGGGTTGCCTTAGTTTGAGCGGTTGCCTTAGTTTGAGCGGCTGCCTTAGTTTGAGCGGTTGCATTAATTTGAGCGGTTGCCTTAGTTTGAGGGGTTGCCTTAGTTTGAGCGGGTGCCTTAGTTTGAGCAGCTGCCTTAGTTTGAGCGGTTGCCTTAGTTTGAGGGGTTGCCTTAGTTTGAGCGGTTGCCTTAGTTTGAGCGGCTGCCTTAGTTTGAGGGGATGCCTTAGTTTGAGGGGATGCCTTAGTTTGAGCGGTTGCCTTAGTTTGAGGGGTTGCCTTAGTTTGAGCGGTTGCCCTGGTTTGAGCGGCTGCCTTCGTTTGAGGGGATGCCTTAGTTTGAGGGGATGCCTTAGTTTGAGCGGTTGCCTTAGTTTGAGCGGTTGCCTTAGTTTGAGCGGCTGGCTTAGTTTGAGGGGATGCCTTAGTTTGAGCGGTTGCCTTAGTTTGAGGGGATGCCTTAGTTTGAGCGGTTGCCTCAGTTTGAGCGGTTGCCTTCGTTTGAGCGGTTGCCTTAGTTTGAGGGGATGACTTAATTTGAGCGGTTGCCTCAATTAGAGGGGATGCCTTAGTTTGAGCGGTTGCCTTAGTTTGAGGGGATGCCTTAGTTTGATGGGATGCCTTAGTTTGAGCGGTTGCCTTAGTTTGAGGGGATGCCTTAGTTTGAGGGGATGTCTTAGTTTGAGCGGTTGCCTTATTTTGAGTGGTTGCCTTATTTGGAGCGATTGCCTTACTTTGAGGGGATGCCTTAGTTTGAGCGGTTGCCTTAATTTGAGCGGTTGCCTTAGTTTGAGCGGCCGCATTCGTTTGAGCGGCTGCCTTAGTTTGAGCGGATTCCTAAGTTGTGCGGCCACCTTACTTTGAGCGGCCACCTTAGTTTGAGCGGCTGCCTTAGTTTGAGCGGCTGCCTTAGTTTGAGCAGTTGCCTTAGTTTGAGATGCTGCCTTAGTTTGATCGGTTGCCTTAGTTTGAGCGGCTGCCTTAGTTTGAGGGGATGACTTAGTTTGAGCGGTTGCCTTAATTTGAGTGGCTGCCTTAGTTTGAGGGGTTGCCTAAGTTTGAGCGGCTGCCTTAGTTTGAGGGGTTGCCATAGTTTGAGCGGTTGCCTTAGTTTGAGATGCTGCCTTAGTTTGAGCGGTTGCCTTAGTTTGAGAGTCTGCCTTAGTTTGAGCGGTTGCCTTAGTTAGAGCGGTTGTCTTAGTTTGAGGTGTTGCCTTAGATTGAGGGGCTGCTTTAGTTTGAGCGGTTGCCTTAGTTTGAGCGGCTGGCTTAGTTTGAGGGGATGCCTTAGTTTGAGCGGTTGCCTTAGTTTGAGGGGATGCCTTAGTTTGAGCGGTTGCCTTAGTTTGAGCGGTTGCCTTCGTTTGAGCAGTTGACTTAGTTTGAGGGGATGCCTTAATTTGAGCGGTTGCCTCAATTAGAGGGGATGCCTTAGTTTGAGCGGTTACCTTAGTTTGAGGGGTTGCCTTATTTGGAGCGGTTGCCTTAGTTTGAGTGGCCGCCTTAGTTTGAGCGGTTGCCTTAATTTGAGCGGTTGCCTTAGTTTGAGCGGCCACATTAGTTTGAGCGGCTGCCTTAGTTTGAGCGGTAGCCTTAGTTTGAGATGCTGCCTTAGTTTGAGCGGTTGACTCAGTTTGAGATGCTGCCTTAGTTTGAGCGGTTGCCTCAGTTTGAGATGCTGCCTTAGTTTGAGCGGTTGCCTTAATTTGAGCGGCCCCCTTAGTTTGAGCGGCTGCCTTAGTTTGAGGGGATGGCTTAGTTTGAGCGGTTGCCTTAGTTTGAGGGGCTGCCTTAGTTTGAGCGGTTGCCTAAGTTTGAGCGGCTGCCTTAGTTTGAGGGGTTGCCTTAGTTTGAGCGGTTACCTTAGTTTGAGCGGTTGCCTTAGTTTGAGCGGCTGCCTTAGTTTGAGGGGCTGCCTTAGTTTGAGCGGTTGCCTTAGTTTGAGATGCTGCCTTAGTTTGAGCGGTTGCCTTAGTTTGAGAGTCTGCCTTAGTTTGAGCGGTTGCCTTAGTTAGAGCGGTTGTCTTAGTTTGAGGTGTTGCCTTAGTTTGCTGGGCTGCTTTAGTTTGAGCTGTTGCCTTAGTTTGAGCGGTTGCCTTAGTTAGAGCCGTTGCCTTAGTTTGATGTGTTGCCTCAGTTTGAGAGGTTGCCTTAGTTTGAGGGGTTGCCTTAGTTTGAGGGGTTGCCTTAGTTTGAGCGGCTGCCTGAGTTTGAGCGGCTGCCTTAGTTTGAGGGTTTGCCTTAGTTTGAGCGGTTGCCTTAGTTTGAGGGGTTGCATTAGCTTGAGCGGTTGCCTTAGTTTGAGGGGTTGCATTAGTTTGAGCGGTTGCCTTAGTTTGAGGGGTTGCCTCAGTTTGAGCTGTTGTCTTAGTTTTTGGGGTTGCCTTAGTTTGAGTGGCTGCCTTAGTTTGAGGGGATGCCTTAGTTTGAGGGGTGGCATTAGTTTGAGCGGTTGCCTTAGTTTGAGGGGTTGCCTTAGTTTGAGCGGTTGCCTTAGTTTGAGGGGTTGCCTCAGTTTGACCTGTTGCCTTAGTTTGTGGGGTTGCCTTAGTTTGAGGGGTTGCCTTAGTTTGAGGGGTTGCCTTCGTTTGAGCGTTTGCCTTAGTTTGAGCGGCTGCCTTAGTTTGAGCGGTTGCCTTAATTTGAGCGGCTGCCTTAGTTTGAGGGGTTGCCTTAGTTTGAGCGGTTGCCTTAGTTTGAGGGGTTGCATTAGTTTGAGCGGTTGCCTTAGTTTGAGGGGTTGCCTTAGTTTGAGCGGTTGCCTTAGTTTGAGGGGTTGCCTTAGTTTGAGCGGTTGCCTTAATTTGAGGGGTTGCCTCAGTTTGAGCTGTTGCCTTAGTTTGTGGGGTTGCCTTAGTTTGAGAGACTGCCTTAGTTTGAGGGGTTGCCTTAGTTTGAGGGGTTGCCTTAGTTTGAGCGGTGGCCTTAGTTTGAGCGGCTGCCTTAGTTTGAGCGGTTGCCTTAATTTGAGCGGTTGCCTTAGTTTGAGGGGTTGCCTCAGTTTGAGCGGTTGCCTTAGTTTGAGCAGCTGCCTTAGTTTGAGCGGTTGCCTTAGTTTGAGGGGTTGCCTTAGTTTGAGCGGTTGCCTTAGTTTGAGCGGCTGCCTTAGTTTGAGGGGTTGCCTTAGTTTGAGCGGTTGCCTTAGTTTGAGGGGTTGCCTCAGTTTGAGCTGTTGCCTTAGTTTGTGGGGTTGCCTTAGTTTGAGTGGCTGCCTTAGTTTGAGGGGTTGTCTTCGTTTGAGCGGTTGCCTTAGTTTGAGCGGCTGCCTTAGTTTGAGCGGTTGCCTTAATTTGAGGGGTTGCCTTAGTTTGAGGGGTTGCCTTAGTCTGAGCGGTTGCCTTAGTTTAAGCAGCTGCCTTAGTTTGAGGGGTTGCCTTAGTTTGAGGGGTTGCCTTAGTTTGAGCGGTTGCCTTAGTTTGAGCGGCTGCCTTAGTTTGAGGGGATGCCTTAGTTTGAGGGGATGCCTTAGTTTGAGCGGTTGCCTTAGTTTGAGGGGTTGCCTTAGTTTGAGCGGTTGCTCTGGTTTGAGCGGCTGACTTAGTTTGAGGGGATCCCTTAGTTTGAGGGGATGCCTTAGTTTGAGCAGTTGCCATAGTTTGAGCGGTTGCCTTCGTTTGAGCGGTTGCCTTAGTTTGAGCGGCTGGCTTAGTTTGAGGGGTTGCCTTAGTTTGAGCGGTTGCCTTAGTTTGAGGGGATGCCTTAGTTTGAGCGGTTGCCTTAGTTTGAGCGGTTGCCTTCGTTTGAGCGGTTGCCTTAGTTTGAAGGGTTGCCTTAATTTGAGCAGTTGCCTCAATTAGAGGGGATGCCTTAGTTTGAGCGGTTGCCTTAGTTTGAGGGGATGCCTTAGTTTGAGCGGTTGCCTTAGTTTGAGGGGATGCCTTAGTTTGAGCGGTTGCCTTAGTTTGAGCGGTTGCCTTCGTTTCAGCGGCTGCCTTAGTTTGAGGGGATGCCTTAGTTTGAGCGGTTGCCTTAGTTTGAGGGGTTGCCTTATTTGGAGCGGTTGCCTTAGTTTGAGTGGCCGCCTTAGTTTGAGCGGCTGCCTTAGTTTGAGGGGATGCCTTAGTTTGAGCGGTTGCCTTAGTTTGAGTGGCCGCCTTAGTTTGAGCGGCAGCCTTAGTTTGAGGGGATGCCTTAGTTTGAGGGGATGCCTTAGTTTGAGCGGTTGCCTTAGTATGAGGGGTTGCCTTATTTGGAGCGGTTGCCTTAGTTTGAGTGGCCGCCTTAGTTTGAGCGGCTGCCTTAGTTTGAGGGGATGCCTTAGTTTGAGCGGTTGCCTTAATTTGAGCGGTTGCCTTAGTTTGAGCGGCCGCCTTTGTTTGAGCGGCTGCCTTAGTTTGAGCGGTTGCCTCAGTTTGAGATGCTGCCTTAGTTTGAGCGGTTGCCTCAGTTTGCGATGCTGCCTTAGTTTGAGCGGTTGCCTTAATTTGAGCGGCCGCCTTAGTTTGAGCGGCTGCCTTAGTTTGAGGGGATGGCTTAGTTTGAGCGGTTGCCTTAGTTTGAGGGGCTGCCTTAGTTTGAGCGGTTGCCTAAGTTTGAGCGGCTGCCTGATTTTGAGGGGTTGCCTTAGTTTGAGCGGTTGCCTTAGTTTGAGCGGTTGCCGTAGTTTGAGCGGCTGCCTTAGTTTGAGGGGCTGCCTTAGTTTGAGCGCTTGCCTTAGTTTGAGCGGCTGCCTTAGTTTGAGCGGTTGCCTAAGTTTGAGCGGCTGCCTGATTTTGAGGGGTTGCCTTGGTTTGAGCGGTTGCCTCAGTTTGAGATGCTGCCTTAGTTTGAGCGGTTGCCTCAGTTTGAGATGCTGCCTTAGTTTGAGCGGTTGCCTTAATTTGAGCGGCCGCCTTAGTTTGAGCGGCTGCCTTTGTTTGAGGGGATGGCTTAGTTTTAGCGGTTGCCTTAGTTTGAGGGGCTGCCTTAGTTTGAGCGGTTGCCTAAGTTTGAGCGGCTGCCTGATTTTGAGGGGTTGCCTTAGTTTGAGCGGTTGCCTTAGTTTGAGCGGTTGCCTTAGTTTGAGCGGCTGCCTTAGTTTGAGGGGCTGCCTTAGTTTGAGCGGTTGCCTTAGTTTGAGGGGTTGCCTTAGTTTGAGCGGTTGCCTTAGTTTGAGGGGTTGCCTCAATTTGAGCTGTTGCCTTAGTTTGTGGGGTTGCCTTAGTTTGAGTGGCTGCCTTAGTTTGAGGGGTTGCCTTAGTTTGAGGGGTTGCCTTAGTTTGAGCGGTGGCCTTAGTTTGAGCGGCTGCCTTAGTTTGAGCAGTTGCCTTAATTTGAGCGGTCGCCTTAGTTTGAGGGGTTGCCTCAGTTTGAGCGGTTGCCTTAGTTTGAGCAGCTGCCTTAGTTTGAGCGGTTGCCTTAGTTTGAGGGGTTGCCTTAGTTTGAGCGGTTGCCTTAGTTTGAGCGGCTGCCTTAGTTTGAGGGGATGCCTTAGTTTGAAGGGATGCCTTAGTTTGAGCGGTAGCCTTAGTTTAAGGGGTTGCCTGAGTTTGAGCGGTTGCCCTTGTTTGAGCGGCTGCCTTAGTTTGAGCGGCTGCCTTAGTTTGAGGGGATGACTTAGTTTGAGCGGTTGCCTTAGTTTGAGGGGCTGCCTTAGTTTGAGGGGTTGCCTAAGTTTGAGCGGCTGCCTTAGTTAGAGCGGTTGCCTTAGTTTGAGGGGTTGCCTTAGTTTGAGGGGCTGCCTTAGTTTGAGCGGTTGCCTTAGTTTGAGATGCTGCCTTAGTTTGAGCGGTTGCCTTAGATTGAGCGGTTGCCTTAGTTTGAGGGGTTGCCTTAGTTTGAGCGGTTGCCTTAGTTTGAGCGGTGGCCTTAGTTTGAGCGGCTGCCTTAGTTTGAGCGGTTGCTTAATTTGAGCGGTTGCCTTAGTTTGAGGGGTTGCCTCAGTTTGAGCGGTTGCCTTAGTTTGAGCAGCTGCCTTAGTTTGAGCGGTTGCCTTAGTTTGAGGGGTTGCCTTAGTTTGAGCGGTTGCCTTAGTTTGAGCGGCTGCCTTAGTTTGAGGGGTTGCCTTAGTTTGAGCGGTTGCCTTAGTTTGAGGGGTTGCCTCAGTTTGAGCTGTTGCCTTAGTTTGTGGGGTTGCCTTAGTTTGAGTGGCTGCCTTAGTTTGAGGGGTTGTCTTCGTTTGAGCGGTTGCCTTAGTTTGAGCGGCTGCCTTAGTTTGAGCGGTTGCCTTAATTTGAGGGGTTGCCTTAGTTTGAGGGGTTGCCTTAGTCTGAGCGGTTGCCTTAGTTTAAGCAGCTGCCTTAGTTTGAGGGGTTGCCTTAGTTTGAGGGGTTGCCTTAGTTTGAGCGGTTGCCTTAGTTTGAGCAGCTGCCTTAGTTTGAGGGGATGCCTTAGTTTGAGGGGATGCCTTAGTTTGAGCGGTTGCCTTAGTTTGAGGGGTTGCCTTAGTTTGAGCGGTTGCCCTGGTTTGAGCGGCTGACTTAGTTTGAGGGGATCCCTTAGTTTGAGGGGATGCCTTAGTTTGAGCAGTTGCCATAGTTTGAGCGGTTGCCTTAGTTTGAGCGGTTGCCTTAGTTTGAGCGGCTGGCTTAGTTTGAGGGGTTGCCTTAGTTTGAGCGGTTGCCTTAGTTTGAGGGGATGCCTTAGTTTGAGCGGTTGCCTTAGTTTGAGCGGTTGCCTTCGTTTGAGCGGTTGCCTTAGTTTGAAGGGTTGCCTTAATTTGAGCAGTTGCCTCAATTAGAGGGGATGCCTTAGTTTGAGCGGTTGCCTTAGTTTGAGGGGATGCCTTAGTTTGAGCGGTTGCCTTAGTTTGAGGGGATGCCTTAATTTGAGCGGTTGCCTTAGTTTGAGCGGTTGCCTTCGTTTCAGCGGCTGCCTTAGTTTGAGGGGATGCCTTAGTTTGAGCGGTTGCCTTAGTTTGAGGGGTTGCCTTATTTGGAGCGGTTGCCTTAGTTTGAGTGGCCGCCTTAGTTTGAGCGGCTGCCTTAGTTTGAGGGGATGCCTTAGTTTGAGCTGTTGCCTTAATTTGAGCGGTTGCCTTAGTTTGAGCGGCTGCCTTTGTTTGAGGGGTTGCCTTATTTGGAGCTGTTGCCTTAGTTTGAGTGGCCGCCTTAGTTTGAGCGGCTGCCTTAGCTTGAGGGGATGCCTCAGTTTGAGGGGATGCCTTAGTTTGAGCGGTTGCCTTAGTTTGAGGGGTTGCCTTATTTGGAGCGGTTGCCTTAGTTTGAGTGGCCGCCTTAATTTGAGCGGCTGCCTTAGTTTGAGGGGATGCCTTAGTTTGAGCGGTTGCCTTAATTTGAGCGGTTGCCTTAGTTTGAGCGGCCGCCTTTGTTTGAGCGGCTGCCTTAGTTTGAGCGGTTGCCTCAGTTTGAGATGCTGCCTTAGTTTGAGCGGTTGCCTCAGTTTGAGATGCTGCCTTAGTTTGAGCGGTTGCCTTAATTTGAGCGGCCGCCTTAATTTGAGCGGCTGCCTTAGTTTGAGGGGATGGCTTAGTTTGAGCGGTTGCCTTAGTTTGAGGGGCTGCCTTAGTTTGAGCGGTTGCCTAAGTTTGAGCGGCTGCCTGATTTTGAGGGGTTGCCTTAGTTTGAGCGGTTGCCTTAGTTTGAGCGGTTGCCTTAGTTTGAGCGGCTGCCTTAGTTTGAGGGGCTGCCTTAGTTTGAGCGGTTGCCTTAGTTTGAGCGGCTGCCTTAGTTTGAGCGGTTGCCTAAGTTTGAGCGGCTGCCTGATTTTGAGGGGTTGCCTTAGTTTGAGCGGTTGCCTCAGTTTGAGATGCTGCCTTAGTTTGAGCGGTTGCCTCAGTTTGAGATGCTGCCTTAGTTTGAGCGGTTGCCTTAATTTGAGCGGCCGCCTTAGTTTGAGCGGCTGCCTTTGTTTGAGGGGATGGCTTAGTTTTAGCGGTTGCCTTAGTTTGAGGGGCTGCCTTAGTTTGAGCGGTTGCCTAAGTTTGAGCGGCTGCCTGATTTTGAGGGGTTGCCTTAGTTTGAGCGGTTGCCTTAGTTTGAGCGGTTGCCTTAGTTTGAGCGGCTGCCTTAGTTTGAGGGGCTGCCTTAGTTTGAGCGGTTGCCTTAGTTTGAGATGCTGCCTTACTTTGAGCGGTTGCCTTAGTTCTAGCGGTTGTCTTAGTTTGCGGTGTTGCCTTAGTTTGAGAGGTTGCCTTAGTTTGAGGGGTTGCCTTAGTTTGAGGGGTTGCCTTAGTTTGAGCGGCTGCCTGAGTTTGAGCGGATCCCTTAGTTTGAGGGGTTGCCTTAGTTTGAGCGGTTGCCTTAGTTTGAGGGGTTGCCTTAGTTTGAGCGGTGGCCTTAGTTTGAGCGGCTGCCTTAGTTTGAGCAGTTGCCTTAATTTGAGCGGTTGCCTTAGTTTGAGGGGTTGCCTCAGTTTGAGCGGTTGCCTTAGTTTGAGCAGCTGCCTTAGTTTGAGCGGTTGCCTTAGTTTGAGGGGTTGCCTTAGTTTGAGCGGTTGCCTTAGTTTGAGCGGCTGCCTTAGTTTGAGGGGATGCCTTAGTTTGAGGGGATGCCTTAGTTTGAGCGGTAGCCTTAGTTTAAGGGGTTGCCTGAGTTTGAGCGGTTGCCCTGGTTTGAGCGGCTGCCTTAGTTTGAGCGGCTGCCTTAGTTTGAGGGGATGACTTAGTTTGAGCGGTTGCCTTAGTTTGAGGGGCTGCCTTAGTTTGAGGGGTTGCCTAAGTTTGAGCGGCTGCCTTAGTTAGAGCGGTTGCCTTAGTTTGAGCGGTTGCCTTAGTTTGAGGGGCTGCCTTAGTTTGAGGGGTTGCCTTAGTTTGAGGGGCTGCCTTAGTTTGAGCGGTTGCCTTAGTTTGAGATGCTGCCTTAGTTTGAGCGGTTGCCTTAGATTGAGCGGCTGCCTTAGTTTGAGCGGTTGCCTAAGTTTGAGCGGCCGCCTTAGTTTGAGCGGTTGCCTTAGTTTGAGCAGCTGCCTTAGTTTGAGCGGTTGCCTTTGTTTGAGGGGTTGCCTTAGTTTGAGCGGTTGCCTTAGTTTGAGCGGCTGCCTTAGTTTGAGGGGATGCCTTAGTTTGAGGGGATGCCTTAGTTTGAGCGGTTGCCTTAGTTTGAGGGGATCCCTTAGTTTGAGGGGATGCCTTAGTTTGAGCAGTTGCCATAGTTTGAGCGGTTGCCTTAGTTTGAGCGGTTGCCTTAGTTTGAGCGGCTGGCTTAGTTTGAGGGGTTGCCTTAGTTTGAGCGGTTGCCTTAGTTTGAGGGGATGCCTTAGTTTGAGCGGTTGCCTTAGTTTGAGCGGTTGCCTTCGTTTGAGCGGTTGCCTTAGTTTGAAGGGTTGCCTTAATTTGAGCAGTTGCCTCAATTAGAGGGGATGCCTTAGTTTGAGCGGTTGCCTTAGTTTGAGGGGATGCCTTAGTTTGAGCGGTTGCCTTAGTTTGAGGGGATGCCTTAGTTTGAGCGGTTGCCTTAGTTTGAGCGGTTGCCTTCGTTTCAGCGGCTGCCTTAGTTTGAAGGGATGCCTTAGTTTGAGCGGTTGCCTTAGTTTGAGGGGTTGCCTTATTTGGAGCGGTTGCCTTAGTTTGAGTGGCCGCCTTAGTTTGAGCGGCTGCCTTAGTTTGAGTGGATGCCTTAGTTTGAGCTGTTGCCTTAATTTGAGCGGTTGCCTTAGTTTGAGCGGCTGCCTTTGTTTGAGGGGTTGCCTTATTTGGAGCTGTTGCCTTAGTTTGAGTGGCCGCCTTAGTTTGAGCGGCTGCCTTAGCTTGAGGGGATGCCTCAGTTTGAGGGGATGCCTTAGTTTGAGCGGTTGCCTTAGTTTGAGGGGTTGCCTTATTTGGAGCGGTTGCCTTAGTTTGAGTGGCCGCCTTAGTTTGAGCGGCTGCCTTAGTTTGAGGGGATGCCTTAGTTTGAGCGGTTGCCTTAATTTGAGCGGTTGCCTTAGTTTGAGCGGCCGCCTTTGTTTGAGCGGCTGCCTTAGTTTGAGCGGTTGCCTCAGTTTGAGATGCTGCCTTAGTTTGAGCGGTTGCCTCAGTTTGAGATGCTGCCTTAGTTTGAGCGGTTGCCTTAATTTGAGCGGCCGCCTTAATTTGAGCGGCTGCCTTAGTTTGAGGGGATGGCTTAGTTTGAGCGGTTGCCTTAGTTTGAGGGGCTGCCTTAGTTTGAGCGGTTGCCTAAGTTTGAGCGGCTGCCTGATTTTGAGGGGTTGCCTTAGTTTGAGCGGTTGCCTTAGTTTGAGCGGTTGCCTTAGTTTGAGCGGCTGCCTTAGTTTGAGGGGCTGCCTTAGTTTGAGCGGTTGCCTTAGTTTGAGCGGCTGCCTTAGTTTGAGCGGTTGCCTAAGTTTGAGCGGCTGCCTGATTTTGAGGGGTTGCCTTAGTTTGAGCGGTTGCCTCAGTTTGAGATGCTGCCTTAGTTTGAGCGGTTGCCTCAGTTTGAGATGCTGCCTTAGTTTGAGCGGTTGCCTTAATTTGAGCGGCCGCCTTAGTTTGAGCGGCTGCCTTTGTTTGAGGGGATGGCTTAGTTTTAGCGGTTGCCTTAGTTTGAGGGGCTGCCTTAGTTTGAGCGGTTGCCTAAGTTTGAGCGGCTGCCTGATTTTGAGGGGTTGCCTTAGTTTGAGCGGTTGCCTTAGTTTGAGCGGTTGCCTTAGTTTGAGCGGCTGCCTTAGTTTGAGGGGCTGCCTTAGTTTGAGCGGTTGCCTTAGTTTGAGATGCTGCCTTACTTTGAGCGGTTGCCTTAGTTCTAGCGGTTGTCTTAGTTTGAGGTGTTGCCTTAGTTTGAGAGGTTGCCTTAGTTTGAGGGGTTGCCTTAGTTTGAGGGGTTGCCTTAGTTTGAGCGGCTGCCTGAGTTTGAGCGGATCCCTTAGTTTGAGGGGTTGCCTTAGTTTGAGCGGTTGCCTTAGTTTGAGGGGTTGCCTTAGTTTGAGCGGTGGCCTTAGTTTGAGCGGCTGCCTTAGTTTGAGCAGTTGCCTTAATTTGAGCGGTTGCCTTAGTTTGAGGGGTTGCCTCAGTTTGAGCGGTTGCCTTAGTTTGAGCAGCTGCCTTAGTTTGAGCGGTTGCCTTAGTTTGAGGGGTTGCCTTAGTTTGAGCTGTTGCCTTAGTTTGAGCGGCTGCCTTAGTTTGAGGGGATGCCTTAGTTTGAGGGGATGCCTTAGTTTGAGCGGTAGCCTTAGTTTAAGGGGTTGCCTGAGTTTGAGCGGTTGCCCTGGTTTGAGCGGCTGCCTTAGTTTGAGCGGCTGCCTTAGTTTGAGGGGATGACTTAGTTTGAGCGGTTGCCTTAGTTTGAGGGGCTGCCTTAGTTTGAGGGGTTGCCTAAGTTTGAGCGGCTGCCTTAGTTAGAGCGGTTGCCTTAGTTTGAGCGGTTGCCTTAGTTTGAGGGGCTGCCTTAGTTTGAGGGGTTGCCTTAGTTTGAGGGGCTGCCTTAGTTTGAGCGGTTGCCTTAGTTTGAGATGCTGCCTTAGTTTGAGCGGTTGCCTTAGATTGAGCGGCTGCCTTAGTTTGAGCGGTTGCCTAAGTTTGAGCGGCCGCCTTAGTTTGAGCGGTTGCCTTAGTTTGAGCAGCTGCCTTAGTTTGAGCGGTTGCCTTTGTTTGAGGGGTTGCCTTAGTTTGAGCGGTTGCCTTAGTTTGAGCGGCTGCCTTAGTTTGAGGGGATGCCTTAGTTTGAGGGGATGCCTTAGTTTGAGCGGTTGCCTTAGTTTAAGGGGTTGCCTGAGTTTGAGCGGTTGCCCTGGTTTGAGCGGCTGCCTTAGTTTGAGCGGTTGCCTTAGTTTGAGCGGTTGCCTTCGTTTGAGTGGTTGCCTTAGTTTGAGGGGATGCCTTAATTTGAGCGGTTGCCTCAATTAGAGGGGATGCCTTAGTTTGAGCGGTTGCCTTAGTTTGAGGGGATGCCTTAGTTTGAGCGGTTGCCTCAGTTTGAAGGGATGCCTTAGTTTGAGCGGTTGCCTCAGTTTGAGCGGTTGCCTTAGTTTGAGGGGTTGCCTTAGTTTGAGCGGTTGCCTTAGTTTGAAAGGTTGCCTTAGTTTGAGCGGTTGCCTCAGTTTGAGATGCTGCCTTAGTTTGAGCGGTTGCCTCAGTTTGAGATGCTGCCTTAGTTTGAGCGGTTGCCTTAATTTGAGCGGCCGCCTTAGTTTGAGCGGCTGCCTTAGTTTGAGGGGATGGCTTAGTTTGAGCGGTTGCCTTAGTTTGAGGGGCTGCCTTAGTTTGAGCGGTTGCCTAAGTTTGAGCGGCTGCCTGATTTTGAGGGGTTGCCTTAGTTTGAGCGGTTGCCTTAGTTTGAGCGGTTGCCTTAGTTTGAGCGGCTGCCTTAGTTTGAGGGGCTGCCTTAGTTTGAGCGGTTGCCTTAGTTTGAGCGGCTGCCTTAGTTTGAGCGGTTGCCTAAGTTTGAGCGGCTGCCTGATTTTGAGGGGTTGCCTTAGTTTGAGCGGTTGCCTCAGTTTGAGATGCTGCCTTAGTTTGAGCGGTTGCCTCAGTTTGAGATGCTGCCTTAGTTTGAGCGGTTGCCTTAATTTGAGCGGCCGCCTTAGTTTGAGCGGCTGCCTTTGTTTGAGGGGATGGCTTAGTTTTAGCGGTTGCCTTAGTTTGAGGGGCTGCCTTAGTTTGAGCGGTTGCCTAAGTTTGAGCGGTTGCCTGATTTTGA
The DNA here is from genome assembly GCF_036365525.1 of Heterodontus francisci. NCBI lineage: Eukaryota > Metazoa > Chordata > Chondrichthyes > Heterodontiformes > Heterodontidae > Heterodontus > Heterodontus francisci. The sequence continues at coordinate 2,397,881 of NC_090408.1, forward strand.
GGGGTTGCCTTTGTTTGAGCGGTTGCCTTAGTTTGAGCGGTTGCCTTAGTTTGAGCGGCTGCCTTAGTTTGAGGGGCTGCCTTAGTTTGAGCGGTTGCCTTAGTTTGAGATGCTGCCTTATTTTGAGCGGTTGCCTTAGTTCGAGCGGTTGTCTTAGTTTGAGGTGTTGCCTTAGTTTGAGAGGTTGCCTTAGTTTGAGGGGTTGCCTTAGTTTGAGGGGTTGCCTTAGTTTGAGCGGCTGCCTGAGTTTGAGCGGATCCCTTAGTTTGAGGGTTTCCTTAGTTTGAGCGGTTGCCTTAGTTTGAGGGGTTGCCTTAGTTTGAGCGGTTGCCTTAGTTTGAGGGGTTGCCTCAGTTTGAGCTGTTGCCTTAGTTTGTGGGGTTGCCTTAGTTTGAGTGGCTGCCTTAGTTTGAGGGGTTGCCTTAGTTTGAGGGGTTGCCTTAGTTTGAGCGGTGGCCTTAGTTTGAGCGGCTGCCTTAGTTTGAGCAGTTGCCTTAATTTGAGCGGTTGCCTTAGTTTGAGGGGTTGCCTCAGTTTGAGCGGTTGCCTTAGTTTGAGCAGCTGCCTTAGTTTGAGCGGTTGCCTTAGTTTGAGGGGTTGCCTTAGTTTGAGCGGTTGCCTTAGTTTGAGCGGCTGCCTTAGTTTGAGGGGATGCCTTAGTTTGAGGGGATGCCTTAGTTTGAGCGGTTGCCTTAGTTTAAGGGGTTGCCTGAGTTTGAGCGGTTGCCCTGGTTTGAGCGGCTGCCTTAGTTTGAGCGGCTGCCTTAGTTTGAGGGGATGACTTAGTTTGAGCGGTTGCCTTAGTTTGAGGGGCTGCCTTAGTTTGAGGGGTTGCCTAAGTTTGAGCGGCTGCCTTAGTTAGAGCGGTTGCCTTAGTTTGAGCGGTTGCCTTAGTTTGAGGGGCTGCCTTAGTTGGAGGGGTTGCCTTAGTTTGAGGGGCTGCCTTAGTTTGAGCGGTTGCCTTAGTTTGAGATGCTGCCTTAGTTTGAGCGGTTGCCTTAGATTGAGCGGCCGCCTTAGTTTGAGCGGTTGCCTAAGTTTGAGCGGCCGCCTCAGTTTGAGCGGTTGCCTTAGTTTGAGCAGCTGCCTTAGTTTGAGCGGTTGCCTTTGTTTGAGGGGTTGCCTTAGTTTGAGCGGTTGCCTTAGTTTGAGCGGCTGCCTTAGTTTGAGGGGATGCCTTAGTTTGAGGGGATGCCTTAGTTTGAGCGGTTGCCTTAGTTTAAGGGGTTGCCTGAGTTTGAGCGGTTGCCCTGGTTTGAGCGGCTGCCTTAGTTTGAGCGGTTGCCTTAGTTTGAGCGGTTGCCTTCGTTTGAGCGGTTGCCTTAGTTTGAGGGGATGCCTTAATTTGAGCGGTTGCCTCAATTAGAGGGGATGCCTTAGTTTGAGCGATTGCCTTAGTTTGAGGGGATGCCTTAGTTTGAGCGGTTGCCTCAGTTTGAAGGGATGCCTTAGTTTGAGCGGTTGCCTCAGTTTGAGCGGTTGCCTTAGTTTGAGGGGTTGCCTTAGTTTGAGCGGTTGCCTTAGTTTGAAAGGTTGCCTTAGTTTGAGCGGCTGCCTTAGTTTGAGGGGCTGCCTTAGTTTGAGCGGTTGCCTTAGTTTGAGATGCAGCCTTAGTTTGAGCGGTTGCCTTAGTTTGTGAGTCTGCCTTAGTTTGAGCGGTTGCCTTAGTTAGAGCGGTTGTCTTAGTTTGAGGTGTTGCCTTAGTTTGAGGGGCTGCTTTAGTTTGAGCTGTTGCCTTAGTTTGAGCGGTTGCCTTAGTTAGAGCCGTTGCCTTAGTTTGAGCGGCTGCCTGAGTTTGAGCGGCTGCCTTAGTTTACGGGTTGCCTTAGTTTGAGCGGTTGCCTTAGTTTGAGGGGTTGCATTAGTTAGAGCGGTTGCCTTAGTTTGAGGGTTTGCATTAGTTTGAGCGGTTGCCTTAGTTTGAGGGGTTGCCTCAGTTTGAGCTGTTGTCTTAGTTTGTGGGGTTGCCTTAGTTTGAGTGGCTGCCTTAGTTTGAGGGGTTGCCTTAGTTTGAGGGGTGGCATTAGTTTGAGCGGTTGCCTTAGTTTGAGGGGTTGCCTTAGTTTGAGCGGTTGCCTTAGTTTGAGGGGTTGCCTCAGTTTGACCTGTTGCCTTAGTTTGTGGGGTTGCCTTAGTTTGAGGGGTTGTCTTAGTTTGAGGGGTTGCCTTCGTTTGAGCGGTTGCCTTAGTTTGAGCGGATGCCTTAGTTTGAGCGGTTGCCTTAATTTGAGCGGCTGCCTTAGTTTGAGGGGTTGCCTTAGTTTGAGCGGTTGCCTTAGTTTGAGGGGTTGCATTATTTTGAGCGGTTGCCTTAGTTTGAGGGGTTGCCTTAGTTTGAGCGGTTGCCTTAGTTTGAGGGGTTGCCTTAGTTTGACCGGTTGCCTTAATTTGAGGGGTTGCCTCAGTTTGAGCTGTTGTCTTAGTTTGTGGGGTTGCCTTAGTTTGAGTGGCTGCCTTAGTTTGAGGGGTTGCCTTAGTTTGAGGGATTGCCTTAGTTTGAGCGGTGGCCTTAGTTTGAGCGGCTGCCTTAGTTTGAGCGGTTGCCTTAATTTGAGCGGTTGCCTTAGTTTGAGGGGTTACCTCAGTTTGAGCGGTTGCCTGAGTTTGAACAGCTGCCTTAGTTTGAGCGGTTCCCTTAGTTTGAGGGGTTGCCTTAGTTTGAGTGGCTGCCTTAGTTTGAGGGGTTGCCTTAGTTTGAGGGGTTGCCTTAGTTTGAGCGGTGGCCTTAGTTTGAGCGGCTGCCCTAGTTTGAGCGGTTGCCTTAATTTGAGCGGTTGCCTTAGTTTGAGGGGTTGCCTCAGTTTGAGCGGTTGCCTTAGTTTGAGCAGCTGCCTTAGTTTGAGCGGTTGCCTTAGTTTGAGGGGTTGCCTTAGTTTGAGCGGTTGCCTTAGTTTGAGCGGTTGCCTCAGTTTGAGCGGTTGCCTTAGTTTGAGCGGCTGGCTTAGTTTGAGGGGATGCCTTAGTTTGAGCGGTTGCCTTAGTTTGAGGGGATGCCTTAGTTTGAGCGGTTGCCTTAGTTTGAGCGGCTGCCTTCGTTTGAGCGGTTGACTTAGTTTGAGGGGATGCCTTAATTTTTGCGGTTGCCTCAATTAGAGGGGATGCCTTAGTTTGAGCGGTTACCTTAGTTTGAGGGGTTGCCTTATTTGGAGCGGTTGCCTTAGTTTGAGTGGCCGCCTTAGTTTGAGCGGCTGCCTTAGTTTGAGGGGATGCCTTAGTTTGAGCGGTTGCCTTAATTTGAGCGGTTGCCTTAGTTTGAGCGGCCACCTTAGTTTGAGCGGCTGCCTTAGTTTGAGCGGTAGCCTTAGTTTGAGATGCTGCCTTAGTTTGAGCGGTTGACTCAGTTTGAGATGCTGCCTTAGTTTGAGCGGTTGCCTCAGTTTGAGATGCTGCCTTAGTTTGAGCGGTTGCCTTAATTTGAGCGGCCGCCTTAGTTTGAGCGGCTGCCTTAGTTTGAGGGGATGGCTTAGTTTGAGCGGTTGCCTTAGTTTGAGGGGCTGCCTTAGTTTGAGTGGCTGCCTTAGTTTGAGGGGTTGCCTTAGTTTGAGGGGTGGCATTAGTTTGAGCGGTTGCCTTAGTTTGAGGGGTTGCCTTAGTTTGAGCGGTTGCCTTAGTTTGAGGGGTTGCCTCAGTTTGACCTGTTGCCTTAGTTTGTGGGGTTGCCTTAGTTTGAGGGGTTGTCTTAGTTTGAGGGGTTGCCTTCGTTTGAGCGGTTGCCTTAGTTTGAGCGGATGCCTTAGTTTGAGCGGTTGCCTTAATTTGAGCGGCTGCCTTAGTTTGAGGGGTTGCCTTAGTTTGAGCGGTTGCCTTAGTTTGAGGGGTTGCATTATTTTGAGCGGTTGCCTTAGTTTGAGGGGTTGCCTTAGTTTGAGCGGTTGCCTTAGTTTGAGGGGTTGCCTTAGTTTGACCGGTTGCCTTAATTTGAGGGGTTGCCTCAGTTTGAGCTGTTGCCTTAGTTTGTGGGGTTGCCTTAGTTTGAGTGGCTGCCTTAGTTTGAGGGGTTGCCTTAGTTTGAGGGATTGCCTTAGTTTGAGCGGTGGCCTTAGTTTGAGCGGCTGCCTTAGTTTGAGCGGTTGCCTTAATTTGAGCGGTTGCCTTAGTTTGAGGGGTTACCTCAGTTTGAGCGGTTGCCTGAGTTTGAACAGCTGCCTTAGTTTGAGCGGTTCCCTTAGTTTGAGGGGTTGCCTTAGTTTGAGTGGCTGCCTTAGTTTGAGGGGTTGCCTTAGTTTGAGGGGTTGCCTTAGTTTGAGCGGTGGCCTTAGTTTGAGCGGCTGCCCTAGTTTGAGCGGTTGCCTTAATTTGAGCGGTTGCCTTAGTTTGAGGGGTTGCCTCAGTTTGAGCGGTTGCCTTAGTTTGAGCAGCTGCCTTAGTTTGAGCGGTTGCCTTAGTTTGAGGGGTTGCCTTAGTTTGAGCGGTTGCCTTAGTTTGAGCGGTTGCCTCAGTTTGAGCGGTTGCCTTAGTTTGAGCGGCTGGCTTAGTTTGAGGGGATGCCTTAGTTTGAGCGGTTGCCTTAGTTTGAGGGGATGCCTTAGTTTGAGCGGTTGCCTTAGTTTGAGCGGCTGCCTTCGTTTGAGCGGTTGACTTAGTTTGAGGGGATGCCTTAATTTTTGCGGTTGCCTCAATTAGAGGGGATGCCTTAGTTTGAGCGGTTACCTTAGTTTGAGGGGTTGCCTTATTTGGAGCGGTTGCCTTAGTTTGAGTGGCCGCCTTAGTTTGAGCGGCTGCCTTAGTTTGAGGGGATGCCTTAGTTTGAGCGGTTGCCTTAATTTGAGCGGTTGCCTTAGTTTGAGCGGCCACCTTAGTTTGAGCGGCTGCCTTAGTTTGAGCGGTAGCCTTAGTTTGAGATGCTGCCTTAGTTTGAGCGGTTGACTCAGTTTGAGATGCTGCCTTAGTTTGAGCGGTTGCCTCAGTTTGAGATGCTGCCTTAGTTTGAGCGGTTGCCTTAATTTGAGCGGCCGCCTTAGTTTGAGCGGCTGCCTTAGTTTGAGAGGATGGCTTAGTTTGAGCGGTTGCCTTAATTTGAGCGGCCGCCTTAGTTTGAGCGGCTGCCTTAGTTTGAGAGGATGGCTTAGTTTGAGCGGTTGCCTTAGTTTGAGGGGTTGCCTTAGTTTGAGCGGTTGCCTTAGTTTGAGGGGCTGCCTTAGTTTGAGGGGTTGCCTTAGTTTGAGATGCTGCCTTAGTTTGAGCGGTTGCCTTAGTTTGAGAGTCTGCCTTAGTTTGAGCGGTTGCCTTAGTTAGAGCGGTTGTCTTAGTTTGAGTTGTTGCCTTAGTTTGCTGGGCTGCTTTAGTTTGAGCTGTTGCCTTAGTTTGAGCGGTTGCCTTAGTTAGAGCCGTTGCCTTAGTTTGATGTGTTGCCTTAGTTTGAGAGGTTGCCTTAGTTTGAGGGGTTGCCTTAGTTTGAGGGGTTGCCTTAGTTTGAGCGGCTGCCTGAGTTTGAGCGGTTGCCTTAGTTTGAGGGGTTGCCTTAGTTTGAGCGGTTGCCTTAGTTTGAGGGGTTGCATTAGTTTGAGCGGTTGCCTTAGTTTGAGGGGTTGCATTAGTTTGAGCGGTTGCCTTAGTTTGAGGGGTATCCTCAGTTTGAGCTGTTGTCTTAGTTTTTGGGGTTGCCTTAGTTTGAGTGGCTGCCTTAGTTTGAGGGGTTGCCTTAGTTTGAGGGGTGGCATTAGTTTGAGCGGTTGCCTTAGTTTGAGGGGTTGCCTTAGTTTGAGCGGTTGCCTTAGTTTGAGGGGTTGCCTCAGTTTGACCTGTTGCCTTAGTTTGTGGGGTTGCCTTAGTTTGAGGGGTTGCCTTAGTTTGAGGGGTTGCCTTCGTTTGAGCGGTTGCCTTAGTTTGAGCGGCTGCCTTAGTTTGAGCGGTTGCCTTAATTTGAGCGGCTGCCTTAGTTTGAGGGGTTGCCTTAGCTTGAGCGGTTGCCTTAGTTTGAGGGGTTGCATTAGTTTGAGCGGTTGCCTTAGGTTGAGGGGTTGCCTTAGTTTGAGCGGTTGCCTTAGTTTGAGGGGTTGCCTTAGTTTGAGCGGTTGCCTTAATTTGAGGGGTTGCCTCAGTTTGAGCTGTTGCCTTAGTTTGTGGGGTTGCCTTAGTTTGAGAGGCTGCCTTAGTTTGAGGGGTTGCCTTAGTTTGAGGGGTTGCCTTTGTTTGAGCGGTTGCCTTAGTTTGACCGGCTGCCTTAGTTTGAGCGGTTGCCTTAATTAGAGCGGTTGCCTTAGTTTGAGGGGTTGCCTCAGTTTGAGCGGTTGCCTTAGTTTGAGCAGCTGCCTTAGTTTGAGCGGTTGCCTTAGTTTGAGGGGTTGCCTTAGTTTGAGCGGTTGCCTTAGTTTGAGCGGCTGCCTTAGTTTGAGGGGTTGCCTTAGTTTGAGCGGTTGCCTTAGTTTGAGGGGTTGCCTCAGTTTGAGCTGTTGCCTTAGTTTGTGGGGTTGCCTTAGTTTGAGTGGCTGCCTTAGTTTGAGGGGTTGTCTTCGTTTGAGCGGTTGCCTTAGTTTGAGCGGCTGCCTTAGTTTGAGCGGTTGCCTTAATTTGAGGGGTTGCCTTAGTTTGAGGGGTTGCCCTAGTCTGAGCGGTTGCCTTAGTTTAAGCAGCTGCCTTAGTTTGAGGGGTTGCCTTAGTTTGAGGGGTTGCCTTAGTTTGAGCGGTTGCCTTAGTTTGAGCGACTGCCTTAGTTTGAGGGGATGCCTTAGTTTGAGGGGATGCCTTAGTTTGAGCGGTTGCCTTAGTTTGAGGGGTTGCCTTAGTTTGAGCGGTTGCCCTGGTTTGAGCGGCTGACTTAGTTTGAGGGGATCCCTTAGTTTGAGGGGATGCCTTAGTTTGAGCAGTTGCCATAGTTTGAGCGGTTGCCTTAGTTTGAGCGGTTGCCTTAGTTTGAGCGGCTGGCTTAGTTTGAGGGGTTGCCTTAGTTTGAGCGTTTGCTTTAGTTTGAGGGGATGCCTTAGTTTGAGCGGTTGCCTTAGTTTGAGCGGTTGCCTTCGTTTGAGCGGTTGCCTTAGTTTGAAGGGTTGCCTTAATTTGAGCAGTTGCCTCAATTAGAGGGGATGCCTTAGTTTGAGCGGTTGCCTTAGTTTGAGGGGATGCCTTAGTTTGAGCGGTTGCCTTAGTTTGAGGGGATGCCTTAGTTTGAGCGGTTGCCTTAGTTTGAGCGGTTGCCTTCGTTTCAGCGGCTGCCTTAGTTTGAGGGGATGCCTTAGTTTGAGCGGTTGCCTTAGTTTGAGGGGTTGCCTTATTTGGAGCGGTTGCCTTAGTTTGAGTGGCCGCCTTAGTTTGAGCGGCTGCCTTAGTTTGAGGGGATGCCTTAGTTTGAGCGGTTGCCTTAATTTGAGCGGTTGCCTTAGTTTGAGCGGCTGCCTTTGTTTGAGGGGTTGCCTTATTTGGAGCTGTTGCCTTAGTTTGAGTGGCCGCCTTAGTTTGAGCGGCTGCCTTAGTTTGAGGGGATGCCTTAGTTTGAGGGGATGCCTTAGTTTGAGCGGTTGCCTTAGTTTGAGGGGTTGCCTTATTTGGAGCGGTTGCCTTAGTTTGAGTGGCCGCCTTAGTTTGAGCGGCTGCCTTAGTTTGAGGGGATGCCTTAGTTTGAGCGGTTGCCTTAATTTGAGCGGTTGCCTTAGTTTGAGCGGCCGCCTTTGTTTGAGCGGCTGCCTTAGTTTGAGCGGTTGCCTCAGTTTGAGATGCTGCCTTAGTTTGAGCGGTTGCCTCAGTTTGAGATGCTGCCTTAGTTTGAGCGGTTGCCTTAATTTGAGCGGCCGCCTTAGTTTGAGCGGCTGCCTTAGTTTGAGGGGATGGCTCAGTTTGAGCGGTTGCCTTAGTTTGAGGGGCTGCCTTAGTTTGAGCGGTTGCCTAAGTTTGAGCGGCTGCCTGATTTTGAGGGGTTGCCTTAGTTTGAGCGGTTGCCTTAGTTTGAGCGGTTGCCTTAGTTTGAGCGGCTGCCTTAGTTTGAGGGGCTGCCTTAGTTTGAGCGGTTGCCTTAGTTTGAGCGGCTGCCTTAGTTTGAGCGGTTGCCTAAGTTTGAGCGGCTGCCTGATTTTGAGGGGTTGCCTCAGTTTGAGCGGTTGCCTCAGTTTGAGATGCTGCCTTAGTTTGAGCGGTTGCCTCAGTTTGAGATGCTGCCTTAGTTTGAGCGGTTGCCTTAATTTGAGCGGCCGCCTTAGTTTGAGCGGCTGCCTTTGTTTGAGGGGATGGCTTAGTTTTAGCGGTTGCCTTAGTTTGAGGGGCTGCCTTAGTTTGAGCGGTTGCCTAAGTTTGAGCGGCTGCCTGATTTTGAGCGGTTGCCTTAGTTTGAGCGGTTGCCTTAGTTTGAGCGGTTGCCTTAGTTTGAGCGGCTGCCTTAGTTTGAGGGGCTGCCTTAGTTTGAGCGGTTGCCTTAGTTTGAGATGCTGCCTTATTTTGAGCGGTTGCCTTAGTTCGAGCGGTTGTCTTAGTTTGAGGTGTTGCCTTAGTTTGAGAGGTTGCCTTAGTTTGAGGGGTTGCCTTAGTTTGAGGGGTTGCCTTAGTTTGAGCGGCTGCCTGAGTTTGAGCGGATCCCTTAGTTTGAGGGGTTGCCTTAGTTTGAGCGGTTGCCTTAGTTTGAGGGGTTGCCTTAGTTTGAGCGGTTGCCTTAGTTTGAGGGGTTGCCTCAGTTTGAGCTGTTGCCTTAGTTTGTGGGGTTGCCTTAGTTTGAGTGGCTGCCTTAGTTTGAGGGGTTGCCTTCGTTTGAGGGGTTGCCTTAGTTTGAGCGGTGGCCTTAGTTTGAGCGGCTGCCTTAGTTTGAGCAGTTGCCTTAATTTGAGCGGTTGCCTTAGTTTGAGGGGTTGCCTCAGTTTGAGCGGTTGCTTTAGTTCGAGCAGCTGCCTTAGTTTGAGCGGTTGCCTTAGTTTGAGGGGTTGCCTTAGTTTGAGCGGTTGCCTTAGTTTGAGCGGCTGCCTTAGTTTGAGGGGATGCCTTAGTTTGAGCGGTTGCCCTGGTTTGAGCGGCTGCCTTAGTTTGAGCGGCTGCCTTAGTTTGAGGGGATGACTTAGTTTGAGCGGTTGCCTTAGTTTGAGGGGCTGCCTTAGTTTGAGGGGTTGCCTAAGTTTGAGCGGCTGCCTTAGTTAGAGCGGTTGCCTTAGTTTGAGCGGTTGCCTTAGTTTGAGGGGCTGCCTTAGTTTGAGGGGTTGCCTTAGTTTGAGGGGCTGCCTTAGTTTGAGCGGTTGCCTTAGTTTGAGATGCTGCCTTAGTTTGAGCGGTTGCCTGAGATTGAGCGGCTGCCTTAGTTTGAGCGGTTGCCTAAGTTTGAGTGCCGCCTTAGTTTGAGCGGTTGCCTTAGTTTGAGCAGCTGCCTTAGTTTGAGCGGTTGCCTTTGTTTGAGGGGTTGCCTTAGTTTGAGCGGTTGCCTTAGTTTGAGCGGCTGCCTTAGTTTGAGGGGATGCCTTAGTTTGAGGGGATGCCTTAGTTTGAGCGGTTGCCTTAGTTTAAGGGGTTGCCTGAGTTTGAGCGGTTGCCTTAGTTTGAGCGGTTGCCTTCGTTTGAGCGGTTGCCTTAGTTTGAGGGGATGCCTTAATTTGAGCGGTTGCCTCAATTAGAGGGGATGCCTTAGTTTGAGCGGTTGCCTTAGTTTGAGGGGATGCCTTAGTTTGAGCGGTTGCCTCAGTTTGAAGGGATGCCTTAGTTTGAGCGGTTGCCTCAGTTTGAGCGGTTGCCTTAGTTTGAGGGGTTGCCTTAGTTTGAGCGGTTGCCTTAGTTTGAAAGGTTGCCTTAGTTTGAGCGGTTGCCTCAGTTTGAGATGCTGCCTTAGTTTGAGCGGTTGCCTCAGTTTGAGATGCTGCCTTAGTTTGAGCGGTTGCCTTAATTTGAGCGGCCGCCTTAGTTTGAGCGGCTGCCTTAGTTTGAGGGGATGGCTTAGTTTGAGCGGTTGCCTTAGTTTGAGGGGCTGCCTTAGTTTGAGCGGTTGCCTAAGTTTGAGCGGCTGCCTGATTTTGAGGGGTTGCCTTAGTTTGAGCGGTTGCCTTAGTTTGAGCGGTTGCCTTAGTTTGAGCGGCTGCCTTAGTTTGAGGGGCTGCCTTAGTTTGAGCGGTTGCCTTAGTTTGAGCGGCTGCCTTAGTTTGAGCGGTTGCCTAAGTTTGAGCGGCTGCCTGATTTTGAGGGGTTGCCTTAGTTTGAGCGGTTGCCTCAGTTTGAGATGCTGCCTTAGTTTGAGCGGTTGCCTCAGTTTGAGATGCTGCCTTAGTTTGAGCGGTTGCCTTAATTTGAGCGGCCGCCTTAGTTTGAGCGGCTGCCTTTGTTTGAGGGGATGGCTTAGTTTTAGCGGTTGCCTTAGTTTGAGGGGCTGCCTTAGTTTGAGCGGTTGCCTAAGTTTGAGCGGCTGCCTGATTTTGAGGGGTTGCCTTAGTTTGAGCGGTTGCCTTAGTTTGAGCGGTTGCCTTAGTTTGAGCGGCTGCCTTAGTTTGAGGGGCTGCCTTAGTTTGAGCGGTTGCCTTAGTTTGAGATGCTGCCTTATTTTGAGCGGTTGCCTTAGTTCGAGCGGTTGTCTTAGTTTGAGGTGTTGCCTTAGTTTGAGAGGTTGCCTAAGTTTGAGGGGTTGCCTTAGTTTGAGGGGTTGCCTTAGTTTGAGCGGCTGCCTGAGTTTGAGCGGATCCCTTAGTTTGAGGGGTTGCCTTAGTTTGAGCGGTTGCCTTAGTTTGAGGGGTTGCCTTAGTTTGAGCGGTTGCCTTAGTTTGAGGGGTTGCCTCAGTTTGAGCTGTTGCCTTAGTTTGTGGGGTTGCCTTAGTTTGAGTGGCTGCCTTAGTTTGAGGGGTTGCCTTAGTTTTAGGGGTTGCCTTAGTTTGAGCGGTGGCCTTAGTTTGAGCGGCTGCCTTAGTTTGAGCAGTTGCCTTAATTTGAGCGGTTGCCTTAGTTTGAGGGGTTGCCTCAGTTTGAGCAGTTGCCTTAGTTTGAGCAGCTGCCTTAGTTTGAGCGGTTGCCTTAGTTTGAGGGGTTGCCTTAGTTTGAGCGGTTGCCTTAGTTTGAGCGGCTGCCTTAGTTTGAGGGGATGCCTTAGTTTGAGGGGATGCCTTAGTTTGAGCGGTTGCCTTAGTTTAAGGGGTTGCCTGAGTTTGAGCGGTTGCCCTGGTTTGAGCGGCTGCCTTAGTTTGAGCGGCTGCCTTAGTTTGAGGGGATGACTTAGTTTGAGCGGTTGCCTTAGTTTGAGGGGCTGCCTTAGTTTGAGGGGTTGCCTAAGTTTGAGCGGCTGCCTTAGTTAGAGCGGTTGCCTGAGTTTGAGCGGTTGCCTTAGTTTGAGGGGCTGCCTTAGTTTGAGGGGTTGCCTTAGTTTGAGGGGCTGCCTTAGTTTGAGCGGTTGCCTTAGCTTGAGATGCTGCCTTAGTTTGAGCGGTTGCCTTAGATTGAGCGGCTGCCTTAGTTTGAGCGGTTGCCTAAGTTTGAGCGGCCGCCTCAGTTTGAGCGGTTGCCTTAGTTTGAGCAGCTGCCTTAGTTTGAGCGGTTGCCTTTGTTTGAGGGGTTGCCTTAGTTTGAGCGGTTGCCTTAGTTTGAGCGGCTGCCTTAGTTTGAGGGGATGCCTTAGTTTGAGGGGATGCCTTAGTTTGAGCGGTTGCCTTAGTTTAAGGGGTTGCCTGAGTTTGAGCGGTTGCCCTGGTTTGAGCGGCTGCCTTAGTTTGAGCGGTTGCCTTAGTTTGAGCGGTTGCCTTCGTTTGAGCGGTTGCCTTAGTTTGAGGGGATGCCTTAATTTGAGCGGTTGCCTCAATTAGAGGGGATGCCTTAGTTTGAGCGGTTGCCTTAGTTTGAGGGGATGCCTTAGTTTGAGCGGTTGCCTCAGTTTGAAGGGATGCCTTAGTTTGAGCGGTTGCCTCAGTTTGAGCGGTTGCCTTAGTTTGAGGGGTTGCCTTAGTTTGAGCGGTTGCCTTAGTTTGAAAGGTTGCCTTAGTTTGAGCGGCTGCCTTAGTTTGAGGGGCTGCCTTAGTTTGAGCGGTTGCCTTAGTTTGAGATGCAGCCTTAGTTTGAGCGGTTGCCTTAGTTTGAGAGTCTGCCTTAGTTTGAGCGGTTGCCTTAGTTAGAGCGGTTGTCTTAGTTTGAGGTGTTGCCTTAGTTTGAGGGGCTGCTTAAGTTTGAGCTGTTGCCTTAGTTTGAGCCGTTGCCTTAGTTAGAGCCGTTGCCTTAGTTTGAGGTGTTGCCTTAGTTTGAGAGGTTGCCTTAGTTTGAGGGGTTGCCTTAGTTTGAGGGGTTGCCTTAGTTTGAGCGGCTGCCTGAGTTTGAGCGGCTGCCTTAGTTTGAGGGGTTGCCTTAGTTTGAGCGGTTGCCTTAGTTTGAGGGGTTGCATTAGTTTGAGCGGTTGCCTTAGTTTGAGGGTTTGCATTAGTTTGAGCGTTTGCCTTAGTTTGAGGGGTTGCCTCAGTTTGAGCTGTTGTCTTAGTTTGAGGGGTTGCCTTAGTTTGAGAGGCTGCCTTAGTTTGAGGGGTTGCCTTAGTTTGAGGGGTGGCATTAGTTTGAGCGGTTGCCTTAGTTTGAGGGGTTGCCTTAGTTTGAGCGGTTGCCTTAGTTTGAGGGGTTGCCTCAGTTTGACCTGTTGCCTTAGTTTGTGGGGTTGCCTTAGTTTGAGGGGTTGTCTTAGTTTGAGGGGTTGCCTTCGTTTGAGCGGTTGCCTTAGTTTGAGCGTATGCATTAGTTTGAGCGGTTGCCTTAATTTGAGCGGCTGCCTTAGTTTGAGGGGTTGCCTTAGTTTGAGCGGTTGCCTTAGTTTGAGGGGTTGCATTATTTTGAGCGGTTGCCTTAGTTTGAGGGGTTGCCTTAGTTTGAGCGGTTGTCTTAGTTTGAGGGTTTGCCTTAGTTTGACCGGTTGCCTTAATTTGAAGGGTTGCCTCAGTTTGAGCTGTTGCCTTAGTTTGTGGGGTTGCCTTAGTTTGAGTGGCTGCCTTAGTTTGAGGGGTTGCCTTAGTTTGAGGGGTTGCCTTAGTTTGAGCGGTGGCCTTAGTTTGTGCGGCTGCCTTAGTTTGAGCGGTTGCCTTAATTTGAGCGGTTGCCTTAGTTTGAGGGGTTACCTCAGTTTGAGCGGTTGCCTGAGTTTGAGCGGCTGCCTTAGTTTGAGCGGTTGCCTTAGTTTGAGGGGTTGCCTTAGTTTGAGTGGCTGCCTTAGTTTGAGGGGTTGCCTTAGTTTGAGGGGTTGCCTTAGTTTGAGCGGTGGCCTTAGTTTGAGCGGCTGCCCTAGTTTGAGCGGTTGCCTTAATTTGAGCGGTTGCCTTAGTTTGAGGGGTTGCCTCAGTTTGAGCGGTTGCCTTAGTTTGAGCAGCTGCCTTAGTTTGAGCGGTTGCCTTAGTTTGAGGGGTTGCCTTAGTTTGAGCGGTTGCCTTAGTTTGAGTGGCTGCCTTAGTTTGAGGGGTTGCCTTAGTTTGAGCGGTTGCCTTAGTTTGAGGGGTTGCCTCAGTTTGAGCTGTTGCCTTAGTTTGTGGGGTTGCCTTAGTTTGAGTGGCTGCCTTAGTTTGAGGGGTTGCCTTCGTTTGAGCGGTTGCCTTAGTTTGAGCGGCTGCCTTAGTTTGAGCGGTTGCCTTAATTTGAGGGGTTGCCTTAGTTTGAGGGGTTGCCTTAGTCTGAGAGGTTGCCTTAGTTTAAGCAGCTGCCTTAGTTTAAGGGGTTGCCTGAGTTTGAGCGGTTGCCCTGGTTTGAGCGGCTGCCTTAGTTTGAGCGGCTGCCTTAGTTTGAGGGGATGACTTAGTTTGAGCGGTTGCCTTAGTTTGAGGGGCTGCCTTAGTTTGAGGGGTTGCCTAAGTTTGAGCGGCTGCCTTAGTTAGAGCGGTTGCCTTAGTTTGAGCGGTTGCCTTAGTTTGAGGGGCTGCCTTAGTTTGAGGGGTTGCCTTAGTTTGAGGGGCTGCCTTAGTTTGAGCGGTTGCCTTAGTTTGAGATGCTGCCTTAGTTTGAGCGGTTGCCTTAGATTGAGCGGCTGCCTTAGTTTGAGCGGTTGCCTAAGTTTGAGCGGCCGCCTCAGTTTGAGCGGTTGCCTTAGTTTGAGCAGCTGCCTTAGTTTGAGCGGTTGCCTTTGTTTGAGGGGTTGCCTTAGTTTGAGCGGTTGCCTTAGTTTGAGCGGCTGCCTTAGTTTGAGGGGATGCCTTAGTTTGAGGGGATGCCTTAGTTTGAGCGGTTGCCTTAGTTTAAGGGGTTGCCTGAGTTTGAGCGGTTGCCCTGGTTTGAGCGGCTGCCTTAGTTTGAGCGGTTGCCTTAGTTTGAGCGGTTGCCTTCGTTTGAGCGGTTGCCTTAGTTTGAGGGGATGCCTTAATTTGAGCGGTTGCCTCAATTAGAGGGGATGCCTTAGTTTGAGCGGTTGCCTTAGTTTGAGGGGATGCCTTAGTTTGAGCGGTTGCCTCAGTTTGAAGGGATGCCTTAGTTTGAGCGGTTGCCTCAGTTTGAGCGGTTGCCTTAGTTTGAGGGGTTGCCTTAGTTTGAGCGGTTGCCTTAGTTTGAAAGGTTGCCTTAGTTTGAGCGGCTGCCTTAGTTTGAGGGGCTGCCTTAGTTTGAGCCGTTGCCTTAGTTTGAGATGCAGCCTTAGTTTGAGCGGTTGCCTTAGTTTGAGAATCTGCCTTAGTTTGAGCGGTTGCCTTAGTTAGAGCGGTTGTCTTAGTTTGAGGTGTTGCCTTAGTTTGAGGGGCTGCTTAAGTTTGAGCTGTTGCCTTAGTTTGAGCGGTTGCCTTAGTTAGAGCCGTTGCCTTAGTTTGAGGTGTTGCCTTAGTTTGAGAGGTTGCCTTAGTTTGAGGGGTTGCCTTAGTTTGAGGGGTTGCCTTAGTTTGAGCGGCTGCCTGAGTTTGAGCGGCTGCCTTAGTTTGAGGGGTTGCCTTAGTTTGAGCGGTTGCCTTAGTTTGAGGGGTTGCATTAGTTTGAGCGGTTGCCTTAGTTTGAGGGTTTGCATTAGTTTGAGCGGTTGCCTTAGTTTGAGGGGTTGCCTCAGTTTGAGCTGTTGTCTTAGTTTGTGGGGTTGCCTTAGTTTGAGTGGCTGCCTTAGTTTGAGGGGTTGCCTTAGTTTGAGGGGTGGCATTAGTTTTAGCGGTTGCCTTAGTTTGAGGGGTTGCCTTAGTTTGAGCGGTTGCCTTAGTTTGAGGGGTTGCCTCAGTTTGACCTGTTGCCTTAGTTTGTGGGGTTGCCTTAGTTTGAGGGGTTGTCTTAGTTTGAGGGGTTGCCTTCGTTTGAGCGGTTGCCTTAGTTTGAGCGGATGCATTAGTTTGAGCGGTTGCCTTAATTTGAGCGGCTGCCTTAGTTTGAGGGGTTGCCTTAGTTTGAGCGGTTGCCTTAGTTTGAGGGGTTGCATTATTTTGAGCGGTTGCCTTAGTTTGAGGGGTTGCCTTAGTTTGAGCGGTTGCCTTAGTTTGAGGTGTTGCCTTAGTTTGACCGGTTGCCTTAATTTGAAGGGGTGCCTCAGTTTGAGCTGTTGCCTTAGTTTGTGGGGTTGCCTTAGTTTGAGTGGCTGCCTTAGTTTGAGGGGTTGCCTTAGTTTGAGGGGTTGCCTTAGTTTGAGCGGTGGCCTTAGTTTGAGCGGCTGCCTTAGTTTGAGCGGTTGCCTTAATTTGAGCGGTTGCCTTAGTTTGAGGGGTTACCTCAGTTTGAGCGGTTGCCTGAGTTTGAGCAGCTGCCTTAGTTTGAGCGGTTGCCTTAGTTTGAGGGGTTGCCTTAGTTTGAGTGGCTGCCTTAGTTTGAGGGGTTGCCTTAGTTTGAGGGGTTGCCTTAGTTTGAGCGGTGGCCTTAGTTTGAGCGGCTGCCCTAGTTTGAGCGGTTGCCTTAATTTGAGCGGTTGCCTTAGTTTGAGGGGTTGCCTCAGTTTGAGCGGTTGCCTTAGTTTGAGCAGCTGCCTTAGTTTGAGCGGTTGCCTTAGTTTGAGGGGTTGCCTTAGTTTGAGCGGTTGCCTTAGTTTGAGCGGCTGCCTTAGTTTGAGGGGTTGCCTTAGTTTGAGCGGTTGCCTTAGTTTGAGGGGTTGCCTCAGTTTGAGCTGTTGCCTTAGTTTGTGGGGTTGCCTTAGTTTGAGTGGCTGCCTTAGTTTGAGGGGTTGCCTTCGTTTGAGCGGTTGCCTTAGTTTGAGCGGCTGCCTTAGTTTGAGCGGTTGCCTTAATTTGAGGGGTTGCCTTAGTTTGAGGGGTTGCCTTAGTCTGAGAGGTTGCCTTAGTTTAAGCAGCTGCCTTATTTTGAGCGGTTGCCTTAGTTTGAGGGGTTGCCTTAGTTTGAGCGGTTGCCTTAGTTTGAGCGGCTGCCTTAGTTTGAGGGGATGCCTTAGTTTGAGGGGATGCCTTAGTTTGTGTGGTTGCCTTAGTTTGAGGGGTTGCCTTAGTTTGAGCGGTTGCCCTGGTTTGAGCGGCTGACTTAGTTTGAGGGGATCCCTTAGTTTGAGGGGATGCCTTAGTTTGAGCAGTTGCCATAGTTTGAGCGGTTGCCTTAGTTTGAGCGGTTGCCTTAGTTTGAGCGGCTGGCTTAGTTTGAGGGGTTGCCTTAGTTTGAGCGGTTGCCTTAGTTTGAGGGGATGCCTTAGTTTGAGCGGTTGCCTTCGTTTGAGCGGTTGCCTTCGTTTGAGCGGTTGCCTTAGTTTGAGGAGTTGCCTTAATTTGAGCGGTTGCCTCAATTAGAGGGGATGCCTTAGTTTGAGCGGTTGCCTTAGTTTGAGGAGATGCCTTAGTTTGAGCGGTTGCCTTAGTTTGAGGGGATGCCTTAGTTTGAGCGGTTGCCTTAGTTTGAGCGGTTGCCTTCGTTTCAGCGGCTGCCTTAGTTTGAGGGGATGCCTTAGTTTGAGCGGTTGCCTTAGTTTGAGGGGTTGCCTTATTTGGAGCGGTTGCCTTAGTTTGAGTGGCCGCCTTAGTTTGAGCGGCTGCCTTAGTTTGAGGGGATGCCTTAGTTTGAGCGGTTGCCTTAATTTGAGCGGTTGTCTTAGTTTGAGCGGCTGCCTTTGTTTGAGGGGTTGCCTTATTTGGAGCGGTTGCCTTAGTTTGAGTGGCCGCCTTAGTTTGAGTGGCTGCCTTAGTTTGAGGGGATGCCTTAGTTTGACCGGTTGCCTTAATTTGAGCGGTTGCCTTAGTTTGAGCGGCCGCCTTTGTTTGAGCGGCTGCCTTAGTTTGAGCGGTTGCCTCAGTTTGAGATGCTGCCTTAGTTTGAGCGGTTGCCTCAGTTTGAGATGCTGCCTTAGTTTGAGCGGTTGCCTTAATTTGAGCGGCCGCCTTAGTTTGAGCGGCTGCCTTAGTTTGAGGGGATGGCTTAGTTTGAGCGGTTGCCTTAGTTTGAGGGGCTGCCTTAGTTTGAGCGGTTGCCTAAGTTTGAGCGGCTGCCTGATTTTGAGGGGTTGCCTTAGTTTGAGCGGTTGCCTTAGTTTGAGCGGTTGCCTTAGTTTGAGCGGCTGCCTTAGTTTGAGGGGCTGCCTTAGTTTGAGCGGTTGCCTTAGTTTGAGCGGCTGCCTTAGTTTGAGCGGTTGCCTAAGTTTGAGCGGCTGCCTGATTTTGAGGGGTTGCCTTAGTTTGAGCGGTTGCCTCAGTTTGAGATGCTGCCTTAGTTTGAGCGGTTGCCTCAGTTTGAGATGCTGCCTTAGTTTGAGCGGTTGCCTTAATTTGAGCGGCCGCCTTAGTTTGAGCGGCTGCCTTAGTTTGAGGGGATTGCTTAGTTTGAGCGGTTGCCTTAGTTTGAGGGGCTGCCTTAGTTTGAGCGGTTGCCTAAGTTTGAGCGGCTGCCTGATTTTGAGGGGTTGCCTCAGTTTGAGCGGTTGCCTTATTTTGAGCGGTTGCCTTAGTTTGAGCGGCTGCCTTAGTTTGAGGGGCTGCCTTAGTTTGAGCGGTTGCCTTAGTTTGAGATGCTGCCTTATTTTGAGCGGTTGCCTTAGTTCGAGCGGTTGTCTTAGTTTGAGGGGTTGCCTTAGTTTGAGGGGTTGCCTTAGTTTGAGCGGCTGCCTGAGTTTGAGCGGATCCCTTAGTTTGAGGGGTTGCCTTAGTTTGAGAGGTTGCCTTAGTTTGAGGGGTTGCCTTAGTTTGAGGGGTTGCCTTAGTTTGAGCGGCTGCCTGAGTTTGAGCGGATCCCTTAGTTTGAGGGGTTGCCTTAGTTTGAGCGGTTGCCTTAGTTTGAGGGGTTGCCTTAGTTTGAGCGGTTGCCTTAGTTTGAGGGGTTGCCTCAGTTTGAGCTGTTGCCTTAGTTTGTGGGGTTGCCTTAGTTTGAGTGGCTGCCTTAGTTTGAGGGGTTGCCTTAGTTTGAGGGGTTGCCTTAGTTTGAGCGGTGGCCTTAGTTTGAGCGGCTGCCTTAGTTTGAGCGGTTGCCTTAATTTGAGCGGTTGCCTTAGTTTGAGGGGTTGCCTCAGTTTGAGCGGTTGCCTTAGTTTGAGCAACTGCCTTAGTTTGAGAGGTTGACTTAGTTTGAGGGGTTGCCTTAGTTTGAGCGGTTGCCTTAGTTTGAGCGGCTGCCTTAGTTTGAGGGGATGCCTTAGTTTGAGGGGATGCCTTAGTTTGAGCGATTGCCTTAGTTTAAGGGGTTGCCTGAGTTTGAGCGGTTGCCCTGGTTTGAGCGGCTGCCTTAGTTTGAGCGGCTGCCTTAGTTTGAGGGGATGACTTAGTTTGAGCGGTTGCCTTAGTTTAAGGGGCTGCCTTAGTTTGAGGGGTTGCCTAAGTTTGAGCGGCTGCCTTAGTTAGAGCGGTTGCCTTAGTTTGAGCGGTTGCCTTAGTTTGAGGGGCTGCCTTAGTTTGAGGGGTTGCCTCAGTTTGAGGGGCTGCCTTAGTTTGAGCGGTTGCCTTAGTTTGAGATGCTGCCTTAGTTTGAGCGGTTGCCTTAGATTGAGCGGCTGCCTTAGTTTGAGCGGTTGCCTAAGTTTGAGCGGCCGCCTTAGTTTGAGCGGTTGCCTTAGTTTGAGCAGCTGCCTTAGTTTGAGCGGTTGCCTTTGTTTGAGGGGTTGCCTTAGTTTGAGCGGTTGCCTTAGTTTGAGCGGCTGCCTTAGTTTGAGGGGATGCCTTAGTTTGAGGGGATGCCTCAGTTTGAGCGGTTGCCTTAGTTTAAGGGGTTGCCTGAGTTTGAGCGGTTGCCCTGGTTTGAGCGGCTGCCTTAGTTTGAGCGGTTGCCTTAGTTTGAGCGGTTGCCTTCGTTTGAGCGGTTGCCTTAGTTTGAGGGGATGCCTTAGTTTGAGGGGTTGCCTTAGTTTGAGCGGCTGCCTGAGTTTGAGCGGATCCCTTAGTTTGAGGGGTTGCCTTAGTTTGAGCGGCCGCCTTAGTTTGAGCGGCTGCCTTAGTTTGAGCGGCTGCCTTAGTTTGAGGGGATGACTTAGTTTGAGCGGTTGCCTTAGTTTGAGGGGCTGCCTTAGTTTGAGGGGTTGCCTAAGTTTGAGCGGCTGCCTTAGTTTGAGGGGTTGCCTTAGTTTGAGCGGTTGCCTTAGTTTGAGCGGTTGCCTTAGTTTGAGCGGCTGCCTTAGTTTGAGGGGCTGCCTTAGTTTGAGCGGTTGCCTTAGTTTGAGATGCTGCCTTAGTTTGAGCGGTTGCCTTAGATTGAGCGGCTGCCTTAGTTTGAGCGGTTGCCTAAGTTTGAGCGGCCTCCTTAGTTTGAGCGGCTGCCTTAGTTTGAGGGGATGACTTAGTTTGAGCGGTTGCCTTTGTTTGAGGGGTTGCTTTAGCTTGAGCGGTTGCCTTAGTTTGAGGGGTTGCCTTAGCTAAAGCGGTTGCCTTAGTTTGAGGGGTTGCTTTAGTTTGAGTGGTTGCCTTAGATTGAGGGGTTGCCTTAGTTTGACCGGCTGCCTTAGTTTGAGGGGTTGCCTTATTTTGAGAGTCTGCCTTAGTTTGAGCGTTTGCCTCAGTTTGAGGTGTTGCCTTAGTTTGAGCGGTTGCCTTAGTTCGATAGGTTGCCTTACTTTGAGCGGTTACCTTAGTTTGAGCGGTTGCCTATGTTTGAGGTGTTGCCTTAGTTTGAGGGGTTGCCTTTGTTTGAGAGTCTGCCTTAGTTTGAGCGGTTGCCGTAGTTAGAGCAGTTTCTTAGTTTGAGGTGTTGCCTTAGTTTGAGCGGTTGCCTCAGTTTGAGAGTCCTCCTGAGGTTGAGCGGTTGCCTTAGTTAGAGCGGTTGTCTTAGTTTGAGGTGTTGCCTTAGTTTGAGGGGCTGCTTTAGTTTGAGCTGTTGCCTTAGTCTGAGCGGCTGTCTCAGTCAGAGCGGTTGCCTTAGTTTGAGGTGTTGCCTTCGTTTGAGGGGTTGCCTTAGTTTGAGGGGTTGCCTTAGTTTGAGGGGTTGCCTTAGTTTGAGCGGCTGCCTGAGTTTGAGCAGCTGCCTTTGTTTGAGCGGCTGCCTTAGTTTGAGGGATTGCCTTCCTTTGAGCAGTTGCCTTTCATTTGAGCGGCTGCCTTTGTTTGAGGGGCTGCCTTAGTTTGAGCGGTTGCCTTAGTTTGAGCGGAAGCCTTAGTTTGAGGGGTTGCCTGAGTTTGAGGGGTTGCCTTAGTTTGAGCGGTTGCCTTAATTTGAGCGGCCGCCTTAGTTTGAGCGGCTGCCTTAGTTTGAGGGGATTGCTTAGTTTGAGCGGTTGCCTTAGTTTGAGGGGCTGCCTTAGTTTGAGCGGTTGCCTAAGTTTGAGCGGCAGCCTGATTTTGAGGGGTTGCCTTAGTTTGAGCGGTTGCCTTAGTTTGAGCGGTTGCCTTAGTTTGAGCGGCTGCCTTAGTTTGAGGGGCTGCCTTAGTTTGAGCGGTTGCCTTAGTTTGAGATGCTGCCTTATTTTGAGCGGTTGCCTTAGTTCGAGCGGTTGTCTTAGTTTGAGGTGTTGCCTTAGTTTGAGAGGTTGCCTGAGTTTGAGCGGATCCCTTAGTTTGAGGGGTTGCCTTAGTTTGAGATGCTGCCTTATTTTGAGCGGTTGCCTTAGTTCGAGCGGTTGTCTTAGTTTGAGGTGTTGCCTTAGTTTGAGCGGCTGCCTGAGTTTGAGCGGATCCCTTAGTTTGAGGGGTTGCCTTAGTTTGAGCGGTTGCCTTAGTTTGAGGGGTTGCCTTAGTTTGAGCGGTTGCCTTAGTTTGAGGGGTTGCCTCAGTTTGAGCTGTTGCCTTAGTTTGTGGGGTTGCCTTAGTTTGAGTGGCTGCCTTAGTTTGAGGGGTTGCCTTAGTTTGAGGGGTTGCCTTAGTTTGAGCGGTGGCCTTAGTTTGAGCGGCTGCCTTAGTTTGAGCGGTTGCCTTAATTTGAGCGGTTGCCTTAGTTTGAGGGGTTGCCTCAGTTTGAGCGGTTGCCTTAGTTTGAGCAACTGCCTTAGTTTGAGCGGTTGCCTTAGTTTGAGGGGTTGCCTTAGTTTGAGCGGTTGCCTTAGTTTGAGCGGCTGCCTTAGTTTGAGGGGATGCCTTAGTTTGAGGGGATGCCTTAGTTTGAGCGATTGCCTTAGTTTAAGGGGTTGCCTGAGTTTGAGCGGTTGCCCTGGTTTGAGCGGCTGCCTTAGTTTGAGCGGCTGCCTTAGTTTGAGGGGATGACTTAGTTTGAGCGGTTGCCTTAGTTAGAGCGGTTGCCTTAGTTTGAGCGGTTGCCTTAGTTTGAGGGGCTGCCTTAGTTTGAGGGGTTGCCTCAGTTTGAGGGGCTGCCTTAGTTTGAGCGGTTGCCTTAGTTTGAGATGCTGCCTTAGTTTGAGCGGTTGCCTTAGATTGAGCGGCTGCCTTAGTTTGAGCAGTTGCCTTAGTTTGAGCGGCCGCCTTAGTTTGAGCGGTTGCCTTAGTTTGAGCAGCTGCCTTAGTTTGAGCGGTTGCCTTTGTTTGAGGGGTTGCCTTAGTTTGAGCGGTTGCCTTAGTTTGAGCGGCTGCCTTAGTTTGAGGGGATGCCTTAGTTTGAGGGGATGCCTTAGTTTGAGCGGTTGCCTTAGTTTAAGGGGTTGCCTGAGTTTGAGCGGTTGCCCAGGTTTGAGCGGCTGCCTTAGTTTGAGCGGTTGCCTTAGTTTGAGCGGTTGCCTTCGTTTGAGCGGTCGCCTTAGTTTGAGGGGATGCCTTAGTTTGAGCGGTTGCCTTAGTTTAAGGGGTTGCCTGAGTTTGAGCGGTTGCCCTGGTTTGAGCGGCTGCCTTAGTTTGAGCGGTTGCCTCAGTTTGAGCGGTTGCCTTCGTTTGAGCGGTTGCCTTAGTTTGAGGGGATGCCTTAGTTTGAGCGGTTGCCTCAGTTTGAAGGGATGCCTTAGTTTGAGCGGTTGCCTCAGTTTGAGCGGTTGCCTTAGTTTGAGTGGCCGCCTTAGTTTGAACGGCTGCCTTAGTTTGAGGGGATGCCTTAGTTTGAGCGGTTGCCTTAGTTTGAGCAGTTGCCTTAGTTTGAGTGGCCGCCTTAGTTTGAGCGGCTGCCTTAGTTTGAGGGGTTGCCTAAGTTTGAGCGGCTGCCTTAGTTGGAGGGGTTGCCTTAGTTTGAGCGGTTGCCTTAGTTTGAGCGGCTGCCTTAGTTTGAGGGGCTGCCTTAGTTTGAGCGGTTGCCTTAGTTTGAGATGCTGCCTTAGTTTGAGCGGTTGCCTTAGATTGAGCGGCTGCCTTAGTTTGAGCGGTTGCCTAAGTTTGAGCGGCCGCCTTAGTTTGAGCGGCTGCCTTAGTTTGAGGGGCTGCCTTAGTTTGAGCGGTTGCCTTAGTTTGAGATGCTGCCTTAGTTTGAGCGGTTGCCTTAGATTGAGCGGCTGCCTTAGTTTGAGCGGTTGCCTAAGTTTGAGCGGCCGCCTTAGTTTGAGCGGCTGCCTTAGTTTGAGGGGATGACTTAGTTTGAGCGGTTGCCTTTGTTTGAGGGGTTGCTTTAGCTTGAGCGGTTGCCTTAGTTTGAGGGGTTGCCTTAGCTAAAGCGGTTGCCTTAGTTTGAGGGGTTACTTTAGTTTGAGTGGTGTCCTTAGATTGAGGGGTTGCCTTAGTTTGACCGGCTGCCTTAGTTTGAGGGGTTGCCTTATTTTGAGAGTCTGCCTTAGTTTGAGCGTTTGCCTCAGTTTGAGGTGTTGCCTTAGTTTTAGTGGTTGCCTTAGTTCGATAGGTTGCCTTACTTTGAGCGGTTACCTTAGTTTGAGCGGTTGCCTATGTTTGAGGTGTTGCCTTAGTTTGAGGGGTTGCCTTTGTTTGAGAGTCTGCCTTAGTTTGAGCGGTTGCCGTAGTTAGAGCAGTTTCTTAGTTTGAGGTGTTGCCTTAGTTTGAGGGGTTGCCTTAGTTTGAGAGGCTGCCTTAGTTTGAGCGGTTGCCTCAGTTTGAGAGTCCTCCTGAGGTTGAGCGGTTGTCTTAGTTTGAGGTGTTGCCTTAGTTTGAGGGGCTGCTTTAGTTTGAGCTGTTGCCTTAGTCTGAGCGGCTGTCTCAGTCAGAGCGGTTGCCTTAGTTTGAGGTGTTGCCTTCGTTTGAGGGGTTGCCTTAGTTTGAGGGGTTGCATTAGTTTGAGGGGTTGCCTTAGTTTGAGCGGCTGCCTGAGTTTGAGCAGCTGCCTTTGTTTGAGCGGCTGCCTGAGTTTGAGGGATTGCCTTCCTTTGAGCATTTGCCTTTCATTTGAGCGGCTGCCTTTGTTTGAGGGGCTGCCTTAGTTTGAGCGGTTGCCTTAGTTTGAGGGGAAGCCTTAGTTTGAGGGGTTGCCTGAGTTTGAGGGGTTGCCTTAGTTTGAGGGGTTGCCTTAGTTTGAGTGGTTTCCTGAGTTTCAGGGGTTGCCTTCCTTTGAGCGGTTGCCTTAGTTTGAGGGATTGCCTTAGTTTGAGGGCTTGCTTTAGTTTGAGTGGTTGCCTTAGATTGAGGGGCTGCCATAGTTTGAGGGGTTCCCTTAGTTTGAGGGGTTGCCTTAGTTTGAGCGGCTGCCTTAGTTCGAGGGGTTGCCTTAGTTTGAGAGTCTGCCTAAGTTTGAGCGGCTGCCTTAGTTTGAGGGGTTGCCTTAGTTTGAGTGTTTGCCTTAGTTTGAGCGATTGCCTAAGTTTGAGTGGCTGCCTTAGTTTGAGGGGTTGCCTTAGTTTGAGCGGCTGCCTTATTTTGAGCGGTTGCCTTATTTTGAGCTATTGCCTTAGTTTGAGATGCTGCCTTAGTTTGAGGGGTTGCCTTAGTTTGAGGAGTTGCCTTAGTTTGAGGGGTTGCCTTAGTTTGAGGGGCTGCCTTAGTTTGAGCGGTTGCCTTAGTTTGAGAGTCTGCCTTAGGTTGAGCGGTTGCCTTACTTAGAGCGGTTGTCTTAGTTTGAGGTGTTGCCTTAGTTTGAGGGGCTGATTTAGTTTGAGCTGTTGCCTTAGTTTGAGCGGTTGCCTTAGTTAGAGCGTTTGCCTTAGTTAGAGCGGTTGCCTTAGTTTGAGGGGTTGCCTTAGTTTGACGGGTTGCCTTAGTTTGACGGGTTGCCTTAGTTTGAGCGGCTGCCTGAGTTTGAGCGGCTGCCTAAGGTTGAGCGGCTGCCTTAGTTTGAGGGGTTGCCTTCCTTTGAGCAGTTGCCTTTGTTTGAGCGGCTGCCTTTGTTTGAGGGGCTGCCTTAATTTGAGCGGTTGCCTTAGTTTGAGGGGATGCCTTATTTTGAGGGGTTGCCTGAGTTTGAGGGGTTGCCTTAGTTTGAGCGGTTGCGTTAGTTTGAGGGGGTGCCTGAGTTTCAGGGGTTGCCTTCCTTTGAGCGGTTGCCTTAATTTGAGGGATTGCCTTAGCTTGAGCGGTTGCCTTAGTTTGAGGGGTTGCCTTTGCTTGAGCGCTTGCCTTAGTTTGAGGGGTTGCTTTAGTTTGAGTGGTTGCCTTAGATTGAGGGGCTGCCATAGTTTGAGGGGTTCCCTTAGTTTGAGGGGTTGCCTTAGTTTGAGCGGCTGCCTTAGTTTGAGGGGTTGCCTTAGTTTGAGAATCTGCCTTAGTTTGAGCGTTTGCCTCAGTATGAGGTGTTGCCTTAGTTTGAGCGGTTGCCTTAGTTCGAGCGGTTGCCTTAGTTTGAGGTGTTGCCTTAGTTTGAGCTGTTGCCACAATTTGAGCGGTTGCCTTAGTTTGAGCGGTTGCCTTAGTTTGAGCGGTTGCCTTTGTTTGAGGTGTTGCCTTAGTTTGAGGGGTTGCCTTAGTTTGAGAGTCTGCCTTATTTCGAGCGGTTGCCTTAGTTTGAGTGGTTGCCTTTGTTTGAGCGGTTGCCTTTGTTTGAGGTGTTGCCCTTGTTTGAGGTGTTGCCTTAGTTTGAGGGGTTGCCTTAGTTTGAGCGGTTGCCTTATTTTGAGCGGTTGCCTTATTTCGAGCGGTTGCCTTAGTTTGAGGTGTTGCCTTAGTTGGAGCGGTTGTCTTAGTTTGAGCTATTGCCTTAGTTTGAGGTGTTGCCTTATTTCGAGCAGTTGCCTTAGTTTGAGGGGTTGCCTTAGTTTGAGCTATTGCCTCAGTTTGAGGTGTTGCGTTAGTGTGAGGGGCTGTCTTAGTTTGAGCGGTTGCCTTAGTTTGAGAGTCTGCCTTAGTTTGAGCGGTTGCCTTATTTTGAGCGTTTGCCTTATTTTGAGCTATTGCCTTAGTTTGAGGGGTTGCCTTAGTTAGAGGGGCTGCTTTAGTTTGAGCGGTTGCCTTCGTTTGAGAGTCTGCCTTAGTTTGAGCGGTTGCCTCAGTTGGAGCGGTTTCTTAGTTTGAGGTGTTGCCTTAGTTTGAGGGGTTGCCTTAGTTTGAGGGGCTGCCTTAGTTTGAGCGGTTGCCTTAGTTTGAGAGTCTGCCTTAGTTTGAGCGGTTGCCTTAGTTAGAGCGGTTGTCTTAGTGTGAGGTGTTGCCTTAGTTTGAGGGGCTGCTTTAGTTTGAGCTGTTGCCTTAGTTTGAGCGGTTGCCTTAGTTTGAGCGGTTGCCTTAGTTTGAGGTGTTGCCTTAGATTGAGCGGTTGCCTTAGTTTGAGGGGTTGCCTTAGTTTGAGGGGTTGCCTTAGTTTGAGCGGCTGCCTGAGTTTGAGCGTCTGCCTAAGTTTGAGCGGCTGCCTTAGTTTGAGCGGCTGCCTTAGTTTGAGCGATTGCCGAAGTTTGAGCTGCCGCCTTAGTTTGAGCGGTTGCCTTAGTTTGAGCGGTTGCCTAAGTTTGAGCGGCTGCCTTAGTTTGAGGGGTTGCCTTAGTTTGAGCGGCTGCCTTAGTTTGAGCGGTTGCCTTTGTTTGAGCGGCTGCCTTAGTTTGAGCGGTTGCCTAAGTTTGAGTGGCCGCCATAGTTTGAGGGGATGCCTTAATTTGAGGGGATGCCTTAGTTTGAGGGGATGCCTTAGTTTGAGCGGTTGCCTTAGTTTGAGCTGTTGCCTTAGTTTGAGGGGCTGCCTTAGTTTGAGGATTCCTTAGTTTGAGGGGTTGCTTGAGTTTGAGGGGTTGCCTTAGTTTGAGGGGTTGCCTTAGTTTGAGGGGTTGCCTTCCTTTGAGCAGTTGCCTTTGTTTGAGCGGCTGCCTTTGTTTGACGGGCTGCCTTACTTTGAGTGGTTACCTTAGTTTGAGGGGATGCCTTAGTTTAAGGGGTTGCGTGAGTTTGAGGGGTTGCCTTAGTTTGAGCGGTTGCCTAAGTTTGAGGGGTTGCCTTCGTTTCAGGGGTTGCCTTGCTTTTAGCGGTTGCCTTAGTTTGAGGGGTTGCCTTAGCTTGAGCGGTTGCCTTAGTTTGAGGGGTTGCCTTAGCTTGAGCGGTTGCCTTAGTTTGAGGGGTTGCTTTAGTTTGAGTGGTTGCCATAGATTGAGGGGCTGCCATAGTTTGAGGGGTTCCCTTAGTTTGAGGTGTTGCCTTATTTTGAGGGGTTGCCTTAGTTTGAGGGGTTGCCTTAGTTTGAGCGGCTGCCTGAGTTTGAGCAGCTGCCTAAGTTTGAGCGGCTGCCTTAGTTTGAGGGATTGCCTTCCTTTGAGCAGTTGCCTTTGTTTGAGCGGCTGCCTTTGTTTGAGCGGTTGCCTTAGTTTGAGCGGTTGCCTTTGTTTGAGGTGTTGCCTTAGTTTGAGGGGTTGCCTTAGTTTGAGAGTCTGCCTTAGTTCGAGCGGTTGTCTTAGTTTGAGGGGTTGCCTTCGTTTGAGCGGTTGCCTTAGTTTGAGTGGTTGCCTTATTTCGAGCGGTTGCCTTAGTTTGAGGTGTTGCCTTAGGTGGAGCGTTTGCCTTAGTTTGAGCTATTGCCTTAGTTTGAGCGGTTGCCTTTGTTTGAGGTGTTGCCTTAGTTTGAGGGGTTGCCTTAGTTTGAGAGTCTGCCTTATTTCGAGCGGTTGCCTTAGTTTGAGCGGTTGCCTTTGTTTGAGCGGTTGCCTTTGTTTGAGGTGTTGCCCTTGTTTGAGGTGTTGCCTTAGTTTGAGGGGTTGCCTTAGTTTGAGCGGTTGCCTTATTTTGAGCGGTTGCCTTATTTCGAGCGGTTGCCTTAGTTTGAGGTGTTGCCTTAGTTGGAGCGGTTGTCTTAGTTTGAGCTATTGCCTTAGTTTGAGGTGTTGCCTTATTTCGAGCAGTTGCCTTAGTTTGAGCGTTTGCCTTAGTTTGAGCTATTGCCTTAGTTTGAGGTGTTGCCTTATTTCGAGCAGTTGCCTTAGTTTGAGCTTTTGCCTTAGTTTGAGCGGTTTCTTAGTTTGAGGTGTTGCCTTAGTTTGAGGGGTTGCCTTAGTTTGAGGGTCTGCCTTAGTTTGAGCGGTTGCCTTAGTTTAAGAGTCTGCCTTAGTTTGAGCGGTTGCCATATTTAGAGCGGTTGTCTTAGTTTGAGGTGTTGCCTTAATTTGAGGGTCTGCCTTAGTTTGAGCGGTTGCCTTAGTTTGAGAGTCTGCCTTAGTTTGAGCGGTTGCCTTAGTTTGAGCGGTTTCTTAGTTTGAGGTGTTGCCTTAGTTTGAGGGGTTGTCTTAGTTTGAGAGTCTGCCTTAGTTTGAGCGGTTGCCATATTTAGAGCGGTTGTCTTAGTTTGAGGTGTTGCCTTAGTTTGAGGGGCTGCTTTAGTTTGAGAAGTTGCCTTAGTTTGAGCGGTTGCCTGAGTTAGAGCGGTTGCCTTAGTTTGAGGTGTTGCCTTAGTTTGAGCGTTTGCCTTAGTTTGAGGGGTTGCCTTAGTTTGAGGGGTTGCCTAAGTTTGAGCGGCTGCCTGTGTTTGAGCGGCTGCCTAAGTTTGAGCGGCTGCCTTAGTTTGAGCGGCTGCCTTAGTTTGAGTGGTTGCCTTAGTTTGAGCGGTTGCCTTATTTTGAGCGGTTGCCTTATTTTGAGCTATTGCCTTAGTTTGAGGGGTTGCTTTAGTTTGAGGGGCTGCCTTAATTTGAGCGGTTGCCTTAGTTTGAGAGTCTGCCTTAGTTTGAGCGGTTGCCTTAGTTTGAGCGGTTGCCTTAGTTAGAGCGGTTTCTTAGTTTGAGGAGTTGCCTTAGTTTGAGGGGTTGCCTTAGTTTGAGGGGCTGCCTTAGTTTGACCGGTTGCCTTAGTTTGAGAGTCTGCCTTAGTTTGAGGAGCTGCTTTAGTTTGAGCTGTTGCCTTAGTTTGAGCGGTTGCCTTAGTTAGAGCGGTTGCCTGAGTTTGAGGTGTTGCCTTAGTTTGAGCGATTGCCTTAGTTTGAGGGGTTGCCTTAGTTTGAGCGGCTGCCTGAGTTTGAGCGGCTGCCTAAGTTTGAGCGGCTGCCTTAGTTCGAGCGGCTGCCTTAGTTTGAGGGGTTGCCTTAGTTTGAGCGGCTGCTTTAGTTTGAGCGGTTGCCTAAGTTTGAGCGGCCGCCTTAGTTTGAGCGGCTGCCTTAGTTTGAGCGGTTGCCTAAGTTTGAGCGGCTGCCTTAGTTTGAGGGGTTGCCTTAGTTTGAGCGGCTGCCTTAGTTTGAGCGGTTGCCTTAGTTTGAGCGGCTGCCTTAGTTTGAGCGGGTGCCTAAGTTTGAGTGGTCGCCATAGTTTGAGGGGATGCCTTAGTTTGAGGGGATGCCATAGTTTGAGGGGATGCCTTAGTTTGAGCGGTTGCCTTAGTTTGAGCGGTTGCCTCAGTTTGAGGGGCTGCCTTAGTTTGAGGGGTTCCTTAGTTTGAGGGGTTGCCTGAGTTTGAGGGGTTTCCCTTAGTTTGAGGAGTTGCCTTAGTTTGAGGGGCTGCCAGAGTTTGAGCGGTTGCCATAGTTTGAGAGTCTGCCTTAGTTTGAGCGGTTGCCTTAGTTTGAGCGGTTTCTTAGTTTGAGGTGTTGCCTTAGTTTGAGGGGTTGCCTTACTTTGAGGGGCTGCCTTAGTTTGAGCGGTTGCCTTAGTTTGAGAGTCTGCCTTAGTTTGAGCGGTTGCCATATTTAGAGCGGTTGTCTTAGTTTGAGGTGTTGCCTTAGTTTGAGGGGCTGCTTTAGTTTGAGCAGTTGCCTTAGTTTGAGCGGTTGCCTGAGTTAGAGCGGTTGCCTTAGTTTGAGGTGTTGCCTTAGTTTGAGCGTTTGCCTTAGTTTGAGGGGTTGCCTTAGTTTGAGGGGTTGCCTAAGTATCAGCGGCTGCCTGTGTTTGAGCGGCTGCCTAAGTTTGAGCGGCTGCCTTTGTTTGAGCGGCTGCCTTAGTTTGAGGGGTTGCCTTAGTTTGAGCGGCCGCCTTAATTTGAGCGGCTGCCTTCGTTTGAGCGGTTGCCTAAGTTTGGGCGGCTGCCTTAGTTTGAGGGGTTGCCTTAGTTTGAGCGGCTGCCTTAGTTTGAGCGGTTGCCTTATTTTGAGCGGTTGCCTTATTTTGAGCTATTGCCTTAGTTTGAGGGGTTGCCTTAGTGTGAGGGGCTGCCTTAGTTTGAGCGGTTGCCTTAGTTTGAGAGTCTGCCTTAGTTTGAGCGGTTGCCTTAGTTTGAGCGGTTGCCTTAGTTAGAGCGGTTTCTTAGTTTGAGGTGTTGCCTTAGTTTGAGGGGTTGCCTTAGTTTGAGGGGCTGCCTTAGTTTGACCGGTTGCCTTAGTTTGAGAGTCTGCCTTAGTTTGAGGGGCTGCTTAAGTTTGAGCTGTTGCCTTAGTTTGAGCGGTTGCCTTAGTTAGAGCGGTTGCCTGAGTTTGAGGTGTTGCCTTAGTTTGATCGCTTGCCTTAGTTTGAGGGGTTGCCTTAGTTTGAGCGGTTGCCTGAGTTTGAGCGGCTGCCTAAGTTTGAGCGGCTGCCTTAGTTCGAGCGGCTGCCTTAGTTTGAGGGGTTGCCTTAGTTTGAGCGGCTGCCTTAGTTTGAGCGGTTGCCTAAGTTTGCGCGGCCGCATTAGTTTGAGAGGCTGCCTTAGTTTGAGCGGTTGCCTAAGTTTGAGCGGCTGCCTTAGTTTGAGGGGTTGCCTTAGCTTGAGCGGCTGCCTTAGTTTGCGCGGTTGCCTGAGTTTGAGCGGCTGCCTTAGTTTGAGCGGTTGCCTTATTTTGAGCTATTGCCTTAGTTTGAGCGGCTGCCTCAGTTTGAGCGGTTGACTTCGTTTGAGAGTCTGCCTTAGTTTGAGCGGTTGCCTTAGTTAGAGCGGTTTCTTAGTTTGATGTGTTGCCTTAGTTTGAGGGGTTGCCTTAGTTTGAGGGGCTGCCTTAGTTTGAGCGGTTGCCTTAGTTTGAGGGGTTGCCTTAGTTTGACGGGTTGCCTTCGTTTGACGAGTTGCCTTAGTTTGAGCGGCTGCCTGAGTTTGAGCGGCTGCCTAAGGTTGTGCGGCTGCCTTAGTTTGAGGGGTTGCCTTAGTTTGAGGGGATGCCTTAGTTTGAGGGGTTGCCTGAGATTGAGGGGTTGCCTTAGTTTGAGCGGTTGCGTTAGTTTGAGGGGGTGCCTGAGTTTCAGGGATTGCCTTCCTTTGAGCGGTTGCCTTAGTTTGAGGGATTGCCTTAGCTTGAGCGGTTGCCTTAGTTTGAGGGGTTGCCTTTGCTTGAGCGGTTGCCTTAGTTTGAGGGGTTGCTTTAGTTTGAGTGGTTGCCTTAGATTGAGGGGCTGCCATAGTTTGAGGGGTTCCCTTAGTTTGAGGGGTTGCCTTAGGTCGAGCGGTTGCCTTAGTTTGAGGTGTTGCCTTAGTTTGAGCGGCTGCCTGAGTTTGAGCAGCTGCCTATGTTTGAGCGGCTGCCTTAGTTTGAGGGATTGCCTTCCTTTGAGCAGTTGCCTTTGTTTGAGCGGCTGCATTTGTTTGAGGGGCTGCCTTAGTTTGAGCGGTTGCCTTAGTTTGAGGGGATGCCTTAGTTTGAGGGGTTGCCTGGATTTGAGGGGTTGCCTTAGTTTGAGGGGTTGCCTTAGTTTGAGGGGTTTCCTGAGTTTCAGGGGTTGCCTTCCTTTGAGCGGTTGCCTTAGTTTGAGTGGTTGCCTTAGATTGAGGGGCTGCCTTAGTTTGAGAGTCTGCCTAAGTTTGAGCGACTGCCTTCGTTTGAGGGGTTGATTTAGTTTGAGGGGTTGCCTTAGTTCGAGGGGTTGCCTTAGTTTGAGTGTCTGCCTAAGTTTGAGCGACTGCCTTAGTTTGAGGGGTTGCCTTAGTTTGAGGGGTTGCCTTAGTTTGAGTGGTTGCCTAAGTTTGAGTGGCTGCCTTAGTTTGAGGGGTTGCCTTAGTTTGAGCGGCTGCCTTATTTTGAGCGGTTGCCTTATTTTGAGCTATTGCCTTAGTTTGAGATGCTGCCTTAGTTTGAGCGGTTGCCTTAGTTTGAGGGGTTGCCTTAGTTTGAGGGGTTGCCTTAGTTTGAGCGGTTGCCTGAGTTTGAGCGGCTGCCAAAGTTTGAGCGGCTGCCTTAGTTAGAGCGGCTGCCTTAGTTTGAGGGGTTGCCTTAGTTTGAGCGGCTGCCTTAGTTTGAGCGGTTGCCTTATTTTGAGCTATTGCCTTAGTTTGAGCGGCTGCCTCAGTTTGAGCGGTTGCCTTATTTTGAGCTATTGCCTTAGTTTGAGCGGTTGCCTTCGTTTGAGAGTCTGCCTTAGTTTGAGCGGTTGCCTTAGTTAGAGCGGTTTCTTAGTTTGATGGGTTGCCTTAGTTTGAGGGGCTGCCTTAGTTTGAGCTGTTGCCTTAGTTTGAGCGGTTGCCTTAGTTAGAGCGGTTGCCTGAGTTTGAGGTGTTGCCTTAGTTTGAGCGATTGCCTTAGTTTGAGGGGTTGCCTTAGTTTGAGCGGCTGCCTGAGTTTGAGCGGCTGCCTAAGTTTGAGCGGCTGCCTTAGTTCGAGCGGCTGCCTTAGTTTGAGGGGTTGCCTTAGTTTGAGCGGCTGCTTTAGTTTGAGCGGTTGCCTAAGTTTGAGCGGCCGCCTTAGTTTGAGCGGCTGCCTTAGTTTGAGCGGTTGCCTAAGTTTGAGCGGCTGCCTTAGTTTGAGGGGTTGCCTTAGTTTGAGCGGCTGCCTTAGTTTGAGCGGTTGCCTTAGTTTGAGCGGCTGCCTTAGTTTGAGCGGGTGCCTAAGTTTGAGTGGTCGCCATAGTTTGAGGGGATGCCTTAGTTTGAGGGGATGCCTTAGTTTGAGGGGATGCCTTAGTTTGAGCGGTTGCCTTAGTTTGAGCGGTTGCCTCAGTTTGAGGGGCTGCCTTAGTTTGAGGGGTTCCTTAGTTTGAGGGGTTGCCTGAGTTTGAGGGGTTTCCCTTAGTTTGAGGATTTGCCTTAGTTTGAGGGGCTGCCAGAGTTTGAGCGGTTGCCTTAGTTTGAGAGTCTGCCTTAGTTTGAGCGGTTGCCTTAGTTTGAGCGGTTTCTTAGTTTGAGGTGTTGCCTTAGTTTGAGGGGTTGCCTTACTTTGAGGGGCTGCCTTAGTTTGAGCGGTTGCCTTAGTTTGAGAGTCTGCCTTAGTTTGAGCGGTTGCCATATTTAGAGCGGTTGTCTTAGTTTGAGGTGTTGCCTTAGTTTGAGGGGCTGCTTTAGTTTGAGCAGTTGCCTTAGTTTGAGCGGTTGCCTGAGTTAGAGCGGTTGCCTTAGTTTGAGGTGTTGCCTTAGTTTGAGCGTTTGCCTTAGTTTGAGGGGTTGCCTTAGTTTGAGGGGTTGCCTAAGTATGAGCGGCTGCCTGTGTTTGAGCGGCTGCCTAAGTTTGAGCGGCTGCCTTAGTTTGAGCGGCTGCCTTAGTTTGAGGGGTTGCCTTAGTTTGAGCGGCCGCCTTAATTTGAGCGGCTGCCTTCGTTTGAGCGGTTGCCTAAGTTTGGGCGGCTGCCTTAGTTTGAGGGGTTGCCTTAGTTTGAGCGGCTGCCTTAGTTTGAGCGGTTGCCTTATTTTGAGCGGTTGCCTTATTTTGAGCTATTGCCTTAGTTTGAGGGGTTGCCTTAGTGTGAGGGGCTGCCTTAGTTTGAGCGGTTGCCTTAGTTTGAGAGTCTGCCTTAGTTTGAGCGGTTGCCTTAGTTTGAGCGGTTGCCTTAGTTAGAGCGGTTTCTTAGTTTGAGGTGTTGCCTTAGTTTGAGGGGTTGCCTTAGTTTGAGGGGCTGCCTTAGTTTGACCGGTTGCCTTAGTTTGAGAGTCTGCCTTAGTTTGAGGGGCTGCTTAAGTTTGAGCTGTTGCCTTAGTTTGAGCGGTTGCCTTAGTTAGAGCGGTTGCCTGAGTTTGAGGTGTTGCCTTAGTTTGAGCGCTTGCCTTAGTTTGAGGGGTTGCCTTAGTTTGAGCGGTTGCCTGAGTTTGAGCGGCTGCCTAAGTTTGAGCGGCTGCCTTAGTTCGAGCGGCTGCCTTAGTTTGAGGGGTTGCCTTAGTTTGAGCGGCTGCCTTAGTTTGAGCGGTTGCCTAAGTTTGCGCGGCCGCATTAGTTTGAGAGGCTGCCTTAGTTTGAGCGGTTGCCTAAGTTTGAGCGGCTGCCTTAGTTTGAGGGGTTGCCTTAGCTTGAGCGGCTGCCTTAGTTTGCGCGGTTGCCTGAGTTTGAGCGGCTGCCTTAGTTTGAGCGGTTGCCTTATTTTGAGCTATTGCCTTAGTTTGAGCGGCTGCCTCAGTTTGAGCGGTTGACTTCGTTTGAGAGTCTGCCTTAGTTTGAGCGGTTGCCTTAGTTAGAGCGGTTTCTTAGTTTGATGTGTTGCCTTAGTTTGAGGGGCTGCCTTAGTTTGAGCGGTTGCCTTAGTTTGAGGGGTTGCCTTAGTTTGACGGGTTGCCTTCGTTTGACGAGTTGCCTTAGTTTGAGCGGCTGCCTGAGTTTGAGCGGCTGCCTAAGGTTGTGCGGCTGCCTTAGTTTGAGGGGTTGCCTTCCTTTGAGCAGTTGCCTTTGTTTGAGCGGCTGCCTTTGTTTGAGGGGCTGCCTTAGTTTGAGCGGTTGCCTTAGTTTGAGGGGATGCCTTAGTTTGAGGGGTTGCCTGAGATTGAGGGGTTGCCTTAGTTTGAGTGGTTGCGTTAGTTTGAGGGGGTGCCTGAGTTTCAGGGATTGCCTTCCTTTGAGCGGTTGCCTTAGTTTGAGGGATTGCCTTTGCTTGAGCGGTTGCCTTAGTTTGAGGGGTTGCTTTAGTTTGAGTGGTTGCCTTAGATTGAGGGGCTGCCATAGTTTGAGGGGTTCCCTTAGTTTGAGGGGTTGCCTTAGGTCGAGCGGTTGCCTTAGTTTGAGGTGTTGCCTTAGTTTGAGCGGCTGCCTGAGTTTGAGCAGCTGCCTATGTTTGAGCGGCTGCCTTAGTTTGAGGGATTGCCTTCCTTTGAGCAGTTGCCTTTCTTTGAGCGGCTGCATTTGTTTGAGGGGCTGCCTTAGTTTGAGCGGTTGCCTTAGTTTGAGGGGATGCCTTAGTTTGAGGGGTTGCCTGGATTTGAGGGGTTGCCTTAGTTTGAGGGGTTGCCTTAGTTTGAGGGGTTTCCTGAGTTTCAGGGGTTGCCTTCCTTTGAGCGGTTGCCTTAGTTTGAGGGATTGCCTTAGTTTGAGGGGTTGCTTTAGTTTGAGTGGTTGCCTTAGATTGAGGGGCTGCCTTAGTTTGAGAGTCTGCCTAAGTTTGAGCGACTGCCTTCGTTTGAGGGGTTGCCTTAGTTTGAGGGGTTGCCTTAGTTCGAGGGGTTGCCTTAGTTTGAGTGTCTGCCTAAGTTTGAGCGACTGCCTTAGTTTGAGGGGTTGCCTTAGTTTGAGGGGTTGCCTTAGTTTGAGTGGTTGCCTAAGTTTGAGTGGCTGCCTTAGTTTGAGGGGTTGCCTTAGTTTGAGCGGCTGCCTTATTTTGAGCGGTTGCCTTATTTTGAGCTATTGCCTTAGTTTGAGATGCTGCCTTAGTTTGAGCGGTTGCCTTAGTTTGAGGGGTTGCCTTAGTTTGAGGGGTTGCCTTAGTTTGAGCGGTTGCCTGAGTTTGAGCGGCTGCCAAAGTTTGAGCGGCTGCCTTAGTTAGAGCGGCTGCCTTAGTTTGAGGGGTTGCCTTAGTTTGAGCGGCTGCCTTAGTTTGAGCGGTTGCCTTATTTTGAGCTATTGCCTTAGTTTGAGCGGCTGCCTCAGTTTGAGCGGTTGCCTTATTTTGAGCTATTGCCTTAGTTTGAGCGGTTGCCTTCGTTTGAGAGTCTGCCTTAGTTTGAGCGGTTGCCTTAGTTAGAGCGGTTTCTTAGTTTGATGGGTTGCCTTAGTTTGAGGGGTTGCCTTAGTTTGAGGGGTTGCCTTAGTTTGAGCGGTTGCCTTAGTTTGAGAGTCTGCCTTAGGTTGAGCGGTTGCCTTACTTAGAGCGGTTGTCTTAGTTTGAGGTGTTGCCTTAGTTTGAGGGGCTGATTTAGTTTGAGCTGTTGCCTTAGTTTGAGCGGTTGCCTTAGTTAGAGCGGTTGCCTTAGTTAGAGCGGTTGCCTTAGTTTGAGGGGTTGCCTTAGTTTGACGGGTTGCCTTAGTTTGACGGGTGGCCTTAGTTTGAGCGGCTGCCTGAGTTTGAGCTGCTGCCTAAGGTTGAGCGGCTGCCTTAGTTTGAGGGGTTGCCTTCCTTTGAGCAGTTGCCTTTGTTTGAGCGGCTGCCTTTGTTTGAGGGGCTGCCTTAATTTGAGCGGTTGCCTTAGTTTGAGGGGATGCCTTAGTTTGAGGGGTTGCCTGAGTTTGAGGGGTTGCCTTAGTTTGAGCGGTTGCATTAGTTTGAGGGGGTGCCTGAGTTTCAGGGGTTGCCTTCCTTTGAGCGGTTCCCTTAATTTGAGGGATTGCCTTAGCTTGAGCGGTTGCCTTAGTTTGAGGGGTTTCCTTTGCTTGAGCGGTTGCCTTAGTTTGAGGGGTTGCTTTAGTTTGAGTGGTTGCCTTAGATTGAGGGGCTGCCATAGTTTGAGGGGTTCCCTTAGTTTGAGGGGTTGCCTTAGTTTGAGCGGCTGCCTTAGTTTGAGGGGTTGCCTTAGTTTGAGAATCTGCCTTAGTTTGAGCGTTTGCCTTAGTATGAGGTGTTGCCTTATTTTGAGCGGTTGCCTTAGTTCGAGCGGTTGCCTTAGTTTGAGGTGTTGCCTTAGTTTGAGCGGTTGCCACAGTTTGAGCGGTTGCCTTAGTTTGAGCGGTTGCCTTAGTTTGAGCGGTTGCCTTTGTTTGAGGTGTTGCCTTAGTTTGAGGGGTTGCCTTAGTTTGAGAGTCTGCCTTAGTTCGAGCGGTTGCCTTAGTTAGAGCGGTTGCCTTTGTTTGAGCGGTTGCCTTTGTTTGAGGTGTTGCCTTTGTTTGAGGTGTTGCCTTAGTTTGAGGGGTTGCCTTAGTTTGTGCGGTTGCCTTATTTTGAGCGGTTGCCTTATTTCGAGCGGTTGCCTTAGTTTGAGGTGTTGCCTTAGTTGGAGCGGTTGTCTTAGTTTGAGCTATTGCCTTAGTTTGAGGTGTTGCCTTATTTCGAGCAGTTGCCTTAGTTTGAGGGGTTGCCTTAGTTTGAGCTATTGCCTCAGTTTGAGGTGTTGCGTTAGTTTGAGGGGCTGTCTTAGTTTGAGCGGTTGCCTTAGTTTGAGAGTCTGCCTTAGTTTGAGCGGTTGCCTTATTTTGAGCGTTTGCCTTATTTTGAGCTATTGCCTTAGTTTGAGGGGTTGCCTTAGTTAGAGGGGCTGCCTTAGTTTGAGCGGTTGCCTTCGTTTGAGAGTCTGCCTTAGTTTGAGCGGTTGCCTTAGTTGGAGCGGTTTCTTAGTTTGAGGTGTTGCCTTAGTTTGAGGGGTTGCCTTAGTTTGAGGGGCTGCCTTAGTTTTAGCGGTTGCCTTAGTTTGAGAGTCTGCCTTAGTTTGAGCGGTTGCCTTAGTTAGAGCGGTTGTCTTCGTGTGAGGTGTTGCCTTAGTTTGAGGGGCTGCTTTAGTTTGAGCTGTTGCCTTAGTTTGAGCGGTTGCCTTAGTTTGAGCGGTTGCCTTAGTTTGAGGTGTTGCCTGAGATTGAGCGGTTGCCTTAGTTTGAGGGGTTGCCTTAGTTTGAGCGGCTGCCTGAGTTTGAGCGGCTGCCTAAGTTTGAGCGGCTGCCTTAGTTTGAGCGGCTGCCTTAGTTTGAGCGATTGCCTAAGTTTGAGCGGCCGCCTTAGTTTGAGCGGTTGCCTTAGTTTGAGCGGTTGCCTAAGTTTGAGCGGCTGCCTTAGTTTGAGGGGTTGCCTTAGTTTGAGCGGCTGCCTTAGTTTGAGCGGTTGCCTTTGTTTGAGCGAGTGCCTTAGTTTGAGCGGTTGCCTAAGTTTGAGTGGCCGCCATAGTTGGAGGGGATGCCTTAATTTGAGGGGATGCCTTAGTTTGAGGGGATGCCTTAGTTTGAGCGGTTGCCTTAGTTTGAGCTGTTGCCTTAGTTTGAGGGGCTGCCTTAGTTTGAGAATTCCTTAGTTTGAGGGGTTGCCTGAGTTTGAGGGGTTGCCTTAGTTTGAGGGGTTGCCTTAGTTTGAGGGGTTGCCTTCCTTTGAGCAGTTGCCTTTGTTTGTGCGGCTGCCTTTGTTTGACAGGCTGCCTTACTTTGAGTGGTTGCCTTAGTTTGAGGGGATGCCTTAGTTTGAGGGGTTGCGTGAGTTTGAGGGGTTGCCTGAGTTTGAGCGGTTGCCTAAGTTTGAGGGGTTGCCTTCGTTTCAGGGGTTGCCTTCCTTTGAGCGGTTGCCTTAGTTTGAGGGGTTGCCTTAGCTTGAGCGGTTGCCTTAGTTTGAGGGGTTGCTTTAGTTTGAGTGGTTGCCATAGATTGAGGGGCTGCCATAGTTTGAGGGGTTCCCTTAGTTTGAGGTGTTGCCTTATTTTGAGGGGTTGCCTTAGTTTGAGGGGTTGCTTTAGTTTGAGTGGTTGCCATAGATTGAGGGGCTGCCATAGTTTGAGGGGTTCCCTTAGTTTGAGGTGTTGCCTTATTTTGAGGGGTTGCCTTAGTTTGAGCGGCTGCCTGAGTTTGAGCAGCTGCCTAAGTTTGAGCGGCTGCCTTAGTTTGAGGGATTGCCTTCCTTTGAGCAGTTGCCTTTGTTTGAGCGGCTGCCTTTGTTTGAGGGGCTGCCTTAGTTTGAGCGGTTGCCTTAGTTTGAGGGGATGCCTTAGTTTGAGCGGTTGCCTTAGTTTGAGGGGGTTCCTCAGTTTCAGGGGTTGCCTTCCTTTGAGCGGTTGCCTTAGTTTGAGGGATTGCCTTAGCTTGAGCGGTTGCCTTAGTTTGAGGGGTTGACTTAGCTTGAGCGGTTGCCTTAGTTTGAGGTGTTGCTTTAGTTTGAGTGGTTGCCTTAGATTGAGGGGCTGCCAGAGTTTGAGGGGTTCCCTTAGTTTGAGGGGTTGCCTTAGTTTGAGCGGCTGCCTTATTTTGAGGGGTTGCCTTAGTTTGAGAGTCTGCCTTAGTTTGAGCGTTTGCCTTAGTTTGAGGTGTTGCCTTAGTTTGAGCGGTTGCCTCAGTTTGAGCGGTTGCCTTAGTTTGAGCGGTTGCCTTAGTTTGAGCGGTTGCCTTTGTTTGAGGTGTTGCCTTAGTTTGAGGGGTTGCCTTAGTTTGAGAGTCTGCCTTCGTTCGAGCGGTTGTCTTAGTTTGAGGGGTTGCCTTCGTTTGAGCGGTTGCCTTAGTTTGAGTGGTTGCCTTATTTCGAGCGGTTGCCTTAGTTTGAGGTGTTGCCTTAGTTGGAGCGTTTGCCTTAGTTTGAGCTATTGCCTCAGTTTGAGGTGTTGCCTTATTTCGAGCAGTTGCCTTAGTTTGAGCTATTGCCTTAGTTTGAGGAGTTGCCTTAGTTTGAGGGGCTGCCATAGTTTGAGCGGTTGCCTTACTTTGAGAGTCTGCCTTAGTTTGAGCGGTTGCCTTAGTTTGAGCGGTTTCTTAGTTTGAGGTGTTGCCTTAGTTTGAGGGTTTGCCTTAGTTTGAGGGGCTGATTTAGTTTGAGCTGTTGCCTTAGTTTGAGCGGTTGCCTTAGTTAGAGCGGTTGCCTTAGTTAGAGCGGTTGCCTTAGTTTGAGGGGTTGCCTTAGTTTGACGGGTTGCCTTAGTTTGACGGGTTGCCTTAGTTTGAGCGGCTGCCTGAGTTTGAGCGGCTGCCTAAGGTTGAGCGGCTGCCTTAGTTTGAGGGGTTGCCTTCCTTTGAGCAGTTGCCTTTGTTTGAGCGGCTGCCTTTGTTTGAGGGGCTGCCTTAATTTGAGCGGTTGCCTTAGTTTGAGGGGATGCCTTAGTTTGAGGGGTTGCCTGAGTTTGAGGGGTTGCCTTAGTTTGAGCGGTTGCATTAGTTTGAGGGGGTGCCTGAGTTTCAGGGGTTGCCTTCCTTTGAGCGGTTCCCTTAATTTGAGGGATTGCCTTAGCTTGAGCGGTTGCCTTAGTTTGAGGGGTTGCCTTTGCTTGAGCGGTTGCCTTAGTTTGAGGGGTTGCTTTAGTTTGAGTGGTTGCCTTAGATTGAGGGGCTGCCATAGTTTGAGGGGTTCCCTTAGTTTGAGGGGTTGCCTTAGTTTGAGCGGCTGCCTTAGTTTGAGGGGTTGCCTTAGTTTGAGAATCTGCCTTAGTTTGAGCGTTTGCCTTAGTATGAGGTGTTGCCTTAGTTTGAGCGGTTGCCTTAGTTGGAGCGGTTGCCTCAGTTTGAGGTGTTGCCTTAGTTTGAGCGGTTGCCACAGTTTTAGCGGTTGCCTTAGTTTGAGCGGTTGCCTTAGTTTGAGCGGTTGCCTTTGTTTGAGGTGTTGCCTTAGTTTGAGGGGTTGCCTTAGTTTGAGAGTCTGCCTTAGTTCGAGCGGTTGCCTTAGTTTGAGCGGTTGCCTTTGTTTGAGCGGTTGCCTTTGTTTGAGTTGTTGCCTTTGTTTGAGGGGTTGCCTTAGTTTGAGGGGTTGCCTTAGTTTGAGCGGTTGCCTTATTTTGAGCGGTTGCCTTATTTCGAGCGGTTGCCTTAGTTTGAGGTGTTGCCTTAGTTGGAGCGGTTGTCTTAGTTTGAGCTATTGCCTTAGTTTGAGGTGTTGCCTTATTTCGAGCAGTTGCCTTAGTTTGAGGGGTTGCCTTAGTTTGAGCTATTGCCTCAGTTTGAAGTGTTGCGTTAGTTTGAGGGGCTGTCTTAGTTTGAGCGGTTGCCTTAGTTTGAGAGTCTGCCTTAGTTTGAGCGATTGCCTTATTTTGAGCGTTTGCCTTATTTTGAGCTATTGCCTTAGTTTGAGGGGTTGCCTTAGTTAGAGGGGCTGCCTTATTTTGAGCGGTTGCCTTCGTTTGAGAGTCTGCCTTAGTTTGAGCGGTTGCCTCAGTTGGAGCGGTTTCTTAGTTTGAGGTGTTGCCTTAGTTTGAGGGGTTGCCTTAGTTTGAGGGGCTGCCTTAGTTTTAGCGGTTGCCTTAGTTTGAGAGTCTGCCTTAGTTTGAGCGGTTGCCTTAGTTAGAGCGGTTGTCTTCGTGTGAGGTGTTGCCTTAGTTTGAGGGGCTGCTTTAGTTTGAGCTGTTGCCTTAGTTTGAGCGGTTGCCTTAGTTTGAGCGGTTGCCTTAGTTTGAGGTGTTGCCTTAGATTGAGCGGTTGCCTTAGTTTGAGGGGTTGCCTTAGTTTGAGGGGTTGCCTTAGTTTGAGCGGCTGCCTGAGTTTGAGCGGCTGCCTAAGTTTGAGCGGCTGCCTTAGTTTGAGCGGCTGCCTTAGTTTGAGCGATTGCCTAAGTTTGAGCGGCCGCCTTAGTTTGAGCGGTTGCCTTAGTTTGAGCGGTTGCCTAAGTTTGAGCGGCTGCCTTAGTTTGAGGGGTTGCCTTAGTTTGAGCGGCTGCCTTAGTTTGAGCGGTTGCCTTTGTTTGAGCGGCTGCCTTAGTTTGAGCGGTTGCCTAAGTTTGAGTGGCCGCCATAGTTGGAGGGGATGCCTTAATTTGAGGGGATGCCTTAGTTTGAGGGGATGCCTTAGTTTGAGCGGTTGCCTTAGTTTGAGCTGTTGCCTTAGTTTGAGGGGCTGCCTTATTTCGAGCTGTTGCCTTAGTTTGAGCTATTGCCTTAGTTTGAGGAGTTGCCTTAGTTTGAGGGGCTGCCATAGTTTGAGCGGTTGCCTTACTTTGAGAGTCTGCCTTAGTTTGAGCGGTTGCCTTAGTTTGAGCGGTTTCTTAGTTTGAGGTGTTGCCTTAGTTTGAGGGTTTGCCTTAGTTTGAGGGGCTGATTTAGTTTGAGCTGTTGCCTTAGTTTGAGCGGTTGCCTTAGTTAGAGCGGTTGCCTTAGTTAGAGCGGTTGCCTTAGTTTGAGGGGTTGCCTTAGTTTGACGGGTTGCCTTAGTTTGACGGGTTGCCTTAGTTTAAGCGGCTGCCTGAGTTTGAGCGGCTGCCTAAGGTTGAGCGGCTGCCTTAGTTTGAGGGGTTGCCTTCCTTTGAGCAGTTGCCTTTGTTTGAGCGGCTGCCTTTGTTTGAGGGGCTGCCTTAATTTGAGCGGTTGCCTTAGTTTGAGGGGATGCCTTAGTTTGAGGGGTTGCCTGAGTTTGAGGGGTTGCCTTAGTTTGAGCGGTTGCATTAGTTTGAGGGGGTGCCTGAGTTTCAGGGGTTGCCTTCCTTTGAGCGGTTCCCTTAATTTGAGGGATTGCCTTAGCTTGAGCGGTTGCCTTAGTTTGAGGGGTTGCCTTTGCTTGAGCGGTTGCCTTAGTTTGAGGGGTTGCTTTAGTTTGAGTGGTTGCCTTAGATTGAGGGGCTGCCATAGTTTGAGGGGTTCCCTTAGTTTGAGGGGTTGCCTTAGTTTGAGCGGCTGCCTTAGTTTGAGGGGTTGCCTTAGTTTGAGAATCTGCCTTAGTTTGAGCGTTTGCCTTAGTATGAGGTGTTGCCTTAGTTTGAGCGGTTGCCTTAGTTGGAGCGGTTGCCTCAGTTTGAGGTGTTGCCTTAGTTTGAGCGGTTGCCACAGTTTGAGCGGTTGCCTTAGTTTGAGCGGTTGCCTTAGTTTGAGCGGTTGCCTTTGTTTGAGGTGTTGCCTTAGTTTGAGGGGTTGCCTTAGTTTGAGAGTCTGCCTTAGTTCGAGCGGTTGCCTTAGTTTGAGCGGTTGCCG
Organism: Heterodontus francisci; assembly: GCF_036365525.1. NCBI lineage: Eukaryota > Metazoa > Chordata > Chondrichthyes > Heterodontiformes > Heterodontidae > Heterodontus > Heterodontus francisci. Next base: position 2,439,682 of record NC_090408.1, read on the forward strand.
TTGTTTGAGCGGTTGCCTTTGTTTGAGTTGTTGCCTTTGTTTGAGGGGTTGCCTTAGTTTGAGGGGTTGCCTTAGTTTGAGCGGTTGCCTTATTTTGAGCGGTTGCCTTATTTCGAGCGGTTGCCTTAGTTTGAGGTGTTGCCTTAGTTGGAGCGGTTGTCTTAGTTTGAGCTATTGCCTTAGTTTGAGGTGTTGCCTTATTTCGAGCAGTTGCCTTAGTTTGAGGGGTTGCCTTAGTTTGAGCTATTGCCTCAGTTTGAGGTGTTGCGTTAGTTTGAGGGGCTGTCTTAGTTTGAGCGGTTGCCTTAGTTTGAGAGTCTGCCTTAGTTTGAGCGGTTGCCTTATTTTGAGCGTTTGCCTTATTTTGAGCTATTGCCTTAGTTTGAGGGGTTGCCTTAGTTAGAGGGGCTGCCTTAGTTTGAGCGGTTGCCTTCGTTTGAGAGTCTGCCTTAGTTTGAGCGGTTGCCTCAGTTGGAGCGGTTTCTTAGTTTGAGGTGATGCCTTAGTTTGAGGGGTTGCCTTAGTTTGAGGGGCTGCCTTAGTTTTAGCGGTTGCCTTAGTTTGAGAGTCTGCCTTAGTTTGAGCGGTTGCCTTAGTTAGAGCGGTTGTCTTCGTGTGAGGTGTTGCCTTAGTTTGAGGGGCTGCTTTAGTTTGAGCTGTTGCCTTAGTTTGAGCGGTTGCCTTAGTTTGAGCGGTTGCCTTAGTTTGAGGTGTTGCCTTAGATTGAGCGGTTGCCTTAGTTTGAGGGGTTGCCTTAGTTTGAGGGGTTGCCTTAGTTTGAGCGGCTGCCTGAGTTTGAGCGGCTGCCTAAGTTTGAGCGGCTGCCTTAGTTTGAGCGGCTGCCTTAGTTTGAGCGATTGCCTAAGTTTGAGCGGCCGCCTTAGTTTGAGCGGTTGCCTTAGTTTGAGCGGTTGCCTAAGTTTGAGCGGCTGCCTTAGTTTGAGGGGTTGCCTTAGTTTGAGCGGCTGCCTTAGTTTGAGCGGTCGCCTTTGTTTGAGCGGCTGCCTTAGTTTGAGCGGTTGCCTAAGTTTGAGTGGCCGCCATAGTTGGAGGGGATGCCTTAATTTGAGGGGATGCCTTAGTTTGAGGGGATGCCTTAGTTTGAGCGGTTGCCTTAGTTTGAGCTGTTGCCTTAGTTTGAGGGGCTGCCTTAGTTTGAGGATTCCTTAGTTTGAGGGGTTGCCTGAGTTTGAGGGGTTGCCTTAGTTTGAGGGGTTGCCTTCCTTTGAGCAGTTGCCTTTGTTTGTGCGGCTGCCTTTGTTTGACAGGCTGCCTTACTTTGAGTGGTTGCCTTAGTTTGAGGGGATGCCTTAGTTTGAGGGGTTGCGTGAGTTTGAGGGGTTGACTGAGTTTGAGCGGTTGCCTAAGTTTGAGGGGTTGCCTTCGTTTCAGGGGTTGCCTTCCTTTGAGCGGTTGCCTTAGTTTGAGGGGTTGCCTTAGCTTGAGCGGTTGCCTTAGTTTGAGGGGTTGCCTTAGCTTGAGCGGTTGCCTTAGTTTGAGGGGTTGCTTTAGTTTGAGTGGTTGCCATAGATTGAGGGGCTGCCATAGTTTGAGGGGTTCCCTTAGTTTGAGGTGTTGCCTTATTTTGAGGGGTTGCCTTAGTTTGAGCAGCTGCCTAAGTTTGAGCGGCTGCCTTAGTTTGAGGGATTGCCTTCCTTTGAGCAGTTGCCTTTGTTTGAGGGGATGCCTTAGATTGAGGGGCTGCCAGAGTTTGAGGGGTTGCCTTAGTTTGAGGGGGTTCCTCAGTTTCAGGGGTTGCCTTCCTTTGAGCGGTTCCCTTAGTTTGAGAGGTTGCCTTAGTTTGAGCGGCTGCCTTATTTTGAGGGGTTGCCTTAGTTTGAGAGTCTGCCTTAGTTTGAGCGTTTGCCTTAGTTTGAGGTGTTGCCTTAGTTTGAGCGGTTGCCTCAGTTTGAGCGGTTGCCTTAGTTTGAGCGGTTGCCTTAGTTTGAGCGGTTGCCTTTGTTTGAGTTGTTGCCTTAGTTTGAGGGGTTGCCTTAGTTTGAGAGTCTGCCTTAGTTCGAGCGGTTGTCTTAGTTTGAGGGGTTGCCTTCGTTTGAGCGGTTGCCTTAGTTTGAGTGGTTGCCTTATTTCGAGCGGTTGCCTTAGTTTGAGGTGTTGCCTTAGTTGGAGCGTTTGCCTTAGTTTGAGCTATTGCCTTAGTTTGAGGAGTTGCCTTAGTTTGAGGGGCTGCCATAGTTTGAGCGGTTGCCTTACTTTGAGAGTCTGCCTTAGTTTGATCGGTTGCCTTAGTTTGAGCGGTTTCTTAGTTTGAGGTGTTGCCTTAGTTTGAGGGGTTGCCTTAGTTTGAGGGGCTGCCTTAGTTTGAGCGTTTGCCTTAGTTAGAGAGTCTGCCTTAGTTTGAGCGGTTGCCATATTTAGAGCGGTTGTCTTAGTTTGAGGTGTTGCCTTAGTTTGAGGGGCTGCTTTAGTTTGATCAGTTGCCTTAGTTTGAGCGGTTGCCTGACTTCGAGCGGTTGCCTTAGTTTGAGGTGTTGCCTTAGTTTGAGCGTTTGCCTTAGTTTGAGGTGTTGCCTTAGTTTGAGGGGTTGCCTAAGTTTGAGCGGCTGCCTGTGTTTGAGCGGCTGCCTAAGTTTGAGCGGCTGCCTTAGTTTGAGCAGCTGCCTTAGTTTGAGTGGTTGCCTTAGTTTGAGCGGCCGCCTTAATTTGAGCGGCTGCCTTCGTTTGAGCGGTTGCCTAAGTTTGAGCGGCTGCCTTAGTTTGAGTGGTTGCCTTAGTTTAAGCGGCTGCCTTAGTTTGAGCGGTTGCCTTATTTTGAGCGGTTGCCTTATTTTGAGCTATTGCCTTAGTTTGAGGGGTTGCTTTAGTTTGAGGGGCTGCCTTAGTTTGAGCGGTTGCCTTAGTTTGAGAGTCTGCCTTAGTTTGAGCGGTTGCCTTAGTTTGAGCGGTTGCCTTAGTTAGAGCGGTTTCTTAGTTTGAGGTGTTGCCTTAGTTTGAGGGGTTGCCTTAGTTTGAGGGGCTGCCTTAGTTTGACCGGTTGCCTTAGTTTGAGAGTCTGCCTTAGTTTGAGGGGCTGCTTTAGTTTGAGCTGTTGCCTTAGTTTGAGCGGTTGCCTTAGTTAGAGCGGTTGCCTGAGTTTGAGGTGTTGCCTTAGTTTGAGCGGTTGCCTCAGTTTGAGGGGTTGCCTTAGTTTGAGCGGCTGCCTGAGTTTGAGCGGCTGCCTAAGTTTGAGCGGCTCCCTTAGTTCGAGCGGCTGCCTTAGTTTGAGGGGTTGCCTTAGTTTGAGCGGCTGCCTTAGTTTGAGCGGTTGCCTAAGTTTGAGCGGCCGCCTTAGTTTGAGCGGCTGCCTTAGTTTGAGCGGTTGCCTAAGTTTGAGCGGCTGCCTTAGTTTGAGGGGTTGCCTTAGTTTGAGCGGCTGCCTTAGTTTGAGCGGTTGCCTTAGTTTGAGCGGCTGCCTTAGTTTGAGCGGGTGACGAAGTTTGAGCGGCCGCCATAGTTTGAGGGGATGCCTTAGTTTGAGGGGTTGCCTTAGTTTGAGGGGATGCCTTAGTTTGAGCGGTTGCCTTAGTTTGAGCGGTTGCCTTAGTTTGAGGGGCTGCCTTAGTTTGAGGGGTTCCTTAGTTTGAGGGGTTGCCTGAGTTTGAGGGGTTGCCTTAGTTTGAGGAGTTGCCTAAGTTTGAGGGGCTGCCATAGTTTGAGCGGTTGCCTTAGTTTGAGAGTCTGCCTTAGTTTGAGCGGTTGCCTTAGTTTGAGCGGTTTCTTAGTTTGAGGTGTTGCCTTAGTTTGAGGGGTTGCCTTAGTTTGAGGGGCTGTCTTAGTTTGAGCGGTTGCCTTAGTTTGAGAGTCTGCCTTAGTTTGAGCGGTTGCCATATTTAGAGCGGTTGTCTTAGTTTGAGGTGTTGCCTTAGTTTGAGGGGCTGCTTTAGTTTGAGCAGTTGCCTTAGTTTGAGCGGTTGCCTGAGTAAGAGCGGGTGCCTTAGTTTGAGGGGTTGCCTTAGTTTGAGGGGTTGCCTAAGTTTGAGCGGCTGCCTGTGTTTGAGCGGCTGCCTAAGTTTGAGCGGCTGCCTTAGTTTGAGCGGCTGCCTTAGTTTGAGGGGTTGCCTTAGTTTGAGCGGCCGCCTTAATTTGAGCGGCTGCCTTCGTTTGAGCGGTTGCCTAAGTTTGAGCGGCTGCCTTAGTTTGAGGGGTTGCCTTAGTTTGAGCGGCTGCCTTAGATTGAGCGGTTGCCTTATTTTGAGCGGTTGCCTTATTTTGAGCTATTGCCTTAGTTTGAGGGGTTGCCTTAGTTTGAGGGGCTGCCTTAGTTTGAGCGGTTGCCTTAGTTTGAGAGTCTGCCTTAGTTTGAGCGGTTGCCTTAGTTTGAGCGGTTGCCTTAGTTAGAGCGGTTTCTTAGTTTGAGGTGTTGCCTTAGTTTGAGGGGTTGCCTTAGTTTGAGGGGCTGCCTTAGTTTGACAGGTTGCCTTAGTTTGAGAGTCTGCCTTAGTTTGAGGGGCTGCTTTAGTTTGAGCTGTTGCCTTAGTTTGAGCGGTTGCCTTAGTTAGAGCGGTTGCCTGAGTTTGAGGTGTTGCTTAGTTTGAGCGCTTGCCTTAGTTTGAGGTGTTGCCTTAGTTTGAGCGGCTGCCTGAGTTTGAGCGGCTGCCTAAGTTTGAGCGGCTGCCTTAGTTCGAGCGGCTGCCTTAGTTTGAGGGGTTGCCTTAGTTTGAGCGGCTGCCTTAGTTTGAGCGGTTGCCTAAGTTTGAGCGGCCGCATTAGTTTGAGCGGCTGCCTTAGTTTGAGCGGTTGCCTAAGTTTGAGCGGCTGCCTTAGTTTGAGGGGTTGCCTTAGTTTGAGCGGCTGCCTTAGTTTGAGCGGTTGCCTTAGTTTGAGCGGCTGCCTTAGTTTGAGCGGTTGCCTTATTTTGAGCTATTGCCTTAGTTTGAGCGGCTGCCTCAGTTTGAGCGGTTGCCTTAGTTTGACGGGTTGCCTTAGTTTGACGGGTTGCCTTAGTTTGAGCGGCTGCCTGAGTTTGAGCGGCTGCCTAAGGTTAAGCGGCTGCCTTAGTTTGAGGGGTTGCCTTCCTTTGAGCAGTTGCCTTTGTTTGAGCGGCTGCCTTTGTTTGAGCGGCTGCCTTAGTTTGAGCTGTTGCCTTAGTTTGAGGGGATGCCTTTGTTTGAGGGGTTGCCTGAGTTTGAGGGGTTGCCTTAGTTTGAGCGGTTGCGTTAGTTTGAGGGTGTGCCTGAGTTTCAGGGATTGCCTTCCTTTGAGCGGTTGCCTTAGTTTGAGGGATTGCCTTAGCTTGAGCGGTTGCCTTAGTTTGAGGGGTTGCCTTTGCTTGAGCGGTTGCCTTAGTTTGAGGGATTGCTTTAGTTTGAGTGGTTGCCTTAGATTGAGGGGCTGCCATAGTTTGAGGGGTTCCCTTAGTTTGAGGGGTTGCCTTAGTTTGAGCGGCTGCCTTAGTTTGAAGGGTTGCCTTAGTTTGAGAATCTGCCTTAGTTTGAGCGTTTGCCTTAGTATGAGGGGATGCCTTAGTTTGAGGGGTTGCCTGGATTTGAGGGGTTGCCTTAGTTTGAGGGGTTGCCTTAGTTTGAGGGGTTTCCTGAGTTTCAGGGGTTGCCTTCCTTTGAGCGGTTGCCTTAGTTTGAGGGATTGCCTTAGTTTGAGGGGTTGCTTTAGTTTGAGTGGTTGCCTTAGATTGAGCGGTTGCCTTAGTTTGAGGGGTTGCCTTTGCTTGAGCGGTTGCCTTAGTTTGAGGGGTTGCTTTAGTTTGAGTGGTTGCCTTAGATTGAGGGGCTGCCATAGTTTGAGGGGTTCCCTTAGTTTGAGGGGTTGCCTTAGGTCGAGCGGTTGCCTTAGTTTGAGGTGTTGCCTTAGTTTGAGCGGCTGCCTGAGTTTGAGCAGCTGCCTATGTTTGAGCGGCTGCCTTAGTTTGAGGGATTGCCTTCCTTTGAGCAGTTGCCTTTCTTTGAGCGGCTGCATTTGTTTGAGGGGCTGCCTTAGTTTGAGCGGTTGCCTTAGTTTGAGGGGATGCCTTAGTTTGAGGGGTTGCCTGGATTTGAGGGGTTGCCTTAGTTTGAGGGGTTGCCTTAGTTTGAGGGGTTTCCTGAGTTTCAGGGGTTGCCTTCCTTTGAGCGGTTGCCTTAGTTTGAGGGATTGCCTTAGTTTGAGGGGTTGCTTTAGTTTGAGTGGTTGCCTTAGATTGAGGGGCTGCCTTAGTTTGAGAGTCTGCCTAAGTTTGAGCGACTGCCTTCGTTTGAGGGGTTGCCTTAGTTTGAGGGGTTGCCTTAGTTCGAGGGGTTGCCTTAGTTTGAGTGTCTGCCTAAGTTTGAGCGACTGCCTTAGTTTGAGGGGTTGCCTTAGTTTGAGGGGTTGCCTTAGTTTGAGTGGTTGCCTAAGTTTGAGTGGCTGCCTTAGTTTGAGGGGTTGCCTTAGTTTGAGCGGCTGCCTTATTTTGAGCGGTTGCCTTATTTTGAGCTATTGCCTTAGTTTGAGATGCTGCCTTAGTTTGAGCGGTTGCCTTAGTTTGAGGGGTTGCCTTAGTTTGAGGGGTTGCCTTAGTTTGAGCGGTTGCCTGAGTTTGAGCGGCTGCCAAAGTTTGAGCGGCTGCCTTAGTTAGAGCGGCTGCCTTAGTTTGAGGGGTTGCCTTAGTTTGAGCGGCTGCCTTAGTTTGAGCGGTTGCCTTATTTTGAGCTATTGCCTTAGTTTGAGCGGCTGCCTCAGTTTGAGCGGTTGCCTTATTTTGAGCTATTGCCTTAGTTTGAGCGGTTGCCTTCGTTTGAGAGTCTGCCTTAGTTTGAGCGGTTGCCTTAGTTAGAGCGGTTTCTTAGTTTGATGGGTTGCCTTAGTTTGAGGGGTTGCCTTAGTTTGAGGGGCTGCCTTAGTTTGAGCGGTTGCCTTAGTTTGAGAGTCTGCCTTAGGTTGAGCGGTTGCCTTACTTAGAGCGGTTGTCTTAGTTTGAGGTGTTGCCTTAGTTTGAGGGGCTGATTTAGTTTGAGCTGTTGCCTTAGTTTGAGCGGTTGCCTTAGTTAGAGCGGTTGCCTTAGTTAGAGCGGTTGCCTTAGTTTGAGGGGTTGCCTTAGTTTGACGGGTTGCCTTAGTTTGACGGGTGGCCTTAGTTTGAGCGGCTGCCTGAGTTTGAGCTGCTGCCTAAGGTTGAGCGGCTGCCTTAGTTTGAGGGGTTGCCTTCCTTTGAGCAGTTGCCTTTGTTTGAGCGGCTGCCTTTGTTTGAGGGGCTGCCTTAATTTGAGCGGTTGCCTTAGTTTGAGGGGATGCCTTAGTTTGAGGGGTTGCCTGAGTTTGAGGGGTTGCCTTAGTTTGAGCGGTTGCATTAGTTTGAGGGGGTGCCTGAGTTTCAGGGGTTGCCTTCCTTTGAGCGGTTCCCTTAATTTGAGGGATTGCCTTAGCTTGAGCGGTTGCCTTAGTTTGAGGGGTTTCCTTTGCTTGAGCGGTTGCCTTAGTTTGAGGGGTTGCTTTAGTTTGAGTGGTTGCCTTAGATTGAGGGGCTGCCATAGTTTGAGGGGTTCCCTTAGTTTGAGGGGTTGCCTTAGTTTGAGCGGCTGCCTTAGTTTGAGGGGTTGCCTTAGTTTGAGAATCTGCCTTAGTTTGAGCGTTTGCCTTAGTATGAGGTGTTGCCTTAGTTTGAGCGGTTGCCTTAGTTCGAGCGGTTGCCTTAGTTTGAGGTGTTGCCTTAGTTTGAGCGGTTGCCACAGTTTGAGCGGTTGCCTTAGTTTGAGCGGTTGCCTTAGTTTGAGCGGTTGCCTTTGTTTGAGGTGTTGCCTTAGTTTGAGGGGTTGCCTTAGTTTGAGAGTCTGCCTTAGTTCGAGCGGTTGCCTTAGTTAGAGCGGTTGCCTTTGTTTGAGCGGTTGCCTTTGTTTGAGGTGTTGCCTTTGTTTGAGGTGTTGCCTTAGTTTGAGGGGTTGCCTTAGTTTGTGCGGTTGCCTTATTTTGAGCGGTTGCCTTATTTCGAGCGGTTGCCTTAGTTTGAGGTGTTGCCTTAGTTGGAGCGGTTGTCTTAGTTTGAGCTATTGCCTTAGTTTGAGGTGTTGCCTTATTTCGAGCAGTTGCCTTAGTTTGAGGGGTTGCCTTAGTTTGAGCTATTGCCTCAGTTTGAGGTGTTGCGTTAGTTTGAGGGGCTGTCTTAGTTTGAGCGGTTGCCTTAGTTTGAGAGTCTGCCTTAGTTTGAGCGGTTGCCTTATTTTGAGCGTTTGCCTTATTTTGAGCTATTGCCTTAGTTTGAGGGGTTGCCTTAGTTAGAGGGGCTGCCTTAGTTTGAGCGGTTGCCTTCGTTTGAGAGTCTGCCTTAGTTTGAGCGGTTGCCTTAGTTGGAGCGGTTTCTTAGTTTGAGGTGTTGCCTTAGTTTGAGGGGTTGCCTTAGTTTGAGGGGCTGCCTTAGTTTTAGCGGTTGCCTTAGTTTGAGAGTCTGCCTTAGTTTGAGCGGTTGCCTTAGTTAGAGCGGTTGTCTTCGTGTGAGGTGTTGCCTTAGTTTGAGGGGCTGCTTTAGTTTGAGCTGTTGCCTTAGTTTGAGCGGTTGCCTTAGTTTGAGCGGTTGCCTTAGTTTGAGGTGTTGCCTGAGATTGAGCGGTTGCCTTAGTTTGAGGGGTTGCCTTAGTTTGAGCGGCTGCCTGAGTTTGAGCGGCTGCCTAAGTTTGAGCGGCTGCCTTAGTTTGAGCGGCTGCCTTAGTTTGAGCGATTGCCTAAGTTTGAGCGGCCGCCTTAGTTTGAGCGGTTGCCTTAGTTTGAGCGGTTGCCTAAGTTTGAGCGGCTGCCTTAGTTTGAGGGGTTGCCTTAGTTTGAGCGGCTGCCTTAGTTTGAGCGGTTGCCTTTGTTTGAGCGAGTGCCTTAGTTTGAGCGGTTGCCTAAGTTTGAGTGGCCGCCATAGTTGGAGGGGATGCCTTAATTTGAGGGGATGCCTTAGTTTGAGGGGATGCCTTAGTTTGAGCGGTTGCCTTAGTTTGAGCTGTTGCCTTAGTTTGAGGGGCTGCCTTAGTTTGAGAATTCCTTAGTTTGAGGGGTTGCCTGAGTTTGAGGGGTTGCCTTAGTTTGAGGGGTTGCCTTAGTTTGAGGGGTTGCCTTCCTTTGAGCAGTTGCCTTTGTTTGTGCGGCTGCCTTTGTTTGACAGGCTGCCTTACTTTGAGTGGTTGCCTTAGTTTGAGGGGATGCCTTAGTTTGAGGGGTTGCGTGAGTTTGAGGGGTTGCCTGAGTTTGAGCGGTTGCCTAAGTTTGAGGGGTTGCCTTCGTTTCAGGGGTTGCCTTCCTTTGAGCGGTTGCCTTAGTTTGAGGGGTTGCCTTAGCTTGAGCGGTTGCCTTAGTTTGAGGGGTTGCTTTAGTTTGAGTGGTTGCCATAGATTGAGGGGCTGCCATAGTTTGAGGGGTTCCCTTAGTTTGAGGTGTTGCCTTATTTTGAGGGGTTGCCTTAGTTTGAGGGGTTGCTTTAGTTTGAGTGGTTGCCATAGATTGAGGGGCTGCCATAGTTTGAGGGGTTCCCTTAGTTTGAGGTGTTGCCTTATTTTGAGGGGTTGCCTTAGTTTGAGCGGCTGCCTGAGTTTGAGCAGCTGCCTAAGTTTGAGCGGCTGCCTTAGTTTGAGGGATTGCCTTCCTTTGAGCAGTTGCCTTTGTTTGAGCGGCTGCCTTTGTTTGAGGGGCTGCCTTAGTTTGAGCGGTTGCCTTAGTTTGAGGGGATGCCTTAGTTTGAGCGGTTGCCTTAGTTTGAGGGGGTTCCTCAGTTTCAGGGGTTGCCTTCCTTTGAGCGGTTGCCTTAGTTTGAGGGATTGCCTTAGCTTGAGCGGTTGCCTTAGTTTGAGGGGTTGACTTAGCTTGAGCGGTTGCCTTAGTTTGAGGTGTTGCTTTAGTTTGAGTGGTTGCCTTAGATTGAGGGGCTGCCAGAGTTTGAGGGGTTCCCTTAGTTTGAGGGGTTGCCTTAGTTTGAGCGGCTGCCTTATTTTGAGGGGTTGCCTTAGTTTGAGAGTCTGCCTTAGTTTGAGCGTTTGCCTTAGTTTGAGGTGTTGCCTTAGTTTGAGCGGTTGCCTCAGTTTGAGCGGTTGCCTTAGTTTGAGCGGTTGCCTTAGTTTGAGCGGTTGCCTTTGTTTGAGGTGTTGCCTTAGTTTGAGGGGTTGCCTTAGTTTGAGAGTCTGCCTTCGTTCGAGCGGTTGTCTTAGTTTGAGGGGTTGCCTTCGTTTGAGCGGTTGCCTTAGTTTGAGTGGTTGCCTTATTTCGAGCGGTTGCCTTAGTTTGAGGTGTTGCCTTAGTTGGAGCGTTTGCCTTAGTTTGAGCTATTGCCTCAGTTTGAGGTGTTGCCTTATTTCGAGCAGTTGCCTTAGTTTGAGCTATTGCCTTAGTTTGAGGAGTTGCCTTAGTTTGAGGGGCTGCCATAGTTTGAGCGGTTGCCTTACTTTGAGAGTCTGCCTTAGTTTGAGCGGTTGCCTTAGTTTGAGCGGTTTCTTAGTTTGAGGTGTTGCCTTAGTTTGAGGGTTTGCCTTAGTTTGAGGGGCTGATTTAGTTTGAGCTGTTGCCTTAGTTTGAGCGGTTGCCTTAGTTAGAGCGGTTGCCTTAGTTAGAGCGGTTGCCTTAGTTTGAGGGGTTGCCTTAGTTTGACGGGTTGCCTTAGTTTGACGGGTTGCCTTAGTTTGAGCGGCTGCCTGAGTTTGAGCGGCTGCCTAAGGTTGAGCGGCTGCCTTAGTTTGAGGGGTTGCCTTCCTTTGAGCAGTTGCCTTTGTTTGAGCGGCTGCCTTTGTTTGAGGGGCTGCCTTAATTTGAGCGGTTGCCTTAGTTTGAGGGGATGCCTTAGTTTGAGGGGTTGCCTGAGTTTGAGGGGTTGCCTTAGTTTGAGCGGTTGCATTAGTTTGAGGGGGTGCCTGAGTTTCAGGGGTTGCCTTCCTTTGAGCGGTTCCCTTAATTTGAGGGATTGCCTTAGCTTGAGCGGTTGCCTTAGTTTGAGGGGTTGCCTTTGCTTGAGCGGTTGCCTTAGTTTGAGGGGTTGCTTTAGTTTGAGTGGTTGCCTTAGATTGAGGGGCTGCCATAGTTTGAGGGGTTCCCTTAGTTTGAGGGGTTGCCTTAGTTTGAGCGGCTGCCTTAGTTTGAGGGGTTGCCTTAGTTTGAGAATCTGCCTTAGTTTGAGCGTTTGCCTTAGTATGAGGTGTTGCCTTAGTTTGAGCGGTTGCCTTAGTTGGAGCGGTTGCCTCAGTTTGAGGTGTTGCCTTAGTTTGAGCGGTTGCCACAGTTTTAGCGGTTGCCTTAGTTTGAGCGGTTGCCTTAGTTTGAGCGGTTGCCTTTGTTTGAGGTGTTGCCTTAGTTTGAGGGGTTGCCTTAGTTTGAGAGTCTGCCTTAGTTCGAGCGGTTGCCTTAGTTTGAGCGGTTGCCTTTGTTTGAGCGGTTGCCTTTGTTTGAGTTGTTGCCTTTGTTTGAGGGGTTGCCTTAGTTTGAGGGGTTGCCTTAGTTTGAGCGGTTGCCTTATTTTGAGCGGTTGCCTTATTTCGAGCGGTTGCCTTAGTTTGAGGTGTTGCCTTAGTTGGAGCGGTTGTCTTAGTTTGAGCTATTGCCTTAGTTTGAGGTGTTGCCTTATTTCGAGCAGTTGCCTTAGTTTGAGGGGTTGCCTTAGTTTGAGCTATTGCCTCAGTTTGAAGTGTTGCGTTAGTTTGAGGGGCTGTCTTAGTTTGAGCGGTTGCCTTAGTTTGAGAGTCTGCCTTAGTTTGAGCGGTTGCCTTATTTTGAGCGTTTGCCTTATTTTGAGCTATTGCCTTAGTTTGAGGGGTTGCCTTAGTTAGAGGGGCTGCCTTATTTTGAGCGGTTGCCTTCGTTTGAGAGTCTGCCTTAGTTTGAGCGGTTGCCTCAGTTGGAGCGGTTTCTTAGTTTGAGGTGTTGCCTTAGTTTGAGGGGTTGCCTTAGTTTGAGGGGCTGCCTTAGTTTTAGCGGTTGCCTTAGTTTGAGAGTCTGCCTTAGTTTGAGCGGTTGCCTTAGTTAGAGCGGTTGTCTTCGTGTGAGGTGTTGCCTTAGTTTGAGGGGCTGCTTTAGTTTGAGCTGTTGCCTTAGTTTGAGCGGTTGCCTTAGTTTGAGCGGTTGCCTTAGTTTGAGGTGTTGCCTTAGATTGAGCGGTTGCCTTAGTTTGAGGGGTTGCCTTAGTTTGAGGGGTTGCCTTAGTTTGAGCGGCTGCCTGAGTTTGAGCGGCTGCCTAAGTTTGAGCGGCTGCCTTAGTTTGAGCGGCTGCCTTAGTTTGAGCGATTGCCTAAGTTTGAGCGGCCGCCTTAGTTTGAGCGGTTGCCTTAGTTTGAGCGGTTGCCTAAGTTTGAGCGGCTGCCTTAGTTTGAGGGGTTGCCTTAGTTTGAGCGGCTGCCTTAGTTTGAGCGGTTGCCTTTGTTTGAGCGGCTGCCTTAGTTTGAGCGGTTGCCTAAGTTTGAGTGGCCGCCATAGTTGGAGGGGATGCCTTAATTTGAGGGGATGCCTTAGTTTGAGGGGATGCCTTAGTTTGAGCGGTTGCCTTAGTTTGAGCTGTTGCCTTAGTTTGAGGGGCTGCCTTATTTCGAGCTGTTGCCTTAGTTTGAGCTATTGCCTTAGTTTGAGGAGTTGCCTTAGTTTGAGGGGCTGCCATAGTTTGAGCGGTTGCCTTACTTTGAGAGTCTGCCTTAGTTTGAGCGGTTGCCTTAGTTTGAGCGGTTTCTTAGTTTGAGGTGTTGCCTTAGTTTGAGGGTTTGCCTTAGTTTGAGGGGCTGATTTAGTTTGAGCTGTTGCCTTAGTTTGAGCGGTTGCCTTAGTTAGAGCGGTTGCCTTAGTTAGAGCGGTTGCCTTAGTTTGAGGGGTTGCCTTAGTTTGACGGGTTGCCTTAGTTTGACGGGTTGCCTTAGTTTGAGCGGCTGCCTGAGTTTGAGCGGCTGCCTAAGGTTGAGCGGCTGCCTTAGTTTGAGGGGTTGCCTTCCTTTGAGCAGTTGCCTTTGTTTGAGCGGCTGCCTTTGTTTGAGGGGCTGCCTTAATTTGAGCGGTTGCCTTAGTTTGAGGGGATGCCTTAGTTTGAGGGGTTGCCTGAGTTTGAGGGGTTGCCTTAGTTTGAGCGGTTGCATTAGTTTGAGGGGGTGCCTGAGTTTCAGGGGTTGCCTTCCTTTGAGCGGTTCCCTTAATTTGAGGGATTGCCTTAGCTTGAGCGGTTGCCTTAGTTTGAGGGGTTGCCTTTGCTTGAGCGGTTGCCTTAGTTTGAGGGGTTGCTTTAGTTTGAGTGGTTGCCTTAGATTGAGGGGCTGCCATAGTTTGAGGGGTTCCCTTAGTTTGAGGGGTTGCCTTAGTTTGAGCGGCTGCCTTAGTTTGAGGGGTTGCCTTAGTTTGAGAATCTGCCTTAGTTTGAGCGTTTGCCTTAGTATGAGGTGTTGCCTTAGTTTGAGCGGTTGCCTTAGTTGGAGCGGTTGCCTCAGTTTGAGGTGTTGCCTTAGTTTGAGCGGTTGCCACAGTTTGAGCGGTTGCCTTAGTTTGAGCGGTTGCCTTAGTTTGAGCGGTTGCCTTTGTTTGAGGTGTTGCCTTAGTTTGAGGGGTTGCCTTAGTTTGAGAGTCTGCCTTAGTTCGAGCGGTTGCCTTAGTTTGAGCGGTTGCCTTTGTTTGAGCGGTTGCCTTTGTTTGAGTTGTTGCCTTTGTTTGAGGGGTTGCCTTAGTTTGAGGGGTTGCCTTAGTTTGAGCGGTTGCCTTATTTTGAGCGGTTGCCTTATTTCGAGCGGTTGCCTTAGTTTGAGGTGTTGCCTTAGTTGGAGCGGTTGTCTTAGTTTGAGCTATTGCCTTAGTTTGAGGTGTTGCCTTATTTCGAGCAGTTGCCTTAGTTTGAGGGGTTGCCTTAGTTTGAGCTATTGCCTCAGTTTGAGGTGTTGCGTTAGTTTGAGGGGCTGTCTTAGTTTGAGCGGTTGCCTTAGTTTGAGAGTCTGCCTTAGTTTGAGCGGTTGCCTTATTTTGAGCGTTTGCCTTATTTTGAGCTATTGCCTTAGTTTGAGGGGTTGCCTTAGTTAGAGGGGCTGCCTTAGTTTGAGCGGTTGCCTTCGTTTGAGAGTCTGCCTTAGTTTGAGCGGTTGCCTCAGTTGGAGCGGTTTCTTAGTTTGAGGTGATGCCTTAGTTTGAGGGGTTGCCTTAGTTTGAGGGGCTGCCTTAGTTTTAGCGGTTGCCTTAGTTTGAGAGTCTGCCTTAGTTTGAGCGGTTGCCTTAGTTAGAGCGGTTGTCTTCGTGTGAGGTGTTGCCTTAGTTTGAGGGGCTGCTTTAGTTTGAGCTGTTGCCTTAGTTTGAGCGGTTGCCTTAGTTTGAGCGGTTGCCTTAGTTTGAGGTGTTGCCTTAGATTGAGCGGTTGCCTTAGTTTGAGGGGTTGCCTTAGTTTGAGGGGTTGCCTTAGTTTGAGCGGCTGCCTGAGTTTGAGCGGCTGCCTAAGTTTGAGCGGCTGCCTTAGTTTGAGCGGCTGCCTTAGTTTGAGCGATTGCCTAAGTTTGAGCGGCCGCCTTAGTTTGAGCGGTTGCCTTAGTTTGAGCGGTTGCCTAAGTTTGAGCGGCTGCCTTAGTTTGAGGGGTTGCCTTAGTTTGAGCGGCTGCCTTAGTTTGAGCGGTCGCCTTTGTTTGAGCGGCTGCCTTAGTTTGAGCGGTTGCCTAAGTTTGAGTGGCCGCCATAGTTGGAGGGGATGCCTTAATTTGAGGGGATGCCTTAGTTTGAGGGGATGCCTTAGTTTGAGCGGTTGCCTTAGTTTGAGCTGTTGCCTTAGTTTGAGGGGCTGCCTTAGTTTGAGGATTCCTTAGTTTGAGGGGTTGCCTGAGTTTGAGGGGTTGCCTTAGTTTGAGGGGTTGCCTTCCTTTGAGCAGTTGCCTTTGTTTGTGCGGCTGCCTTTGTTTGACAGGCTGCCTTACTTTGAGTGGTTGCCTTAGTTTGAGGGGATGCCTTAGTTTGAGGGGTTGCGTGAGTTTGAGGGGTTGACTGAGTTTGAGCGGTTGCCTAAGTTTGAGGGGTTGCCTTCGTTTCAGGGGTTGCCTTCCTTTGAGCGGTTGCCTTAGTTTGAGGGGTTGCCTTAGCTTGAGCGGTTGCCTTAGTTTGAGGGGTTGCTTTAGTTTGAGTGGTTGCCATAGATTGAGGGGCTGCCATAGTTTGAGGGGTTCCCTTAGTTTGAGGTGTTGCCTTATTTTGAGGGGTTGCCTTAGTTTGAGCAGCTGCCTAAGTTTGAGCGGCTGCCTTAGTTTGAGGGATTGCCTTCCTTTGAGCAGTTGCCTTTGTTTGAGCGGTTGCCTTTGTTTGAGGGGCTGCCTTAGTTTGAGCGGTTGCCTTAGTTTGAGGGGATGCCTTAGATTGAGGGGCTGCCAGAGTTTGAGGGGTTGCCTTAGTTTGAGGGGGTTCCTCAGTTTCAGGGGTTGCCTTCCTTTGAGCGGTTCCCTTAGTTTGAGAG
Organism: Heterodontus francisci; assembly: GCF_036365525.1. NCBI lineage: Eukaryota > Metazoa > Chordata > Chondrichthyes > Heterodontiformes > Heterodontidae > Heterodontus > Heterodontus francisci. Next base: position 2,454,992 of record NC_090408.1, read on the forward strand.
GTTGCCTTAGTTTGAGCGGCTGCCTTATTTTGAGGGGTTGCCTTAGTTTGAGAGTCTGCCTTAGTTTGAGCGTTTGCCTTAGTTTGAGGTGTTGCCTTAGTTTGAGCGGTTGCCTCAGTTTGAGCGGTTGCCTTAGTTTGAGCGGTTGCCTTAGTTTGAGCGGTTGCCTTTGTTTGAGTTGTTGCCTTAGTTTGAGGGGTTGCCTTAGTTTGAGAGTCTGCCTTAGTTCGAGCGGTTGTCTTAGTTTGAGGGGTTGCCTTCGTTTGAGCGGTTGCCTTAGTTTGAGTGGTTGCCTTATTTCGAGCGGTTGCCTTAGTTTGAGGTGTTGCCTTAGTTGGAGCGTTTGCCTTAGTTTGAGCTATTGCCTTAGTTTGAGGAGTTGCCTTAGTTTGAGGGGCTGCCATAGTTTGAGCGGTTGCCTTACTTTGAGAGTCTGCCTTAGTTTGATCGGTTGCCTTAGTTTGAGCGGTTTCTTAGTTTGAGGTGTTGCCTTAGTTTGAGGGGTTGCCTTAGTTTGAGGGGCTGCCTTAGTTTGAGCGTTTGCCTTAGTTAGAGAGTCTGCCTTAGTTTGAGCGGTTGCCATATTTAGAGCGGTTGTCTTAGTTTGAGGTGTTGCCTTAGTTTGAGGGGCTGCTTTAGTTTGATCAGTTGCCTTAGTTTGAGCGGTTGCCTGACTTCGAGCGGTTGCCTTAGTTTGAGGTGTTGCCTTAGTTTGAGCGTTTGCCTTAGTTTGAGGTGTTGCCTTAGTTTGAGGGGTTGCCTAAGTTTGAGCGGCTGCCTGTGTTTGAGCGGCTGCCTAAGTTTGAGCGGCTGCCTTAGTTTGAGCAGCTGCCTTAGTTTGAGTGGTTGCCTTAGTTTGAGCGGCCGCCTTAATTTGAGCGGCTGCCTTCGTTTGAGCGGTTGCCTAAGTTTGAGCGGCTGCCTTAGTTTGAGTGGTTGCCTTAGTTTAAGCGGCTGCCTTAGTTTGAGCGGTTGCCTTATTTTGAGCGGTTGCCTTATTTTGAGCTATTGCCTTAGTTTGAGGGGTTGCTTTAGTTTGAGGGGCTGCCTTAGTTTGAGCGGTTGCCTTAGTTTGAGAGTCTGCCTTAGTTTGAGCGGTTGCCTTAGTTTGAGCGGTTGCCTTAGTTAGAGCGGTTTCTTAGTTTGAGGTGTTGCCTTAGTTTGAGGGGTTGCCTTAGTTTGAGGGGCTGCCTTAGTTTGACCGGTTGCCTTAGTTTGAGAGTCTGCCTTAGTTTGAGGGGCTGCTTTAGTTTGAGCTGTTGCCTTAGTTTGAGCGGTTGCCTTAGTTAGAGCGGTTGCCTGAGTTTGAGGTGTTGCCTTAGTTTGAGCGGTTGCCTCAGTTTGAGGGGTTGCCTTAGTTTGAGCGGCTGCCTGAGTTTGAGCGGCTGCCTAAGTTTGAGCGGCTCCCTTAGTTCGAGCGGCTGCCTTAGTTTGAGGGGTTGCCTTAGTTTGAGCGGCTGCCTTAGTTTGAGCGGTTGCCTAAGTTTGAGCGGCCGCCTTAGTTTGAGCGGCTGCCTTAGTTTGAGCGGTTGCCTAAGTTTGAGCGGCTGCCTTAGTTTGAGGGGTTGCCTTAGTTTGAGCGGCTGCCTTAGTTTGAGCGGTTGCCTTAGTTTGAGCGGCTGCCTTAGTTTGAGCGGGTGACGAAGTTTGAGCGGCCGCCATAGTTTGAGGGGATGCCTTAGTTTGAGGGGTTGCCTTAGTTTGAGGGGATGCCTTAGTTTGAGCGGTTGCCTTAGTTTGAGCGGTTGCCTTAGTTTGAGGGGCTGCCTTAGTTTGAGGGGTTCCTTAGTTTGAGGGGTTGCCTGAGTTTGAGGGGTTGCCTTAGTTTGAGGAGTTGCCTAAGTTTGAGGGGCTGCCATAGTTTGAGCGGTTGCCTTAGTTTGAGAGTCTGCCTTAGTTTGAGCGGTTGCCTTAGTTTGAGCGGTTTCTTAGTTTGAGGTGTTGCCTTAGTTTGAGGGGTTGCCTTAGTTTGAGGGGCTGTCTTAGTTTGAGCGGTTGCCTTAGTTTGAGAGTCTGCCTTAGTTTGAGCGGTTGCCATATTTAGAGCGGTTGTCTTAGTTTGAGGTGTTGCCTTAGTTTGAGGGGCTGCTTTAGTTTGAGCAGTTGCCTTAGTTTGAGCGGTTGCCTGAGTAAGAGCGGGTGCCTTAGTTTGAGGGGTTGCCTTAGTTTGAGGGGTTGCCTAAGTTTGAGCGGCTGCCTGTGTTTGAGCGGCTGCCTAAGTTTGAGCGGCTGCCTTAGTTTGAGCGGCTGCCTTAGTTTGAGGGGTTGCCTTAGTTTGAGCGGCCGCCTTAATTTGAGCGGCTGCCTTCGTTTGAGCGGTTGCCTAAGTTTGAGCGGCTGCCTTAGTTTGAGGGGTTGCCTTAGTTTGAGCGGCTGCCTTAGATTGAGCGGTTGCCTTATTTTGAGCGGTTGCCTTATTTTGAGCTATTGCCTTAGTTTGAGGGGTTGCCTTAGTTTGAGGGGCTGCCTTAGTTTGAGCGGTTGCCTTAGTTTGAGAGTCTGCCTTAGTTTGAGCGGTTGCCTTAGTTTGAGCGGTTGCCTTAGTTAGAGCGGTTTCTTAGTTTGAGGTGTTGCCTTAGTTTGAGGGGTTGCCTTAGTTTGAGGGGCTGCCTTAGTTTGACAGGTTGCCTTAGTTTGAGAGTCTGCCTTAGTTTGAGGGGCTGCTTTAGTTTGAGCTGTTGCCTTAGTTTGAGCGGTTGCCTTAGTTAGAGCGGTTGCCTGAGTTTGAGGTGTTGCTTAGTTTGAGCGCTTGCCTTAGTTTGAGGTGTTGCCTTAGTTTGAGCGGCTGCCTGAGTTTGAGCGGCTGCCTAAGTTTGAGCGGCTGCCTTAGTTCGAGCGGCTGCCTTAGTTTGAGGGGTTGCCTTAGTTTGAGCGGCTGCCTTAGTTTGAGCGGTTGCCTAAGTTTGAGCGGCCGCATTAGTTTGAGCGGCTGCCTTAGTTTGAGCGGTTGCCTAAGTTTGAGCGGCTGCCTTAGTTTGAGGGGTTGCCTTAGTTTGAGCGGCTGCCTTAGTTTGAGCGGTTGCCTTAGTTTGAGCGGCTGCCTTAGTTTGAGCGGTTGCCTTATTTTGAGCTATTGCCTTAGTTTGAGCGGCTGCCTCAGTTTGAGCGGTTGCCTTAGTTTGACGGGTTGCCTTAGTTTGACGGGTTGCCTTAGTTTGAGCGGCTGCCTGAGTTTGAGCGGCTGCCTAAGGTTAAGCGGCTGCCTTAGTTTGAGGGGTTGCCTTCCTTTGAGCAGTTGCCTTTGTTTGAGCGGCTGCCTTTGTTTGAGCGGCTGCCTTAGTTTGAGCTGTTGCCTTAGTTTGAGGGGATGCCTTTGTTTGAGGGGTTGCCTGAGTTTGAGGGGTTGCCTTAGTTTGAGCGGTTGCGTTAGTTTGAGGGTGTGCCTGAGTTTCAGGGATTGCCTTCCTTTGAGCGGTTGCCTTAGTTTGAGGGATTGCCTTAGCTTGAGCGGTTGCCTTAGTTTGAGGGGTTGCCTTTGCTTGAGCGGTTGCCTTAGTTTGAGGGATTGCTTTAGTTTGAGTGGTTGCCTTAGATTGAGGGGCTGCCATAGTTTGAGGGGTTCCCTTAGTTTGAGGGGTTGCCTTAGTTTGAGCGGCTGCCTTAGTTTGAAGGGTTGCCTTAGTTTGAGAATCTGCCTTAGTTTGAGCGTTTGCCTTAGTATGAGGTGTTGCCTTAGTTTGAGCGGTTGCCTTAGTTCGAGCGGTTGCCTTAGTTTGAGGTGTTGCCTTAGTTTGAGCGGTTGCCACAGTTTGAGCGGTTGCCTTAGTTTGAGGGGTTGCCTTAGTTTGAGCGGTTGCCTTTGTTTGAGGTGTTGCCTTAGTTTGAGGGGTTGCCTTAGTTTGAGAGTCTGCCTTAGTTCGAGCGGATGCCTTAGTTTGAGCGGTTGCCTTTGTTTGAGCGGTTGCCTTTGTTTGAGGTATTGCCTTTGTTTGAAGTGTTGCCTTAGTTTGAGGGGTTGCCTTAGTTTGAGAGGTTGCCTTTTTTTGAGCGGTTGCCTTATTTCGAGCGGTTGCCTTAGTTTGAGGTGTTGCCTTAGTTGGAGCGGTTGTCTTAGTTTGAGCTATTGCCTTAGTTTGAGGTGTTGCCTTATTTCGAGCAGTTGCCTTAGTTTGAGGGGTTGCCTTAGTTTGAGCTATTGCCTCAGTTTGAGGTGTTGCGTTAGTTTGAGGGGCTGTCTTAGTTTGAGCGGTTGCCTTAGTTTGAGAGTCTGCCTTAGTTTGAGCGGTTGCCTTATTTTGAGCCTTTGCCTTATTTTGAGCTATTGCCTTTGTTTGAGGGGTTGCCTTAGTTAGAGGGGCTGCCTTAGTTTGAGCGGTTGCCTTCGTTTGAGAGTCTGCCTTAGTTTGAGCGGTTGCCTCAGTTGGAGCGGTTTCTTAGTTTGAGGTGTTGTCTTAGTTTGAGGGGTTGCCTTAGTTTGAGGGGCTGCCTTAGTTTGAGCGGTTGCCTTAGTTTGAGAGTCTGCCTTCGTTTGAGCGGTTGCCTTAGTTAGATCGGTTGTCTTAGTGTGAGGTGTTGCCTTAGTTTGAGGGGCTGCTTTAGTTTGAGCTGTTGCCTTAGTTTCAGCGGTTGCCTTAGTTTGAGCGGTTGCCTTAGTTTGAGGTGTTGCCTTAGTTTGAGCGGTTGCCTTAGTTTGAGGGGTTGCCTTAGTTTGATGGGTTGCCTTAGTTTGAGCGGCTGCCTGTGTTTGAGCGGCTGCCTAAGTTTGAGCGGCTGCCTTAGTTTGAGCGGCTGCCTTAGTTTGAGCGATTGCCTAAGTTTGAGCGGCCGCCTTAGTTTGAGCGGTTGCCTTAGTTTGAGCGGTTGCCTAAGTTTGAGCGGCTGCCTTAGTTTGAGGGGTTGCCTTAGTTTGAGCGGCTGCCTTAGTTTGAGCGGTTCCCTTAGTTTGAGCGGCTGCCTTAGTTTGAGCGGTTGCCTAAGTTTGAGTGGCCGCCATAGTTTGAGGGGATGCCATAATTTGAGGGGATGCCTTAGTTTGAGGGGATGCCTTAGTTTGAGCGGTTGCCTTAGTTTGAGCTGTTGCCTTAGTTTGAGGGGCTGCCTTAGTTTGAGGATTCCTTAGTTTGAGGGGTTGCCTGAGTTTGAGGGGTTGCCTTAGTTTGAGGGGTTGCCTTCCTTTTGAGCAGTTGCCTTTGTTTGAGCGGCTGCCTATGTTTGACGGGCTGCCTTACTTTGAGTGGTTGCCTTAGTTTGAGGGGATGCCTTAGTTTGAGGGGTTGCGTGAGCTTGAGGGGTTGCCTTAGTTTGAGCGGTTGCCTAAGTTTGAGGGGTTGCCTTCGTTTCAGGGGTTGCCTTCCTTTGAGCGGTTGCCTTAGTTTGAGGGGTTGCCTTAGCTTGAGCGGTTGCCTTAGTTTGAGGGGTTGCCTTAGCTTGAGCGGTTGCCTTAGTTTGAGGGGTTGCTTTAGTTTGAGTGGTTGCCATAGATTGAGGGGCTGCCATAGTTTGAGGGGTTCCCTTAGTTTGAGGTGTTGCCTTATTTTGAGGGGTTGCCTTAGTTTGAGGGGTTGCCTTAGTTTGAGCGGCTGCCTGAGTTTGAGCAGCTGCCTAAGTTTGAGCGGCTGCCTTAGTTTGAGGGATTGCCTTCCTTTGAGCAGTTGCCTTTGTTTGAGCGGCTGCCTTTGTTTGAAGGGCTGCCTTAGTTTGAGGGTCTGCCTTAGTTTGAGCGGTTGCCTTAGTTTGAGAGTCTGCCTTAGTTTGAGCGGTTGCCATATTTAGAGCGGTTGTCTTAGTTTGAGGTGTTGCCTTAGTTTGAGGGGCTGCTTTAGTTTGAGCAGTTGCCTTAGTTTGAGCGGTTGCCTGAGTTAGAGCGGTTGCCTTAGTTTGAGGTGTTTCCTTTAGTTTGAGCGTTTGCCTTAGTTTGAGGGGTTGCCTTAGTTTGAGGGGTTGCCTAAGTTTGAGCGGTTGCCTGTGTTTGAGCGGCTGCCTAAGTTTGAGCGGCTGCCTTAGTTTGAGCGGCTGCCTTAGTTTGAGGGGTTGCCTTAGTTTGAGCGGCCGCCTTAATTTGAGCGGCTGCCTTCGTTTGAGCGGTTGCCTAAGTTTGAGCGGCTGCCTTAGTTTGAGGGGTTGCCTTAGTTTGAGCGGCTGCCTTAGTTTGAGCAGTTGCCTTATTTTGAGCGGTTGCCTTATTTTGAGCTATTGCCTTAGTTTGAGGGGTTGCCTTAGTTTGAGGGGCTGCCTTAGTTTGAGCGGTTGCCTTATTTTGAGAGTCTGCCTTAGTTTGAGCGGTTGCCTTAGTTTGAGCGGTTGCCTTAGTTAGAGCGGTTTCTTAGTTTGAGGTGTTGCCTTAGTTTGAGGGGCTGCCTTAGTTTGACCGGTTGCCTTAGTTTGAGAGTCTGCCTTAGTTTGAGGGGCTGCTTTAGTTTGAGCTGTTGCCTTAGTTTGAGCGGTTGCGTTAGTTAGAGCGGTTGCCTTAGTTTGAGGGGTTGCCTTAGTTTGAGCGGCTGCCTGAGTTTGAGCGGCTACCTAAGTTTGAGCGGCTGCCTTAGTTCGAGCGGCTGCCTTAGTTTGAGGGGTTGCCTTAGTTTGAGCGGCTGCCTTAGTTTGAGCGGTTGCCTAAGTTTGAGCGGCCGCCTTAGTTTGAGCGGCTGCCTTAGTTTGAGCGGTTGCCTAAGTTTTAGCGGCTGCCTTAGTTTGAGGGGTTGCCTTAGTTTGAGCGGCTGCCTTAGTTTGAGCGGTTGCCTTAGTTTGAGCGGCTGCCTTAGTTTGAGCGGTTGCCTAAGTTTGAGCGGCCGCCATAGTTTGAGGGGATGCCTTAGTTTGAGGGGATGCCTTAGTTTCAGGGGATGCCTTAGTTTGAGAGTCTGCCTTAGTTTGAGCGTTTGCCTTAGTTTGAGGTGTTGCCTTAGTCTGAGCGGTTGCCTCAGTTTGAGCGGTTGCCTTAGTTTGAGCGGTTGCCTTAGTTTGAGCGGTTGCCTTTGTTTGAGGTGTTGCCTTAGTTTGAGGGGTTGCCTTAGTTTGAGAGTCTGCCTTAGTTCGAGTGGTTGCCTTAGTTTGAGGGGTTGCCTTCGTTTGAGCGGTTGCCTTAGTTTGAGTGGTTGCCTTATTTCGAGCGGTTGCCTTAGTTTGAGGTGTTGCCTTAGTTTGAGGAGTTGCCTTAGTTTGAGGGGCTGCCATAGTTTGAGCGGTTGCCTTAGTTTGAGAGTCTGCCTTAGTTTGAGCGGTTGCCTTAGTTTGAGCGGTTTCTTAGTTTGAGGTGTTGCCTTAGTTTGAGGGGTTGCCTTAGTTTGAGGGTCTGCCTTAGTTTGAGCGGTTGCCTTAGTTTGAGAGTCTGCCTTAGTTTGAGCGGTTGCCATATTTAGAGCGGTTGTCTTAGTTTGAGGTGTTGCCTTAGTTTGAGGGGCTGCTTTAGTTTGAGCAGTTGCCTTAGTTTGAGCGGTTGCCTGAGTTAGAGCGGTTGCCTTAGTTTGAGGTGTTTCCTTTAGTTTGAGCGTTTGCCTTAGTTTGAGGGGTTGCCTTAGTTTGAGGGGTTGCCTAAGTTTGAGCGGTTGCCTGTGTTTGAGCGGCTGCCTAAGTTTGAGCGGCTGCCTTAGTTTGAGCGGCTGCCTTAGTTTGAGGGGTTGCCTTAGTTTGAGCGGCCGCCTTAATTTGAGCGGCTGCCTTCGTTTGAGCGGTTGCCTAAGTTTGAGCGGCTGCCTTAGTTTGAGGGGTTGCCTTAGTTTGAGCGGCTGCCTTAGTTTGAGCGGTTGCCTTATTTTGAGCGGTTGCCGTATTTTGAGCTATTGCCTTAGTTTGAGGGGTTGCCTTAGTTTGAGGGGCTGCCTTAGTTTGAGCGGTTGCCTTATTTTGAGAGTCTGCCTTAGTTTGAGCGGTTGCCTTAGTTTGAGCGGTTGCCTTAGTTAGAGCGGTTTCTTAGTTTGAGGTGTTGCCTTAGTTTGAGGGGTTGCCTTAGTTAGAGCGGATGGCTGAGTTTGAGGTGTTGCCTTAGTTTGAGCGCTTGCCTTAGTTTGAGGGGTTGCCTTAGTTTGAGGGGTTGCCTTAGTTTGAGCGGCTGCCTGAGTTTGAGCGGCTACCTAAGTTTGAGCGGCTGCCTTAGTTCGAGCGGCTGCCTTAGTTTGAGCGGTTGCCTTAGTTTGAGCGGCTGCCTTAGTTTGAGCGGTTGCCTAAGTTTTAGCGGCTGCCTTAGTTTGAGGGGTTGCCTTAGTTTGAGCGGCTGCCTTAGTTTGAGCGTTTGCCTTAGTTTGAGCGGCTGCCTTAGTTTGAGCGGTTGCCTAAGTTTGAGCGGCCGCCATAGTTTGAGGGGATGCCTTAGTTTGAGGGGATGCCTTAGTTTGAGGGGATGCCTTAGTTTGAGCGGTTGCCTTAGTTTGAGCGGTTGCCTTAGTTTGAGGGGCTGCCTTATTTTGAGGGGTTGCCTTAGTTTGAGGGGTTGCCTTAGTTTGAGCGGCTGCCTGAGTTTGAGCAGCTGCCTAAGTTTGAGCGGCTGCCTTCGTTTGAGGGATTGCCTTCCTTTGAGCAGTTGCCTTTGTTTGAGCGGCTGCCTTTGTTTGAGGGGCTGCCTTAGTTTGAGCGGTTGCCTTAGTTTGAGGGGATGCCTTAGTTTGAGGGGTTGTCTTAGTTTGAGGGGTTGCCTTAGTTTGAGCGGTTGCCATAGTTTGAGGGGTTTCCTGAGTTTCAGGGGTTCCCTTCCTTTGAGCGGTTGCCTTAGTTTGAGGGATTGCCTTAGCTTGAGCGGTTGCTTTAGTTTGAGGAGTTGACTTAGCTTGAGCGGTTGCCTTAGTTTGAGGTGTTGCTTTAGTTTGAGTGGTAGCCTTAGATTGAGGGGCTGCCAGAGTTTGAGGGGTTCCCTTAGTTTGAGGGGTTGCCTTAGTTTGAGCGGTTGCCTTAGTTTGAGGTGTTGCCTTAGTCTGAGCGGTTGCCTCAGTTTGAGCGGTTGCCTTAGTTTGAGCGGTTGCCTTAGTTTGAGCGGTTGCCTTTGTTTGAGGTGTTGCCTTAGTTTGAGGGGTTGCCTTAGTTTGAGAGTCTGCCTTAGTTCGAGTGGTTGCCTTAGTTTGAGGGGTTGCCTTCGTTTGAGCGGTTGCCTTAGTTTGAGTGGTTGCCTTATTTCGAGCGGTTGCCTTAGTTTGAGGTGTTGCCTTAGTTTGAGGAGTTGCCTTAGTTTGAGGGGCTGCCATAGTTTGAGCGGTTGCCTTAGTTTGAGAGTCTGCCTTAGTTTGAGCGGTTGCCTTACTTTGAGCGGTTTCTTAGTTTGAGGTGTTGCCTTAGTTTGAGGGGTTGCCTTAATTTGAGGGTCTGCCTTAGTTTGAGCGGTTGCCTTAGTTTGAGAGTCTGCCTTAGTTTGAGCGGTTGCCATATTTAGAGCGGTTGTCTTAGTTTGAGGTGTTGCCTTAGTTTGAGGGGCTGCTTTAGTTTGAGCAGTTGCCTTAGTTTGAGCGGTTGCCTGAGTTAGAGCGGTTGCCTTAGTTTGAGGTGTTTCCTTTAGTTTGAGCGTTTGCCTTAGTTTGAGGGGTTGCCTTAGTTTGAGGGGTTGCCTAAGTTTGAGCGGTTGCCTGTGTTTGAGCGGCTGCCTAAGTTTGAGCGGCTGCCTTAGTTTGAGCGGCTGCCTTAGTTTGAGGGGTTGCCTTAGTTTGAGCGGCCGCCTTAATTTGAGCGGCTGCCTTAGTTTGAGCGGTTGCCTAAGTTTTAGCGGCTGCCTTAGTTTGAGGGGTTGCCTTAGTTTGAGCGGCTGCCTTAGTTTGAGCGGTTGCCTTAGTTTGAGAGTCTGCCTTAGTTTGAGCGGTTGCCTTCGTTTGAGCGGTTGCCTTAGTTAGAGCGGTTTCTTAGTTTGAGGTGTTGCCTTAGTTTGAGGGGTTGCCTTAGTTTGAGGGGCTGCCTTAGTTTGACCGGTTGCCTTAGTTTGAGAGTCTGCCTTAGTTTGAGGGGCTGCTTTAGTTTGAGCTGTTGCCTTAGTTTGAGCGGTTGCCTTAGTTACAGCGGTTGCCTGAGTTTGAGGTTTTGCCTTAGTTTGAGCGCTTGCCTTAGTTTGAGGGGTTGCCTTAGTTTGAGCGGCTGCCTGAGTTTGAGCGGCTGCCTAAGTTTGAGGGGTTGCCTTAGTTTGAGTGGCTGCCTTAGTTTGAGCGGTTGCCTAAGTTTGAGCGGCCGCCTTAGTTTGAGCGTCTGCCTTAGTTTGAGCGGTTGTCTAAGTTTGAGCGGCTGCCTTAGTTTGAGGGGTTGCCTTAGTTTGAGCGGCTGCCTTAGTTTGAGCGGTTTCTTAGTTTGAGGTGTTTCCTTAGTTTGAGGGGTTGCCTTAGTTTGAGGGGCTGCCTTAGTTTGAGCGGTTGCCATATTTAGAGCGGTTGTCTTAGTTTGAGGTGTTGCCTTAGTTTGAGGGGCTGCTTTAGTTTGAGCAGTTGCCTTAGTTTGAGCGGTTGCCTGAGTTCGAGCGGTTGCCTTAGTTTGAGGTGTTGCCTTAGTTTGAGCGTTTGCCTTAGTTTGAGGGGTTGCCTTAGTTTGAGGGGTTGCCTAAGTTTGAGCAGCTGCCTGTGTTTGAGCGGCTGCCTAAGTTTGAGCGGCTGCCTTAGTTTGAGCGGCTGCCTTAGTTTGAGGGGTTGCCTTAGTTTGAGCGGCCGCCTTAATTTGATCGGCTGCCTTCGTTTGAGCGGTTGCCTAAGTTTGAGCGGCTGCCTTAGTTTGAGAGGTTGCCTTAGTTTGAGCGGCTGCCTTAGTTTGAGCGGTTGCCTTATTTTGAGCGGTTGCCTTATTTTGAGCTATTGCCTTAGTTTGAGGGGTTGCCTGAGTTTGAGGGGCTGCCTTAGTTTGAGCGGTTGCCTTAGTTTGAGAGTCTGCCTTAGTTTGAGCGGTTGCCTTAGTTTGAGCGGTTGCCTTAGTTAGAGCGGTTTCTTAGTTTGAGGTGTTGCCTTAGTTTGAGGGGTTGCCTTAGTTTGAGGGGCTGCCTTAGTTTGACCGGTTGCCTCAGTTTGAGAGTCTGCCTTAGTTTGAGGGGCTGCTTTAGTTTGAGCTGTTGCCTTAGTTTGAGCGGTTGCCTTAGTTAGAGCGGTTGCCTCAGTTTGAGGTTTTGCCTTAGTTTGAGCGCTTGCCTTAGTTTGAGGGGTTGCCTTAGTTTGAGCGGCTGCCTGAGTTTGAGCGGCTGCCTAAGTTTGAGGGGTTGCCTTAGTTTGAGCGGCTGCCTTAGTTTGAGCGGTTGCCTAAGTTTGAGCGGCCGCCTTAGTTTGAGCGGCTGCCTTAGTTTGAGCGGTTGTCTAAGTTTGAGCGGCTGCCTTAGTTTGAGGGGTTGCCTTAGTTTGAGCGGCTGCCTTAGTTTGAGCGGTTGCCTTAGTTTGAGCGGCTGCCTTAGTTTGAGCGGTTGCCTAAGTTTGAGCGGCCGCCATAGTTTGAGGGGATGCCTTAGTCTGAGGGGATGCCTTGGTTTGAGGGGATGCCTTAGTTTGAGCGGTTGCCTTAGTTTGAGCGGTTGCCTTAGTTTGAAGGGCTGCCTTAGTTTGAGGGGTTCCTTAGTTTGAGGGGTTGCCTGAGTTTGAGGGGTTGCCTTGGTTTGAGGGGTTGCCTTAGTTTGAGGGGTTGCCTTAGTTTGAGCGGTTGCCTTAGTTTGAGCGGATGCCTTAGTTTGAGGGGTTGCGTGAGTTTGAGGGGTTGCCTTAGTTTGAGCGGTTGCCTTAGTTTGAGGGGTTGCCTTCTTTTCAGGGGTTGCCTTCCTTTGAGCGGTTGCCTTAGTTTGAGGGGTTGCCTTAGCTTAAGCGGTTGCCTTGGTTTGAGGGGTTGCCTTAGCTTGAGCGGTTGCCTTAGTTTGAGGGGTTGCTTTAGTTTGAGTGGTTGCCATAGTTTGAGGGGCTGCCATAGTTTGAGGGGCTCCCTTAGTTTGAGGGGTTGCCTTACTTTGAGCGGCTACCTTAGTTTGAGGGGTTGCCTTAGTTTGAGAGTCTGCCTTAGTTTGAGCGTTTGCCTTAGTTTGAGGTGTTGCCTTAGTTTGAGCGGTTGCCTTAGTTCGAGCGGTTGCCTTAGTTTGAGCGGTTGCCTTAGTTTGAGCGGTTGCCTTAGTTTGAGCGGTTGCCTTTGTTTGAGGTGTTGCCTTAGTTTGAGGGGTTGCCTTAGTTTGAGAGTCTGCCTTAGTTCGAGCGGTTGCCTTAGTTTGAGGGTTGCCTTAGTTTGAGCGGTTGCCTTATTTCGAGCGGTTGCCTTAGTTTGAGGTGTTGCCTTAGTTGGAGCGGTTGCCTTTGTTTGAGCTATTGCCTTAGTTTGAGGTGTTGCCTTATTTCGAGCAGTTGCCTTAGCTTGAGCGGTTGCCTTAGTTTGAGGGATTGCCTTAGTTTGAGGTGCTGCCTTAGTTTGCGGGGCTGCCTTAGTTTAAGCGGTTGCCTTAGTTTGAGAGTCTGCCTTAGTTTGAGCGGTTGCCTTATTTTGAGCGGTTGCCTTATTTTGAGCTATTGCCTTAGTTTGAGGGGTTGCCTTAGTTTGAGGGGCTGCCTTAGTTTGAGCGGTTGCCTTATTTTGAGCTATTGCCTTAGTTTGAGGGGTTGCCTTAGTTTGAGGGGCAGCCTTAGTTTGAGCGGTTGCCTTAGTTTGAGAGTCTGCCTCAGTTTGAGCGGTTGCCTTCGTTAGAGCGGTTGTCTTAGTTTGAGGTGTTGCCTTAGTTTGAGGGGTTGCCTTAGTTTGAGGGGCTGCCTTAGTTTGAGCGGTTGCCTTAGTTTGAGAGTCTGCCTTAGTTTGAGGGGTTGCCTTAGTTTGAGCGGATGCCTTAGTTTGAGGGGTTGCCTTAGTTAGAGCGGTTGCCTTAGTTTGAGGTGTTGCCTTAGTTTGAGGGGTTGCCTTAGTTTGAGGGGTTGCCTTAGTTTGAGCGGCTGCCTGAGTTTGAGCGGCTGCCTTAGTTTGAGGGGTTGCCTTAGTTTGAGCGGATGCCTTAGTTTGAGGGGTTGCCTTAGTTTGTGCGGCTGCCTTAGTTTGAGGGGCTGCCTTAGTTTGAGCGGTTGCCTTAGTTTGAGGGGTTGCCTTAGTTTGAGCGGTTGCCTTATTTTGAGGGGTTGCCTTAGTTTGAGCGGCTGCCTTAGTTTGAGGGGTTGCCTCAGTTTGAGCGGTTGCCTTAGTTTGAGGGGTTGCATCAGTTTGAGCGGTTGCCTTAGTTTGTGATGTTGCCTTAGTTTGAGTGGCTGCCTTAGTTTGAGGGGTTGCCTTAGTTTGAGGGGTTGCCTTAGTTTGAGGGTTTGCCTTAGTTTGAGCGGCTGCCTTATTTTGAGCGGTTGACTTAGTTTGTGCGGTTGCCTTCGTTTGAGGGGTTGCCTTAGTTTGAGCGGTTGCCTTAGTTTGATTGGCTGCCTTAGTTTGAGGGAATGCCTTAGTTTGAGGGGATGCCTTAGTTTGAGCGGCTGCCTTAGTTTGAGCGGCTGCCTTAGTTTGAGCGGTTGCCTTAGTTTGAGATGCTGCCTTTGTTTGAGGGGTTGCCTTAGTTTGAGATGCTGCGTTAGTTTGAGCGATTGCCTTAGTTAGAGCGGCTGCCTTTGTTTGAGCGGTTGCCAAAGTTTGAGCGGCCGCCTTAGTTTGAGCGGCTGCCTTAGTTTGAGGTGATGACTTAGTTTGAGCGGTTGCCTTAGTTTGAGGGGCTGCCTTAGTTTGAGGGGTTGCCTAAGTTTGAGCGGCTGCCTTAGTTTGAGGGGTTGCCTTAGTTTGAGCGGTTGCCTTAGTTTGAGCGGTTGCCTTAGTTTGAGCAGCTGCCTTAGTTTGAGGGGCTGCCTTAGTTTGAGTGGTTGCCTTAGTTTGAGCGGCTGCCTTAGTTCGAGCGGCTGCCTTAGTTTGAGGGGTTGCCTTAGTTTGAGCGGCTGCCTTAGTTTGAGCGGTTGCCTAAGTTTGAGCGGCCGCCTTAGTTTGAGCGGCTGCCTTAGTTTGAGCGGTTGCCTAAGTTTGAGCGGCTGCCTTAGTTTGAGGGGTTGCCTTAGTTTGAGCGGTTGCCTTAGTTTGAGCGGCTGCCTTAGTTTGAGTGGTTGCCTAAGTTTGAGCGGCCGCCATAGTTTGAGGGGATGCCTTAGTTTGAGGGGATGCCTTAGTTTGAGGGGATGCCTTAATTTGAGCGGTTGCCTTATTTTGAGCAGTTGCCTTAGTTTGAGGGGCTGCCTTAGTTTGAGGGGTTCCTTATTTTGAGGGGTTGCCTGAGTTTGAGGGGTTGCCTTCCTTTTACAGTTGCCTTTGTTTGAGCGGCTGCCTTTGTTTGAGGGGCTGCCTTAGTTTGAGCGGTTGCCTTAGTTTGAGCGGATGCCTTAGTTTGAGGGGTTGCGTGAGTTTGAGGGGTTGCCTTAGTTTGAGCGGTTGCCTTAGTTTGAGTAGTTGCCTTCTTTTCAGGGGTTGCCTTCCTTTGAGCGGTTGCCTTAGTTTGAGGGGTTGCCTTAGCTTGAGCGTTTGCCTTAGTTTGAGGGGTTGCCTTAGCTTGAGCGGTTGCCTTAGTTTGAGGGGTTGCTTTAGTTTGAGTGGTTGCCATAGTTTGAGGGGCTGCCATAGTTTGAGGGGTTCTCTTAGTTTGAGGGGTTGCCTTACTTTGAGCGGCTGCCTTAGTTTGAGGGGTTGCCTTAGTTTGAGAGTCTGCCTTAGTTTGAGCGTTTGCCTTAGTTTGAGGTGTTGCCTTAGTTTGAGCGGTTGCCTTAGTTCGAGCGGCCTCCTTAGTTTGAGCGGTTGCCTTAGTTTGAGCGGTTGCCTTAGTTTGAGCGGTTGCCTTTGTTTGAGGTGTTGCCTTAGTTTGAGGGGTTGCCTTAGTTTGAGAGTCTGCCTTAGTTCGAGCGGTTGCCTTAGTTTGAGGGGTTGCCTTCGTTTGAGCGGTTGCCTCAGTTTGAGCGGTTGCCTTAGATTGAGCGGTTGCCTTATTTCGAGCGGTTGCATTAGTTTGAGGTGTTGCCTTAGTTGCAGCGGTTGCCTTAGTTTGAGGTGTTGCCTTATTTCGAGCAGTTGCCTTAGCTTGAACGGTTGCCTCAGTTTGAGGTATTGCCTTAGTTTGAGGTGCTGCCTTAGTTTGCGGGGCTGCCTTAGTTTAAGCGGTTGCCTTAGTTTGAGCGGTTGCCTTATTTTGAGAGGTTGCCTTATTTTGAGCTATTGCCTTCGTTTGAAGGGTTGCCTTAGTTTGAGGGGCAGCCTTAGTTTGAGCGGTTGCCTTCGTTAGAGTGGTTGTCTTAGTTTGAGGTGTTGCCTAAGTTTGAGGGGTTGCCTTAGTTTGAGGGGCTGCCTTAGTTTGAGCGGTTGCCTTAGTTAGAGCGGTTGCCTTAGTTTGAGGTGTTGCCTTAGTTTGAGGGGTTGCCTTAGTTTGAGAGGTTGCCTAAGTTTGAGCGGCCGCCTTAGTTTGAGCGGCTGCCTTAGTTTGAGCGGTTGCCTAAGTTTGAGCGGCTGCCTTAGTTTGAGGGGTTGCCTTAGTTTGAGCGGCTGCCTTAGTTTGAGCGATTGCCTTAGATTGAGCGGCTGCCTTAGTTTGAGCGGTTGCCTAAGTTTGAGCGGCCGCCATAGTTTGAGGGGATGCCTTAGTTTGAGGGGATGCCTTAGTTTGAGGGGATGCCTTAATTTGAGCGGTTGCCTTAGTTTGAGCGGTTGCCTTAGTTTGAGGGGCTGCCTTAGTTTGAGGGGTTCCTTAGTTTGAGGGGTTGCCTGAGTTTGATGGGTTGCCTTAGTTTGAGGGGTTGCCTTAGTTTGAGGGGTTGCCTTCCTTTTACAGTTGCCTTTGTTTGAGCGACTGCCTTTGTTTGAGGGGCTGCCTTAGTTTGAGCGGTTGCCTTAGTTTGAGCGGATGCCTTAGTTAGAGGGGTTGCGTGAGTTTGAGGGGTTGCCTTAGTTTGAGCGGTTGCCTTAGTTTGAGGGGTTGCCTTCTTTTCAGGGGTTGCCTTCCTTTGAGCGGTTGCCTTAGTTTGAGGGGTTGCCTTAGCTTGAGCGGTTGCCTTAGTTTGAGGGGTTGCCTTAGCTTGAGCGGTTGCCTTAGTTTGAGGGGTTGCTTTAGTTTGAGTGGTTGCCATAGTTTGAGGGGCTGCCATAGTTTGAGGGGTTCCCTTAGTTTGAGGGGTTGCCTTACTTTGAGCGGCTGCCTTAGTTTGAGGGGTTGCCTTAGTTTGAGAGTCTGCCTTAGTTTGAGCGTTTGCCTTAGTTTGAGGTGTTGCCTTAGTTTGAGCGGTTGCCTTAGTTCGAGCGGTTGCCTTAGTTTGAGCGGTTGCCTTAGTTTGAGCGGTTGCCTTAGTTTGAGCGGTTGCCTTTGTTTGAGGTGTTGCCTTAGTTTGAGGTGTTGCCTTAGTTGGAGCGATTGCCTCAGTTTGAGGTATTGCCTTAGTTTGAGGTGCTGCCTCAGTTTGCGGGGCTGCCTTAGTTTAAGCGGTTGCCTTAGTTTGAGAGTCTGCCTTAGTTTGAGCGGTTGCCTTATTTTGAGCGGTTGCCTTATTTTGAGCTATTGCCTTAGTTTGAGGGGTTGCCTTAGTTTGAGGGGCAGCCTTAGTTTGAGCGGTTGCCTTAGTTTGAGAGTCTGCCTTAGTTTGAGCGGTTACCTTCGTTAGAGTGCTTGTCTTCGTTTGAGGTGTTGCCTTAGTTTGAGGTGTTGCCTTAGTTTGAGGGGCTGCCTTAGTTTGAGGGGTTGCCTTAGTTTGAGCGGATGCCTTAGTTTGAGGGGTTGCCTTAGTTTGTGCGGCTGCCTTAGTTTGAGGGGTTGCTTTAGTTTGAGCGGTTGCCTTAGTTTGAGGGGTTGCCTTAGTTTGAGCGGTTGCCTTATTTTGAGGTGTTGCCTTAGTTTGAGCGGCTGCCTTGGCTTGAGGGGTTGCCTCAGTTTGAGCGGTGGACTTAAATTGAGGGGTTGCATCAGTTTGAGCGGTTGCCTTTGTTTGTGATGTTGCCTCAGTTTGAGTGGCTGGCTTAGTTTGAGGTGTTGCCTTAGTTTGAGGGGTTGCCTTAGTTTGAGCGGCTGCCTTAGTTTGAGCGGTTGCCTGATTTTGTGCGGTTGCCTTCGTTTGAGGGGTTGCCTTAGTTTGAGCGGTCGCCTTAGTTTGATTGGCTGCCTTAGTTTGAGGGAATGTCTTAGTTTGAGGGGATGCCTTAGTTTGAGGGGTTGCCTTAGTTTGAGCGGATGCATTAGTTTGAGCGGTTGCCTTAGTTTGAGATG
The DNA here is from genome assembly GCF_036365525.1 of Heterodontus francisci. Classification (NCBI taxonomy): domain Eukaryota; kingdom Metazoa; phylum Chordata; class Chondrichthyes; order Heterodontiformes; family Heterodontidae; genus Heterodontus; species Heterodontus francisci. The sequence continues at coordinate 2,472,021 of NC_090408.1, forward strand.
CTGCCTTAGTTTGAGGGCTTGCCTGAGTTTGAGATTCTGCGTTAGTTTGAGCGGTTGCCTTAGTTTGAGCGGCTGCCTTAGTTTGAGCGGTTGCCAAAGTTTGAGCAGCCGCCTTAGTTTGAGCGGCTGCCTTAGTTTGAGGGTATGACTTAGTTTGAGCGGTTGCCTTAGTTTGAGGGGCTGCCTTAGTTTGAGGGGTTGCCTTAGTTTGAGCGGTTGCCTTAGTTTGAGCGGTTGCCTTAGTTTAAGCGGTTGCCTTAGTTTGAGCAGCTGCCTTAGTTTGAGCGGTTGCCTTAGTTTGAGCAGTTGCCTTAGTTTGAGGGGTTGCCTAAGTTTGAGCGGTTGCCTTAGTTTGAGCGGCTGACTTAGTTTGAGGGGTTGCCTAAGTTTGAGCGGCCGCATTAGTTTGAGCGGCTGCCTTAGTTTGAGCGGCTGACATAGTTTGAGGGGTTGCCTAAGTTTGAGCGGCCGCCTTAGTTTGAGCGGTTGCCTTAGTTTGAGCGGCTGACTTAGTTTGAGGGGTTGCCTAAGTTTGAGCGGCCGCCTTAGTTTGAGCGGTTGCCTTAGTTTGAGCGGCTGCCTTAGATTGAGGGGCTGACTTAGTTTGAGCGGTTGCCTTCGTTTCAGTGGCTGCCTTAGTTTGAGGGGATGCCTTAGTTTGAGCGGTTGCCTTAGTTTGAGGGGTTGCCTTAGTTTGAGCGGTTGCCTTAGTTTGAGCGGCCGCCTTAGTTTGAGCGGCTGCCTTCGTTTGAGGGGATGCCTTAGTTTGAGCGGTTGCCTTAATTTGAGCGGTTGCCTTAGTGTGTGCGGTTGCGTTAGTTTGAGCGGATGCCTTAGTTTGAGCGGTTGCCTTAGTTTGAGCGGTTGCCTTAGTTTGAGATGCTGCCTTAGTTTGAGGGGTTGCCTGAGTTTGAGATGCTGCGTTAGTTTGAGCGGTTGCCTTAGTTTGAGCGGCTGCCTTAGTTTGAGCGGTTGCCAAAGTTTGAGCGGCCGCCTTAGTTTGAGCGGCAGCCTAAGTTTGAGGGGATGACTTAGTTTGAGCGGTTGCCTTAGTTTGAGGGGCTGCCTTAGTTTGAGGGGTTGCCTAAGTTTGAGCGGGTGCCTTAGTTTGAGGGGTTGCCTTAGTTTGAGCGGTTGCCTTAGTTTGAGCGGTTGCCTTAGTTTGAGCGGCTGCTTTAGTTTGAGCGGTTGCCTAAGTTTGAGCGGCTGCCTTAGTATGAGCGGCTGCCTTAGTTTGAGGGGATGACTTAGTTTGAGCGGTTGCCTTAGTTTGAGGGGCTGCCTTAGTTTGAGGGGCTGACTTAGTTTGAGCGGTTGCCTTCGTTTCAGTGGCTGCCTTAGTTTGAGGGGATGCCTTAGTTTGAGCGGTTGCCTTAGTTTGAGGGGCTGACTTAGTTTGAGCGGCTGCCTTAGTTTGAGGGGCTGACTTAGTTTGAGCGGTTGCCTTCATTTCAGTGGCTGCCTTAGTTTGAGGGGATGCCTTAGTTTGAGCGGTTGCCTTAGTTTGAGGGGTTGCCTTAGTTTGAGCGGTTGCCTTAGTTTGAGCGGCCGCCTTCGTTTGAGGGGATGCCTTAGTTTGAGCGGTTGCCTTAATTTGAGCGGTTGCCTTAGTGTGTGCGGTTGCGTTAGTTTGAGCGGATGCCTTAGTTTGAGCGGTTGCCTTAGTTTGAGCGGCCGTCTTAGTTTGAGCGTTTGACTTAGTTTGAGCGGTTGCCTTAGTTTGAGCGGATGCCTTAGTTTGAGCGGTTGCCTTAGTTTGAGCGGCCGTCTTAGTTTGATCGGATGCCTTAGTTTGAGCGGTTGCCTTAGTTTGAGCGGATGCCTTAGTTTGAGCGGTTGCCTTAGTTTGAGCGGCCGTCTTAGTTTGAGCGGTTGCCTTAGTTTGAGCGGTTGCCTTAGTTTGAGGGGAAGCCTTAGTTTGAGCGGTTGCGTCAGTTTGAGCGGCCGCCTTAGTTTGAGCGGTTGCCTCAGTTTGAGCGGTTGCCCTGGTTTGAGCGGCCGTCTTAGTTTGAGCGGTTGCCATAGTTTGAGCGGCTGCCTTAGTTTGAGCGGATGCCTTAGTTTGAGCGTTTGCCTTAGTTTGAGCGGCCGTCTTAGTTTGAGCGGTTGCCTTAGTTTGAGCGGTTGCCTTAGTTTGAGCGGATGCCTTAGTTTGAGCGGTTGCCTTAGTTTGAGCGGCTGTCTTAGTTTGAGCGGTTGCCTTAGTTTGAGCGGTTGCCTTAGTTTGAAGGGGAAGCCTTAGTTTGAGCGGTTGCGTCAGTTTGAGCGGCCGCCTTAGTTTGAGCGGCTGCCTTAGTTTGAGCGGTTGCCTTAGTTTGAGGGGTTGCCTTAGTTTGAGCGGCCGCCTTAGTTTGAGCGGCTGCCTTAGTTTGAGCGGTTGCCTTAGTTGAGCGGATGCCTTAGTTTGAGGGGTTGCCTTAGTTTGAGCGGCCGCCTTAGTTTGAGCGGCTGCCTTAGTTTGAGCGGCCGCCTTAGTTTGAGCGGCTGCCTTAGTTTGAGCGGTTGCCTTTGTTTGAGCGGTTACCTTAGTTTGAGCGGCTGCCTTAGTTTGAGCGGCCGCCTTATTTTGAGCGGTTGCCTTACTTTGAGGTGTTGCCTAAGTTTGAGCCGCCGCCTTAGTTTGAGCGGTTGCTTGAGTTTGAGCGGTTGCCTTAGTTTGAGCGGTTGCCTTATTTTGAGAGGACATCATATTTTGAGCGGCTGCCTTAGTTTGAGCGGCTGCCTTAGTTTGAGCGGTTGCCTTAGTTTGAGAGTCTGCCTTAGTTTCTGCGGCTGCCTTAGTTTGAGCGGTTGCCGTAGTTTGAGCGGCTGCCTTAGTTTGAGGGGTTGCCTCAGTATGAGCGGTTGCCTTAGTTTGAGCGGTTGCCTTAGTTTGAGCGGCTGCCTAAGTTTGAGAGGTTGCCTTAGTTTGAGCGGCTGCCTTAGTTTGTGCGGTTGCCTTAGTTTGAGCGGCCGCCTTATTTTGAGCGGCTGCCTTAGTTTGAGCGGTTGCCTAAGTTTGAGCGGCCACCTAAGTTTGAGCGGTTGCCTTAGTTTGAGCGGCTGCCTTAGTTTGAGCGGTTGCCTTAGTTTGAGATGCTGCCTTAGTTTGAGCGGTTGCCTTCGTTTGAGATGCTGCCTTAGTTTGAGCGTTTGCCTTACTTTGAGTGGTTGCCTAAGTTTGAGCTGCTGCCTTAGTTTGAGGGGTTGCCTTAGTTTGAGCGGTTGCCTTAGTTTGAGCGGTTGCCTTAGTTTGAGCAGCTGCCTTAGTTTGAGGGGCTGCCTTAGTTTGAGCGGTTGCCTTAGTTTGAGCGGCTGCCTTAGTTTGAGCTGTTGCCTTAGTTTGAGCGGCCGCCTTAGTTTGAGCGGCTGCCTTAGTTTGAGGGGATGAGTTAGTTTGAGCGGTTGCCTTAGTTTGAGAGTCTGCCTTAGTTTGAGCGTTTGCCTTAGTTTGAGGTGTTGCCTTAGTTTGAGCGGTTGCCTTAGTTCGAGGGGTTGCCTTAGTTTGAGCGGTTGCCTTAGTTTGAGCGGTTGCCTTAGTTTGAGCGGTTGCCTTTGTTTGAGGTGTTGCCTTAGTTTGAGGGGTTGCCTTAGTTTGAGAGTCTGCCTTAGTTCGAGCGGTTGCCTTAGTTTGAGGGGTTGCCTTAGTTTGAGCGGTTGCCTCAGTTTGAGCGGTTGCCTTAGATTGAGCGTTTGCCTTATTTCAAGCGGTTGCCTTAGTTTGAGGTGTTGCCTTAGTTTGAGGGGTTGCCTTAGTTTGAGAGTCTGCCTTAGTTTGAGCGGTTGCCTTAGTTTGAGGGGTTGCCTTAGTTTGTGCGGCTGCCTTAGTTTGAGGGGTTGCCTTAGTTTGAGCGGTTGCCTTAGTTTGAGGGGTTGCCTTAGTTTGAGCGGTTGCCTTATTTTGAGGGGTTGCCTTAGTTTGAGCGGCTGCCTTAGTTTGAGGTGTTGCCTCAGTTTGAGCGGTTGCCTTAGTTTGAGGGGTTGCATCAGTTTGAGCGGTTGCCTTAGTTTGTAATGTTGCCTCAGTTTGAGTGGCTGCCTTAGTTTGAGGGGTTGCCTTAGTTTGAGGGGTTGCCTTAGTTAGAGCGGCTGCCTTAGTTTGTGCGGTTGCCTTAGTTTGAGCGGTTGCCTTAGTTAGAGCGGTTGCCTTAGTTTGAGAGACTGCCTTAGTTTGAGCGGTTGCCATATTTAGAGCGGTTGTCTTAGTTTGAGGTGTTGCCTTAGTTTGAGGGGCTGCTTTAGTTTGAGCAGTTGCCTTAGTTTGAGCGGTTGCCTGAGTTAGAGCGGTTGCCTTAGTTTGAGGTGTTGCCTTAGTTTGAGCGTTTGCCTCAGTTTGAGGGGTTGCCTTAGTTTGAGGGGTTGCCTAAGTTAGAGCGGTTGCCTTAGTTTGAGGAGTTGCCTTAGTTTGAGGGGCTGCCTTAGTTTGAGCGTTTGCCTTAGTTTGAGGGGTTGCCTTAGTTTGAGGGGTTGCCTAAGTTAGAGCGGTTGCCTTAGTTTGAGGTGTTCCCTTAGTTTGAGCGTTTGCCTTAGTTTGAGCGGTTGCCTTAGTTTGAGGGGCTGCCTTAGTTTGAGCGGTTGCCTTAGTTTGAGAGACTGCCTTAGTTTGAGCGGTTGCCATATTTAGAGCGGTTGTCTTAGTTTGAGGAGTTGCCTTAGTTTGAGGGGCTGCCATAGTTTGAGCGGTTGCCTTAGTTTGAGAGTCTGCCTTAGTTTGAGCGGTTGCCTTAGTTTGAGGGGCTGCCTTAGTTTGAGCGGTTGCCTTAGTTTGAGAGACTGCCTTAGTTTGAGCGGTTGCCATATTTAGAGCGGTTGTCTTAGTTTGAGGTGTTGCCTTAGTTTGAGGGGCTGCTTTAGTTTGAGCAGTTGCCTTAGTTTGAGCGGTTGCCTGAGTTAGAGCGGTTTCCTTAGTTTGAGGTGTTGCCTTAGTTTGAGCGTTTGCCTTAGTTTGAGGGGTTGCCTTAGTTTGAGGGGTTGCCTAAGTTTGAGCGGTTGCCTGTGTTTGAGCGGCTGCCTAAGTTTGAGCGGCTGCCTTAGTTTGAGCGGCTGCCTTAGTTTGAGGAGTTGCCTTAGTTTGAGGGGCTGCCATAGTTTGAGCGGTTGCCTCAGTTTGAGAGTCTGCCTTAGTTTGAGCGGTTGCCTTAGTTTGAGGGGCCGAAATAGTTTGAGCTATTGCCTTAGTTTGAGGAGTTGCCTTAGTTTGAGGGGCTGGCATAGTTTGAGCGGTTGCCTTAGTTTGAGAGTCTGCCTTAGTTTGAGCGGTTGCCTTAGTTTGAGCGGTTTCTTAGTTTGAGGTGTTGCCTTAGTTTGAGGGGTTGCCTTAGTTTGAGGGGCTGCCTTAGTTTGAGCGGTTGCCTTAGTTTGAGAGTCTGCCTTAGTTTGAGCGGTTGCCATATTTAGAGCGGTTGTCTTAGTTTGAGGTGTTGCCTTAGTTTGAGGGGCTGCTTTAGTTTGAGCAGTTGCCTTAGTTTGAGCGGTTGCCTGAGTTAGAGCGGTTGCCTTAGTTTGAGGTGTTGCCTTAGTTTGAGCGTTTGCCTTAGTTTGAGGGGTTGCCTAAGTTTGAGCGGTTGCCTGTGATTGAGCGGCTGCCTAAGTTTGAGCGGTTGCCTTAGTTTGAGCGGCTGCCTTAGTTTGAGGGGTTGCCTTAGTTTGAGCGGCCGCCTTAATTTGAGCGGCTGCCTTCGTTTGAGCGGTTGCCTAAGTTTGAGCGGCTGCCTTAGTTTGAGGGGTTGCCTTAGTTTGAGCGGCTGCCTTAGTTTGAGTGGTTGCCTTATTTTGAGCGGTTGCCTTATTTTGAGCTATTGCCTTATTTTGAGGGGTTGCCTTAGTTTGAGGGGCTGCCTTAGTTTGAGCGGTTGCCTTAGTTTGAGAGTCTGCCTTAGTTTGAGCGGTTGCCTTAGTTTGAGCGGTTGCCTTAGTTAGAGCGGTTTCTTAGTTTGAGGTGTTGCCTTAGTTTGAGGGGTTCCCTTAGTTTGAGGGGCTGCCTTAGTTTGACCGGTTGCCTTAGTTTGAGAGTCTGCCTTAGTTTGAGGGGCTGCTTTAGTTTGAGCTGTTGCCTTAGTTTGAGCGGTTGCCTTAGTTACAGCGGTTGCCTGAGTTTGAGGTTTTGCCTTAGTTTGAGCGCTTGCCTTAGTTTGAGGGGTTGCCTTTGTTTGAGCGGCTGCCTGAGTTTGAGCGGCTGCCTAAGTTTGAGGGGTTGCCTTAGTTTGAGCGGCTGCCTTAGTTTGAGCGGTTGCCTAAGTTTGAGCGGCCGCCTTAGTTTGAGCGTCTGCCTTAGTTTGAGCGGTTGTCTAAGTTTGAGCGGCTGCCTTAGTTTGAGGGGTTGCCTTAGTTTGAGCGGCTGCCTTAGTTTGAGCGGTTTCTTAGTTTGAGGTGTTGCCTTAGTTTGAGGGGTTGCCTTAGTTTGAGGGGCTGCCTTAGTTTGAGCGGTTGCCTTAGTTTGAGAGTCTGCCTAAGTTTGAGCGGTTGCCATATTTAGAGCGGTTGTCTTAGTTTGAGGTGTTGCCTTAGTTTGAGGGGCTGCTTTAGTTTGAGCAGTTGCCTTAGTTTGAGCGGTTGCCTGAGTTCGTGCGGTTGCCTTAGTTTGAGGTGTTGCCTTAGTTTGAGCGTTTGCCTTAGTTTGAGGGGTTGCCTTAGTTTGAGGGGTTGCCTAAGTTTGAGCGGCTGCCTGTGTTTGAGCGGCTGCCTAAGTTTGAGCGGCTGCCTTAGTTTGAGCGGCTGCCTTAGTTTGAGGGGTTGCCTTAGTTTGAGCGGCCGCCTTAATTTGATCGGCTGCCTTCGTTTGAGCGGTTGCCTAAGTTTGAGCGGCCACCTAAGTTTGAGCGGTTGCCTTAGTTTGAGATGCTGCCTTAGTTTGAGCGGTTGCCTTCGTTTGAGATGCTGCCTTAGTTTGAGCGGTTGCCTTACTTTGAGTGGTTGCCTAAGTTTGAGCGGCTGCCTTAGTTTGAGGGGTTGCCTTAGTTTGAGCGGTTGCCTTAGTTTGAGCGGTTGCCTTAGTTTGAGCAGCTGCCTTAGTTTGAGGGGCTGCCTTAGTTTGAGCGGTTGCCTTAGTTTGAGCGGCTGCCTTAGTTTGAGCTGTTGCCTTAGTTTGAGCGGCCGCCTTAGTTTGAGCGGCTGCCTTATTTTGTGGGGATGAGTTAGTTTGAGCGGTTGCCTTAGTTTGAGAGTCTGCCTTAGTTTGAGCGTTTGCCTTAGTTTGAGGTGTTGCCTTAGTTTGAGCGGTTGCCTTAGTTCGAGGGGTTGCCTTAGTTTGAGCGGTTGCCTTAGTTTGAGCGGTTGCCTTAGTTTGAGCGGTTGCCTTTGTTTGAGGTGTTGCCTTAGTTTGAGGGGTTGCCTTAGTTTGAGAGTCTGCCTTAGTTCGAGCGGTTGCCTTAGTTTGAGGGGTTGCCTTAGTTTGAGCGGTTGCCTCAGTTTGAGCGGTTGCCTTAGATTGAGCGGTTGCCTTATTTCAAGCGGTTGCCTTAGTTTGAGGTGTTGCCTTAGTTTGAGGGGTTGCCTTAGTTTGAGAGTCTGCCTTAGTTTGAGCGGTTGCCTTAGTTTGAGGGGTTGCCTTAGTTTGTGCGGCTGCCTTAGTTTGAGGGGTTGCCTTAGTTTGAGCGGTTGCCTTAGTTTGAGGGGTTGCCTTAGTTTGAGCGGTTGCCTTATTTTGAGGGGTTGCCTTAGTTTGAGCGGCTGCCTTAGTTTGAGGTGTTGCCTCAGTTTGAGCGGTTGCCTTAGTTTGAGGGGTTGCATCAGTTTGAGCGGTTGCCTTAGTTTGTAATGTTGCCTCAGTTTGAGTGGCTGCCTTAGTTTGAGGGGTTGCCTTAGTTTGAGGGGTTGCCTTAGTTAGAGCGGCTGCCTTAGTTTGAGCGGTTGCCTTAGTTTGTGCGGTTGCCTTAGTTTGAGCGGTTGGCTTAGTTAGAGCGGTTGCCTTAGTTTGAGAGACTGCCTTAGTTTGAGCGGTTGCCATATTTAGAGCGGTTGTCTTAGTTTGAGGTGTTGCCTTAGTTTGAGGGGCTGCTTTAGTTTGAGCAGTTGCCTGAGTTAGAGCGGTTGCCTTAGTTTGAGGTGTTGCCTTAGTTTGAGCGTTTGCGTTAGTTTGAGGGGTTGCCTTAGTTTGAGGGGTTGCCTAAGTTAGAGCGGTTGCCTTAGTTTGAGGAGTTGCCTTAGTTTGAGGGGCTGCCTTAGTTTGAGCGTTTGCCTTAGTTTGAGGGGTTGCCTTAGTTTGAGGGGTTGCCTAAGTTAGAGCGGTTGCCTTAGTTTGAGGTGTTCCCTTAGTTTGAGCGTTTGCCTTAGTTTGAGCGGTTGCCTTAGTTTGAGGGGCTGCCTTAGTTTGAGCGGTTGCCTTAGTTTGAGAGACTGCCTTAGTTTGAGCGGTTGCCATATTTAGAGCGGTTGTCTTAGTTTGAGGAGTTGCCTTAGTTTGAGGGGCTGCCATAGTTTGAGCTGTTGCCTTAGTTTGAGAGTCTGCCTTAGTTTGAGCGGTTGCCTTAGTTTGAGGGGCTGCCTTAGTTTGAGCGGTTGCCTCAGTTTGAGAGACTGCCTTAGTTTGAGCGGTTGCCATATTTAGAGCGGTTGTCTTAGTTTGAGGTGTTGCCTTAGTTTGAGGGGCTGCTTTAGTTTGAGCAGTTGCCTTAGTTTGAGCGGTTGCCTGAGTTAGAGCGTTTTCCTTAGTTTGAGGTGTTGCCTTAGTTTGAGCGTTTGCCTTAGTTTGAGGGGTTGCCTTAGTTTGAGGGGTTGCCTAAGTTTGAGCGGTTGCCTGTGTTTGAGCGGCTGCCTAAGTTTGAGCGGCTGCCTTAGTTTGAGCGGCTCCTTAGTTTGAGGAGTTGCCTTAGTTTGAGGGGCTGCCATAGTTTGAGCGGTTGCCTTAGTTTGAGAGTCTGCCTTAGTTTGAGCGGTTGCCTTAGTTTGAGGGGCCGAAATAGTTTGAGCTATTGCCTTAGTTTGAGGAGTTGCCTTAGTTTGAGGGGCTGGCATAGTTTGAGCGGTTGCCTTAGTTTGAGAGTCTGCCTTAGTTTGAGCGGTTGCCTTAGTTTGAGCGGTTTCTTAGTTTGAGGTGTTGCCTTAGTTTGAGGGGTTGCCTTAGTTTGAGGGGCTGCCTTAGTTTGAGCGGTTGCCTTAGTTTGAGAGTCTGCCTTAGTTTGAGCGGTTGCCATATTTAGAGCGGTTGTCTTAGTTTGAGGTGTTGCCTTAGTTTGAGGGGCTGCTTTAGTTTGAGCAGTTGCCTTAGTTTGAGCGGTTGCCTGAGTTAGAGCGGTTGCCTTAGTTTGAGGTGTTGCCTTAGTTTGAGCGTTTGCCTTAGTTTGAGGGGTTGCCTAAGTTTGAGCGGTTGCCTGTGTTTGAGCGGCTGCCTAAGTTTGAGCGGTTGCCTTAGTTTGAGCGGCTGCCTTAGTTTGAGGGGTTGCCTTAGTTTGAGCGGCCGCCTTAATTTGAGCGGCTGCCTTCGTTTGAGCGGTTGCCTAAGTTTGAGCGGTTGCCTTACTTTGAGTGGTTGCCTAAGTTTGAGCGGCTGCCTTAGTTTGAGCGGTTGCCTTAGTTTGAGCGGTTGCCTTAGTTTGAGCGGTTGCCTTAGTTTGAGCAGCTGCCTTAGTTTGAGGGGCTGCCTTAGTTTGAGCGGTTGCCTTAGTTTGAGCGGCTGCCTTAGTTTGAGCTGTTGCCTTAGTTTGAGCGGCCGCCTTAGTTTGAGCGGCTGCCTTAGTTTGAGGGGATGAGTTAGTTTGAGCGGTTGCCTTAGTTTGAGAGTCTGCCTTAGTTTGAGCGTTTGCCTTAGTTTGAGGTGTTGCCTTAGTTTGAGCGGTTGCCTTAGTTCGAGGGGTTGCCTTAGTTTGAGCGGTTGCCTTTGTTTGAGGTGTTGCCTTAGTTTGAGGGGTTGCCTTAGTTTGAGAGTCTGCCTTAGTTCGAGCGGTTGCCTTAGTTTGAGGGGTCGCCTTAGTTTGAGCGGTTGCCTCAGTTTGAGCGGTTGCCTTAGATTGAGCGGTTGCCTTATTTCAAGCGGTTGCCTTAGTTTGAGGTGTTGCCTTAGTTTGAGGGGTTGCCTTAGTTTGAGAGTCTGCCTTAGTTTGAGCGGTTGCCTTAGTTTGAGGGGTTGCCTTAGTTTGTGCGGCTGCCTTAGTTTGAGGGGTTGCCTTAGTTTGAGCGGTTGCCTTAGTTTGAGGGGTTGCCTTAGTTTGAGCGGTTGCCTTATTTTGAGGGGTTGCCTTAGTTTGAGCGGCTGCCTTAGTTTGAGGTGTTGCCTCAGTTTGAGCGGTTGCCTTAGTTTGAGGGGTTGCATCAGTTTGAGCGGTTGCCTTAGTTTGTAATGTTGCCTCAGTTTGAGTGGCTGCCTTAGTTTGAGGGGTTGCCTTAGTTTGAGGGGTTGCCTTAGTTAGAGCGGCTGCCTTAGTTTGAGCGGTTGCCTTAGTTTGTGCGGTTGCCTTAGTTTGAGCGGTTGCCTTAGTTAGAGCGGTTGCCTTAGTTTGAGAGACTGCCTTAGTTTGAGCGGTTGCCATATTTAGAGCGGTTGTCTTAGTTTGAGGTGTTGCCTTAGTTTGAGGGGCTGCTTTAGTTTGAGGGGTTGCATCAGTTTGAGCGGTTGCCTTAGTTTGAGGTGTTGCCTTAGTTTGAGCGTTTGCGTTAGTTTGAGGGGTTGCCTTAGTTTGAGGGGTTGCCTAAGTTAGAGCGGTTGCCTTAGTTTGAGGAGTTGCCTTAGTTTGAGGGGCTGCCTTAGTTTGAGCGTTTGCCTTAGTTTGAGGGGTTGCCTTAGTTTGAGGGGTTGCCTAAGTTAGAGCGGTTGCCTTAGTTTGAGGTGTTCCCTTAGTTTGAGCGTTTGCCTTAGTTTGAGCGGTTGCCTTAGTTTGAGGGGCTGCCTTAGTTTGAGCGGTTGCCTTAGTTTGAGAGACTGCCTTAGTTTGAGCGTTTGCCATATTTAGAGCGGTTGTCTTAGTTTGAGGAGTTGCCTTAGTTTGAGGGGCTGCCATAGTTTGAGCGGTTGCCTTAGTTTGAGAGTCTGCCTTAGTTTGAGCGGTTGCCTTAGTTTGAGGGGCTGCCTTAGTTTGAGCGGTTGCCTCAGTTTGAGAGACTGCCTTAGTTTGAGCGGTTGCCATATTTAGAGCGGTTGTCTTAGTTTGAGGTGTTGCCTTAGTTTGAGGGGCTGCTTTAGTTTGAGCAGTTGCCTTAGTTTGAGCGGTTGCCTGAGTTAGAGCGGTTTCCTTAGTTTGAGGTGTTGCCTTAGTTTGAGCGTTTGCCTTAGTTTGAGGGGTTGCCTTAGTTTGAGGGGTTGCCTAAGTTTGAGCGGTTGCCTGTGTTTGAGCGGCTGCCTAAGTTTGAGCGGCTGCCTTAGTTTGAGCGGCTGCCTTTGTTTGAGGAGTTGCCTTAGTTTGAGGGGCTGCCATAGTTTGAGCGGTTGCCTTAGTTTGAGAGTCTGCCTTAGTTTGAGCGGTTGCCTTAGTTTGAGGGGCCGAAATAGTTTGAGCTATTGCCTTAGTTTGAGGAGTTGCCTTAGTTTGAGGGGCTGGCATAGTTTGAGCGGTTGCCTTAGTTTGAGAGTCTGCCTTAGTTTGAGCGGTTGCCTTAGTTTGAGCGGTTTCTTAGTTTGAGGTGTTGCCTTAGTTTGAGGGGTTGCCTTAGTTTGAGGGGCTGCCTTAGTTTGAGCGGTTGCCTTAGTTTGAGAGTCTGCCTTAGTTTGAGCGGTTGCCATATTTAGAGCGGTTGTCTTAGTTTGAGGTGTTGCCTTAGTTTGAGGGGCTGCTTTAGTTTGAGCAGTTGCCTTAGTTTGAGCGGTTGCCTGAGTTAGAGCGGTTGCCTTAGTTTGAGGTGTTGCCTTAGTTTGAGCGTTTGCCTTAGTTTGAGGGGTTGCCTAAGTTTGAGGGGTTGCCTGTGTTTGAGCGGCTGCCTAAGTTTGAGCGGTTGCCTTAGTTTGAGCGGCTGCCTTAGTTTGAGGGGTTGCCTTAGTTTGAGCGGCCGCCTTAATTTGAGCGGCTGCCTTCGTTTGAGCGGTTGCCTAAGTTTGAGCGGTTGCCTTACTTTGAGTGGTTGCCTAAGTTTGAGCGGCTGCCTTAGTTTGAGGGGTTGCCTTAGTTTGAGCGGTTGCCTTAGTTTGAGCGGTTGCCTTAGTTTGAGCAGCTGCCTTAGTTTGAGGGGCTGCCTTAGTTTGAGCGGTTGCCTTAGTTTGAGCGGCTGCCTTAGTTTGAGCTGTTGCCTTAGTTTGAGCGGCCGCCTTAGTTTGAGCGGCTGCCTTAGTTTGAGGGGATGAGTTAGTTTGAGCGGTTGCCTTAGTTTGAGAGTCTGCCTTAGTTTGAGCGTTTGCCTTAGTTTGAGGTGTTGCCTTAGTTTGAGCGGTTGCCTTAGTTCGAGGGGTTGCCTTAGTTTGAGCGGTTGCCTTAGTTTGAGCGGTTGCCTTAGTTTGAGCGGTTGCCTTTGTTTGAGGTGTTGCCTTAGTTTGAGGGGTTGCCTTAGTTTGAGAGTCTGCCTTAGTTCGAGCGGTTGCCTTAGTTTGAGGGGTTGCCTTAGTTTGAGCGGTTGCCTCAGTTTGAGCGGTTGCCTTAGATTGAGCGGTTGCCTTATTTCAAGCGGTTGCCTTAGTTTGAGGTGTTGCCTTAGTTTGAGGGGTTGCCTTAGTTTGAGAGTCTGCCTTAGTTTGAGCGGTTGCCTTAGTTTGAGGGGTTGCCTTAGTTTGTGCGGCTGCCTTAGTTTGAGGGGTTGCCTTAGTTTGAGCGGTTGCCTTAGTTTGAGGGGTTGCCTTAGTTTGAGCGGTTGCCTTATTTTGAGGGGTTGCCTTAGTTTGAGCGGCTGCCTTAGTTTGAGGTGTTGCCTCAGTTTGAGCGGTTGCCTTAGTTTGAGGGGTTGCATCAGTTTGAGCGGTTGCCTTAGTTTGTAATGTTGCCTCAGTTTGAGTGGCTGCCTTAGTTTGAGGGGTTGCCTTAGTTTGAGGGGTTGCCTTAGTTAGAGCGGCTGCCTTAGTTTGAGCGGTTGCCTTAGTTTGTGCGGTTGCCTTAGTTTGAGCGGTTGCCTTAGTTAGAGCGGTTGCCTTAGTTTGAGAGACTGCCTTAGTTTGAGCGGTTGCCATATTTAGAGCGGTTGTCTTAGTTTGAGGTGTTGCCTTAGTTTGAGGGGCTGCTTTAGTTTGAGCAGTTGCCTTAGTTTGAGCGGTTGCCTGAGTTAGAGCGGTTGCCTTAGTTTGAGCTGTTGCCTTAGTTTGAGCGTTTGCGTTAGTTTGAGGGGTTGCCTTAGTTTGAGGGGTTGCCTAAGTTAGAGCGGTTGCCTTAGTTTGAGGAGTTGCCTTAGTTTGAGGGGCTGCCTTAGTTTGAGCGTTTACCTTAGTTTGAGGGGTTGCCTTAGTTTGAGGGGTTGCCTAAGTTAGAGCGGTTGCCTTAGTTTGAGGTGTTCCCTTAGTTTGAGCGTTTGCCTTAGTTTGAGCGGTTGCCTTAGTTTGAGGGGCTGCCTTAGTTTGAGCGGTTGCCTTAGTTTGAGAGACTGCCTTAGTTTGAGCGGTTGCCATATTTAGAGCGGTTGTCTTAGTTTGAGGAGTTGCCTTAGTTTGAGGGGCTGCCATAGTTTGAGCGGTTGCCTTAGTTTGAGAGTCTGCCTTAGTTTGAGCGGTTGCCTTAGTTTGAGGGGCTGCCTTAGTTTGAGCGGTTGCCTTAGTTTGAGAGACTGCCTTAGTTTGAGCGGTTGCCATATTTAGAGCGGTTGTCTTAGTTTGAGGTGTTGCCTTAGTTTGAGGGGCTGCTTTAGTTTGAGCAGTTGCCTTAGTTTGAGCGGTTGCCTGAGTTAGAGCGGTTTCCTTAGTTTGAGGTGTTGCCTTAGTTTGAGCGTTTGCCTTAGTTTGAGGGGTTGCCTTAGTTTGAGGGGTTGCCTAAGTTTGAGCGGTTGCCTGTGTTTGAGCGGCTGCCTAAGTTTGAGCGGCTGCCTTAGTTTGAGCGGCTGCCTTAGTTTGAGGAGTTGCCTTAGTTTGAGGGGCTGCCATAGTTTGAGCGGTTGCCTTAGTTTGAGAGTCTGCCTTAGTTTGAGCGGTTGCCTTAGTTTGAGGGGCCGAAATAGTTTGAGCTATTGCCTTAGTTTGAGGAGTTGCCTTAGTTTGAGGGGCTGGCATAGTTTGAGTGGTTGCCTTAGTTTGAGAGTCTGCCTTAGTTTGAGCGGTTGCCTTAGTTTGAGCGGTTTCTTAGTTTGAGGTGTTGCCTTAGTTTGAGGGGTTGCCTTAGTTTGAGGGGCTGCCTTAGTTTGAGCGGTTGCCTTAGTTTGAGAGTCTGCCTTAGTTTGAGCGGTTGCCATATTTAGAGCGGTTGTCTTAGTTTGAGGTGTTGCCTTAGTTTGAGGGGCTGCTTTAGTTTGAGCAGTTGCCTTAGTTTGAGCGGTTGCCTGAGTTAGAGCGGTTGCCTTAGTTTGAGGTGTTGCCTTAGTTTGAGCGTTTGCCTTAGTTTGAGGGGTTGCCTAAGTTTGAGCGGTTGCCTGTGTTTGAGCGGCTGCCTAAGTTTGAGCGGTTGCCTTAGTTTGAGCGGCTGCCTTAGTTTGAGGGGTTGCCTTAGTTTGAGCGGCCGCCTTAATTTGAGCGGCTGCCTTCGTTTGAGCGGTTGCCTAAGTTTGAGCGGCTGCCTTAGTTTGAGGGGTTGCCTTAGTTTGAGCGGCTGCCTTAGTTTGAGTGGTTGCCTTATTTTGAGCGGTTGCCTTATTTTGAGCTATTGCCTTATTTTGAGGGGTTGCCTTAGTTTGAGGGGCTGCCTTAGTTTGAGCGGTTGCCTTAGTTTGAGAGTCTGCCTTAGTTTGAGCGGTTGCCTTAGTTTGAGCGGTTGCCTTAGTTAGAGCGGTTTCTTAGTTTGAGGTGTTGCCTTAGTTTGAGGGGTTGCCTTAGTTTGAGGGGCTGCCTTAGTTTGACCGGTTGCCTTAGTTTGAGAGTCTGCCTTAGTTTGAGGGGCTGCTTTAGTTTGAGCTGTTGCCTTAGTTTGAGCGGTTGCCTTAGTTACAGCGGTTGCCTGAGTTTGAGGTTTTGCCTTAGTTTGAGCGCTTGCCTTAGTTTGAGGGGTTGCCTTAGTTTGAGCGGCTGCCTGAGTTTGAGCGGCTGCCTAAGTTTGAGGGGTTGCCTTAGTTTGAGCGGCTGCCTTAGTTTGAGCGGTTGCCTAAGTTTGAGCGGCCGCCTTAGTTTGAGCGTCTGCCTTAGTTTGAGCGGTTGTCTAAGTTTGAGCGGCTGCCTTAGTTTGAGGGGTTGCCTTAGTTTGAGCGGCTGCCTTAGTTTGAGCGGTTTCTTAGTTTGAGGTGTTGCCTTAGTTTGAGGGGTTGCCTTAGTTTGAGGGGCTGCCTTAGTTTGAGCGGTTGCCTTAGTTTGAGAGTCTGCCTAAGTTTGAGCGGTTGCCATATTTAGAGCGGTTGTCTTAGTTTGAGGTGTTGCCTTAGTTTGAGGGGCTGCTTTAGTTTGAGCAGTTGCCTTAGTTTGAGCGGTTGCCTGAGTTCGAGCGGTTGCCTTAGTTTGAGGTGTTGCCTTAGTTTGAGCGTTTGCCTTAGTTTGAGGGGTTGCCTTAGTTTGAGGGGTTGCCTAAGTTTGAGCGGCTGCCTGTGTTTGAGCGGCTGCCTAAGTTTGAGCGGCTGCCTTAGTTTGAGCGGCTGCCTTAGTTTGAGGGGTTGCCTTAGTTTGAGCGGCCGCCTTAATTTGATCGGCTGCCTTCGTTTGAGCGGTTGCCTAAGTTTGAGCGGCTGCCTTAGTTTGAGAGGTTGCCTTAGTTTGAGCGGCTGCCTTAGTTTGAGCGGTTGCCTTATTTTGAGCGGTTGCCTTATTTTGAGCTATTGCCTTAGTTTGAGGGGTTGCCTGAGTTTGAGGGGCTGCCTTAGTTTGAGCGGTTGCCTTAGTTTGAGAGTCTGCCTTAGTTTGAGCGGTTGCCTTAGTTTGAGCGGTTGCCTTAGTTAGAGCGGTTTCTTAGTTTGAGGTGTTGCCTTAGTTTGAGGGGTTGCCTTAGTTTGAGGGGCTGCCTTAGTTTGACCGGTTGCCTTAGTTTGAGAGTCTGCCTTAGTTTGAGGGGCTGCTTTAGTTTGAGCTGTTGCCTTAGTTTGAGCGGTTGCCTTAGTTAGAGCGGTTGCCTGAGTTTGAGGTTTTGCCTTAGTTTGAGCGCTTGCCTTAGTTTGAGGGGTTGCCTTAGTTTGAGCGGCTGCCTGAGTTTGAGCGGCTGCCTAAGTTTGAGGGGTTGCCTTAGTTTGAGCGGCTGCCTTAGTTTGAGCGGTTGCCTAAGTTTGAGCGGCCGCCTTAGTTTGAGCGGCTGCCTTAGTTTGAGCGGTTGTCTAAGTTTGAGCGGCTGCCTTAGTTTGAGCGGTTGCCTTAGTTTGAGCGGCTGCCTTAGTTTGAGCGGTTGCCTTAGTTTGAGCGGCTGCCTTAGTTTGAGCGGTTGCCTTAGTTTGAGCGGCTGCCTTAGTTTGAGCGGTTGCCTTAGTTTGAGCGGCTGCCTTAGTTTGAGCGGTTGCCTAAGTTTGAGCGGCCACCATAGTTGGAGGTGATGCCTTAGTCTGAGGGGATGCCTTGGTTTGAGGGGATGCCTTAGTTTGAGCGGTTGCCTTAGTTTGAGCGGTTGCCTTAGTTTGAAGGGCTGCCTTAGTTTGAGGGGTTCCTTAGTTTGAGGGGTTGCCTGAGTTTGAGGGGTTGCCTTGGTTTGAGGGGTTGCCTTAGTTTGAGGGGTTGCCTTCCTTTTACAGTTGCCTTAGTTTGAGGGGTTGCGTGAGTTTGAGGTGTTGCCTTAGTTTGAGCGGTTGCCTTAGTTTGAGGGGTTGCCTTCTTTACAGGGGTTACCTTCCTTTGAGCGGTTGCCTTAGTTTGAGGGGTTGCCTTAGCTTAAGCGGTTGCCTTGGTTTGAGGGGTTGCCTTAGCTTGAGCGGTTGCCTTAGTTTGAGGGGTTGCTTTAGTTTGAGTGGTTGCCATAGTTTGAGGGGCTGCCATAGTTTGAGGGGCTCCCTTAGTTTGAGGGGTTGCCTTACTTTGAGCGGCTACCTTAGTTTGAGGGGTTGCCTTAGTTTGAGAGTCTGCCTTAGTTTGAGCGTTTGCCTTAGTTTGAGGTGTTGCCTTAGTTTGAGCGGTTGCCTTAGTTCGAGCGGTTGCCTTAGTTTGAGCGGTTGCCTTAGTTTGAGCGGTTGCCTTAGTTTGAGCGGTTGCCTTTGTTTGAGGTGTTGCCTTAGTTTGAGGGGTTGCCTTAGTTTGAGAGTCTGCCTTAGTTCGAGCGGTTGCCTTAGTTTGAGGGGTTGCCTTAGTTTGAGCGGTTGCCTTATTTCGAGCGGTTGCCTTAGTTTGAGGGGTTGCATCAGTTTGAGCGGTTGCCTTAGTTTGTGATGTTGCCTTAGTTTGAGTGGCTGCCTTAGTTTGAGGGGTTGCCTTAGTTTGAGGGGTTGCCTTAGTTTGAGGGTTTGCCTTAGTTTGAGCGGCTGCCTTATTTTGAGCGGTTGACTTAGTTTGTGCGGTTGCCTTCGTTTGAGGGGTTGCCTTAGTTTGAGCGGTTGCCTTAGTTTGATTGGCTGCCTTAGTTTGAGGGAATGCCTTAGTTTGAAGGGATGCCTTAGTTTGAGCGGCTGCCTTAGTTTGAGCGGCTGCCTTAGTTTGAGCGGTTGCCTTAGTTTGAGATGCTGCCTTTGTTTGAGCGGTTGCCTTAGTTTGAGATGCTGCGTTAGTTTGAGCGATTGCCTTAGTTAGAGCGGCTGCCTTTGTTTGAGCGGTTGCCAAAGTTTGAGCGGCCGCCTTAGTTTGAGCGGCTGCCTTAGTTTGAGGTGATGACTTAGTTTGAGCGGTTGCCTTAGTTTGAGGGGCTGCTTTAGTTTGAGGGGTTGCCTAAGTTTGAGCGGCTGCCTTAGTTTGAGGGGCTGCCTTAGTTTGAGCGGTTGCCTTAGTTTGAGCGGTTGCCTTAGTTTGAGCAGCTGCCTTAGTTTGAGGGGCTGCCTTAGTTTGAGCGGTTGCCTTAGTTTGAGCGGCTGCCTTAGTTTGAGCGGCTGCCTTAGTTTGAGGGGTTGCCTTAGTTTGAGCGGCTGCCTTAGTTTGAGCGGTTGCCTAAGTTTGAGCGGCCGCCTTAGTTTGATCGGCTGCCTTAGTTTGAGCGTTGGCCTAAGTTTGAGCGGCTGCCTTAGTTTGAGGGGTTGCCTTAGTTTGAGCGGCTGCCTTAGTTTGAGCGGTTGCCTTAGTTTGAGCGGCTGCCTTAGTTTGAGTGGTTGCCTAAGTTTGAGCGGCCGCCATAGTTTGAGGGGATGCCTTAGTTTGAGGGGATGCCTTAGTTTGAGGGGATGCCTTAATATGAGCGGTTGCCTTAGTTTGAGCAGTTGCCTTAGTTTGAGGGGCTGCCTTAGTTTGAGGGGTTCCTTAGTTTGAGGGGTTGCCTGAGTTTGAGGGGTTGCCTTCCTTTTACAGTTGCCTTTGTTTGAGCGGCTGCCTTTGTTTGAGGGGCTGCCTTAGTTTGAGCGGTTGCCTTAGTTTGAGCGGCCGCCTTAATTTGAGCGGCTGCCTTCGTTTGAGCGGTTGCCTAAGTTTGAGCGGCTGCCTTAGTATGAGGGGTTGCCTTAGTTTGAGCGGCTGCCTTAGTTTGAGTGGTTGCCTTATTTTGAGCGGTTGCCTTATTTTGAGCTATTGCCTTATTTTGAGGGGTTGCCTTAGTTTGAGGGGCTGCCTTAGTTTGAGCGGTTGCCTTAGTTTGAGAGTCTGCCTTAGTTTGAGCGGTTGCCTTAGTTTGAGCGGTTGCCTTAGTTAGAGCGGTTTCTTAGTTTGAGGTGTTGCCTTAGTTTGAGGGGTTGCCTTAGTTTGAGGGGCTGCCTTAGTTTGACCGGTTGCCTTAGTTTGAGAGTCTGCCTTAGTTTGAGGGGCTGCTTTAGTTTGAGCTGTTGCCTTAGTTTGAGCGGTTGCCTTAGTTACAGCGGTTGCCTGAGTTTGAGGTTTTGCCTTAGTTTGAGCGCTTGCCTTAGTTTGAGGGGTTGCCTTAGTTTGAGCGGCTGCCTGAGTTTGAGCGGCTGCCTAAGTTTGAGGGGTTGCCTTAGTTTGAGCGGCTGCCTTATTTTGAGCGGTTGCCTAAGTTTGAGCGGCCGCCTTAGTTTGAGCGTCTGCCTTAGTTTGAGCGGTTGTCTAAGTTTGAGCGGCTGCCTTAGTTTGAGGGGTTGCCTTAGTTTGAGCGGCTGCCTTAGTTTGAGCGGTTTCTTAGTTTGAGGTGTTGCCTTAGTTTGAGGGGTTGCCTTAGTTTGAGGGGCTGCCTTAGTTTGAGCGGTTGCCTTAGTTTGAGAGTCTGCCTAAGTTTGAGCGGTTGCCATATTTAGAGCGGTTGTCTTAGTTTGAGGTGTTGCCTTAGTTTGAGGGGCTGCTTTAGTTTGAGCAGTTGCCTTAGTTTGAGCGGTTGCCTGAGCTCGAGCGGTTGCCTTAGTTTGAGGTGTTGCCTTAGTTTGAGCGTTTGCCTTAGTTTGAGGGGTTGCCTTAGTTTGAGGGGTTGCCTAAGTTTGAGCGGCTGCCTGTGTTTGAGCGGCTGCCTAAGTTTGAGCGGCTGCCTTAGTTTGAGCGGCTGCCTTAGTTTGAGGGGTTGCCTTAGTTTGAGCGGCCGCCTTAATTTGATCGGCTGCCTTCGTTTGAGCGGTTGCCTAAGTTTGAGCGGCTGCCTTAGTTTGAGCGGTTGCCTTATTTTGAGCGGTTGCCTTATTTTGAGCTATTGCCTTAGTTTGAGGGGTTGCCTGAGTTTGAGGGGCTGCCTTAGTTTGAGCGGTTGCCTTAGTTTGAGAGTCTGCCTTAGTTTGAGCGGTTGCCTTAGTTTGAGCGGTTGCCTTAGTTAGAGCGGTTTCTTAGTTTGAGGTGTTGCCTTAGTTTGAGGGGTTGCCTTAGTTTGAGGGGCTGCCTTAGTTTGACCGGTTGCCTTAGTTTGAGAGTCTGCCTTAGTTTGAGGGGCTGCTTTAGTTTGAGCTGTTGCCTTAGTTTGAGCGGTTGCCTTAGTTAGAGCGGTTGCCTGAGTTTGAGGTTTTGCCTTAGTTTGAGCGCTTGCCTTAGTTTGAGGGGTTGCCTTAGTTTGAGCGGCTGCCTGAGTTTGAGCGGCTGCCTAAGTTTGAGGGGTTGCCTTAGTTTGAGCGGCTGCCTTAGTTTGAGCGGTTGCCTAAGTTTGAGCGGCCGCCTTAGTTTGAGCGGCTGCCTTAGTTTGAGCGGTTGTCTAAGTTTGAGCGGCTGCCTTAGTTTGAGGGGTTGCCTTAGTTTGAGCGGCTGCCTTAGTTTGAGCGGTTGCCTTAGTTTGAGCGGCTGCCTTAGTTTGAGCGGTTGCCTAAGTTTGAGCGGCCGCCATAGTTGGAGGGGATGCCTTAGTCTGAGGGGATGCCTTGGTTTGAGGGGATGCCTTAGTTTGAGCGGTTGCCTTAGTTTGAGCGGTTGCCTTAGTTTGAAGGGCTGCCTTAGTTTGAGGGGTTCCTTAGTTTGAGGGGTTGCCTGAGTTTGAGGGGTTGCCTTGGTTTGAGGGGTTGCCTTAGTTTGAGGGGTTGCCTTCCTTTTACAGTTGCCTTTGTTTGAGCGGCTGCCTTTGTTTGAGGGGCTGCCTTAGTTTGAGCGGTTGCCTTAGTTTGAGCGGATGCCTTAGTTTGAGGGGTTGCGTGAGTTTGAGGGGTTGCCTTAGTTTGAGCGGTTGCCTTAGTTTGAGGGGTTGCCTTCTTTTCAGGGGTTGCCTTCCTTTGAGCGGTTGCCTTAGTTTGAGGGGTTGCCTTAGCTTAAGCGGTTGCCTTGGTTTGAGGGGTTGCCTTAGCTTGAGCGGTTGCCTTAGTTTGAGGGGTTGCCTTAGTTTGAGCGGATGCCTTAGTTTGAGGGGTTGCGTGAGTTTGAGGGGTTGCCTAAGTTTGAGCGGTTGCCTTAGTTTGAGGGGTTGCCTTCTTTTCAGGGGTTGCCTTCCTTTGAGCGGTTGCCTTAGTTTGAGGGGTTGCCTTAGCTTAAGCGGTTGCCTTGGTTTGAGGGGTTGCCTTAGCTTGAGCGGTTGCCTTAGTTTGAGGGGTTGCTTTAGTTTGAGTGGTTGCCATAGTTTGAGGGGCTGCCATAGTTTGAGGGGCTCCCTTAGTTTGAGGGGTTGCCTTACTTTGAGCGGCTACCTTAGTTTGAGGGGTTGCCTTAGTTTGAGAGTCTGCCTTAGTTTGAGCGTTTGCCTTAGTTTGAGGTGTTGCCTTAGTTTGAGCGGTTGCCTTAGTTCGAGCGGTTGCCTTAGTTTGAGCGGTTGCCTTAGTTTGAGCGGTTGCCTTAGTTTGAGCGGTTGCCTTTGTTTGAGGTGTTGCCTTAGTTTGAGGGGTTGCCTTAGTTTGAGAGTCTGCCTTAGTTCGAGCGGTTGCCTTAGTTTGAGGGGTTGCCTTAGTTTGAGCGGTTGCCTTATTTCGAGCGGTTGCCTTAGTTTAAGGTGTTGCCTTAGTTTGAGGGGTTGCCTTAGTTTGAGGTGTTGCCTTATTTCGAGCAGTTGCCTTAGCTTGAGCGGTTGCCTTAGTTTGAGGGATTGCCTTAGTTTGAGGTGCTGCCTTAGTTTGCGGGGCTGCCTTAGTTTAAGCGGTTGCCTTAGTTTGAGAGTCTGCCTTAGTTTGAGCGGTTGCCTTATTTTGAGCGGTTGCCTTATTTTGAGCTATTGCCTTAGTTTGAGGGGTTGCCTTAGTTTGAGGGGCAGCCTTAGTTTGAGCGGTTGCCTTAGTTTGAGAGTCTGCCTTAGTTTGAGCGGTTGCCTTCGTTAGAGCGGTTGTCTTAGTTTGAGGTGTTGCCTTAGTTTGAGGGGTTGCCTTAGTTTGAGGGGCTGCCTTAGTTTGAGCGGTTGCCTTAGTTTGAGAGTCTGCCTTAGTTTGAGCGGTTGCCTTAGTTAGAGCGGTTGCCTTAGTTAGAGCGGTTGCCTTAGTTTGAGGTGTTGCCTTAGTTTGAGGGGTTGCCTTAGTTTGAGGGGTTGCCTTAGTTTGAGCGGCTGCCTGAGTTTGAGCGGCTGCCTTAGTTTGAGGGGTTGCCTTAGTTTGAGCGGATGCCTTAGTTTGAGGGGTTGCCTTAGTTTGTGCGGCTGCCTTAGTTTGAGGGGTTGCCTTAGTTTGAGCGGTTGCCTTAGTTTGAGGGGTTGCCTTAGTTTGAGCGGTTGCCTTATTTTGAGGGGTTGCCTTAGTTTGAGCGGCTGCCTTAGTTTGAGGGGTTGCCTCAGTTTGAGCGGTTGCCTTAGTTTGAGGGGTTGCATCAGTTTGAGCGGTTGCCTTAGTTTGTGATGTTGCCTTAGTTTGAGTGGCTGCCTTAGTTTGAGGGGTTGCCTTAGTTTGAGGGGTTGCCTTAGTTTGAGGGTTTGCCTTAGTTTGAGCGGCTGCCTTATTTTGAGCGGTTGACTTAGTTTGTGCGGTTGCCTTCGTTTGAGGGGTTGCCTTAGTTTGAGCGGTTGCCTTAGTTTGATTGGCTGCCTTAGTTTGAGGGAATGCCTTAGTTTGAGGGGATGCCTTAGTTTGAGCGGCTGCCTTAGTTTGAGCGGCTGCCTTAGTTTGAGTGGTTGCCTTAGTTTGAGATGCTGCCTTTGTTTGAGGGGTTGCCTTAGTTTGAGATGCTGCGTTAGTTTGAGCGATTGCCTTAGTTAGAGCGGCTGCCTTTGTTTGAGCGGTTGCCAAAGTTTGAGCGGCCGCCTTAGTTTGAGCGGCTGCCTTAGTTTGAGGTGATGACTTAGTTTGAGCGGTTGCCTTAGTTTGAGGGGCTGCCTTAGTTTGAGGGGTTGCCTAAGTTTGAGCGGCTGCCTTAGTTTGAGGGGCTGCCTTAGTTTGAGCGGTTGCCTTAGTTTGAGCGGTTGCCTTAGTTTGAGCAGCTGCCTTAGTTTGAGGGGCTGCCTTAGTTTGAGCGGTTGCCTTAGTTTGAGCGGCTGCCTTAGTTCGAGCAGCTGCCTTAGTTTGAGGGGTTGCCTTAGTTTGAGCGGCTGCCTTAGTTTGAGCGGTTGCCTAAGTTTGAGCGGCCGCCTTAGTTGGATCGGCTGCCTTAGTTTGAGCGGTTGCCTAAGTTTGAGCGGCTGCCTTAGTTTGAGGGGTTGCCTTAGTTTGAGCGGCTGCCTTAGTTTGAGCGGTTGCCTTAGTTTGAGCGGCTGCCTTAGTTTGAGTGGTTGCCTAAGTTTGAGCGGCCGCCATAGTTTGAGGGGATGCCTTAGTTTGAGGGGATGCCTTAGTTTGAGGGGATGCCTTAATATGAGCGGTTGCCTTAGTTTGAGCAGTTGCCTTAGTTTGAGGGGCTGCCTTAGTTTGAGGGGTTCCTTAGTTTGAGGGGTTGCCTGAGTTTGAGGGGTTGCCTTCCTTTTACAGTTGCCTTTGTTTGAGCGGCTGCCTTTGTTTGAGGGGCTGCCTTAGTTTGAGCGGTTGCCTTAGTTTGAGCGGATGCCTTAGTTTGAGGGGTTGCGTGAGTTTGAGGGGTTGCCTTAGTTTGAGCGGTTGCCTTAGTTTGAGGGGTTGCCTTCTTTTCAGGGGTTGCCTTCCTTTGAGCGGTTGCCTTAGTTTGAGGGGTTGCCTTAGCTTGAGCGTTTGCCTTAGTTTGAGGGGTTGCCTTAGCTTGAGCGGTTGCCTTAGTTTGAGGGGTTGCTTTAGTTTGAGTGGTTGCCATAGTTTGAGGGGCTGCCATAGTTTGAGGGGTTCCCTTAGTTTGATGGGTTGCCTTACTTTGAGCGGCTGCCTTAGTTTGAGGGGTTGCCTTAGTTTGAGAGTCTGCCTTAGTTTGAGCGTTTGCCTTAGTTTGAGGTGTTGCCTTAGTTTGAGCGGTTGCCTTTGTTCGAGCTGTTGCCTCAGTTTGAGCGGTTGCCTTAGTTTGAGCGGTAGCCTTAGTTTGAGCGGTTGCCTTTGTTTGAGGTGTTGCCTTAGTTTGAGGGGTTGCCTTAGTTTGAGAGTCTGCCTTAGTTCGAGCGGTTGCCTTAGTTTGAGGGGTTGCCTTCGTTTGAGCGGTTGCCTCAGTTTGAGCGGTTGCCTTAGATTGAGCGGTTGCCTTATTTCGAGCGGTTGCCTTAGTTTGAGGTGTTGCCTTAGTTGGAGCGGTTGCCTTAGTTTGAGGTGTTGCCTTATTTCGAGCAGTTGCCTTAGCTTGAACGGTTGCCTCAGTTTGAGGTATTGCCTTAGTTTGAGGTGCTGCCTTAGTTTGCGGGGCTGCCTTAGTTTAAGCGGTTGCCTTAGTTTGAGCGGTTGCCTTATTTTGAGCGGTTGCCTTATTTTGAGCTATTGCCTTCGTTTGAGGGGTTGCCTTAGTTTGAGGGGCAGCCTTAGTTTGAGCGGTTGCCTTCGTTAGAGTGGTTGTCTTAGTTTGAGGTGTTGCCTAAGTTTGAGGGGTTGCCTTAGTTTGAGGGGCTGCCTTAGTTTGAGCGGTTGCCTTAGTTAGAGCGGTTGCCTTAGTTTGAGGTGTTGCCTTAGTTTGAGGGGTTGCCTTAGTTTGAGCGGTTGCCTAAGTTTGAGCGGCCGCCTTAGTTTGAGCGGCTGCCTTAGTTTGAGCGGTTGCCTAAGTTTGAGCGGCTGCCTTAGTTTGAGGGGTTGCCTTAGTTTGAGCGGCTGCCTTAGTTTGAGGGGTTGCCTTAGATTGAGCGGCTGCCTTAGTTTGAGCGGTTGCCTAAGTTTGAGCGGCCGCCATAGTTTGAGGGGATGCCTTAGTTTGAGGGGATGCCTTAGTTTGAGGGGATGCCTTAATTTGAGCGGTTGCCTTAGTTTGAGCGGTTGCCTTAGTTTGAGGGGCTGCCTTAGTTTGAGGGGTTCCTTAGTTTGAGGGGTTGCCTGAGTTTGATGGGTTGCCTTAGTTTGAGGGGTTGCCTTAGTTTGAGGCGTTGCCTTCCTTTTACAGTTGCCTTTGTTTGAGCGACTGCCTTTGTTTGAGGGGCTGCCTTAGTTTGAGCGGTTGCCTTAGTTTGAGCGGATGCCTTAGTTAGAGGGGTTGCGTGAGTTTGCGGGGTTGCCTTATTTGAGCGGTTGCCTTAGTTTGAGGTGTTGCCTTCTTTTCAGGGGTTGCCTTCCTTTGAGCGGTTGCCTTAGTTTGAGGGGTTGCCTTAGCTTGAGCGGTTGCCTTAGTTTGAGGGGTTGCCTTAGCTTGAGCGGTTGCCTTAGTTTGAGGGGTTGCTTTAGTTTGAGTGGTTGCCATAGTTTGAGTGGCTGCCATAGTTTGAGGGGTTCCCTTAGTTTGAGGGGTTGCCTTACTTTGAGCGGCTGCCTTAGTTTGAGGTGTTGCCTTAGTTTGAGAGTCTGCCTTAGTTTGAGCGTTTGCCTTAGTTTGAGGTGTTGCCTTAGTTTGAGCGGTTGCCTTAGTTCGAGCGGTTGCCTTAGTTTGAGCGGTTGCCTTAGTTTGAGCGGTTGCCTTTGTTTGAGGTGTTGCCTTAGTTTGAGGTGCTGCCTCAGTTTGCGGGGCTGCCTTAGTTTAAGCGGTTGCCTTAGTTTGAGAGTCTGCCTTAGTTTGAGCGGTTGCCTTATT
Source organism: Heterodontus francisci (assembly GCF_036365525.1). Taxonomy (NCBI): domain Eukaryota; kingdom Metazoa; phylum Chordata; class Chondrichthyes; order Heterodontiformes; family Heterodontidae; genus Heterodontus; species Heterodontus francisci. The sequence continues at coordinate 2,497,315 of NC_090408.1, forward strand.
TTGAGCGGTTGCCTTATTTTGAGCTATTGCCTTAGTTTGAGGGGTTGCCTTAGATTGAGGGGCAGCCTTAGTTTGAGCGGTTGCCTTAGTTTGAGAGTCTGCCTTAGTTTGAGCGGTTGCCTTCGTTAGAGTTGTTGTCTTCGTTTGAGGTGTTGCCTTAGTTTGAGGGGTTGCCTTAGTTTGAGGGGCTGCCATAGTTTGAGCGGTCGCCCTAGTTTGAGAGTCTGCCTTAGTTTGAGCGGTTGCCTTAGTTAGAGCGGTTGCCTTAGTTTGAGGTGTTGCCTTAGTTTGAGGTGTTGCCTTAGTTTGAGGGGCTGCCTTAGTTTGAGGGGTTGCCTTAGTTTGAGCGGATGCCTTAGTTTGAGGGGTTGCCTTAGTTTGTGCGGCTGCCTTAGTTTGAGGGGTTGCTTTAGTTTGAGCGGTTGCCTTAGTTTGAGGGGTTGCCTTAGTTTGAGCGGTTGCCTTATTTTGAGGTGTTGCCTTAGTTTGAGCGGTTGCCTTAAATTGAGGGGTTGCATCAGTTTGAGCGGTTGCCTTTGTTTGTGATGTTGCCTCAGTTTGAGTGGCTGCCTTAGTTTGAGGGGTTGCCTTAGTTTGAGGGGTTGCCTTAGTTTGAGCGGCTGCCTTAGTTTGAGCGGTTGCCTTATTTTGTGCGGTTGCCTTCGTTTGAGGGGTTGCCTTAGTTTGAGCGGTTGCCTTAGTTTGATTGGCTGCCTTAGTTTGAGGGAATGTCTTAGTTTGAGGGGATGCCTTAGTTTGAGCGGCTGCCTTAGTTTGAGCGGCTGCATTAGTTTGAGCGGTTGCCTTAGTTTGAGATGCTGCCTTAGTTTGAGGGGTTGCCTGAGTTTGAGATGCTGCGTTAGTTTGAGCGGTTGCCTTAGTTTGAGAGGCTGCCTTAGTTTGAGCGGTTGCCAAAGTTTGAGCGGCCGCCTTAGTTTGAGCGGCTGCCTTAGTTTGAGGGTATGACTTAGTTTGAGCGGTTGCCTTAGTTTGAGGGGCTGCCTTAGTTTGAGGGGTTGCCTAAGTTTGAGCGGGTGCCTTAGTTTGAGGGGTTGCCTTAGTTTGAGCGGTTGCCTTAGTTTAAGCGGTTGCCTTAGTTTGAGCAGCTGCCTTAGTTTGAGGGGCTGCCTTAGTTTGAGCGGTTGCCTTAGTTTGAGCGGTTGCCTTAGTTTGAGGGGTTGCCTAAGTTTGAGCGGCTGCCTTAGTTTGAGCGGTTGACTTAGTTTGAGGGGTTGCCTAAGTTTGAGCGGCCGCCTTAGTTTGAGCGGTTGCCTTAGTTTGAGCGGCTGACTTAGTTTGAGGGGTTGCCTAAGTTTGAGCGGCCGCCTTAGTTTGAGCGGTTGCCTTAGTTTGAGCGGCTGACTTAGTTTGAGGGGTTGCCTAAGTTTGAGCGGCCGCCTTAGTTTGAGCGGCCGCCTTAGTTTGAGGGGCTGACTTAGTTTGAGCGGTTGCCTTCGTTTCAGTGGCTGCCTTAGTTTGAGGGGATGCCTTAGTTTGAGCGGTTGCCTTAGTTTGAGGGGTTGCCTTAGTTTGAGCGGTTGCCTTAGTTTGAGCGGCCGCCTTAGTTTGAGCGGCTGCCTTCGTTTGAGGGGATGCCTTAGTTTGAGCGGTTGCCTTAATTTGAGCGGTTGCCTTAGTGTGTGCGGTTGCGTTAGTTTGAGCGGATGCCTTAGTTTGAGCGGTTGCCTTAGTTTGAGCGGTTGCCTTAGTTTGAGATGCTGCCTTAGTTTGAGGGGTTGCCTGAGTTTGAGATGCTGCGTTAGTTTGAGCGGTTGCCTTAGTTTGAGCGGCTGCATTAGTTTGAGCGGTTGCCAAAGTTTGAGCGGCCGCCTTAGTTTGAGCGGCTGCCTTAGTTTGAGGGGATGACTTAGTTTGAGCGGTTGCCTTAGTTTGAGGGGCTGCCTTAGTTTGAGGGGTTGCCTAAGTTTGAGCGGGTGCCTTAGTTTGAGGGGTTGCCTTAGTTTGAGCGGTTGCCTTAGTTTGAGCGGTTGCCTTAGTTTGAGCAGCTGCCTTAGTTTGAGGGGCTGCCTTAGTTTGAGCGGTTGCCTTAGTTTGAGCGGCTGCCTTAGTTTGAGCGGTTGCCTAAGTTTGAGCGGCCGCCTTAGTATGAGCGGCTGCCTTAGTTTGAGGGGATGACTTAGTTTGAGCGGTTGCCTTAGTTTGAGCGGTTGCCTTAGTTTGAGCGGCTGACTTAGTTTGAGGGGTTGCCTAAGTTTGAGCGGCCGCCTTAGTTTGAGCGGTTGCCTTAGTTTGAGCGGCTGACTTAGTTTGAGGGGTTGCCTAAGTTTGAGCGGCCGCCTTAGTTTGAGCGGCCGCCTTAGTTTGAGGGGCTGACTTAGTTTGAGCGGTTGCCTTCGTTTCAGTGGCTGCCTTAGTTTGAGGGGATGCCTTAGTTTGAGCGGTTGCCTTAGTTTGAGGGGTTGCCTTAGTTTGAGCGGTTGCCTTAGTTTGAGCGGCCGCCTTAGTTTGAGCGGCTGCCTTCGTTTGAGGGGATGCCTTAGTTTGAGCGGTTGCCTTAATTTGAGCGGTTGCCTTAGTGTGTGCGGTTGCGTTAGTTTGAGCGGATGCCTTAGTTTGAGCGGTTGCCTTAGTTTGAGCGGTTGCCTTAGTTTGAGATGCTGCCTTAGTTTGAGGGGTTGCCTGAGTTTGAGATGCTGCGTTAGTTTGAGCGGTTGCCTTAGTTTGAGCGGCTGCATTAGTTTGAGCGGTTGCCAAAGTTTGAGCGGCCGCCTTAGTTTGAGCGGCTGCCTTAGTTTGAGGGGATGACTTAGTTTGAGCGGTTGCCTTAGTTTGAGGGGCTGCCTTAGTTTGAGGGGTTGCCTAAGTTTGAGCGGGTGCCTTAGTTTGAGGGGTTGCCTTAGTTTGAGCGGTTGCCTTAGTTTGAGCGGTTGCCTTAGTTTGAGCAGCTGCCTTAGTTTGAGGGGCTGCCTTAGTTTGAGCGGTTGCCTTAGTTTGAGCGGCTGCCTTAGTTTGAGCGGTTGCCTAAGTTTGAGCGGCCGCCTTAGTATGAGCGGCTGCCTTAGTTTGAGGGGATGACTTAGTTTGAGCGGTTGCCTTAGTTTGAGGGGCTGCCTCAGTTTGAGGGGTTGCCTAAGTTTGAGCGGCCGCCTTAGCTTGAGCGGCTGCCTTAGTTTGAGGGGCTGACTTAGTTTGAGCGGTTGCCTTCGTTTCAGTGGCTGCCTTAGTTTGAGGGGATGCCTTAGTTTGAGCGGTTGCCTTAGTTTGAGGGGTTGCCTTAGTTTGAGCGGTTGCCTTAGTTTGAGCGGCCGCCTTCGTTTGAGGGGATGCCTTAGTTTGAGCGGTTGCCTTAATTTGAGCGGTTGCCTTAGTGTGTGCGGTTGCGTTAGTTTGAGCGGATGCCTTAGTTTGAGCGGTTGCCTTAGTTTGAGCGGCCGTCTTAGTTTGAGCGGTTGACTTAGTTTGAGCGGTTGCCTTAGTTTGAGCGGATGCCTTAGTTTGAGCGGTTGCCTTAGTTTGAGCGGCCGTCTTAGTTTGAGCGGATGCCTTAGTTTGAGCGGTTGCCTTATTTTGAGCGGATGCCTTAGTTTGAGCGGTTGCCTTAGTTTGAGCGGCCGTCTTAGTTTGAGCGGTTGCCTTAGTTTGAGCGGTTGCCTTAGTTTGAGGGGAAGCCTTAGTTTGAGCGGTTGCGTCAGTTTGAGCGGCCGCCTTAGTTTGAGCTGTTGCCTCAGTTTGAGCGGTTGCCTTAGTTTGAGCGGCCGTCTTAGTTTGAGCGGTTGCCTTAGTTTGAGCGGTTGCCTTAGTTTGAGGGATGCCTTAGTTTGAGCGGTTGCCTTAGTTTGAGCGGATGCCTTAGTTTGAGCGGTTGCCTTAGTTTGAGCGGCTGTCTTAGTTTGAGCGGTTGCCTTAGTTTGAGCGGTTGCCTTAGTTTGAGGGGAAGCCTTAGTTTGAGCGGTAGCGTCAGTTTGAGAGGCCGCCTTAGCTTGAGCGGTTGCCTTAGTTTGAGCGGTTGCCTTAGTTTGTGTGGTTGCCTTAGTTTGAGCGGCTGCCTTAGTTTGAGCGGTTGCCTTAGTTTGAGGGGTTCCCTTAGTTTGAGCGGCCGCCTTAGTTTGAGCGGCTGCCTTAGTTTGAGCGGTTGCCTTAGTTTGAGCGGATGCCTTAGTTTGAGGGGTTGCCTTAGTTTGAGCGGCCGCCTTAGTTTGAGCGGCTGCCTTAGTTTGAGCGGTTGCCTCAGTTTGAGCGGTTGCCTTAGTTTGAGCGGCCGTCTTAGTTTGAGCGGTTGCCTTAGTTTGAGCGGTTGCCTTAGTTTGAGCAGATGCCTTAGTTTGAGCGGTTGCCTTAGTTTGAGCGGATGCCTTAGTTTGAGCGGTTGCCTTAGTTTGAGCGGCTGTCTTAGTTTGAGCGGTTGCCTTAGTTTGAGCGGTTGCCTTAGTTTGAGGGGAAGCCTTAGTTTGAGCGGTTGCGTCAGTTTGAGCGGCTGCCTTAGTTTGAGCGGTTGCCTTAGTTTGAGCGGTTGCCTTAGTTTGTGTGGTTGCCTTAGTTTGAGCGGCTGCCTTAGTTTGAGCGGTTGCCTTAGTTTGAGTGGTTGCCTTAGTTTGAGCGGCCGCCTTAGTTTGAGCGGCTGCCTTAGTTTGAGCGGTTGCCTTTGTTTGAGCGGATGCCTTAGTTTGAGGGGTTGCCTTAGTTTGAGCGTCCGCCTTAGTTTGAGCGGCTGCCTTAGTTTGAGCGGCCGCCTTAGTTTGAGCGGCTGCCTTAGTTTGAGCGGTTGCCTTTGTTTGAGCGGTTACCTTAGTTTGAGCGGCTGCCTGAGTTTGAGCGGCCGCCTTATTTTGAGCGGTTGCCTTACTTTGAGGTGTTGCCTAAGTTTGAGCCGCCGCCTTAGTTTGAGCGGTTGCTTGAGTTTGAGCGGTTGCCTTAGTTTGAGCGGTTGCCTTATTTTGAGTGGCCGTCATATTTTGAGCGGCTGCCTTAGTTTGAGCGGCTGCCTTAGTTTGAGCGGTTGCCTTAGTTTGAGCGGCTGCCTTAGTTTCTGCGGCTGCCTTAGTTTGAGCGGTTGCCGTAGTTTGAGCGGCTGCCTTAGTTTGAGGGTTTGCCTCAGTATGAGCGGTTGCCTTAGTTTGAGCGGTTGCCTTAGTTTGAGCGGCTGCCTAAGTTTGAGAGGTTGCCTTAGTTTGAGCGGCTGCCTTAGTTTGAGCGGTTGCCTTAGTTTGAGCGGCCGTCTTATTTTGAGCGGCTGCCTTAGTTTGAGCGGTTGCCTAAGTTTGAGCGGCCACCTAAGTTTGAGCGGTTGCCTTAGTTTGAGCGGCTGCCTTAGTTTGAGCGGTTGCCTTAGTTTGAGATGCTGCCTTAGTTTGAGCGGTTGCCTTCGTTTGAGATGCTGCCTTAGTTTGAGCGGTTGCCTTACTTTGAGGGGTTGCCTAAGTTTGAGCGGCTGCCTTAGTATGAGGGGTTGCCTTAGTTTGAGCGGTTGCCTTAGTTTGAGCGGTTGCCTTAGTTTGAGCAGCTGCCTTAGTTTGAGGGGCTGCCTTAGTTTGAGCGGTTGCCTTAGTTTGAGCGGCTGCCTTAGTTTGAGCTGTTGCCTTAGTTTGAGCGGCCGCCTTAGTTTGAGCGGCTGCCTTAGTTTGAGGGGATGAGTTAGTTTGAGCGGTTGCCTTAGTTTGAGAGTCTGCCTTAGTTTGAGCGTTTGCCTTAGTTTGAGGTGTTGCCTTAGTTTGAGCGGTTGCCTTAGTTCGAGGGGTTGCCTTAGTTTGAGCGGTTGCCTTAGTTTGAGCGGTTGCCTTTGTTTGAGCGGTTGCCTTTGTTTGAGGTGTTGCCTTAGTTTGAGGGGTTGCCTTAGTTTGAGAGTCTGCCTTAGTTCGAGCGGTTGCCTTAGTTTGAGGGGTTGCCTTAGTTTGAGCGGTTGCCTCAGTTTGAGCGGTTGCCTTAGATTGAGCGGTTGCCTTATTTCGAGCGGTTGCCTTAGTTTGAGGTGTTGCCTTAGTTGGAGCGGTTGCCTCAGTTTGAGGTATTGCCTTAGTTTGAGGTGCTGCCTTAGTTTGCGGGGCTGCCTTAGTTTAAGCGTTTGCCTTAGTTTGAGAGTCTGCCTTAGTTTGAGCGGTTGCCTTCGTTAGAGTGGTTGTCTTAGTTTGAGGTGTTGCCTTAGTTTGAGGGGTTGCATTAGTTTGAGAGTCTGCCTTAGTTTGAGCGGTTGCCTTATTTTGAGCGGTTGCCTTATTTTGAGCTATTGCCTTAGTTTGAGGGGTTGCCTTAGTTTGAGAGTCTGCCTTAGTTTGAGCGGTTGCCTTATTTTGAGCGGTTGCCTTATTTTGAGCTATTGCCTTAGTTTGAGAGTCTGCCTTAGTTTGAGCGGTTGCCTTCGTTAGAGTGGTTGTCTTAGTTTGTGGTGTTGCCTTAGTTTGAGGGGTTGCCTTAGTTTGAGGGGCTGCCTTAGTTTGAGCGGTTGCCTTAGTTTGAGAGTCTGCCTTAGTTTGAGCGGTTGCCTTAGTTAGAGCGGATGCCTTAGTTTGAGGGGTTGCCTTAGTTTGAGCGGTTGCCTTTGTTTGAGGGGTTGCCTTAGTTTGTGCGGCTGCCTTAGTTTGAGGGGTTGCCTTAGTTTGAGCGGTTGCCTTAGTTTGAGGGGTTGCCTTAGTTTGAGCGGTTGCCTTATTTTGAGGGGTTGCCTTAGTTTGAGCGGCTGCCTTAGTTTGAGGGGTTGCCTCAGTTTGAGCGGTTGCCTTAGTTTGAGGGGTTGCATATGTTTGAGCGGTTGCCTTAGTTTGTAATGTTGCCTCAGTTTGAGTGGCTGCCTTAGTTTGAGGGGTTGCCTTAGTTTGAGCGGATGCCTTAGTTTGAGCGGTTGCCTTAGTTTGAGCGGCTGTCTTAGTTTGAGCGGTTGCCTTAGTTTGAGCGGTTGCCTTAGTTTGAGGGGAAGCCTTAGTTTGAGCGGTTGCGTCAGTTTGAGCGGCTGCCTTAGTTTGAGCGGTTGCCTTAGTTTGAGCGGTTGCCTTAGTTTGTGTGGTTGCCTTAGTTTGAGCGGCTGCCTTAGTTTGAGCGGTTGCCTTAGTTTGAGGGGTTGCCTTAGTTTGAGCGGCCGCCTTAGTTTGAGCGGCTGCCTTAGTTTGAGCGGTTGCCTTAGTTTGAGCGGATGCCTTAGTTTGAGGGGTTGCCTTAGTTTGAGCGGCCGCCTTAGTTTGAGCGGCTGCCTTAGTTTGAGCGGCCGCCTTAGTTTGAGCGGCTGCCTTAGTTTGAGCGGTTGCCTTTGTTTGAGCGGTTACCTTAGTTTGAGCGGCTGCCTTAGTTTGAGCGGCCGCCTTATTTTGAGCGGTTGCCTTACTTTGAGGTGTTGCCTAAGTTTGAGCCGCCGCCTTAGTTTGAGCGGTTGCTTGAGTTTGAGCGGTTGCCTTAGTTTGAGCGGTTGCCTTATTTTGAGTGGCCGTCATATTTTGAGCGGCTGCCTTAGTTTGAGCGGCTGCCTTAGTTTGAGCGGTTGCCTTAGTTTGAGCGGCTGCCTTAGTTTCTGCGGCTGCCTTAGTTTGAGCGGTTGCCGTAGTTTGAGCGGCTGCCTTAGTTTGAGGGGTTGCCTCAGTATGAGCGGTTGCCTTAGTTTGAGCGGTTGCCTTAGTTTGAGCGGCTGCCTAAGTTTGAGAGGTTGCCTTAGTTTGAGCGGCTGCCTTAGTTTGAGCGGTTGCCTTAGTTTGAGCGGCCGCCTTATTTTGAGCGGCTGACTTAGTTTGAGCGGTTGCCTAAGTTTGAGCGGCCACCTAAGTTTGAGCGGTTGCCTTAGTTTGAGCGGCTGCCTTAGTTTGAGCGGTTGCCTTAGTTTGAGATGCTGCCTTAGTTTGAGCGGTTGCCTTCGTTTGAGATGCTGCCTTAGTTTGAGCGGTTGCCTTACTTTGAGGGGTTGCCTAAGTTTGAGCGGCTGCCTTAGTTTGAGGGGTTGCCTTAGTTTGAGCGGTTGCCTTAGTTTGAGCGGTTGCCTTAGTTTGAGCAGCTGCCTTAGTATGAGGGGCTGCCTTAGTTTGAGCGGTTGCCTTAGTTTGAGCGGCTGCCTTAGTTTGAGCTGTTGCCTTAGTATGAGCGGCCTCCTAAGTTTGAGCGGCTGCCTTAGTTTGAGGGGATGAGTTAGTTTGAGCGGTTGCCTTAGTTTGAGAGTCTGCCTTAGTTTGAGCGTTTGCCTTAGTTTGAGGTGTTGCCTTAGTTGGAGCGGTTGCCTTAGTTCGAGGGGTTGCCTTAGTTTGAGCGGTTGCCTTAGTTTGAGCGGTTGCCTTTGGTTGAGCGGTTGCCTTTGTTTGAGGTGTTGCCTTAGTTTGAGGGGTTGCCTTAGTTTGAGAGTCTGCCTTAGTTCGAGCGGTTGCCTTAGTTTGAGGGGTTGCCTTAGTTTGAGCGGTTGCCTCAGTTTGAGCGGTTGCCTTAGATTGAGCGGTTGCCTTATTTCGAGCGGTTGCCTTAGTTTGAGGTGTTGCCTTAGTTGGAGCGTTTGCCTTAGATTGAGCGGTTGCCTTATTTCGAGCGGTTGCCTTAGTTTGAGGTGTTGCCTCAGTTTGAGCGGTTGCCTTAGATTGAGCGGTTGCCTTATTTCGAGCGGTTGCCTTAGTTTGAGCTATTGCCTTAGTTTGAGGGGCTGCCTTAGTTTAAGCGTTTGCCTTAGTTTGAGAGTCTGCCTTAGTTTGAGCGGTTGCCTTCGTTAGAGTGGTTGTCTTAGTTTGAGGTGTAGCCTTAGTTTGAGGGGTTGCATTAGTTTGAGAGTCTGCCTTAGTTTGAGGGGCCGCCTTAGTTTGAGCGGTTGCCTTCGTTAGAGTGGTTGTCTTAGTTTGTGGTGTTGCCTTAGTTTGAGGGGTTGCCTTAGTTTGAGGGGCTGCCTTAGTTTGAGCGGTTGCCTTAGTTTGAGAGTCTGCCTTAGTTTGAGCGCTTGCCTTAGTTAGAGCGGATGCCTTAGTTTGAGGGGTTGCCTTAGTTTGAGCGGATGCCTTAGTTTGAGGGGTTGCCTTAGTTTGTGCGGCTGCCTTAGTTTGAGGGGTTGCCTTAGTTTGAGCGGTTGCCTTAGTTTGAGGGGTTGCCTTAGTTTGAGCGGTTGCCTTATTTTGAGGGGTTGCCTTAGTTTGAGCGGCTGCCTTAGTTTGAGGGGTTGCCTCAGTTTGAGCGGTTGCCTTAGTTTGAGGGGTTGCATCAGTTTGAGCGGTTGCCTTAGTTTGTAATGTTGCCTCAGTTTGAGTGGCTGCCTTAGTTTGAGGGGTTGCCTTAGTTTGAGCGGTTGCCTTAGTTTGAGCGGCTGCCTTAGTTTGAGCGGTTGCCTTAGTTTGTGCGGTTGCCTTCGTTTGAGGGGTTGCCTTAGTTTGAGCGGTTGCCTTAGTTTGATTGGCTGCCTTAGTTTGAGGGAATGTCTTAGTTTGAGGGGATGCCTTAGTTTGAGCGGCTGCCTTAGTTTGAGCGGCAGCATTAGTTTGAGCGGTTGCCTTAGTTTGAGATGCTGCCTTAGTTTGAGGGGTTGCCTGAGTTTGAGATGCTGCCTTAGTTTGAGCGGTTGCCTTAGTTTGAGGGGATGACTTAGTTTGAGCGGTTGCCTTAGTTTGAGGGGCTGCCTCAGTTTGAGGGGTTGCCTAAGTTTGAGCGGCCGCCTTAGTTTGAGGGGCTGCCTTAGTTTGAGGGGCTGACTTAGTTTGAGCGGTTGCCTTCGTTTCAGTGGCTGCCTTAGTTTGAGGGGATGCCTTAGTTTGAGCGGTTGACTTAGTTTGAGGGGTTGCCTTAGTTTGAGCGGTTGCCTTAGTTTGAGCGGCCGCCTTAGTTTGAGCGGCTGCCTTCGTTTGAGGGGATGCCTTAGTTTGAGCGGTTGCCTTAATTTGAGCGGTTGCCTTAGTGTGTGCGGTTGCGTTAGTTTGAGCGGAAGCCTTAGTTTGAGCGGTTGCCTGAGTTTGAGCGGCCGTCTTAGTTTGAGCGGTTGACTTAGTTTGAGCGGTTGCCTTAGTTTGAGCGGATGCCTTAGTTTGAGCGGTTGCCTTAGTTTGAGCGGCCGTCTTAGTTTGAGCGGATGCCTTAGTTTGAGCGGTTGCCTTAGTTTGAGCGGATGCCTTAGTTTGAGCGGTTGCCTTAGTTTGAGCGGCCGTCTTAGTTTGAGCGGTTGCCTTAGTTTGAGCGGTTGCCTTAGTTTGAGGGGAAGCCTTAGTTTGAGCGGGTGCGTCAGTTTGAGCGGTTGCCTTAGTTTGAGCGGCCGTCTTAGTTTGAGCGGTTGCCTTAGTTTGAGCGGTTGCCTTAGTTTGAGCGGATGCCTTAGTATGAGCGGTTGCCTTAGTTTGAGCGGCCGTCTTAGTTTGAGCGGTTGCCTTAGTTTGAGCGGTTGCCTTAGTTTGAGCGGATGCCTTAGTTTGAGCGGTTGCCTTAGTTTGAGCCGCCGTCTTAGTTTGAGCGGTTGCCTTAGTTTGAGCGGTTGCCTTAGTTTGAGGGGAAGCCTTAGTTTGAGCGGTTGCGTCAGTTTGAGCGGCCGCCTTAGTTTGAGCGGTTGCCTTAGTTTGAGCGTTTGCCTTAGTTTGTGCGGTTGCCTTAGTTTGAGCGGCTGCCTTAGTTTGAGCGGTTGCCTTAGTTTGAGGGGTTGCCTTAGTTTGAGCGGCCGCCTTAGTTTGAGCGGCTGCCTTAGTTTGAGCGGTTGCCTTAGTTTGAGCGGTTGCCTTAGTTTGAGGGGTTGCCTTAGTTTGAGCGGCCGCCTTAGTTTGAGCGGCTGCCTTAGTTTGAGCGGCCGCCTTAGTTTGAGCGGCTGCCTTAGTTTGAGCGGTTGCCTTTGTTTGAGCGGTTACCTTAGTTTGAGCGGCTGCCTTAGTTTGAGCGGCCGCCTTAGTTTGAGCGGCTGCCTTAGTTTGAGCGGTTGCCTTTGTTTGAGCGGTTACCTTAGTATGAGCGGTTGCCTTAGTTTGAGGGGTTGCCTTAGTTTGAGCGGCCGCCTTAGTTTGAGCGGCTGCCTTAGTTTGAGCGGCCGCCTTAGTTTGAGCGGCTGCCTTAGTTTGAGCGGCCGCCTTAGTTTGAGCGGCTGCCTTAGTTTGAGCGGCCGCCTTAGTTTGAGCGGTTGCTTGAGTTTGAGCGGCTGCCTTAGTTTGAGCGGTTGCCTTATTTTGAGTGGCCGTCATATTTTGAGCGGTTGCCTTAGTTTGAGCGGCTGCCTTAGTTTGAGCGGTTGCCTTAGTTTGAGCGGCTGCCTTAGTTTCTGCGGCTGCCTTAGTTTGAGCGGTTGCCGCAGTTTGAGCGGCTGCCTTAGTTTGAGGGGTTGCCTCAGTATGAGCGGTTGCCTTAGTTTGAGCGGTTGCCTTAGTTTGAGCGGCTGCCTAAGTTTGAGAGGTTGCCTTAGTTTGAGCGGCTGCCTTAGTTTGAGCGGTTGCCTTAGTTTGAGCGGCCGCCTTATTTTGAGCGGCTGCCTTAGTTTGAGCGGTTGCCTAAGTTTGAGCGGCCACCTAAGTTTGAGCGGTTGCCTTAGTTTGAGCGGCTGCCTTAGTTTGAGCGGTTGCCTTAGTTTGAGATGCTGCCTTAGTTTGAGCTGTTGCCTTCGTTTGAGATGCTGCCTTAGTTTGAGCGGTTGCCTTACTTTGAGGGGTTGCCTATGTTTGAGCGGCTGCCTTAGTTTGAGGGGTTGCCTTAGTTTGAGCGGTTGCCTTAGTTTGAGCAGTTGCCTTAGTTTGAGCAGCTGCCTTAGTTTGAGGGGCTGCCTTAGTTTGAGCGGTTGCCTTAGTTTGAGCGGCTGCCTTAGTTTGAGCGGTTGCCTAAGTTTGAGCGGCCGCCTTAGTTTGAGCGGCTGCCTTAGTTTGAGGGGATGAGTTAGTTTGAGCGGTTGCCTTAGTTTGAGAGTCTGCCTTAGTTCGAGCGGTTGCCTAAGTTTGAGGGGTTGCCTTAGTTTGAGCGGTTGCCTCAGTTTGAGCGGTGGCCTTAGATTGAGCGGTTGCCTTATTTCGAGCGGTTGCCTTAGTTTGAGCTATTGCCTTAGTTTGAGGTGTTGCCTTATTTCGAGCAGTTGCCTTAGCTTGAGCGGTTGCCTCAGTTTGAGGTATTGCCTTAGTTTGAGGTGCTGCCTTAGTTTGCGGGGCTGCCTTAGTTTAAGCGGTTGCCTTAGTTTGAGAATCTGCCTTAGTTTGAGCGGTTGCCTTATTTTGAGCGGTTGCCTTATTTTGAGCTATTGCCTTAGTTTGAGGGGTTGCCTTAGTTTGAGGGGCAGCCTTAGTTTGAGCGGTTGCCTTAGTTTGAGAGTCTGCCTTAGTTTGAGCGGTTGCCTTAGTTAGAGCGGTTGCCTTAGTTTGAGGTGTTGCCTTAGTTTGAGGGGTTGCCTTAGTTTGAGAGTCTGCCTTAGTTTGAGCGGTTGCCTTCGTTAGAGTGGTTGTCTTAGTTTGAGGTGTTGCCTTAGTTTGAGGTGTTGCCTTAGTTTGAGGGGCTGCCTTAGTTTGAGCGGTTGCCTTAGTTTGAGAGTCTGCCTTAGTTTGAGCGGTTGCCTTAGTTAGAGCGGTTGCCTTAGTTTGAGGTGTTGCCTTAGTTTGAGGTGTTGCCTTAGTTTGAGGGGTTGCCTTAGTTTGAGGGGTTGCCTTAGTTTGAGCGGCTGCCTGAGTTTGAGCGGCTGCCTTAGTTTGAGGGGTTGCCTTAGTTTGAGCGGATGCCTTAGTTTGAGGGGTTGCCTTAGTTTGAGGTGCTGCCTTAGTTTGCGGGGCTGCCTTAGTTTAAGCGGTTGCCTTAGTTTGAGAGTCTGCCTTAGTTTGAGCGGTTGCCTTCGTTAGAGTGGTTGTCTTAGTTTGAGGTGTTGCCTTAGTTTGAGGGGTTGCCTTAGTTTGAGGGGCTGCCTTAGTTTGAGCGGTTGCCTTAGTTTGAGAGTCTGCCTTAGTTTGAGCGGTTGCCTTAGTTAGAGCGGCTGCCTTAGTTTGAGGGGTTGCCTTAGTTTGAGCGGATGCCTTAGTTTAAGGGGTTGCCTTAGTTTGTGCGGCTGCCTTAGTTTGAGGGGTTGCCTTAGTTTGAGCGGTTGCCTTAGTTTGAGGGGTTGCCTTAGTTTGAGCGGTTGCCTTATTTTGAGGGGTTGCCTTAGTTTGAGCGGCTGCCTTAGTTTGAGGGGTTGCCTCAGTTTGAGCGGTTGCCTTAGTTTGAGGGGTTGCATCAGTTTGAGCGGTTGCCTTAGTTTTTAATGTTGCCTCAGTTTGAGTGGCTGCCTTAGTTTGAGGGGTTGCCTTAGTTTGAGGGGTTGCCTTAGTTTGAGCGGCTGCCTTAGTTTGAGCGGTTGCCTTAGTTTGTGCGGTTGCCTTCGTTTGAGGGGTTGCCTTAGTTTGAGCGGTTGCCTTAGTTTGATTGGCTGCTTTAGTTTGAGGGAATGTCTTAGTTTGAGGGGATGCCTTAGTTTGAGCGGCTGCCTTAGTTTGAGCGGCAGCATTAGTTTGCGCGGTTGCCTTAGTTTGAGATGCTGCCTTAGTTTGAGGGGTTGCCTGAGTTTGAGATGCTGCCTTAGTTTGAGCGGTTGCCTTAGTTTGAGGGGATGACTTAGTTTGAGCGGTTGCCTTAGTTTGAGGGGCTGCCTCAGTTTGAGGGGTTGCCTAAGTTTGAGCGGCCGCCTTAGTTTGAGGGGCTGCCTTAGTTTGAGGGGCTGACTTAGTTTGAGCGGTTGCCTTCGTTTCAGTGGCTGCCTTAGTTTGAGGGGATGCCTTAGTTTGAGCGGTTGCCTTAGTTTGAGGGGTTGCCTTAGTTTGAGCGGTTGCCTTAGTTTGAGCGGCCGCCTTAGTTTGAGCGGCTGCCTTCGTTTGAGGGGATGCCTTAGTTTGAGCGGTTGCCTTAATTTGAGCGGTTGCCTTAGTGAGTGCGGTTGCGTTAGTTTGAGCGGATGCCTTAGTTTGAGCGGTTGCCTTAGTTTGAGCGGCCGTCTTAGTTTGAGCGGTTGACTTAGTTTGAGCGGTTGCCTTAGTTTGAGCGGATGCCTTAGTTTGAGCGGTTGCCTTAGTTTGAGCGGCCGTCTTAGTTTGAGCGGACGCCTTAGTTTGAGCGGCTGCCTTAGTTTGAGCGGCAGCATTAGTTTGCGCGGTTGCCTTAGTTTGAGATGCTGCCTTAGTTTGAGGGGTTGCCTGAGTTTGAGATGCTGCCTTAGTTTGAGCGGTTGCCTTAGTTTGAGGGGATGACTTAGTTTGAGCGGTTGCCTTAGTTTGAGGGGCTGCCTCAGTTTGAGGGGTTGCCTAAGTTTGAGCGGCCGCCTTAGTTTGAGGGGCTGCCTTAGTTTGAGGGGCTGACTTAGTTTGAGCGGTTGCCTTCGTTTCAGTGGCTGCCTTAGTTTGAGGGGATGCCTTAGTTTGAGCGGTTGCCTTAGTTTGAGGGGTTGCCTTAGTTTGAGCGGTTGCCTTAGTTTGAGCGGCCGCCTTAGTTTGAGCGGCTGCCTTCGTTTGAGGGGATGCCTTAGTTTGAGCGGTTGCCTTAATTTGAGCGGTTGCCTTAGTGAGTGCGGTTGCGTTAGTTTGAGCGGATGCCTTAGTTTGAGCGGTTGCCTTAGTTTGAGCGGCCGTCTTAGTTTGAGCGGTTGACTTAGTTTGAGCGGTTGCCTTAGTTTGAGCGGATGCCTTAGTTTGAGCGGTTGCCTTAGTTTGAGCGGCCGTCTTAGTTTGAGCGGATGCCTTAGTTTGAGCGGTTGCCTTAGTTTGAGCGGATGCCTTAGTTTGAGCGGTTGCCTTAGTTTGAGCGGCCGTCTTAGTTTGAGCGGTTGCCTTAGTTTGAGCGGTTGCCTTAGTTTGAGGGGAAGCCTTAGTTTGAGCGGTTGCGTCAGTTTGAGCGGCCGCCTTAGTTTGAGCGGTTGCCTCAGTTTGAGCGGTTGCCTTAGTTTGAGCGGCCGTCTTAGTTTGAGCGGTTGCCTTAGTTTGAGCGGTTGCCTTAGTTTGAGCGGATGCCTTAGTTTGAGTGGTTGCCTTAGTTTGAGCGGCCGTCTTAGTTTGAGCGGTTGCCTTAGTTTGAGCGGTTGCCTTAGTTTCAGCGGATGCCTTAGTTTGAGCGGTTGCCTTAGTTTGAGCGGCCGTCTTAGTTTGAGCGGTTGCCTTAGTTTGAGCGGTTGCCTTAGTTTGAGGGGAAGCCTTAGTTTGAGCGGTTGCGTCAGTTTGAGCGGCCGCCTTAGTTTGAGCGGTTGCCTTAGTTTGAGCGTTTGCCTTAGTTTGTGCGGTTGCCTTAGTTTGAGCGGCTGCCTTAGTTTGAGCGGTTGCCTTAGTTTGAGGGGTTGCCTTAGTTTGAGCGGCCGCCTTAGTTTGAGCGGCTGCCTTAGTTTGAGCGGTTGCCTTAGTTTGAGCGGTTGCCTTAGTTTGAGGGGTTGCCTTAGTTTGAGCGGCCGCCTTAGTTTGAGCGGCTGCCTTAGTTTGAGCGGCCGCCTTAGTTTGAGCGGCTGCCTTAGTTTGAGTGGTTGCCTTTGTTTGAGCGGTTACCTTAGTTTGAGCGGCTGCCTTAGTTTGAGCGGCCGCCTTAGTTTGAGCGGCTGCCTTAGTTTGAGCGGTTGCCTTTGTTTGAGCGCTTACCTTAGTTTGAGCGGTTGCCTTAGTTTGAGGGGTTGCCTTAGTTTGAGCGGCCGCCTTAGTTTGAGCGGCTGCTTTAGTTTGAGCGGCTGCCTTAGTTTGAGCGGCCGCCTTAGTTTGAGCGGCTGCCTTAGTTTGAGCGGCCGCCTTAGTTTGAGCGGTTGCTTGAGTTTGAGCGGTTGCCTTAGTTTGAGCGGTTGCCTTATTTTGAGTGGCCGTCATATTTTGAGCGGCTGCCTTAGTTTGAGCGGCTGCCTTAGTTTGAGCGGTTGCCTTAGTTTGAGCGGCTGCCTTAGTTTCTGCGGCTGCCTTAGTTTGAGCGGTTGCCGTAGTTTGAGCGGCTGCCTTAGTTTGAGGGGTTGCCTCAGTATGAGCGGTTGCCTTAGTTTGAGGGGTTGCCTTAGTTTGAGCGGATGCCTTAGTTTAAGGGGTTGCCTTAGTTTGTGCGGCTGCCTTAGTTTGAGGGGTTGCCTTAGTTTGAGCGGTTGCCTTAGTTTGAGGGGTTGCCTTAGTTTGAGCGGTTGCCTTATTTTGAGGGGTTGCCTTAGTTTGAGCGGCTGCCTTAGTTTGAGGGGTTGCCTCAGTTTGAGCGGTTGCCTTAGTTTGAGGGGTTGCATCAGTTTGAGCGGTTGCCTTAGTTTTTAATGTTGCCTCAGTTTGAGTGGCTGCCTTAGTTTGAGGGGTTGCCTTAGTTTGAGGGGTTGCCTTAGTTTGAGCGGCTGCCTTAGTTTGAGCGGTTGCCTTAGTTTGTGCGGTTGCCTTCGTTTGAGGGGTTGCCTTAGTTTGAGCGGTTGCCTTAGTTTGATTGGCTGCTTTAGTTTGAGGGAATGTCTTAGTTTGAGGGGATGCCTTAGTTTGAGCGGCTGCCTTAGTTTGAGCGGCAGCATTAGTTTGCGCGGTTGCCTTAGTTTGAGATGCTGCCTTAGTTTGAGCGGTTGCCTTAGTTTGAGGGGATGACTTAGTTTGAGCGGTGGCCTTAGTTTGAGGGGCTGCCTCAGTTTGAGGGATTGCCTAAGTTTGAGTGGCCGCCTTAGTTTGAGGGGCTGCCTTAGTTTGAGGGGCTGACTTAGTTTGAGCGGTTGCCTTCGTTTCAGTGGCTGCCTTAGTTTGAGGGGATGCCTTAGTTTGAGCGGTTGCCTTAGTTTGAGGGGTTGCCTTAGTTTGAGCGGTTGCCTTAGTTTGAGCGGCCGCCTTAGTTTGAGCGGCTGCCTTCGTTTGAGGGGATGCCTTAGTTTGAGCGGTTGCCTTAATTTGAGCGGTTGCCTTAGTGAGTGCGGTTGCGTTAGTTTGAGCGGATGCCTTAGTTTGAGCGGTTGCCTTAGTTTGAGCGGCCGTCTTAGTTTGAGCGGTTGACTTAGTTTGAGCGGTTGCCTTAGTTTGAGCGGATGCCTTAGTTTGAGCGGTTGCCTTAGTTTGAGCGGCCGTCTTAGTTTGAGCGGATGCCTTAGTTTGAGCGGCTGCCTTAGTTTGAGCGGCAGCATTAGTTTGCGCGGTTGCCTTAGTTTGAGATGCTGCCTTAGTTTGAGGGGTTGCCTGAGTTTGAGATGCTGCCTTAGTTTGAGCGGTTGCCTTAGTTTGAGGGGATGACTTAGTTTGAGCGGTTGCCTTAGTTTGAGGGGCTGCCTCAGTTTGAGGGGTTGCCTAAGTTTGAGCGGCCGCCTTAGTTTGAGGGGCTGCCTTAGTTTGAGGGGCTGACTTAGTTTGAGCGGTTGCCTTCGTTTCAGTGGCTGCCTTAGTTTGAGGGGATGCCTTAGTTTGAGCGGTTGCCTTAGTTTGAGGGGTTGCCTTAGTTTGAGCGGTTGCCTTAGTTTGAGCGGCCGCCTTAGTTTGAGCGGCTGCCTTCGTTTGAGGGGATGCCTTAGTTTGAGCGGTTGCCTTAATTTGAGCGGTTGCCTTAGTGAGTGCGGTTGCGTTAGTTTGAGCGGATGCCTTAGTTTGAGCGGTTGCCTTAGTTTGAGCGGCCGTCTTAGTTTGAGCGGTTGACTTAGTTTGAGCGGTTGCCTTAGTTTGAGCGGATGCCTTAGTTTGAGCGGTTGCCTTAGTTTGAGCGGCCGTCTTAGTTTGAGCGGATGCCTTAGTTTGAGCGGTTGCCTTAGTTTGAGCGGATGCCTTAGTTTGAGCGGTTGCCTTAGTTTGAGCGGCCGTCTTAGTTTGAGCGGTTGCCTTAGTTTGAGCGGTTGCCTTAGTTTGAGGGGAAGCCTTAGTTTGAGCGGTTGCGTCAGTTTGAGCGGCCGCCTTAGTTTGAGCGGTTGCCTCAGTTTGAGCGGTTGCCTTAGTTTGAGCGGCCGTCTTAGTTTGAGCGGTTGCCTTAGTTTGAGCGGTTGCCTTAGTTTGAGCGGATGCCTTAGTTTGAGTGGTTGCCTTAGTTTGAGCGGCCGTCTTAGTTTGAGCGGTTGCCTTAGTTTGAGCGGTTGCCTTAGTTTCAGCGGATGCCTTAGTTTGAGCGGTTGCCTTAGTTTGAGCGGCCGTCTTAGTTTGAGCGGTTGCCTTAGTTTGAGCGGTTGCCTTAGTTTGAGGGGAAGCCTTAGTTTGAGCGGTTGCGTCAGTTTGAGCGGCCGCCTTAGTTTGAGCGGTTGCCTTAGTTTGAGCGTTTGCCTTAGTTTGTGCGGTTGCCTTAGTTTGAGCGGCTGCCTTAGTTTGAGCGGTTGCCTTAGTTTGAGGGGTTGCCTTAGTTTGAGCGGCCGCCTTAGTTTGAGCGGCTGCCTTAGTTTGAGCGGTTGCCTTAGTTTGAGCGGTTGCCTTAGTTTGAGGGGTTGCCTTAGTTTGAGCGGCCGCCTTAGTTTGAGCGGCTGCCTTAGTTTGAGCGGCCGCCTTAGTTTGAGCGGCTGCCTTAGTTTGAGTGGTTGCCTTTGTTTGAGCGGTTACCTTAGTTTGAGCGGCTGCCTTAGTTTGAGCGGCCGCCTTAGTTTGAGCGGCTGCCTTAGTTTGAGCGGTTGCCTTTGTTTGAGCGCTTACCTTAGTTTGAGCGGTTGCCTTAGTTTGAGGGGTTGCCTTAGTTTGAGCGGCCGCCTTAGTTTGAGCGGCTGCCTTAGTTTGAGCGGCTGCCTTAGTTTGAGCGGCCGCCTTAGTTTGAGCGGCTGCCTTAGTTTGAGCGGCCGCCTTAGTTTGAGCGGTTGCTTGAGTTTGAGCGGTTGCCTTAGTTTGAGCGGTTGCCTTATTTTGAGTGGCCGTCATATTTTGAGCGGCTGCCTTAGTTTGAGCGGCTGCCTTAGTTTGAGCGGTTGCCTTAGTTTGAGCGGCTGCCTTAGTTTCTGCGGCTGCCTTAGTTTGAGCGGTTGCCGTAGTTTGAGCGGCTGCCTTAGTTTGAGGGGTTGCCTCAGTATGAGCGGTTGCCTTAGTTTGAGCGGTTGCCTTAGTTTTAGCGGCTGCCTAAGTTTGAGAGGTTGCCTTAGTTTGAGCGGCTGCCTTAGTTTGAGCGGTTGCCTTAGTTTGAGCGGCCGCCTTATTTTGAGCTGCTGCCTTAGTTTGAGCGGTTGCCTTAGTTTGAGCGGCTGCCTTAGTTTCTGCGGCTGCCTTAGTTTGAGCGGTTGCCGTAGTTTGAGCGGCTGCCTTAGTTTGAGGGGTTGCCTCAGTATGAGCGGTTGCCTTAGTTTGAGCGGTTGCCTTAGTTTTAGCGGCTGCCTAAGTTTGAGAGGTTGCCTTAGTTTGAGCGGCTGCCTTAGTTTGAGCGGTTGCCTTAGTTTGAGCGGCCGCCTTATTTTGAGCTGCTGCCTTAGTTTGAGCGGTTGCCTAAGTTAGAGCGGCCACCTAAGTTTGAGCGGTTGCCTTAGTTTGAGCGGCTGCCTTAGTTTGAGCGGTTGCCTTAGTTTGAGATGCTGCCTTAGTTTGAGCGGTTGCCTTCGTTTGAGATGCTGCCTTAGTTTGAGCGGTTGCCTTACTTTGAGGGGTTGCCTATGTTTGAGCGGCTGCCTTAGTTTGAGGGGTTGCCTTAGTTTGAGCGGTTGCCTTAGTTTGAGCAGTTGCCTTAGTTTGAGCAGCTGCCTTAGTTTGAGGGGCTGCCTTAGTTTGAGCGGTTGCCTTAGTTTGAGCGGCTGCCTTAGTTTGAGCGGTTGCCTAAGTTTGAGCGGCCGCCTTAGTTTGAGCGGCTGCCTTAGTTTGAGGGGATGAGTTAGTTTGAGCGGTTGCCTTAGTTTGAGAGTCTGCCTTAGTTCGAGCGGTTGCCTTAGTTTGAGCGGTTGCCTTAGTTTGAGCGGTTGCCTCAGTTTGAGCGGTTGCCTTAGATTGAGCGGTTGCCTTATTTCGAGCGGTTGCCTTAGTTTGAGCTATTGCCTTAGTTTGAGGTGTTGCCTTATTTCGAGCAGTTGCCTTAGCTTGAGCGGTTGCCTCAGTTTGAGGTATTGCCTTAGTTTGAGGTGCTGCCTTAGTTTGCAGGGCTGTCTTAGTTTAAGCGGTTGCCTTAGTTTGAGAGTCTGCCTTAGTTTGAGCGGTTGCCTTATTTTGAGCGGTTGCCTTATTTTGAGCTATTGCCTTAGTTTGAGGGGTTGCCTTAGTTGAGGGGCAGCCTTAGTTTGAGCGGTTGCCTTAGTTTGAGAGTCTGCCTTAGTTTGAGCGGTTGCCTTCGTTAGAGTGGTTGTCTTAGTTTGAGGTGTTGCCTTAGTTTGAGGGGTTGCCTTAGTTTGAGGGGCTGCCTTAGTTTGAGCGGTTGCCTTAGTTTGAGAGTCTGCCTTAGTTTGAGCGGTTGCCTTAGTTAGAGCGGTTGCCTTAGTTTGAGGTGTTGCCTTAGTTTGAGGTGTTGCCTTAGTTTGAGGGGTTGCCTTAGTTTGAGCGGCTGCCTGAGTTTGAGCGGCTGCCTTAGTTTGAGGGGTTGCCTTTGTTTGAGCGGATCCCTTAGTTTGAGGGGTTGCCTTAGTTTGTGCGGCTGCCTTAGTTTGAGGGGTTGCCTCAGTTTGAGCGGTTGCCTTAGTTTGAGGGGTTGCATCAGTTTGAGCGGTTGCCTTAGTTTGTGATGTTGCCTCAGTTTGAGTGGCTGTCTTAGTTTGAGGGGTTGCCTTAGTTTGAGGGGTTGCCTTAGTTTGAGCGGCTGCCTTAGTTTGAGCGGTTGCCTTAGTTTGTGCGGTTGCCTTCATTTGAGGGGTTGCCTTAGTTTGAGCGGTTGCCTTAGTTTGATTGGCTGCCTTAGTTTGAGGGAATGTCTTAGTTTGAGGGGATGCCTTAGTTTGAGCGGCTGCCTTAGTTTGAGCGGCAGCATTAGTTTGAGCGGGTGCCTTAGTTTGAGATGCTGCCTTAGTTTGAGGGGTTGCCTGAGTTTGAGATGCTGCCTTAGTTTGAGCGGCTGCCTTAGATTGAGCGGTTGCCTTATTTCGAGCGGTTGCCTTAGTTTGAGCTATTGCCTTAGTTTGAGGTGTTGCCTTATTTCGAGCAGTTGCCTTAGCTTGAGCGGTTGCCTCAGTTTGAGGTATTGCCTTAGTTTGAGGTGCTGCCTTAGTTTGCAGGGCTGCCTTAGTTTAAGCGGTTGCCTTAGTTTGAGAGTCTGCCTTAGTTTGAGCGGTTGCCTTATTTTGAGCGGTTGCCTTATTTTGAGCTATTGCCTTAGTTTGAGGGGTTGCCTTAGTTGAGGGGCAGCCTTAGTTTGAGCGGTTGTCTTAGTTTGAGAGTCTGCCTTAGTTTGAGCGGTTGCCTTCGTTAGAGTGGTTGTCTTAGTTTGAGGTGTTGCCTTAGTTTGAGGGGTTGCCTTAGTTTGAGGGGCTGCCTTAGTTTGAGCGGTTGCCTTAGTTTGAGAGTCTGCCTTAGTTTGAGCGGTTGCCTTAGTTAGAGCGGTTGCCTTAGTTTGAGGTGTTGCCTTAGTTTGAGGTGTTGCCTTAGTTTGAGGGGTTGCCTTAGTTTGAGCGGCTGCCTGAGTTTGAGCGGCTGCCTTAGTTTGAGGGGTTGCCTTAGTTTGAGCGGATGCCTTAGTTTGAGGGGTTGCCTTAGTTTGTGCGGCTGCCTTAGTTTGAGGGGTTGCCTCAGTTTGAGCGGTTGCCTTAGTTTGAGGGGTTGCATCAGTTTGAGCGGTTGCCTTAGTTTGTGATGTTGCCTCAGTTTGAGTGGCTGTCTTAGTTTGAGGGGTTGCCTTAGTTTGAGGGGTTGCCTTAGTTTGAGCGGCTGCCTTAGTTTGAGCGGTGGCCTTAGTTTGTGCGGTTGCCTTCGTTTGAGGGGTTGCCTTAGTTTGAGCGGTTGCCTTAGTTTGATTGGCTGCCTTAGTTTGAGGGAATGTCTTAGTTTGAGGGGATGCCTTAGTTTGAGCGGCTGCCTTAGTTTGAGCGGCAGCATTAGTTTGAGCGGGTGCCTTAGTTTGAGATGCTGCCTTAGTTTGAGGGGTTGCCTGAGTTTGAGATGCTGCCTTAGTTTGAGCGGCTGCCTTAGTTTGAGCGGTTGCCAAAGTTTGAGCGGCCGCCTTAATTTGAGCGGCTGCCTTAGTTTGAGGGGATGACTTAGTTTGAGCGGTTGCCTGAGTTTGAGGGGCTGCCTTAGTTTGAGGGGTTGCATAAGTTTGAGCGGGTGCCTTAGTTTGAGGGGTTGCCTTAGTTTGAGCGGTTGCCTTAGTTTGAGCGGTTGCCTTAGTTTGAGCAGCTGCCTTAGTTTGAGGGGCTGCCTTAGTTTGAGCGGTTGCCTTAGTTTGAGCGGCTGCCTTAGTTTGAGCGGTTGCCTAAGTTTGAGCGGCCGCCTTAGTATGAGCGGCTGCCTTAGTTTGAGGGGATGACTTAGTTTGAGCGGTTGCCTTAGTTTGAGGGGCTGCCTCAGTTTGAGGGGTTAGAACATAGAACATAGAACATACAGCACAGAACAGGCCCTTCGGCCCACAATGTTGTGCCGATCCTTTGTCCTCTGTCAAGGACAATTTAATCTATACCCCATCATTCTCCTTTATCCATATACCTATCCAAAAGCCTTTTGAAAGTCCCTAAAGTTTCTGACTCTACAACTTCCCCGGGCAAGGCATTCCATGCCTCGACCACTCTCTGGGTAAAGAACCTTCCCCTGACATCCCCCTTATATCTCCCACCCTTCACCTTAAATTTATGACCCCTTGTAACGCTTTGCTCCACCCGGGGAAAAAGTTTCTGACTGTCTACCCTATCTATTCCCCTGATCATCTTATAAACCTCTATCATGTCACCCCTCATCCTTCTCCTTTCTAATGAGAAGAGGCCTAGAATGTTCAGCCTTTCCTCGTAAGACTTATTCTCCATTCCAGGCAACATCCTGGTAAATCTCCTCTGCACCCTCTCCAAGGCTTCCACATCCTTCCTAAAATGAGGCGACCAGAACTGCACACAGTACTCCAAATGAGGCCTTACCAAGGTCCTGTACAGCTGCATCATCACCTCACGGCTCTTAAATTCAATCCCTCTGCTAATGAACGCTAACACCCCATATGCCTTCTTCACAGCCCTATCCACTTGAGTTGCAACTTTCAATGATCTATGCACATAGACCCCAAGGTCTCTCTGCTCCTCCACATGCCCAAGAACCCTACCGTTAACCCAGTATTTTGCATTCATGTTTGTCCTTCCAAAATGGACGACCTCACACTTTTCAGGGTTAAACTCCATCTGCCACTTTTCAGCCCAGCACTGCAACCTATCCAAGTCCCTTTGCAGACGACAATAGCCCTCCTCGGTATCCACAACTCCACCAACCTTTGTATCATCTGCAAATTTACTGACCCACCCTTCGACTTCCTCATCCAAGTCGTTAATAAAAATCACAAACAGGAGAGGACCCAGAACTGATCCCTGCGGCACGCCACTGGTAACTGGGCTCCAGGCTGAGTATTTACCATCTAAGACCACTCTCTGCCTTCTATCAGTTAGCCAATTCTTAATCCAACTGGCCACATTCCCCACTATCCCATGCCTCCTGACTTTCTCCATAAGTCTACCATGGGGGACCTTATCAAATGCCTTACTAAAATCCATGTACACCACATCCACTGGTTTACCCTCATCCACTTGCTTGGTCACCTGCTCAAAGAATTCAATCAGGCTTGTGAGGCAAGACCTACCCCTCACAAAACCGTGCTGACTGTCCCGAATCAAGCAGTGTCTTTCCAGATGCTCAGAAATCCTATCCCTCAGCACCTTTTCCATCAACTTGCCTACCACCGAAGTAAGACTAACTGGCCTGTAATTCCCAGGGTTGTTCCTATTCCCTTTCTTGAACAGGGGCACAACATTTGCCACCCTCCAATCACCTGGTACCACCCCCGTCAGCAGAGAAGATGAAAAGATCATTGCCAGCGGCTCTGCAATTTCATCCCTTGCTTCCCATAACATCCTTGGATATACCCCGTCAGGCCCGGGAGACTTGTCTATCTTCAAGTTATTCAAAAACCCCAACACATCTTCCCTCCTAACGAGCACTTCCTCGAGCTTACCAGTCTGCTTCCCACCGTCCTCTTCAGTAATACACCCCTTCTCATTCGTAAATACCGAAGAGAAGTACTCATTCAAAACCTCACTTATCTCTTCCGGCTCAACACACAGTCTCCCGCTATTGTCCTTGACCGGACCTACGGTCCCCCTAGTCATCCTCATATTTCTGACATACGCGTAAAAGGCCTTGGGGTTTTCTTTTATCCTACCCGCCAAGCATTTTTCATGCCCTCTCTTAGCTCTCCTAATCCCTTTCTTCAGATCCTTCCTGGCCATCTTGTATCCCTCCAGAGCTATGCCTGTGCCCTTTTTCCTCAACTTTATATACGCATCCTTCTTCTTCCTAACAAGACTCTCAACCTCTCTTGTCAACCACGGTTCCCTCACATGACCATCCCTTCCCTGTCTGACAGGGACATGCTTATCAATGGCCCCTACTATCTGCTCCTTGAAAAAGTTCCACATTTCGACCGTGCCCTTCCCTGCCAGCATATGCTCCCAACTTATGCTCCTCAGTTCCTGCCTCACAGCATCATATCTACCCTTCCCCCAATTGTAAACCTTGCCCTGTTGCACATACCTATCCCTCTCCATTACCACAGTGAATGCTACAGAATTGTGATCACTATCTCCAAAGTGCTCGCCCACCAACAGCTCTATCACTTGCCCTGGTTCATTACCTAGTACCAAATCCAATATTGCCTCCCCTCTGGTCGGGCAGTCTACATACTGCGTCAGAAAAGCTTCCTGGACATACTGCACAAACACTACCCCATCCAAACTATTCGATCTAAAGAGTTGCCAATCAATATTTGGGAAGTTGAAATCCCCCATAATTACTACCCTGTGACTTCTGCTCCTTTCCAAAATCTGTTTCCCAATCTGCTCTTCCACCTCCCTGCTGCTATTGGGGGGCCTATAGAAAACTCCCATCAAGGTGACTGCTCCTTTCCTGTTCCTGACCTCAACCCACAGTGCCTCAGTCGGCAGATCCTCCTCGAAAATTCTTTCAGCAGTTGTTACACTATTTCTAACTAACAATGCCACCCCCCCACCTCTTTTACCACCATTCCTAATCTTATGAAAACATCTATAACCAGGTACCTCCAAAAACCATTCCTCCCCCTCACCTATCCACGTTTCAGTGATGGCCACAACATCGTAGTCCCAAGTGCCCATCCTAAGTTTGAGCGGCCGCCTTAGTTTGAGGGGTTGCCTTAGTTTGAGCGGTTGCCTTAGTTTGAGCGGTTGCCTTAGTTTGAGCAGCTGCCTTAGTTTGAGGGGCTGCCTTAGTTTGAGCGGTTGCCTTAGTTTGAGCGGCTGCCTTAGTTTGAGCGGTTGCCTAAGTTTGAGCGGCCGCCTTAGTATTAGCGGCTGCCTTAGTTTGAGGGGCTGACTTAGTTTGAGCGGTTGCCTTCGTTTCAGTGGCTACCTTAGTTTGAGGGGTTGCCTGAGTTTGAGATGCTGCGTTAGTTTGAGTGGTTGCCTTAGTTTGAGCAGCTGCCTTAGTTTGAGCGGTTGCCACAGTTTGAGCGGCCGCCTTAGTTTGAGCGGCTGCCTTAGTTTGAGGGGATGACTTAGTTTGAGCGGTTTCCTTAGTTTGAGGGGCTGCCTTAGTTTGAGGTGTTGCCTAAGTTTGAGCGGGTGCCTTAGTTTGAGGGGTTGCCTTATTTTGAGCGGTTGCCTTAGTTTGAGCGGTTGCCTTAGTTTGAGCAGCTGCCTTAGTTTGAGGGGCTGCCTTAGTTTGAGCGGTTGCCTTAGTTTGAGCAGCTGCCTTAGTTTGAGCGGTTGCCTTAGTTTGAGCGGCCTCCTTAGTATGAGCGGCTGCCTTAGTTTGAGGGGATGACTTAGTTTGAGCGGTTGCCTTAGTTTGAGCAGCTGCCTTAGTTTGAGCGGTTGCCTTAGTTTGAGCGGCCGCCTTAGTATGAGCGGCTGCCTTAGTTTGAGGGGATGACTTAGTTTGAGCGGTTGCCTTAGTTTGAGGGGCTGCCTCAGTTTGAGGGGTTGCCTAAGTTTGAGCGGCCGCCTTAGTTTGAGCGGCTGCCTTAGTTTGAGGGGCTGACTTATTTTGAGCGGTTGCCTTCGTTTCAGTGGCTGCCTTAGTTTGAGGGGATGCCTCAGTTTGAGCGGTTGCCTTAGTTTGAGGGGTTGCCTTAGTTTGAGCGGTTGCCTTAGTTTGAGCGGCCGCCTTAGTTTGAGCGGCTGCCTTCGTTTGAGGGGATGCCTTAGTTTGAGCGGTTGCCTTAATTTGAGCGGTTGCCTTAGTGTGCGCGGTTGCGTTAGTTTGAGCGGATGCCTTAGTTTGAGCGGTTGCCTTAGTTTGAGCGGCCGTCTTAGTTTGAGCGGTTGCCTTAGTTTGAGCGGTTGCCTTAGTTTGAGCGGATGCCTTAGTTTGAGCGGTTGCCTTAGTTTGAGCGGCCGTCTTAGTTTGAGCGGTTGCCTTAGTTTGAGCGGTTGCCTTAGTTTGAGCGGATGCCTTAGTTTGAGCGGTTACCTTAGTTTGAGCAGCCGTCTTAGTTTGAGCGGTTGCCTTAGTTTGAGCGGTTGCCTTAGTTTGAGGGGAAGCCTTTGTTTGAGCGGTTGCGTCAGTTTGAGCGGCCGCCTTAGTTTGAGCGGTTGCCTTAGTTTGAGCGGTTGCCTTAGTTTGTGCGGTTGCCTTAGTTTGAGCGGCTGCCTTAGTTTGAGCGGTTGCCTTAGTTTGAGGGGTTGCCTTAGTTTGAGGGGTTGCCTTAGTTTGAGCGGCCGCCTTAGTTTGAGCGGCTGCCTTAGTTTGAGCGGCCGCCTTAGTTTGAGCGGCTGCCTTAGTTTGAGCGGTTGCCTTTGTTTGAGCGGTTACCTTAGTTTGAGCGGCTGCCTTAGTTTGAGCGGCCGCCTTATTTTGAGCGGTTGCCTTACTTTGAGGTGTTGCCTAAGTTTGAGCCGCCGCCTTAGTTTGAGCGGTTGCTTGAGTTTGAGCGGTTGCCTGAGTTTGAGCGGTTGCCTTATTTTGAGTGGCCGTCATATTTTGAGCGGCTGCCATAGTTTGAGCGGCTGCCTTAGTTTGAGCGGTTGCCTTAGTTTGAGCGGCTGCCTTAGTTTCTGCGGCTGCCTTAGTTTGAGCGGTTGCCGTCGTTTGAGCGGCTGCCTTAGTTTGAGGGGTTGCCTCAGTATGAGCGGTTGCCTTAGTTTGAGCGGTTGCCTTAGTTTGAGCGGCTGCCTTAGTTTGAGCGGTTGCCTTAGTTTGAGCGGCCGCCTAAGTTTGAGAGGTTGCCTTAGTTTGAGCGGCTGCCTTAGTTTGAGCGGTTGCCTTAGTTTAAGCGGCCGCCTTATTTTGAGCGGCTGCCTTAGTTTGAGCGGTTGCCTTACTTTGAGGGGTTGCCTAAGTTTGAGCGGCTGCCTTAGTTTGAGGGGTTGCCTTAGTTTGAGCGGTTGCCTTAGTTTGAGCGGTTGCCTTAGTTTGAGCAGCTGCCTTAGTTTGAGGGGCTGCCTTAGTTTGAGCGGTTGCCTTAGTTTGAGCGGCTGCCTTAGTTTGAGCGGTTGCCTAAGTTTGAGCGGCCGCCTTAGTTTGAGCGGCTGCCTTAGTTTGAGGGGTTGAGTTAGTTTGAGCGGTTGCCTTAGTTTGAGGGGCTGCCTTAGTTTGATGGGTTGCCTAAGTTTGAGCGGCCGCCTTAGTTTGAGCGGCTGCCTTAGTTTGAGGGGCTGACTTAGTATGAGCGGTTGCCTTCGTTTCAGTTGCTGCCTTAGTTTGAGGGGATGCCTTAGTTTGAGCGGTTTCCTTAATATGAGCGGTTGCCTTAGTGTGTGCGGTTGCGTTAGTTTGAGCGGCCGTCTTAGTTTGAGCGGTTGCCTTAGTTTGAGCGGTTGCCTTAGTTTGAGCGGATGCCTTAGTTTGAGCGGTTGCCTTAGTTTGAGCGGCCGTCTTAGTTTGAGCGGTTGCCTTAGTTTGAGCGGTTGCCTTAGTTTGATCGGATGCCTTAGTTTGAGCGGTTGCCTTAGTTTGAGCGGCCGTCTTAGTTTGAGCGGTTGCCTTAGTTTGAGCGGTTGTCTTAGCTTGAGGGGAAGCCATAGTTTGAGCGGTTGCGTCAGTTTGAGCGGCCGCCTTAGTTTGAGCGGTTGCCTTCGTTTGAGCGGTTGCCTTAGTTTGTGCGGTTGCCTTAGTTTGAGCGGCTGCCTTAGTTTGAGCGGTTGCCTTAGTTTGAGGGGTTGCCTTAGTTTGAGCGGCCGCCTTAGTTTGAGCGGTTGCCTTAGTTTGAGCGGTTGCCTTAGTTTGAGGGGTTGCCTTAGTTTGAGCAGGCGCCTTAGTTTGAGCGGCTGACTTAGTTTGAGCGGCCGCCTTAGTTTGAGCGGCTGCCTTAGTTTGAGCGGTTGCCTTAGTTTGAGCGGTTACCTTAGTTTGAGCGGCCGCCTTATTTTGAGCGGCTGCCTTAGGTTGAGCGGCTGCCTTAGGTTGCGCGGTTGCCTTACTTTGAGGTGTTGCCTAAGTTTGAGCCGCCGCCTTAGTTTGAGCGGTTGCTTTAGTTTGAGCGGTTGCCTTATTTTGAGCGGCTGCCTTAGTTTGAGCGGCTGCCTTAGTTTGAGCGGTTGCCGTAGTTTGAGCGGCTGCCTTAGTTTGAGGGGTTGCCTCAGTTTGAGCGGTTGCCTTTGTTTGAGCGGTTGCCTTAGTTTGAGCGGCTGCCTAAGTTTGAGAGGTTGCCTTAGTTTGAGCGGCTGCCTTAGTTTGAGCGGTTGCCTTAGATTGAGTGGCCGCCTTATTTTGAGCGGCTGCCTTAGTTTGAGCGGTTGCCTAAGTTTGAGCGAATGCCTTAGTTTGAGCGGCTGCCTTAGTTTGAGCGGTTGCCTTAGTTTGAGATGCTGCCTTAGTTTGAGCGGATGCCTTCGTTTGAGATGCTGCCAGAGTTTGAGCGGTTGCCTTACTTTGAGCGGCTGCCTTAGTTTGAGCGTCTGCCTTAGTTTGAGGGGTTGCCTTAGTTTGAGAGTCTGCCTTAGTTCGAGCGGTTGCCTTAGTTTGAGGTGTTGCCTTAGTTTGAGCGGTTTCCTTAGTTTGAGAGTCTGCCTTAGTTCGAGCGGTTGCCTTAGTTTGAGGTGTTGCCTTAGTTTGAGCGGTTGCCTTAGTTTGAGGTGTTGCCTTAGTTTGAGGGGCTGCCTTAGTTAGAGCGGTTGCCTTATTTTGAGCGGTTGCCTTATTTTGAGCTATTGCCTTAGTTTGAGGGGTTGCCTTAGTTTGAGAGGCTGCCTTAGTTTGAGCGGTTGCCTTAGTTAGAGCGGTTGTCTTCGTTTGAGGTGTTGCCTTAGTTTGAGGGGAAACCTGATTTTGAGGGGCTGCCTTAGTTTGAGCGGTTGCCTTAGTTTGAGAGTCTGCCTTAGTTTGAGCGGTTGCCTTAGTTAGAGCGGTTGTCTTAGTTTGAGGTGTTGCCTGAGTTTGAGGGGCTGCTTTAGTTTGAGCTGTTGCCTCTGTTTGAGCGGTTGCCTTAGTTCGAGCGGTTGCCTTAGTTTGAGGTGTTGCCTTAGTTTGAGAGGTTGCCTTAGTTTGAGGGGTTGCCTTAGTTTGAGGGGTTGCCTTAGTTTGAGCGGCTGCCTGAGTTTGAGCGGCTGCCTTAGTTTAAGGGGTTGCCTTAGTTTGAGCGGTTGCCTTAGTTTGAGGGGTTGCATTAGTTTGAGCGGTTGCCTTAGTTTGAGGGGTTGCCTTAGTTTGAGCGGTTGCCTTAGTTTTAGGGGTTGCCTCAGTTTGAGCTGTTGCCTTAGTTTGAAGGGCTGCCTTAGTATGAGGGGTTGCCTAAGTTTGAGCGGCCGCCTTAGTTTGAGCGGCTGCCTTAGTTTGAGGGGCTGACTTAGTTTGAGTGGTTGCCTTCGTTTCAGTGGCTGCCTTAGTTTGAGGGGATGCCTTAGTTTGAGCGGTTGCCTTAGTTTGAGCGTCCGTCTTAGTTTGTGCGGTTGCCTTAGTTTGAGCGGTTGCCTTCGTTTGAGCGGATGCCTTAGTTTGAGCGGTTGCCTTAGTTTGAGCGGCCGTCTTAGTTTGAGCGGTTGCCTTAGTTTGAGCGGTTGCCTTAGTTTGAGCGGATGCCTTAGTTTGAGCGGTTGCCTTAGTTTGAGCGGCCGTCTTAGTTTGAGCGGATGCCTTAGTTTGAGCGGTTGCCTTAGTTTGAGCGGATGCCTTAGTTTGAGCGGTTGCGTCAGTTTGAGCGGCCGCCTTAGTTTGAGCGGTTGCCTTAGTTTGAGCGGTTGCCTCAGTTTGAGCGGCCGTCTTAGTTTGAGCGGTTGCCTTAGTTTGAGCGGTTGCCTTAGTTTGAGCGGATGCCTTAGTTTGAGCGGTTGCCTTAGTTTGAGCGGCCGTCTTAGTTTGAGCGGTTGCCTTAGTTTGAGCGGTTGCCTTAGTTTGAGGGGAAGCCTTAGTTTGAGCGGTTGCGTCAGTTAGAGCGGCCGCCTTAGTTTGAGCGGTTGCCTTAGTTTGAGCGGTTGCCTTAGTTTGTGCGGTTGCCTTAGTTTGAGCGGCTGCCTTAGTTTGAGCGGTTGCCTTAGTTTGAGGGGTTGCCTTAGTTTGAGCGGCCGCCTTAGTTTGAGCGGCTGCCTTAGTTTGAGCGGTTGCCTTAGTTTGAGCGGTTGCCTTAGTTTGAGGGGTTGCCTTAGTTTGAGCGGCCGCCTTAGTTTGAGCGGCTGCCTTAGTTTGAGCGGCTGCCTTAGTTTGAGCGGTTGCCTTAGTTTGAGCGGTTACCTTAGTTTGAGCGGCTGCCTTAGTTTGAGCGGCCGCCTTATTTTGAGCGGCTGCCTTAGGTTGAGCGGCTGCCTTAGTTTGAGCGGTTGCCTTACTTTGAGGTGTTGCCTAAGTTTGAGCCGCCGCCTTAGTTTGAGCGGTTGCTTTAGTTTGAGCGGTTGCCTTAGTTTGAGCGGCCGTCATATTTTGAGCGGCTGCCTTAGTTTGAGCGGCTGCCTTAGTTTGAGAGGTTCCCTTAGTTTGAGCGCCTGCCTTAGTTTGAGCGGCTGCCTTAGTTTGAGGGGATGACTTAGTTTGAGCGGTTGCCTTAGTTTGAGGGGCTGCCTTAGTTTGAGGGGTTGCCTAAGTTTGAGCGGGTGCCTTAGTTTGAGGGGTTGCCTTAGTTTGAGCGGTTGCCTTAGTTTGAGCGGTTGCCTTAGTTTGAGCAGCTGCCTTAGTTTGAGGGGCTGCCTTAGGTTGAGCGGTTGCCTTAGTTTGAGCGGCTGCCTTAGTTTGAGCGGTTGCCTAAGTTTGAGCGGCCGCCTTAGTATGAGCGGCTGCCTTAGTTTGAGGGGATGACTTAGTTTGAGCGGTTGCCTTAGTTTGAGGGGCTGCCTCAGTTTGAGGGGTTGCCTAAGTTTGAGCGGCCGCCTTAGTTTGAGCGGCTGCCTTAGTTTGAGTGGCTGACTTAGTTTGAGCGGTTGCCTTCGTTTCAGTGGCTGCCTTAGTTTGAGGGGATGCCTTAGTTTGAGCGGTTGCCTTAGTTTGAGGGGTTGCCTTAGTTTGAGCGGTTGCCTTAGTTTGAGCGGCCGCCTTAGTTTGAGCCGCTGCCTTCGTTTGAGGGGATGCCTTTGTTTGAGCGGTTGCCTTAATTTGAGCGGTTGCCTTAGTGTGTGCGGTTGCGTTAGTTTGAGCGGATGCCTTAGTTTGAGCGGTTGCCTTAGTTTGAGCGGTTGCCTTAGTTTGAGATGCTGCCTTAGTTTGAGGGGTTGCCTGAGTTTGAGATGCTGCGTTAGTTTGAGTGGTTGCCTTAGTTTGAGCAGCTGCCTTAGTTTGAGCGGTTGCCACAGTTTGAACGGCCGCCTTAGTTTGAGCGGCTGCCTTAGTTTGAGGGGATGACTTAGTTTGAGCGGTTGCCTTAGTTTGAGGGGCTGCCTTAGTTTGAGGTGTTGCCTAAGTTTGAGCGGGTGCCTTAGTTTGAGGGGTTGCCTTAGTTTGAGCGGTTGCCTTAGTTTGAGCGGTTGCCTTAGTTTGAGCAGCTGCCTTAGTTTGAGGGGCTGCCTTAGTTTGAGCGGTTGCCTTAGTTTGAGCAGCTGCCTTAGTTTGAGCGGTTGCGTTAGTTTGAGCGGCCGCCTTAGTATGAGCGGCTGCCTTAGTTTGAGGGGATGACTTAGTTTGAGCGGTTGCCTTAGTTTGAGCAGCTGCCTTAGTTTGAGCGGTTGCCTTAGTTTGAGCGGCTGCCTTAGTATGAGCGGCTGCCTTAGTTTGAGGGGATGACTTAGTTTGAGCGGTTGCCTTAGTTTGAGCAGCTGCCTTAGTTTGAGCGGTTGCCTTAGTTTGAGCGGCCGCCTTAGTATGAGCGGCTGCCTTAGTTTGAGGGGATGACTTAGTTTGAGCGGTTGCCTTAGTTTGAGGGGCTGCCTCAGTTTGAGGGGTTGCCCAAGTTTGAGCGGCCGCCTTAGTTTGAGCGGCTGCCTTAGTTTGAGGGGCTGACTTAGTTTGAGCGGTTGCCTTCGTTTCAGTGGCTGCCTTAGTTTGAGGGGATGCCTCAGTTTGAGCGGTTGCCTTAGTTTGAGGGGTTGCCTTAGTTTGAGCGGTTGCCTTAGTTTGAGCGGCCGCCTTAGTTTGAGCGGCTGCCTTAGTTTGAGTGGCTGACTTAGTTTGAGCGGTTGCCTTCGTTTCAGTGGCTGCCTTAGTTTGAGGGGATGCCTTAGTTTGAGCGGTTGCCTTAGTTTGAGGGGTTGCCTTAGTTTGAGCGGTTGCCTTAGTTTGAGCGGCCGCCTTAGTTTGAGCCGCTGCCTTCGTTTGAGGGGATGCCTTTGTTTGAGCGGTTGCCTTAATTTGAGCGGTTGCCTTAGTGTGTGCGGTTGCGTTAGTTTGAGCGGATGCCTTAGTTTGAGCGGTTGCCTTAGTTTGAGCGGTTGCCTTAGTTTGAGATGCTGCCTTAGTTTGAGGGGTTGCCTGAGTTTGAGATGCTGCGTTAGTTTGAGTGGTTGCCTTAGTTTGAGCAGCTGCCTTAGTTTGAGCGGTTGCCACAGTTTGAGCGGCCGCCTTAGTTTGAGCGGCTGCCTTAGTTTGAGGGGATGACTTAGTTTGAGCGGTTGCCTTAGTTTGAGGGGCTGCCTTAGTTTGAGGTGTTGCCTAAGTTTGAGCGGGTGCCTTAGTTTGAGGGGTTGCCTTAGTTTGAGCGGTTGCCTTAGTTTGAGCGGTTGCCTTAGTTTGAGCAGCTGCCTTAGTTTGAGGGGCTGCCTTAGTTTGAGCGGTTGCCTTAGTTTGAGCAGCTGCCTTAGTTTGAGCGGTTGCGTTAGTTTGAGCGGCCGCCTTAGTATGAGCGGCTGCCTTAGTTTGAGGGGATGACTTAGTTTGAGCGGTTGCCTTAGTTTGAGCAGCTGCCTTAGTTTGAGCGGTTGCCTTAGTTTGAGCGGCTGCCTTAGTATGAGCGGCTGCCTTAGTTTGAGGGGATGACTTAGTTTGAGCGGTTGCCTTAGTTTGAGCAGCTGCCTTAGTTTGAGCGGTTGCCTTAGTTTGAGCGGCCGCCTTAGTATGAGCGGCTGCCTTAGTTTGAGGGGATGACTTAGTTTGAGCGGTTGCCTTAGTTTGAGGGGCTGCCTCAGTTTGAGGGGTTGCCTAAGTTTGAGCGGCCGCCTTAGTTTGAGCGGCTGCCTTAGTTTGAGGGGCTGACTTAGTTTGAGCGGTTGCCTTCGTTTCAGTGGCTGCCTTAGTTTGAGGGGATGCCTCAGTTTGAGCGGTTGCCTTAGTTTGAGGGGTTGCCTTAGTTTGAGCGGTTGCCTTAGTTTGAGCGGACGCCTTAGTTTGAGCGGCTGCCTTCGTTTGAGGGGATGCCTTAGTTTGAGCGGTTGCCTTAATTTGAGCGGTTGCCTTAGTGTGCGCGGTTGCCTTATTTTGAGTGGCCGTCATATTTTGAGCGGCTGCCATAGTTTGAGCGGCTGCCTTAGTTTGAGCGGTTGCCTTAGTTTGAGCGGCCGTCTTAGTTTGAGCGGTTGCCTTAGTTTGAGCGGTTGCCTTAGTTTGAGCGGATGCCTTAGTTTGAGCGGTTGCCTTAGTTTGAGCGGCCGTCTTAGTTTGAGCGGTTGCCTTAGTTTGAGCGGTTGCCTTAGTTTGAGCGGATGCCTAAGTTTGAGCGGCCGCCTTAGTTTGAGCGGCTGCCTTAGTTTGAGGGGCTGACTTAGTTTGAGCGGTTGCCTTCGTTTCAGTGGCTGCCTTAGTTTGAGGGGATGCCTCAGTTTGAGCGGTTGCCTTAGTTTGAGGGGTTGCCTTAGTTTGAGCGGTTGCCTTAGTTTGAGCGGACGCCTTAGTTTGAGCGGCCGACTTAGTATGAGCGGCTGCCTTAGTTTGAGGGGATGACTTAGTTTGAGCGGTTGCCTTAGTTTGAGCAGCTGCCTTAGTTTGAGCGTCTGCCTTAGTTTGAGGGGTTGCCTTAGTTTGAGAGTCTGCCTTAGTTCGAGCGGTTGCCTTAGTTTGAGGTGTTGCCTTAGTTTGAGCGGTTTCCTTAGTTTGAGAGTCTGCCTTAGTTCGAGCGGTTGCCTTAGTTTGAGGTGTTGCCTTAGTTTGAGCGGTTGCCTTAGTTTGAGGTGTTGCCTTAGTTTGAGGGGCTGCCTTAGTTAGAGCGGTTGCCTTATTTTGAGCGGTTGCCTTATTTTGAGCTATTGCCTTAGTTTGAGGGGTTGCCTTAGTTTGAGAGGCTGCCTTAGTTTGAGCGGTTGCCTTAGTTAGAGCGGTTGTCTTCGTTTGAGGTGTTGCCTTAGTTTGAGGGGAAACCTGATTTTGAGGGGCTGCCTTAGTTTGAGCGGTTGCCTTAGTTTGAGAGTCTGCCTTAGTTTGAGCGGTTGCCTTAGTTAGAGCGGTTGTCTTAGTTTGAGGTGTTGCCTGAGTTTGAGGGGCTGCTTTAGTTTGAGCTGTTGCCTCTGTTTGAGCGGTTGCCTTAGTTCGAGCGGTTGCCTTAGTTTGAGGTGTTGCCTTAGTTTGAGAGGTTGCCTTAGTTTGAGGGGTTGCCTTAGTTTGAGGGGTTGCCTTAGTTTGAGCGGCTGCCTGAGTTTGAGCGGCTGCCTTAGTTTAAGGGGTTGCCTTAGTTTGAGCGGTTGCCTTAGTTTGAGGGGTTGCATTAGTTTGAGCGGTTGCCTTAGTTTGAGGGGTTGCCTTAGTTTGAGCGGTTGCCTTAGTTTTAGGGGTTGCCTCAGTTTGAGCTGTTGCCTTAGTTTGAGGGGCTGCCTTAGTTTGAGGGGTTGCCTAAGTTTGAGCGGCCGCCTTAGTTTGAGCGGCTGCCTTAGTTTGAGGGGCTGACTTAGTTTGAGTGGTTGCCTTCGTTTCAGTGGCTGCCTTAGTTTGAGGGGATGCCTTAGTTTGAGCGGTTGCCTTAGTTTGAGCGGCCGTCTTAGTTTGTGCGGTTGCCTTAGTTTGAGCGGTTGCCTTCGTTTGAGCGGATGCCTTAGTTTGAGCGGTTGCCTTAGTTTGAGCGGCCGTCTTAGTTTGAGCGGTTGCCTTAGTTTGAGCGGTTGCCTTAGTTTGAGCGGATGCCTTAGTTTGAGCGGTTGCCTTAGTTTGAGCGGCCGTCTTAGTTTGAGCGGATGCCTTAGTTTGAGCGGTTGCCTTAGTTTGAGCGGATGCCTTAGTTTGAGCGGTTGCGTCAGTTTGAGCGGCCGCCTTAGTTTGAGCGGTTGCCTTAGTTTGAGCGGTTGCCTCAGTTTGAGCGGCCGTCTTAGTTTGAGCGGTTGCCTTAGTTTGAGCGGTTGCCTTAGTTTGAGCGGATGCCTTAGTTTGAGCGGTTGCCTTAGTTTGAGCGGCCGTCTTAGTTTGAGCGGTTGCCTTAGTTTGAGCGGTTGCCTTAGTTTGAGGGGAAGCCTTAGTTTGAGCGGTTGCGTCAGTTAGAGCGGCCGCCTTAGTTTGAGCGGTTGCCTTAGTTTGAGCGGTTGCCTTAGTTTGTGCGGTTGCCTTAGTTTGAGCGGCTGCCTTAGTTTGAGCGGTTGCCTTAGTTTGAGGGGTTGCCTTAGTTTGAGCGGCCGCCTTAGTTTGAGCGGCTGCCTTAGTTTGAGCGGTTGCCTTAGTTTGAGCGGTTGCCTTAGTTTGAGGGGTTGCCTTAGTTTGAGCGGCCGCCTTAGTTTGAGCGGCTGCCTTAGTTTGAGCGGCTGCCTTAGTTTGAGCGGTTGCCTTAGTTTGAGCGGTTACCTTAGTTTGAGCGGCTGCCTTAGTTTGAGCGGCCGCCTTATTTTGAGCGGCTGCCTTAGGTTGAGCGGATGCCTTAGTTTGAGCGGTTGCCTTACTTTGAGGTGTTGCCTAAGTTTGAGCCGCCGCCTTAGTTTGAGCGGTTGCTTTAGTTTGAGCGGTTGCCTTAGTTTGAGCGGCCGTCATATTTTGAGCGGCTGCCTTAGTTTGAGCGGCTGCCTTAGTTTGAGCGGTTCCCTTAGTTTGAGCGCCTGCCTTAGTTTGAGCGGCTGCCTTAGTTTGAGGGGATGACTTAGTTTGAGCGGTTGCCTTAGTTTGAGGGGCTGCCTTAGTTTGAGGGGTTGCCTAAGTTTGAGCGGGTGCCTTAGTTTGAGGGGTTGCCTTAGTTTGAGCGGTTGCCTTAGTTTGAGCGGTTGCCTTAGTTTGAGCAGCTGCCTTAGTTTGAGGGGCTGCCTTAGGTTGAGCGGTTGCCTTAGTTTGAGCGGCTGCCTTAGTTTGAGCGGTTGCCTAAGTTTGAGCGGCCGCCTTAGTATGAGCGGCTGCCTTAGTTTGAGGGGATGACTTAGTTTGAGCGGTTGCCTTAGTTTGAGGGGCTGCCTCAGTTTGAGGGGTTGCCTAAGTTTGAGCGGCCGCCTTAGTTTGAGCGGCTGCCTTAGTTTGAGTGGCTGACTTAGTTTGAGCGGTTGCCTTCGTTTCAGTGGCTGCCTTAGTTTGAGGGGATGCCTTAGTTTGAGCGGTTGCCTTAGTTTGAGGGGTTGCCTTAGTTTGAGCGGTTGCCTTAGTTTGAGCGGCCGCCTTAGTTTGAGCCGCTGCCTTCGTTTGAGGGGATGCCTTTGTTTGAGCGGTTGCCTTAATTTGAGCGGTTGCCTTAGTGTGTGCGGTTGCGTTAGTTTGAGCGGATGCCTTAGTTTGAGCGGTTGCCTTAGTTTGAGCGGTTGCCTTAGTTTGAGATGCTGCCTTAGTTTGAGGGGTTGCCTGAGTTTGAGATGCTGCGTTAGTTTGAGTGGTTGCCTTAGTTTGAGCAGCTGCCTTAGTTTGAGCGGTTGCCACAGTTTGAGCGGCCGCCTTAGTTTGAGCGGCTGCCTTAGTTTGAGGGGATGACTTAGTTTGAGCGGTTGCCTTAGTTTGAGGGGCTGCCTTAGTTTGAGGTGTTGCCTAAGTTTGAGCGGGTGCCTTAGTTTGAGGGGTTGCCTTAGTTTGAGCGGTTGCCTTAGTTTGAGCGGTTGCCTTAGTTTGAGCAGCTGCCTTAGTTTGAGGGGCTGCCTTAGTTTGAGCGGTTGCCTTAGTTTGAGCAGCTGCCTTAGTTTGAGCGGTTGCGTTAGTTTGAGCGGCCGCCTTAGTATGAGCGGCTGCCTTAGTTTGAGGGGATGACTTAGTTTGAGCGGTTGCCTTAGTTTGAGCAGCTGCCTTAGTTTGAGCGGTTGCCTTAGTTTGAGCGGCTGCCTTAGTATGAGCGGCTGCCTTAGTTTGAGGGGATGACTTAGTTTGAGCGGTTGCCTTAGTTTGAGCAGCTGCCTTAGTTTGAGCGGTTGCCTTAGTTTGAGCGGCCGCCTTAGTATGAGCGGCTGCCTTAGTTTGAGGGGATGACTTAGTTTGAGCGGTTGCCTTAGTTTGAGGGGCTGCCTCAGTTTGAGGGGTTGCCTAAGTTTGAGCGGCCGCCTTAGTTTGAGCGGCTGCCTTAGTTTGAGGGGCTGACTTAGTTTGAGCGGTTGCCTTCGTTTCAGTGGCTGCCTTAGTTTGAGGGGATGCCTCAGTTTGAGCGGTTGCCTTAGTTTGAGGGGTTGCCTTAGTTTGAGCGGTTGCCTTAGTTTGAGCGGACGCCTTAGTTTGAGCGGCTGCCTTCGTTTGAGGGGATGCCTTAGTTTGAGCGGTTGCCTTAATTTGAGCGGTTGCCTTAGTGTGCGCGGTTGCGTTAGTTTGAGCGGATGCCTTAGTTTGAGCGGTTGCCTTAGTTTGAGCGGCCGTCTTAGTTTGAGCGGTTGACTTAGTTTGAGCGGTTGCCTTAGTTTGAGCGGATGCCTTAGTTTGAGCGGTTGCCTTAGTTTGAGCGGCCGTCTTAGTTTGAGCGGATGCCTTAGTTTGAGCGGTTGCCTTAGTTTGAGCGGATGCCTTAGTTTGAGCGGTTGCCTTAGTTTGAGCGGCCGTCTTAGTTTGAGCGGTTGCCTTAGTTTGAGCGGTTTCCTTAGTTTGAGGGGAAGCCTTAGTTTGAGCGGTTGCGTCAGTTTGAGCGGCCGCCTTAGTTTGAGCGGTTGCCTTAGTTTGAGCGGTTGCCTTAGTTTGAGCGGCCGTCTTAGTTTGAGCGGTTGCCTTAGTTTGAGCGGTTGCCTTAGTTTGAGCGGATGCCTTAGTTTGAGCGGTTGCCTTAGTTTGAGCGGCCGTCTTAGTTTGAGCGGTTGCCTTAGTTTGAGCGGTTGCCTTAGTTTGAGCGGATGCCTTAGTTTGAGCGGTTACCTTAGTTTGAGCGGCCGTCTTAGTTTGAGCGGTTGCCTTAGTTTGAGCGGTTGCCTTAGTTTGAGGGGAAGCCTTTGTTTGAGCGGTTGCGTCAGTTTGAGCGGCCGCCTTAGTTTGAGCGGTTGCCTTAGTTTGAGCGGTTGCCTTAGTTTGTGCGGTTGCCTTAGTTTGAGCGGCTGCCTTAGTTTGAGCGGTTGCCTTAGTTTGAGGGGTTGCCTTAGTTTGAGGGGTTGCCTTAGTTTGAGCGGCCGCCTTAGTTTGAGCGGCTGCCTTAGTTTGAGCGGCTGCCTTAGTTTGAGCGGCTGCCTTAGTTTGAGCGGTTGCCTTTGTTTGAGCGGTTACATTAGTTTGAGCGGCCGCCTTAGTTTGAGCGGTTGCTTGAGTTTGAGCGGTTGCCTGAGTTTGAGCGGTTGCCTTATTTTGAGTGGCCGTCATATTTTGAGCGGCTG
Source organism: Heterodontus francisci (assembly GCF_036365525.1). Lineage (NCBI taxonomy): Eukaryota > Metazoa > Chordata > Chondrichthyes > Heterodontiformes > Heterodontidae > Heterodontus > Heterodontus francisci. The sequence continues at coordinate 2,536,052 of NC_090408.1, forward strand.
CCTTAGTTTGAGCGGCTGCCTTAGTTTGAGCGGTTGCCTTAGTTTGAGCGGCTGCCTTAGTTTCTGCGGCTGCCTTAGTTTGAGCGGTTGCCGTAGTTTGAGCGGCTGCCTTAGTTTGAGGGGTTGCCTCAGTATGAGCGGTTGCCTTAGTTTGAGCGGTTGCCTTAGTTTGAGCGGCTGCCTTAGTTTGAGCGGTTGCCTTAGTTTGAGCGGCCGCCTAAGTTTGAGAGGTTGCCTTAGTTTGAGCGGCTGCCTTAGTTTGAGCGGTTGCCTTAGTTTGAGCGGCCGCCTTAGTTTGAGGGGTTGCCTTAGTTTGAGCGGTTGCCTTAGTTTGAGCGGTTGCCTTAGTTTGAGCGGCTGCCTTAGTTTGAGGGGCTGCCTTAGTTTGAGCGGTTGCCTTAGTTTGAGCGGCTGCCTTAGTTTGAGCGGTTGCCTAAGTTTGAGCGGCCGCCTTAGTTTGAGCGGCTGCCTTAGTTTGAGGGGATGAGTTAGTTTGAGCGGTTGCCTTAGTTTGAGGGGCTGCCTTAGTTTGATGGGTTGCCTAAGTTTGAGCGGCCGCCTTAGTTTGAGCGGCTGCCTTAGTTTGAGGGGCTGACTTAGTATGAGCGGTTGCCTTCGTTTCAGTTGCTGCCTTAGTTTGAGGGGATGCCTTAGTTTGAGCGGTTTCCTTAATTTGAGCGGTTGCCTTAGTATGTGCGGTTGCGTTAGTTTGAGCGGTTGCCTTAGTTTGAGCGGTTGCCTTAGTTTGAGCGGATGCCTTAGTTTGAGCGGTTGCCTTAGTTTGAGCGGCCGTCTTAGTTTGAGCGGTTGCCTTAGTTTGAGCGGTTGCCTTAGTTTGAGCGGATGCCTTAGTTTGAGCGGTTGCCTTAGTTTGAGCGGCCGTCTTAGTTTGAGCGGTTGCCTTAGTTTGAGCGGTTGTCTTAGCTTGAGGGGAAGCCTTAGTTTGAGCGGTTGCGTCAGTTTGAGCGGCCGCCTTAGTTTGAGCGGTTGCCTTCGTTTGAGCGGTTGCCTTAGTTTGTGCGGTTGCCTTAGTTTGAGCGGCTGCCTTAGTTTGAGCGGTTGCCTTAGTTTGAGGGGTTGCCTTAGTTTGAGCGGCCGCCTTAGTTTGAGCGGTTGCCTTAGTTTGAGCGGTTGCCTTAGTTTGAGGGGTTGCCTTAATTTGAGCAGGCGCCTTAGTTTGAGCGGCTGACTTAGTTTGAGCGGCCGCCTTAGTTTGAGCGGCTGCCTTAGTTTGAGCGGTTGCCTTAGTTTGAGCTGTTACCTTAGTTTGAGCGGCCGCCTTATTTTGAGCGGCTGCCTTAGGTTGAGCGGCTGCCTTAGGTTGAGCGGTTGCCTTACTTTGAGGTGTTGCCTAAGTTTGAGCCGCCGCCTTAGTTTAAGCGGTTGCTTTAGTTTGAGCGGTTGCCTTATTTTGAGCGGCCGTCATATTTTGAGCGGCTGCCTTAGTTTGAGCGGCTGCCTTAGTTTGAGCGGTTGCCTTAGTTTGAGCGGCTGCCTTAGTTTGAGCGGCTGCCTTAGTTTGAGCGGTTGCCGTAGTTTGAGCGGCTGCCTTAGTTTGAGGGGTTGCCTCAGTTTGAGCGGTTGCCTTAGTTTGAGCGGTTGCCTTAGTTTGAGCGGCTGCCTAAGTTTGAGAGGTTGCCTTAGTTTGAGCGGCTGCCTTAGTTTGAGCGGTTGCCTTAGATTGAGTGGCCGCCTTATTTTGAGCGGCTGCCTTAGTTTGAGCGGTTGCCTAAGTTTGAGCGGATGCCTTAGTTTGAGCGGCTGCCTTAGTTTGAGCGGTTGCCTTAGTTTGAGATGCTGCCTTAGTTTGAGCGGATGCCTTCGTTTGAGATGCTGCCAGAGTTTGAGCGGTTGCCTTACTTTGAGCGGCTGCCTTAGTTTGAGCGGCTGCCTTAGTTTGAGGGGTTGCCTTAGTTTGAGAGTCTGCCTTAGTTCGAGCGGTTGCCTTAGTTTGAGGTGTTGCCTTAGTTTGAGCGGTTTCCTTAGTTTGAGAGTCTGCCTTAGTTCGAGCGGTTGCCTTAGTTTGAGGTGTTGCCTTAGTTTGAGCGGTTGCCTTAGTTTGAGGTGTTGCCTTAGTTTGAGGGGCTGCCTTAGTTAGAGCGGTTGCCTTATTTTGAGCGGTTGCCTTATTTTGAGCTATTGCCTTAGTTTGAGGTGTTGCCTTAGTTTGAGAGGCTGCGTTAGTTTGAGCGGTTGCCTTAGTTAGAGCGGTTGTCTTCGTTTGAGGTGTTGCCTTAGTTTGAGGGGAAACCTGATTTTGAGGGGCTGCCTTCGTTTGAGCGGTTGCCTTAGTTTGAGAGTCTGCCTTAGTTTGAGCGGTTGCCTTAGTTAGAGCGGTTGTCTTAGTTTGAGGTGTTGCCTGATTTTGAGGGGCTGCTTTAGTTTGAGCTGTTGCCTCTGTTTGAGCGGTTGCCTTAGTTCGAGCGGTTGCCTTAGTTTGAGGTGTTGCCTCAGTTTGAGAGGTTGCCTTAGTTTGAGGGGTTGCCTTAGTTTGAGGGGTTGCCTTAGTTTGAGCGGCTGCCTGAGTTTGAGCGGCTGCCTTAGTTTGAGGGGTTGCCTTAGTTTGAGCGATTGCCTTAGTTTGAGGGGTTGCATTAGTTTGAGCGGTTGCCTTAGTTTGAGGGGTTGCCTTAGTTTGAGCGGTTGCCTTAGTTTTAGGGGTTGCCTCAGTTTGAGCTGTTGCCTTAGTTTGAGGGGCTGCCTTAGTTTGAGGGGTTGCCTAAGTTTGAGCGGCCGCCTTAGTTTGAGCGGCTGCCTTAGTTTGAGGGGCTGACTTAGTTTGAGTGGTTGCCTTCGTTTCAGTGGCTGCCTTAGTTTGAGGGGAAGCCTTAGTTTGAGCGGTTGCGTCAGTTTGAGCGGCCGCCTTAGTTTGAGCGGTTGCCTTAGTTTGAGCGGTTGCCTTAGTTTGAGCGGCCGTCTTAGTTTGAGCGGTTGCCTTAGTTTGAGCGGTTGCCTTAGTTTGAGCGGATGCCTTAGTTTGAGCGGTTGCCTTAGTTTGAGCGGCCGTCTTAGTTTGAGCGGTTGCCTTAGTTTGAGCGGTTGCCTTAGTTTGAGCGGATGCCTTAGTTTGAGCGGTTACCTTAGTTTGAGCGGCCGTCTTAGTTTGAGCGGTTGCCTTAGTTTGAGCGGTTGCCTTAGTTTGAGGGGAAGCCTTTGTTTGAGCGGTTGCGTCAGTTTGAGCGGCCGCCTTAGTTTGAGCGGTTGCCTTAGTTTGAGCGGTTGCCTTAGTTTGTGCGGTTGCCTTAGTTTGAGCGGCTGCCTTAGTTTGAGCGGTTGCCTTAGTTTGAGGGGTTGCCTTAGTTTGAGGGGTTGCCTTAGTTTGAGCGGCCGCCTTAGTTTGAGCGGCTGCCTTAGTTTGAGCGGCTGCCTTAGTTTGAGCGGCTGCCTTAGTTTGAGCGGTTGCCTTTGTTTGAGCGGTTACATTAGTTTGAGCGGCCGCCTTAGTATGAGCGGTTGCTTGAGTTTGAGCGGTTGCCTGAGTTTGAGCGGTTGCCTTATTTTGAGTGGCCGTCATATTTTGAGCGGCTGCCTTAGTTTGAGCGGCTGCCTTAGTTTGAGCGGTTGCCTTAGTTTGAGCGGCTGCCTTAGTTTCTGCGGCTGCCTTAGTTTGAGCGGTTGCCGTAGTTTGAGCGGCTGCCTTAGTTTGAGGGGTTGCCTCAGTATGAGCGGTTGCCTTAGTTTGAGCGGTTGCCTTAGTTTGAGCGGCTGCCTTAGTTTGAGCGGTTGCCTTAGTTTGAGCGGCCGCCTAAGTTTGAGAGGTTGCCTTAGTTTGAGCGGCTGCCTTAGTTTGAGCGGTTGCCTTAGTTTGAGCGGCCGCCTTAGTTTGAGGGGTTGCCTTAGTTTGAGCGGTTGCCTTAGTTTGAGCGGTTGCCTTAGTTTGAGCGGCTGCCTTAGTTTGAGGGGCTGCCTTAGTTTGAGCGGTTGCCTTAGTTTGAGCGGCTGCCTTAGTTTGAGCGGTTGCCTAAGTTTGAGCGGCCGCCTTAGTTTGAGCGGCTGCCTTAGTTTGAGGGGATGAGTTAGTTTGAGCGGTTGCCTTAGTTTGAGGGGCTGCCTTAGTTTGATGGGTTGCCTAAGTTTGAGCGGCCGCCTTAGTTTGAGCGGCTGCCTTAGTTTGAGGGGCTGACTTAGTATGAGCGGTTGCCTTCGTTTCAGTTGCTGCCTTAGTTTGAGGGGATGCCTTAGTTTGAGCGGTTTCCTTAATTTGAGCGGTTGCCTTAGTATGTGCGGTTGCGTTAGTTTGAGCGGTTGCCTTAGTTTGAGCGGTTGCCTTAGTTTGAGCGGATGCCTTAGTTTGAGCGGTTGCCTTAGTTTGAGCGGCCGTCTTAGTTTGAGCGGTTGCCTTAGTTTGAGCGGTTGCCTTAGTTTGAGCGGATGCCTTAGTTTGAGCGGTTGCCTTAGTTTGAGCGGCCGTCTTAGTTTGAGCGGTTGCCTTAGTTTGAGCGGTTGTCTTAGCTTGAGGGGAAGCCTTAGTTTGAGCGGTTGCGTCAGTTTGAGCGGCCGCCTTAGTTTGAGCGGTTGCCTTCGTTTGAGCGGTTGCCTTAGTTTGTGCGGTTGCCTTAGTTTGAGCGGCTGCCTTAGTTTGAGCGGTTGCCTTAGTTTGAGGGGTTGCCTTAGTTTGAGCGGCCGCCTTAGTTTGAGCGGTTGCCTTAGTTTGAGCGGTTGCCTTAGTTTGAGGGGTTGCCTTAATTTGAGTAGGCGCCTTAGTTTGAGCGGCTGACTTAGTTTGAGCGGCCGCCTTAGTTTGAGCGGCTGCCTTAGTTTGAGCGGTTGCCTTAGTTTGAGCTGTTACCTTAGTTTGAGCGGCCGCCTTATTTTGAGCGGCTGCCTTAGGTTGAGCGGCTGCCTTAGGTTGAGCGGTTGCCTTACTTTGAGGTGTTGCCTAAGTTTGAGCCGCCGCCTTAGTTTAAGCGGTTGCTTTAGTTTGAGCGGTTGCCTTATTTTGAGCGGCCGTCATATTTTGAGCGGCTGCCTTAGTTTGAGCGGCTGCCTTAGTTTGAGCGGTTGCCTTAGTTTGAGCGGCTGCCTTAGTTTGAGCGGCTGCCTTAGTTTGAGCGGTTGCCGTAGTTTGAGCGGCTGCCTTAGTTTGAGGGGTTGCCTCAGTTTGAGCGGTTGCCTTAGTTTGAGCGGTTGCCTTAGTTTGAGCGGCTGCCTAAGTTTGAGAGGTTGCCTTAGTTTGAGCGGCTGCCTTAGTTTGAGCGGTTGCCTTAGATTGAGTGGCCGCCTTATTTTGAGCGGCTGCCTTAGTTTGAGCGGTTGCCTAAGTTTGAGCGGATGCCTTAGTTTGAGCGGCTGCCTTAGTTTGAGCGGTTGCCTTAGTTTGAGATGCTGCCTTAGTTTGAGCGGATGCCTTCGTTTGAGATGCTGCCAGAGTTTGAGCGGTTGCCTTACTTTGAGCGGCTGCCTTAGTTTGAGCGGCTGCCTTAGTTTGAGGGGTTGCCTTAGTTTGAGAGTCTGCCTTAGTTCGAGCGGTTGCCTTAGTTTGAGGTGTTGCCTTAGTTTGAGCGGTTTCCTTAGTTTGAGAGTCTGCCTTAGTTCGAGCGGTTGCCTTAGTTTGAGGTGTTGCCTTAGTTTGAGCGGTTGCCTTAGTTTGAGGTGTTGCCTTAGTTTGAGGGGCTGCCTTAGTTAGAGCGGTTGCCTTATTTTGAGCGGTTGCCTTATTTTGAGCTATTGCCTTAGTTTGAGGTGTTGCCTTAGTTTGAGAGGCTGCGTTAGTTTGAGCGGTTGCCTTAGTTAGAGCGGTTGTCTTCGTTTGAGGTGTTGCCTTAGTTTGAGGGGAAACCTGATTTTGAGGGGCTGCCTTCGTTTGAGCGGTTGCCTTAGTTTGAGAGTCTGCCTTAGTTTGAGCGGTTGCCTTAGTTAGAGCGGTTGTCTTAGTTTGAGGTGTTGCCTGATTTTGAGGGGCTGCTTTAGTTTGAGCTGTTGCCTCTGTTTGAGCGGTTGCCTTAGTTCGAGCGGTTGCCTTAGTTTGAGGTGTTGCCTCAGTTTGAGAGGTTGCCTTAGTTTGAGGGGTTGCCTTAGTTTGAGGGGTTGCCTTAGTTTGAGCGGCTGCCTGAGTTTGAGCGGCTGCCTTAGTTTGAGGGGTTGCCTTAGTTTGAGCGATTGCCTTAGTTTGAGGGGTTGCATTAGTTTGAGCGGTTGCCTTAGTTTGAGGGGTTGCCTTAGTTTGAGCGGTTGCCTTAGTTTTAGGGGTTGCCTCAGTTTGAGCTGTTGCCTTAGTTTGAGGGGCTGCCTTAGTTTGAGGGGTTGCCTAAGTTTGAGCGGCCGCCTTAGTTTGAGCGGCTGCCTTAGTTTGAGGGGCTGACTTAGTTTGAGTGGTTGCCTTCGTTTCAGTGGCTGCCTTAGTTTGAGGGGATGCCTTAGTTTGAGCGGTTGCCTTAGTTTGAGCGGCCGTCTTAGTTTGAGCGGTTGCCTTAGTTTGAGCGGTTGCCTTAGTTTGAGCGGATGCCTTAGTTTGAGCGGTTGCCTTAGTTTGAGCGGCCGTCTTAGTTTGAGCGGTTGCCTTAGTTTGAGCGGTTGCCTTAGTTTGAGCGGATGCCTTAGTTTGAGCGGTTGCCTTCGTTTGAGCGGCCGTCTTAGTTTGAGCGGATGCCTTAGTTTGAGCGGTTGCCTTAGTTTGAGCGGATGCCTTAGTTTGAGCGGTTGCGTCAGTTTGAGCGGCCGCCTTAGTTTGAGCGGTTGCCTTAGTTTGAGCGGTTGCCTCAGTTTGAGCGGCCGTCTTAGTTTGAGCGGTTGCCTTAGTTTGAGCGGTTGCCTTAGTTTGAGCGGATGCCTTAGTTTGAGCGGTTGCCTTAGTTTGAGCGGCCGTCTTAGTTTGAGCGGTTGCCTTAGTTTGAGCGGTTGCCTTAGTTTGTGCGGTTGCCTTAGTTTGAGCGGCTGCCTTAGTTTGAGCGGTTGCCTTAGTTTGAGGGGTTGCCTTAGTTTGAGCGGCCGCCTTAGTTTGAGCGGCTGCCTTAGTTTGAGCGGTTGCCTTAGTTTGAGCGGTTGCCTTAGTTTGAGGGGTTGCCTTAGTTTGAGCGGTCGCCTTAGTTTGAGCGGCTGCCTTAGTTTGAGCGGCTGCCTTAGTTTGAGCGGTTGCCTTATTTTGAGCGGTTACCTTAGTTTGAGCGGCTGCCTTAGTTTGAGCGGCCGCCTTATTTTGAGCGGCTGCCTTAGGTTGAGCGGCTGCCTTAGTTTGAGCGGTTGCCTTAGTTTGAGCGGATGCCTTAGTTTGAGCGGTTGCCTTAGTTTGAGCGGCCGTCTTAGTTTGAGCGGTTGCCTTAGTTTGAGCGGTTGCCTTAGTTTGAGCGGATGCCTTAGTTTGAGCGGTTGCCTTCGTTTGAGCGGCCGTCTTAGTTTGAGCGGATGCCTTAGTTTGAGCGGTTGCCTTAGTTTGAGCGGATGCCTTAGTTTGAGCGGTTGCGTCAGTTTGAGCGGCCGCCTTAGTTTGAGCGGTTGCCTTAGTTTGAGCGGTTGCCTCAGTTTGAGCGGCCGTCTTAGTTTGAGCGGTTGCCTTAGTTTGAGCGGTTGCCTTAGTTTGAGCGGATGCCTTAGTTTGAGCGGTTGCCTTAGTTTGAGCGGCCGTCTTAGTTTGAGCGGTTGCCTTAGTTTGAGCGGTTGCCTTAGTTTGTGCGGTTGCCTTAGTTTGAGCGGCTGCCTTAGTTTGAGCGGTTGCCTTAGTTTGAGGGGTTGCCTTAGTTTGAGCGGCCGCCTTAGTTTGAGCGGCTGCCTTAGTTTGAGCGGTTGCCTTAGTTTGAGCGGTTGCCTTAGTTTGAGGGGTTGCCTTAGTTTGAGCGGTCGCCTTAGTTTGAGCGGCTGCCTTAGTTTGAGCGGCTGCCTTAGTTTGAGCGGTTGCCTTATTTTGAGCGGTTACCTTAGTTTGAGCGGCTGCCTTAGTTTGAGCGGCCGCCTTATTTTGAGCGGCTGCCTTAGGTTGAGCGGCTGCCTTAGTTTGAGCGGTTGCCTTACTTTGAGGTGTTGCCTAAGTTTGAGCCGCCACCTTAGTTTGAGCGGTTGCTTTAGTTTGAGCGGTTGCCTTAGTTTGAGCGGCCGTCATATTTTGAGCGGCTGCCTTAGTTTGAGCGGCTGCCTTAGTTTGAGCGGTTCCCTTAGTTTGAGCGGCTGCCTTAGTTTGAGCGGCTGCCTTAGTTTGAGCGGTTGCCGTAGTTTGAGCGGCTGCCTTAGTTTGAGGGGTTGCCTCAGTTTGAGCGGTTGCCTTAGTTATAGCGGCTGCCTAAGTTTGAGAGGTTGCCTTCGTTTGAGCGGCTGCCTTAGTTTGAGCGGTTGCCTTAGTTTGAGCGGCCCCCTTATTTTGAGCGGCTGCCTTAGTTTGAGCGGTTGCCTAAGTTGGAGCGGCCACCTAAGTTTGAGCGGTTGCCTTAGTTTGAGCGGCTGCATAAGTTTGAGCGGTTGCCTTAGTTTGAGATGCTGCCTTAGTTTGAGCGTTTGCCTTCGTTTGAGATGCTGCCTTAGTTTGAGCGGTTGCCTTACTTTGAGCGGCTGCCTTAGTTTGAGCGGCTGCCTTAGTTTGAGGGGTTGCCTATGTTTGAGCGGCCGCCTTAGTTTGAGCGGTCGCCTTAGTTTGAGCGGCTGCCTTAGTTTGAGCGGTTGCCTTAGTTTGAGATGCTGCCTTAATTTGAGCGGTTGCCTCAGTTTGAGCGGTTGCCTTAGTTTGAGCGGTTGCCTTAGTTTGAGCGGTTGCCTTTGTTTGAGGTGTTGCCTTAGTTTGAGGGGTTGCCTTAGTTTGAGAGTCTGCCTTAGTTCGAGCGGTTGCCTTAGTTTGAGGGGTTGCCTTAGTTTGAGCGGTTGCCTTATTACGAGCGGTTGCCTTAGTTTGAGGTGTTGCCTTAGTTTGAGGTGTTGCCTTAGTTTGAGCGGTTGCCTTATTACGAGCGGTTGCCTTAGTTTGAGGGGTTGCCTTAGTTTGAGAGTCTGCCATAGTTCGAGCTGTTGCCTTAGTTTGAGGGGTTGCCTTAGTTTGAGCGGTTGCCTTATTACGAGCGGTTGCCTTAGTTTGAGGTGTTGCCTTAGTTTGAGGTGTTGCCTTATTTCGAGCGGTTGCCTTAGTATGAGGTGTTGCCTTAGTTTGAGGTGTTGCCTTAGTTTGAGGGGCTGCCTTAGTTAGAGCGGTTGCCTTAGTTTGACAATCTACCTTATTTTGAGCGGTTGCCTTATTTTGAGCGGTTGCCTTATTTTGAGCTATTGCCTTAGTTTGAGGGGTTGCCTTAGTTTGAGGGGCTGCCTTAGTTTGAGCGGTTGCCTTAGTTAGAGCGGTTGTCTTACTTTGAGGTTTTGCCTGAGTTTGAGGGGCTGCTTTAGTTTGAGCTGTTGCCTCAGTTTGAGCGGTTGCCTTAGTTCGAGCGGTTGCCTTAGTTTGAGGTGTTGCCTTAGTTTGAGAGGTTGCCTTAGTTTGAGGGGTTGCCTTAGTTTGAGGGGTTGCCTTAGTTTGAGCGGCTGCCTGAGTTTGAGCGGCTGCCTTAGTTTGAGGGGTTGCCTCAGTTTGAGCGGTTGCCTTAGTTTGAGGGGTTGCATTAGTTTGAGCGGTTGCCTTAGTTTGAGCGGTTGCCTTAGTTTGAGCGGTTGCCTTAGTTTGAGGGGTTGCCTCAGTTTGAGCTGTTGCCTTAGTTTGAGGGGCTGCCTTAGTTTGAGGGGTTGCCTAAGTTTGAGCGGCCGCCTTAGTTTGAGCGGCTGCCTTAGTTTGAGGGGCTGACTTAGTTTGAGCGGTTGCCTTCGTTTCAGTGGCTGCCTTAGTTTGAGGGGATGCCTTAGTTTGAGCGGTTGCCTTAGTTTGAGGGGTTGCCTTAGTTTGAGCGGCCGTCTTAGTTTGAGCGGTTGCCTTAATTTGAGCGGTTGCCTTAGTTTGAGCGGATGCCTTAGTTTGAGCGGCCGTCTTGGTTTGAGCGGTTGCCTTAGTTTGAGCGGTTGCCTTAGTTTGAGGGGAAGCCTTAGTTTGAGCGGTTGCGTCAGTTTGAGCGGCCGCCTTAGTTTGAGCGGTTGCCTTAGTTTGAGCGGTTGCCTTAGATTGTGCGGTTGCCATAGTTTGAGCGGCTGCCTTAGTTTGAGCGGTTGCCTTAGTTTGAGGGGTTGCCTTAGTTTGAGCGGCCGCCTTAGTTTGAGCGGCTGCCTTAGTTTGAGCGGTTGCCTTAGTTTGAGCGGTTGCCTTAGTTTGAGGGGTTGCCTTAGTTTGAGCAGCCGCCTTAGTTTGAGCGGCTGCCTTAGTTTGAGCGGCCGCCTTAGTTTGAGCGGCTGCCTTAGTTTGAGCGGTTGCCTTAGTTTGAGCGGTTACCTTAGTTTGAGCGGCTGCCTTAGTTTGAGCGGCTACCTGAGGTTGAGCGGCTGCCTTAGTTTGAGGTGTTGCCTAAGTTTGAGCCGCCGCCTTAGTTTGAGCGGTTGCTTTAGTTTGAGCGGTTGCCTTAGTTTGAGGGGTTGCCTTATTTTGAGCGGCCGTCATATTTTGAGCGGCCGTCTTAGTTTGAGCGGATGCCTTAGTTTGAGCAGTTGCCTTAGTTTGAGCGGATGCCTTAGTTTGAGCGGTTGCCGTAGTTTGAGCGGCTGCCTTAGTTTGAGGGGTTGCCTCAGTATGAGCGGTTGCCTTAGTTTGAGCGGTTGCCTTAGTTTGAGCGGCTGCCTTAGTTTGAGCGGTTGCCTTAGTTTGAGCGGCCGCCTAAGTTTGAGAGGTTGCCTTAGTTTGAGCGGCTGCCTTAGTTTGAGCGGTTGCCTTAGTTTGAGCGGCCGCCTTATTTTGAGCGGCTGCCTTAGTTTGAGCGGTTGCCTTACTTTGAGGGGTTGCCTAAGTTTGAGCGGCTGCCTTAGTTTGAGGGGTTGCCTTAGTTTGAGCGGTTGCCTTAGTTTGAGCGGTTGCCTTAGTTTGAGCGGCTGCCTTAGTTTGAGGGGCTGCCTTAGTTTGAGCGGTTGCCTTAGTTTGAGCGGCTGCCTTAGTTTGAGCGGTTGCCTAAGTTTGAGCGGCCGCCTTAGTTTGAGCGGCTGCCTTAGTTTGAGGGGATGAGTTAGTTTGAGCGGTTGCCTTAGTTTGAGGGGCTGCCTTAGTTTGATGGGTTGCCTAAGTTTGAGCGGCCGCCTTAGTTTGAGCGGCTGCCTTAGTTTGAGGGGCTGACTTAGTATGAGCGGTTGCCTTCGTTTCAGTTGCTGCCTTAGTTTGAGGGGATGTCTTAGTTTGAGCGGTTTCCTTAATTTGAGCGGTTGCCTTAGTGTGTGCGGTTGCGTTAGTTTGAGCGGCCGTCTTAGTTTGAGCGGTTGCCTTATTTTGAGCGGTTGCCTTAGTTTGAGCGGATGCCTTAGTTTGAGCGGTTGCCGTAGTTTGAGCGGCCGTCTTAGTTTGAGCGGTTGCCTTAGTTTGAGCGGTTGCCTTAGTTTGAGCGGATGCCTTAGTTTGAGCGGTTGCCTTAGTTTGAGCGGCCGTCTTCGTTTGAGCGGTTGCCTTAGTTTGAGCGGTTGTCTTAGCTTGAGGGGAAGCCTTAGTTTGAGCGGTTGCGTCAGTTTGAGCGGCCGCCTTAGTTTGAGCGGTTGCCTTCGTTTGAGCGGTTGCCTTAGTTTGTGCGGTTGCCTTAGTTTGAGCGGCTGCCTTAGTTTGAGCGGTTGCCTTAGTTTGAGGGGTTGCCTTAGTTTGAGCGGCCGCCTTAGTTTGAGCGGTTGGCTTAGTTTGAGCGGTTGCCTTAGTTTGAGGGGTTGCCTTAATTTGAGCAGGCGCCTTAGTTTGAGCGGCTGACTTAGTTTGAGCGGCCGCCTTAGTTTGAGCGGCTGCCTTAGTTTGAGCGGTTGCCTTAGTTTGAGCGGTTACCTTAGTTTGAGCGGCCGCCTTATTTTGAGCGGCTGCCTTAGGTTGAGCGGCTGCCTTAGGTTGAGCGGTTGCCTTACTTTGAGGTGTTGCCTAAGTTTGAGCCGCCGCCTTAGTTTGAGCGGTTGCTTTAGTTTGAGCGGTTGCCTTATTTTGAACGGCCGTCATATTTTGAGCGGCTGCCTTAGTTTGAGCGGCTGCCTTAGTTTGAGCGGTTGCCTTAGTTTGAGCGGCTGCCTTAGTTTGAGCGGCTGCCTTAGTTTGAGCGGTTGCCGTAGTTTGAGCGGCTGCCTTAGTTTGAGGGGTTGCCTCAGTTTGAGCGGTTGCCTTAGTTTGAGCGGTTGCCTTAGTTTGAGCGGCTGCCTAAGTTTGAGAGGTTGCCTTAGTTTGAGCGGCTGCCTTAGTTTGAGCGGTTGCCTTAGATTGAGTGGCCGCCTTATTTTGAGCGGGTGCCTTAGTTTGAGCGGTTGCCTAAGTTTGAGCGGATGCCTTAGTTTGAGCGGCTGCCTTAGTTTGAGCGGCTGCCTTAGTTTGAGCGGTTGCCTTAGTTTGAGATGCTGCCTTCGTTTGAGCGGATGCCTTCGTTTGAGATGCTGCCAGAGTTTGAGCGGTTGCCTTACTTTGAGCGGCTGCCTTAGTTTGAGCGGCTGCCTTAGTTTGAGGGGTTGCCTTAGTTTGAGAGTCTGCCTTAGTTCGAGCGGTTGCCTTAGTTTGAGGTGTTGCCTTAGTTTGAGCGGTTTCCTTAGTTTGAGAGTCTGCCTTAGTTCGAGCGGTTGCCTTAGTTTGAGGTGTTGCCTTAGTTTGAGCGGTTGCCTTAGTTTGAGGTGTTGCCTTAGTTTGAGGGGCTGCCTTAGTTAGAGCGGTTGCCTTATTTTGAGCGGTTGCCTTATTTTGAGCTATTGCCTTAGTTTGAGGGGTTGCCTTAGTTTGAGAGGCTGCCTTAGTTTGAGCGGTTGCCTTAGTTAGAGCGGTTGTCTTCGTTTGAGGTGTTGCCTTAGTTTGAGGGGAAACCTGATTTTGAGGGGCTGCCTTAGTTTGAGCGGTTGCCTTAGTTTGAGAGTCTGCCTTAGTTTGAGCGGTTGCCTTAGTTAGAGCGGTTGTCTTAGTTTGAGGTGTTGCCTGAGTTTGAGGGGCTGCTTTAGTTTGAGCTGTTGCCTCTGTTTGAGCGGTTGCCTTAGTTCGAGCGGTTGCCTTAGTTTGAGGTGTTGCCTTAGTTTGAGAGGTTGCCTTAGTTTGAGGGGTTGCCTTAGTTTGAGGGGTTGCCTTAGTTTGAGCGGCTGCCTGAGTTTGAGCGGCTGCCTTAGTTTGAGGGGTTGCCTTAGTTTGAGCGGTTGCCTTAGTTTGAGGGGTTGCATTAGTTTGAGCGGTTGCCTTAGTTTGAGGGGTTGCCTTAGTTTGAGCGGTTGCCTTAGTTTTAGGGGTTGCCTCAGTTTGAGCTGTTGCCTTAGTTTGAGGGGCTGCCTTAGTTTGAGGGGTTGCCTAAGTTTGAGCGGCCGCCTTAGTTTGAGCGGCAGCCTTAGTTTGAGGGGCTGACTTAGTTTGAGTGGTTGCCTTCGTTTCAGTGGCTGCCTTAGTTTGAGGGGATGCCTTAGTTTGAGCGGTTGCCTTAGTTTGAGCGGCCGTCTTAGTTTGAGCGGTTGCCCTAGTTTGAGCGGTTGCCTTAGTTTGAGCGGATGCCTTAGTTTGAGCGGTTGCCTTAGTTTGAGCGGCCGTCTTAGTTTGAGCGGTTGCCTTAGTTTGAGCGGTTGCCTTAGTTTGAGCGGATGCCTTAGTTTGAGCGGTTGCCTTAGTTTGAGCGGCCGTCTTAGTTTGAGCGGATGCCTTAGTTTGAGCGGTTGCCTTAGTTTGAGCGGATGCCTTAGTTTGAGCGGTTGCGTCAGTTTGAGCGGCCGCCTTAGTTTGAGCGGTTGCCTTAGTTTGAGCGGTTGCCTCAGTTTGAGCGGCCGTCTTAGTTTGAGCGGTTGCCTTAGTTTGAGCGGTTGCCTTAGTTTGAGCGGATGCCTTAGTTTGAGCGGTTGCCTTAGTTTGAGCGGCCGTCTTAGTTTGAGCGGTTGCCTTAGTTTGAGCGGTTGCCTTAGTTTTAGGGGAAGCCTTAGTTTGAGCGGTTGCGTCAGTTAGAGCGGCCGCCTTAGTTTGAGCGGTTGCCTTAGTTTGAGCGGTTGCCTTAGTTTGTGCGGTTGCCTTAGTTTGAGCGGCTGCCTTAGTTTGAGCGGTTGCCTTAGTTTGAGGGGTTGCCTTAGTTTGAGCGGCCGCCTTAGTTTGAGCGGCTGCCTTAGTTTGAGCGGTTGCCTTAGTTTGAGCGGTTGCCTTAGTTTGAGGGGTTGCCTTAGTTTGAGCGGCCGCCTTAGTTTGAGCGGCTGCCTTAGTTTGAGCGGCTGCCTTAGTTTGAGCGGTTGCCTTAGTTTGAGCGGTTACCTTAGTTTGAGCGGCTGCCTTAGTTTGAGCGGCCGCCTTATTTTGAGCGGCTGCCTTAGGTTGAGCGGCTGCCTTAGTTTGAGCGGTTGCCTTACTTTGAGGTGTTGCCTAAGTTTGAGCCGCCGCCTTAGTTTGAGCGGTTGCTTTAGTTTGAGCGGTTGCCTTAGTTTGAGCGGCCGTCATATTTTGAGCGGCAGCCTTAGTTTGAGCGGCTGCCTTAGTTTGAGCGGTTCCCTTAGTTTGAGCGGCTGCCTTAGTTTGAGCGGCTGCCTTAGTTTGAGCGGTTGCCGTAGTTTGAGCGGCTGCCTTAGTTTGAGGGGTTGCCTCAGTTTGAGCGGTTGCCTTAGTTTGAGCGGCTGCCCAAGTTTGAGAGGTTGCCTTCGTTTGAGCGGCTGCCTTAGTTTGAGCGGTTGCCTTAGTTTGAGCGGCCGCCTTATTTTGAGCGGCTGCCTTAGTTTGAGCGGTTGCCTAAGTTGGAGCGGCCACCTAAGTTTGAGCGGTTGCCTTAGTTTGAGCGGCTGCATAAGTTTGAGCGGTTGCCTTAGTTTGAGATGCTGCCTTAGTTTGAGCGTTTGCCTTCGTTTGAGATGCTGCCTTAGTTTGAGCGGTTGCCTTACTTTGAGCGGCTGCCTTAGTTTGAGCGGCTGCCTTAGTTTGAGGGGTTGCCTAAGTTTGAGCGGCCGCCTTAGTTTGAGCGGTTGCCTTAGTTTGAGCGGCTGCCTTAGTTTGAGCGGTTGCCTTAGTTTGAGATGCTGCCTTAATTTGAGCGGTTGCCTCAGTTTGAGCGGTTGCCTTAGTTTGAGCGGTTGCCTTAGTTTGAGCGGTTGCCTTTGTTTGAGGTGTTGCCTTAGTTTGAGGGGTTGCCTTAGTTTGAGAGTCTGCCTTAGTTCGAGCGGTTGCCTTAGTTTGAGGGGTTGCCTTAGTTTGAGCGGTTGCCTTATTACGAGCGGTTGCCTTAGTTTGAGGTGTTGCCTTAGTTTGAGGTGTTGCCTTAGTTTGAGCGGTTGCCTTATTACGAGTGGTTGCCTTAGTTTGAGGGGTTGCCTTAGTTTGAGAGTCTGCCATAGTTCGAGCGGTTGCCTTAGTTTGAGGGGTTGCCTTAGTTTGAGCGGTTGCCTTATTACGAGCGGTTGCCTTAGTTTGAGGTGTTGCCTTAGTTTGAGGTGTTGCCTTATTTCGAGCGGTTGCCTTAGTTTGAGTTGTTGCCTTAGTTTGAGGTGTTGCCTTAGGTTGAGGGGCTGCCTTAGTTAGAGCGGTTGCCTTAGTTTGAGAATCAACCTTATTTTGAGCGGTTGCCTTATTTTGAGCGGTTGCCTTATTTTGAGCTATTGCCTTAGTTTGAGAGGTTGCCTTAGTTTGAGGGGCTGCCTTAGTTTGAGCGGTTGCCTTAGTTAGAGCGGTTGTCTTACTTTGAGGTTTTGCCTGAGTTTGAGGGGCTGATTTAGTTTGAGCTGTTGCCTCAGTTTGAGCGGTTGCCTTAGTTCGAGCGGTTGCCTTAGTTTGAGGTGTTGCCTTAGTTTGAGAGGTTGCCTTAGTTTGAGGGGTTGCCTTAGTTTGAGGGGTTGCCTTAGTTTGAGCGGCTGCCTGAGTTTGAGCGGCTGCCTTAGTTTGAGGGGTTGCCTCAGTTTGAGCGGTTGCCTTAGTTTGAGGGGTTGCATTAGTTTGAGCGGTTGCCTTAGTTTGAGCGGTTGCCTTAGTTTGAGCGGTTGCCTTAGTTTGAGGGGTTGCCTCAGTTTGAGCTGTTGCCTTAGTTTGAGGGGCTGCCTTAGTTTGAGGGGTTGCCTAAGTTTGAGCGGCCGCCTTAGTTTGAGCGGCTGCCTTAGTTTGAGGGGCTGACTTAGTTTGAGCGGTTGCCTTCGTTTCAGTGGCTGCCTTAGTTTGAGGGGATGCCTTAGTTTGAGCGGTTGCCTTAGTTTGAGGGGTTGCCTTAGTTTGAGCGGCCGTCTTAGTTTGAGCGGTTGCCTTAATTTGAGCGGTTGCCTTAGTTTGAGCGGATGCCTTAGTTTGAGCGGTTGCCTTAGTTTGAGCGGATGCCTTAGTTTGAGCGGTTGCCTTAGTTTGAGCGGCCGTCTTGGTTTGAGCGGTTGCCTTAGTTTGAGCGGTTGCCTTAGTTTGAGGGGAAGCCTTAGTTTGAGCGGTTGCGTCAGTTTGAGCGGCCGCCTTAGTTTGAGCGGTTGCCTTAGTTTGAGACTCTGCATAAGTTTGAGCGGTTGCCTTAGTTTGAGATGCTGCCTTAGTTTGAGCGTTTGCCTTCGTTTGAGATGCTGCCTTAGTTTGAGCGGTTGCCTTACTTTGAGCGGCTGCCTTAGTTTGAGCGGCTGCCTTAGTTTGAGGGGTTGCCTAAGTTTGAGCGGCCGCCTTAGTTTGAGCGGTTGCCTTAGTTTGAGCGGCTGCCTTAGTTTGAGCGGTTGCCTTAGTTTGAGATGCTGCCTTAATTTGAGCGGTTGCCTCAGTTTGAGCGGTTGCCTTAGTTTGAGCGGTTGCCTTAGTTTGAGCGGTTGCCTTTGTTTGAGGTGTTGCCTTAGTTTGAGGGGTTGCCTTAGTTTGAGAGTCTGCCTTAGTTCGAGCGGTTGCCTTAGTTTGAGGGGTTGCCTTAGTTTGAGGGGTTGCCTTATTACGAGCGGTTGCCTTAGTTTGAGGTGTTGCCTTAGTTTGAGGTGTTGCCTTAGTTTGAGCGGTTGCCTTATTACGAGTGGTTGCCTTAGTTTGAGGGGTTGCCTTAGTTTGAGAGTCTGCCATAGTTCGAGCGGTTGCCTTAGTTTGAGGGGTTGCCTTAGTTTGAGCGGTTGCCTTATTACGAGCGGTTGCCTTAGTTTGAGGTGTTGCCTTAGTTTGAGGTGTTGCCTTATTTCGAGCGGTTGCCTTAGATTGAGGTGTTGCCTTAGTTTGAGGTGTTGCCTTAGTTTGAGGGGCTGCCTTAGTTAGAGCGGTTGCCTTAGTTTGAGAATCAACCTTATTTTGAGCGGTTGCCTTATTTTGAGCGGTTGCCTTATTTTGAGCTATTGCCTTAGTTTGAGGGGTTGCCTTAGTTTGAGGGGCTGCCTTAGTTTGAGCGGTTGCCTTAGTTAGAGCGGTTGTCTTACTTTGAGGTTTTGCCTGAGTTTGAGGGGCTGCTTTAGTTTGAGCTGTTGCCTCAGTTTGAGCGGTTGCCTTAGTTCGAGCGGTTGCCTTAGTTTGAGGTGTTGCCTTAGTTTGAGAGGTTGCCTTAGTTTGAGGGGTTGCCTTAGTTTGAGGGGTTGCCTTAGTTTGAGCGGCTGCCTGAGTTTGAGCGGCTGCCTTAGTTTGAGGGGTTGCCTCAGTTTGAGCGGTTGCGTTAGTTTGAGGGGTTGCATTAGTTTGAGCGGTTGCCTTAGTTTGAGCGGTTGCCTTAGTTTGAGCGGTTGCCTTAGTTTGAGGGGTTGCCTCAGTTTGAGCTGTTGCCTTAGTTTGAGGGGCTGCCTTAGTTTGAGGGGTTGCCTAAGTTTGAGCGGCCGCCTTAGTTTGAGCGGCTGCCTTAGTTTGAGGGGCTGACTTAGTTTGAGCGGTTGCCTTCGTTTCAGTGGCTGCCTTAGTTTGAGGGGATGCCTTAGTTTGAGCGGTTGCCTTAGTTTGAGGGGTTGCCTTAGTTTGAGCGGCCGCCTTAGTTTGAGCGGTTGCCTTAATTTGAGCGGTTGCCTTAGTTTGAGCGGATGCCTTAGTTTGAGCGGTTGCCTTAGTTTGAGCGGATGCCTTAGTTTGAGCGGTTGCCTTAGTTTGAGCGGCCGTCTTGGTTTGAGCGGTTGCCTTAGTTTGAGCGGTTGCCTTAGTTTGAGGGGAAGCCTTAGTTTGAGCGGTTGCGTCAGTTTGAGCGGCCGCCTTAGTTTGAGCGGTTGCCTTAGTTTGAGCGGTTGCCTTAGATTGTGCGGTTGCCATAGTTTGAGCGGCTGCCTTAGTTTGAGCGGTTGCCTTAGTTTGAGGGGTTGCCTTAGTTTGAGCGGCCGCCTTAGTTTGAGCGGCTGCCTTAGTTTGAGCGGTTGCCTTAGTTTGAGCGGTTGCCTTAGTTTGAGGGGTTGCCTTATTTTGAGCGGCCGTCATATTTTGAGCGGCCGTCTTAGTTTGAGCGGATGCCTTAGTTTGAGCGGTTGCCTTAGTTTGAGCGGATGCCTTAGTTTGAGCGGTTGCCTTAGTTTGAGCGGCCGTCTTAGTTTGAGCGGTTGCCTTAGTTTGAGCGGCCGCCTTAGTTTGAGCGGCTGCCTTAGTTTGAGCGGTTGCTTTAGTTTGAGCGGTTGCCTTAGTTTGAGGGGTTGCCTTAGTTTGAGCGGCCGCCTTAGTTTGAGCGGCTGCCTTAGTTTGAGCGGTTGCTTTAGTTTGAGCGGTTGCCTTAGTTTGAGGGGTTGCCTTATTTTGAGCGGCCGTCATATTTTGAGCGGCCGTCTTAGTTTGAGCGGATGCCTTAGTTTGAGCGGTTGCCTTAGTTTGAGCGGATGCCTTAGTTTGAGCGGTTGCCTTAGTTTGAGCGGCCGTCTTAGTTTGAGCGGTTGCCTTAGTTTGAGCGGTTGCCTCAGTTTGAGGGGAAGCCTTAGTTTGAGCGGTTGCGTCAGTTTGAGCGGCCGCCTTAGTTTGAGCGGTTGCCTTAGTTTGAGCGGTTGCCTTAGTTTGTGCGGTTGCCTTAGTTTGAGCGGCTGCCTTAGTTTGAGCGGTTGCCTTAGTTTGAGGGGTTGCCTTAGTTTGAGCGGCCGCCTTAGTTTGAGCGGCTGCCTTAGTTTGAGCGGTTGCCTTAGTTTGAGCGGTTGCCTTAGTTTGAGGGGTTGCCTTAGTTTGAGCGGCCGCCTTAGTTTGAGCGGTTACCTTAGTTTGAGCGGCTGCCTTAGTTTGAGCGGCTGCCTGAGGTTGAGCGGCTGCCTTAGTTTGAGCGGTTGCCTTAGTTTGAGCGGCTGCCTTAGTTTGAGCGGTTGCCTTAGTTTGAGCGGCTGCCTAAGTTTGAGAGGTTACCTTAGTTTGAGCGGTTGCCTTAGTTTGAGGGGTTGCCTTAGTTTGAGCGGCCGCCTTAGTTTGAGCGGCTGCCTTAGTTTGAGCGGTTGCCTTAGTTTGAGCGGTTGCCTTAGTTTGAGGGGTTGCCTTAGTTTGAGCTGCCGCCTTAGTTTGAGCGGCTGCCTTAGTTTGAGCGGCCGCCTTAGTTTGAGCGGCTGCCTTAGTTTGAGCGGTTGCCTTAGTTTGAGCGGTTACCTTAGTTTGAGCGGCTGCCTTAGTTTGAGCGGCTGCCTGAGGTTGAGCGGCTGCCTTAGTTTGAGGTGTTGCCTAAGTTTGAGCCGCCGCCTTAGTTTGAGCGGTTGCTTTAGTTTGAGCGGTTGCCTTAGTTTGAGGGGTTGCCTTATTTTGAGCGGCCGTCATATTTTGAGCGGCTGCCTTAGTTTGAGCGGTTGCCTTAGTTTGAGCGGCTGCCTTAGTTTGAGCGGTTGCCTTAGTTTGAGCGGCTGCCTAAGTTTGAGAGGTTACCTTAGTTTGAGCGGCTGCCTTAGTTTGAGCGGTTGCCTTAGTTTGAGCGGTTGCCTTAGTTTGAGGGGTTGCCTTAGTTTGAGCGGCCGCCTTAGTTTGAGCGGCTGCCTTAGTTTGAGCGGCCGCCTTAGTTTGTGCGGCTGCCTTAGTTTGAGCGGTTGCCTTAGTTTGAGCGGTTACCTTAGTTTGAGCGGCTGCCTTAGTTTGAGCGGCCGCCTTATTTTGAGCGGCTGCCTTAGGTTGAGCGGCTGCCTTAGTTTGAGCGGTTGCCTTACTTTGAGGTGTTGCCTAAGTTTGAGCCGCCGCCTTAGTTTGAGCGGTTGCCTTAGTTTGAGCGGTTGCCTTATTTTGAGCGGCCGTCATATTTTGAGCGGTTGCCTTAGTTTGAGCGGCTGCCTTAGTTTGAGCGGCTGCCTTAGTTTGAGCGGTTGCCGTAGTTTGAGCGGCTGCCTTAGTTTGAGCGGCTGCCTAAGTTTGAGAGGTTGCCTTAGTTTGAGCGGCTGCCTTAGTTTGAGCGGTTGCCTTAGTTTGAGCGGTTGCCTTAGTTTGAGCGGTTGCCTTAGTTTGAGCGGCTGCCTAAGTTTGAGAGGTTGCCTTAGTTTGAGCGGCTGCCTTAGTTTGAGCGGTTGCCTTAGTTTGAGCGGCCGCCTTATTTTGAGCGGCTGCCTTAGCTTGAGCGGTTGCCTAAGTTTGAGCGGCCACCTAAGTTTGAGCGGTTGCCTTAGTTTGAGCGGCTGCATAAGATTGAGCGGTTCCCTTAGTTTGAGATGCTGCCTTAGTTTGAGCGGTTGCCTTCGTTTGAGATGCTGCCTTATTTTGAGCGGTTGCCTTTCTTTGAGCGGCTGCCTTAGTTTGAGCGGCTGCCTTACTTTGAGGGGTTGCCTAAGTTTGAGCGGCCGCCTTATTTTGAGCGATTGCCTTAGTTTGAGCGGCTGCCTTAGTTTGAGCGGTTGCCTTAGTTTGCGATGCTGCCTTAATTTGAGCGGTTGCCTCAGTTTGAGCGGTTGCCTTAGTTTGAGCGGTTGCCTTAGTTTGAGCGGTTGCCTTTGTTTGAGGTGTTGCCTTAGTTTGAGGGGTTGCCTTAGTTTGAGAGTCTGCCTTAGTTCGAGCGGTTGCCTTAGTTTGAGGGGTTGCCTTAGTTTGAGCGGTTGCCTTAGTTTGAGCGGTTGCCTTATTACGAGCGGTTGCCTTAGTTTGAGGTGTTGACTTATTTCGAGCGGTTGCCTTAGTTTGAGGTGTTGCCTTAGTTTGAGGGGTTGCCTTAGTTTGAGGGGCTGCCTTAGTTTGAGAATCTGCCTTATTTTGAGCGGTTGCCTTATTTTGAGCGGTAGCCTTATTTTGAGCTATTGCCTTAGTTTGAGGGGTTGCCTTAGTTTGAGGGGCTGCCTTAGTTTGAGCGGTTGCCTTAGTTAGAGCGGTTGTCTTCGTTTGAGGTGTTGCCTTAATTGGAGGGGAAACCTGATTTTGAGGGGCTGCCTTAGTTTGAGCGGTTGCCTTAGTTTGAGAGTCTGCCTTAGTTTGAGCGGTTGCCTTAGTTAGAGCGGTTGTCTTAGTTTGAGGTGTTGCCTGAGTTTGAGGGGCTGCTTTAGTTTGAGCTGTTGCCTCAATTTGAGCGGTTGCCTTAGTTCGAGCGGTTGCCTTAGTTTGAGGTGTTGCCTTAGTTTGAGAGGTTGCCTTAGTTTGAGGGGTTGCCTTAGTTTGAGCGTCTGCCTGAGTTTGAGCGGCTGCCTTAGTTTGAGGGGTTGCCTTAGTTTGAGCGGTTGCCTTAGTTTGAGGGGTTGCATTAGTTTGAGCGGTTGCCTTAGTTTGAGGGCTTGCCTTAGTTTGAGCGGTTGCCTTAGTTTGAGGGGTTGCCTCAGTTTGAGCTGTTGCCTTAGTTTGAGGGGCTGCCTTAGTTTGAGGGGTTGCCTAAGTTTGAGCGGCCGCCTTAGTTTGAGCGGCTGCCTTAGTTTGAGGGGCTGACTTAGTTTGAGCGGTTGCCTTCGTTTCAGTGGCTGCCTTAGTTTGAGCGGCTGCCTTAGTTTGAGGGGTTGCCTAAGTTTGAGCGGCCGCCTTATTTTGAGCGGTTACCTTAGTTTGAGCGGCTGCCTTAGTTTGAGCGGTTGCCTTAGTTTGCGATGCTGCCTTAATTTGAGCGGTTGCCTCAGTTTGAGCGGTTGCCTTAGTTTGAGCGGTTGCCTTAGTTTGAGCGGTTGCCTTTGTTTGAGGTGTTGCCTTAGTTTGAGGGGTTGCCTTAGTTTGAGAGTCTGCCTTAGTTCGAGCGGTTGCCTTAGTTTGAGGGGTTGCCTTAGTTTGAGCGGTTGCCTTAGTTTGAGCGGTTGCCTTATTACGAGCGGTTGCCTTAGTTTGAGGTGTTGCCTTATTTCGAGCGGTTGCCTTAGTTTGAGGTGTTGCCTTAGTTTGAGCGGTTGCCTTAGTTTGAGGGGCTGCCTTAGTTTGAGAATCTGCCTTATTTTGAGCGGTTGCCTTATTTTGAGCGGTTGCCTTATTTTGAGCTATTGCCTTAGTTTGAGGGGTTGCCTTAGTTTGAGCGGTTGCCTTAGTTTGAGGGGCTGCCTTAGTTTGAGCGGTTGCCTTAGTTAGAGCGGTTCCCTTAGTTTGAGGGGCTGCCTTAGTTTGAGCGGTTGCCTTAGATTGAGGGGTTGCCTTAGTTTGAGGTGTTGCCTTAGTTTGAGCGGTTGTCTTAGTTTGAGGTGTTGCCTTAGTTTGAGGGGTTGCCTTAGTTTGAGGGGCTGCCTTATTTTGAGCAGTTGCCTTAGTTTGAGAGTCTGCCTTAGTTTGAGCGGTTGCCTTAGTTAGAGCGGTTGTCTTTGTTTGAGGTGTGCCTGAGTTTGAGGGGCTGCTTTAGTTTGAACTGTTGCCTTCGTTTCAGTGGCTGCCTTAGTTTGAGGGGATGCCTTAGTTTGAGCGGTTGCCTTAGTTTGAGGGGTTGCCTTAGTTTGAGCGGTTGCCTTAGTTTGAGCGGCCGCCTTAGTTTGAGCCGCTGCCTTCGTTTGAGGGGATGCCTTTGTTTGAGCGGTTGCCTTAATTTGAGCGGTTGCCTTAGTGTGTGCGGTTGCGTTAGTTTGAGCGGATGCCTTAGTTTGAGCGGTTGCCTTAGTTTGAGCGGTTGCCTTAGTTTGAGCGGCTGCCTTAGTTTGAGCGGTTGCCTTAGTTTGAGCGGCTGCCTAAGTTTGAGAGGTTACCTTAGTTTGAGCGGCTGCCTTAGTTTGAGCGGTTGCCTTAGTTTGAGCGGTTGCCTTAGTTTGAGGGGTTGCCTTAGTTTGAGCGGCCGCCTTAGTTTGAGCGGCTGCCTTAGTTTGAGTGGCCGCCTTAGTTTGTGCGGCTGCCTTAGTTTGAGCGGTTGCCTTAGTTTGAGCGGTTACCTTAGTTTGAGCGGCTGCCTTAGTTTGAGCGGCCGCCTTATTTTGAGCGGCTGCCTTAGGTTGAGCGGCTGCCTTAGTTTGAGCGGTTGCCTTACTTTGAGGTGTTGCCTAAGTTTGAGCCGCCGCCTTAGTTTGAGCGGTTGCCTTAGTTTGAGCGGTTGCCTTATTTTGAGCGGCTGCCTTAGTTTGAGCGGTTGCCGTAGTTTGAGCGGCTGCCTTAGTTTGAGCGGTTGCCTTAGTTTGAGCGGTTGCCTTAGTTTGAGGGGTTGCATTAGTTTGAGCGGTTGCCTCTGTTTGAGGGGTTGCCTTAGTTTGAGCGGTTGCCTTAGTTTGAGGGGTTGCCTCAGTTTGAGCTGTTGCCTTAGTTTGAGGGGCTGCCTTAGTTTGAGGGGTTGCCTAAGTTTGAGCGGCCGCCTTAGTTTGAGCGGCTGCCTTAGTTTGAGGGGCTGACTTAGTTTGAGCGGTTGCCTTCTTTTCAGTGGCTGCCTTAGTTTGAGCGGCTGCCTTAGTTTGAGGGGTTGCCTAAGTTTGAGCGGCCGCCTTATTTTGAGCGGTTACCTTAGTTTGAGCGGCTGCCTTAGTTTGAGCGGTTGCCTTAGTTTGCGATGCTGCCTTAATTTGAGCGGTTGCCTCAGTTTGAGCGGTTGCCTTAGTTTGAGCGGTTGCCTTAGTTTGAGCGGTTGCCTTTGTTTGAGGTGTTGCCTTAGTTTGAGGGGTTGCCTTAGTTTGAGAGTCTGCCTTAGTTCGAGCGGTTGCCTTAGTTTGAGGGGTTGCCTTAGTTTGAGCGGTTGCCTTAGTTTGAGCGGTTGCCTTATTACGAGCGGTTGCCTTAGTTTGAGGTGTTGCCTTATTTCGAGCGGTTGCCTTAGTTTGAGGTGTTGCCTTAGTTTGAGCGGTTGCCTTAGTTTGAGGGGCTGCCTTAGTTTGAGAATCTGCCTTATTTTGAGCGGTTGCCTTATTTTGAGCGGTTGCCTTATTTTGAGCTATTGCCTTAGTTTGAGGGGTTGCCTTAGTTTGAGCGGTTGCCTTAGTTTGAGGGGCTGCCTTAGTTTGAGCGGTTGCCTTAGTTAGAGCGGTTCCCTTAGTTTGAGGGGCTGCCTTAGTTTGAGCGGTTGCCTTAGATTGAGGGGTTGCCTTAGTTTGAGGTGTTGCCTTAGTTTGAGCGGTTGTCTTAGTTTGAGGTGTTGCCTTAGTTTGAGGGGTTGCCTTAGTTTGAGGGGCTGCCTTATTTTGAGCAGTTGCCTTAGTTTGAGAGTCTGCCTTAGTTTGAGCGGTTGCCTTAGTTAGAGCGGTTGTCTTTGTTTGAGGTGTGCCTGAGTTTGAGGGGCTGCTTTAGTTTGAACTGTTGCCTTCGTTTCAGTGGCTGCCTTAGTTTGAGGGGATGCCTTAGTTTGAGCGGTTGCCTTAGTTTGAGGGGTTGCCTTAGTTTGAGCGGTTGCCTTAGTTTGAGCGGCCGCCTTAGTTTGAGCCGCTGCCTTCGTTTGAGGGGATGCCTTTGTTTGAGCGGTTGCCTTAATTTGAGCGGTTGCCTTAGTGTGTGCGGTTGCGTTAGTTTGAGCGGATGCCTTAGTTTGAGCGGTTGCCTTAGTTTGAGCGGTTGCCTTAGTTTGAGCGGCTGCCTTAGTTTGAGCGGTTGCCTTAGTTTGAGCGGCTGCCTAAGTTTGAGAGGTTACCTTAGTTTGAGCGGCTGCCTTAGTTTGAGCGGTTGCCTTAGTTTGAGCGGTTGCCTTAGTTTGAGGGGTTGCCTTAGTTTGAGCGGCCGCCTTAGTTTGAGCGGCTGCCTTAGTTTGAGCGGCCGCCTTAGTTTGTGCGGCTGCCTTAGTTTGAGCGGATGCCTTAGTTTGAGCGGTTACCTTAGTTTGAGCGGCTGCCTTAGTTTGAGCGGCCGCCTTATTTTGAGCGGCTGCCTTAGGTTGAGCGGCTGCCTTAGTTTGAGCGGTTGCCTTACTTTGAGGTGTTGCCTAAGTTTGAGCCGCCGCCTTAGTTTGAGCGGTTGCCTTAGTTTGAGCGGTTGCCTTATTTTGAGCGGCTGCCTTAGTTTGAGCGGTTGCCGTAGTTTGAGCGGCTGCCTTAGTTTGAGGGGGTGCCTCAGTTTGAGCGGTTGCCTTAGTTTGAGCGGTTGGCTTAGTTTGAGCGGCTGCCTAAGTTTGAGAGGTTGCCTTAGTTTGAGCGGCTGCCTTAGTTTGAGCGGTTGCCTTAGTTTGAGCGGCCGCCTTATTTTGAGCGGCTGCCTTAGCTTGAGCGGTTGCCTAAGTTTGAGCGGCCACCTAAGTTTGAGCGGTTGCCTTAGTTTGAGCGGCTGCATAAGATTGAGCGGTTCCCTTAGTTTGAGATGCTGCCTTAGTTTGAGCGGTTGCCTTCGTTTGAGATGCTGTCTTATTTTGAGCGGTTGCCTTACTTTGAGCGGCTGCCTTAGTTTGAGCGGCTGCCTTACTTTGAGGGGTTGCCTAAGTTTGAGCGGCAGCCTTATTTTGAGCGGTTGCCTTAGTTTGAGCGGTTGCCTTAGTTTGAGCGGTTGCCTTAGTTTGAGCGGTTGCCTTTGTTTGAGGTGTTGCCTTAGTTTGAGGGGTTGCCTTAGTTTGAGAGTCTGCCTTAGTTCGAGCGGTTGCCTTAGTTTGAGGGGTTGCCTTAGTTTGAGCGGTTGCCTTAGTTTGAGCGGTTGCCTTATTACGAGCGGTTGCCTTAGTTTGAGGTGTTGCCTTATTTCGAGCGGTTGCCTTAGTTTGAGGTGTTGCCTTAGTTTGAGCGGTTGCCTTAGTTTGAGGGGCTGCCTTAGTTTGAGAATCTGCCTTATTTTGAGCGGTTGCCTTATTTTGAGCGGTAGCCTTATTTTGAGCTATTGCCTTAGTTTGAGGGGTTGCCTTAGTTTGAGGGGCTGCCTTAGTTTGAGCGGTTGCCTTAGTTAGAGCGGTTGTCTTCGTTTGAGGTGTTGCCTTAGTTTGAGGGGAAACCTGATTTTGAGGGGCTGCCTTAGTTTGAGCGGTTGCCTTAGTTTGAGAGTCTGCCTTAGTTTGAGCGGTTGCCTTAGTTAGAGCGGTTGTCTTAGTTTGAGGTGTTGCCTGAGTTTGAGCGGGTGCCTTAGTTTGAGGGGTTGCCTTAGTTTGAGCGGTTGCCTTAGTTTGAGCGGTTGCCTTAGTTTGAGCAGCTGCCACAGTTTGAGCGGCCGCCTTAGTTGGAGCGGCTGTCTTAGTTTGAGGGGATGACTTAGTTTGAGCGGTTGCCTTAGTTTGAGGGGCTGCCTTAGTTTGAGGTGTTGCCTAAGTTTGAGCGGGTGCCTTAGTTTGAGGGGTTGCCTTAGTTTGAGCGGTTGCCTTAGTTTGAGCGGTTGCCTTAGTTTGAGCAGCTGCCTTAGTTTGAGGGGCTGCCTTAGTTTGAGCGGTTGCCTTAGTTTGAGCAGCTGCCTTAGTTTGAGCGGTTGCCTTAGTTTGAGCGGCTGCCTTAGTATGAGCGGCTGCCTTAGTTTGAGGGGATGACTTATTTTGAGCGGTTGCCTTAGTTTGAGCAGCTGCCTTAGTTTGAGCGGTTGCCTTAGTTTGAGCGGCCGCCTTAGAATGAGCGGCTGCCTTAGTTTGAGGGGATGACTTAGTTTGAGCGGTTGCCTTAGTTTGAGGGGCTGCCTCAGTTTGAGGGGTTGCCTAAGTTTGAGCGGCCGCCTTAGTTTGAGCGGCTGCCTTAGTTTGAGGGGCTGACTTAGTTTGAGCGGTTGCCTTCGTTTCAGTGGCTGCCTTAGTCTGAGGGGATGCCTCAGTTTGAGCGGTTGCCTTAGTTTGAGGGGTTGCCTTAGTTTGAGCGGTTGCCTTAGTTTGAGCGGCCGCCTTAGTTTGAGCGGCTGCCTTCGTTTGAGGGGATGCCTTAGTTTGAGCGGTTGCCTTAATTTGAGCGGTTGCCTTAGTGTGCGCGGTTGCGTTAGTTTGAGCGGATGCCTTAGTTTGAGCGGTTGCCTTAGTTTGAGCGGCCGTCTTAGTTTGAGCGGTTGACTTAGTTTGAGCGGTTTCCTTAGTTTGAGCGGATGCCTTAGTTTGAGCGGTTGCCTTAGTTTGAGCGGCCGTCTTAGTTTGAGCGGATGCCTTAGTTTGAGCCGTTGCCTTAGTTTGAGCGGTTGCCTTAGTTTGAGCGGTTGCCTTAGTTTGAGGGGAAGCCTTAGTTTGAGCGGTTGCGTCAGTTTGAGCGGCCGCCTTAGTTTGAGCGGTTGCCTTAGTTTGAGCGGTTGCCTTAGTTTGAGCGGCCGTCTTAGTTTGAGCGGTTGCCTTAGTTTGAGCGGTTGCCTTAGTTTGAGCGGATGCCTTAGTTTGAGCGGTTGCCTTAGTTTGAGCGGCCGTCTTAGTTTGAGCGGTTGCCTTAGTTTGAGCGGTTGCCTTAGTTTGAGCGGATGCCTTAGTTTGAGCGGTTGCCTTAGTTTGAGCGGCCGTCTTAGTTTGAGCGGTTGCCTTAGTTTGAGCGGTTGCCTTAGTTTGAGGGGAAGCCTTTGTTTGAGCGGTTGCGTCAGTTTGAGCGGCCGCCTTAGTTTGAGCGGTTGCCTTAGTTTGAGCGGTTGCCTTAGTTTGTGCGGTTGCCTTAGTTTGAGCGGCTGCCTTAGTTTGAGCGGTTGCCTTAGTTTGAGGGGTTGCCTTAGTTTGAGCGGCCGCCTTAGTTTGAGCGGCTGCCTTAGTTTGAGCGGCTGCCTTAGTTTGAGCGGTTGCCTTTGTTTGAGCGGTTACCTTAGTTTGAGAGGCTGCCTTAGTTTGAGCGGCCGCCTTATTTTGAGCGGTTGCCTTACTTTGAGGTGTTGCCTAAGTTTGAGCCGCCGCCTTAGTTTGAGTGGTTGCTTGAGTTTGAGCGGTTGCCTGAGTTTGAGCGGTTGCCTTATTTTGAGTGGCCGTCATATTTTGAGCGGCTGCCTTAGTTTGAGCGGCTGCCTTAGTTTGAGCGGTTGCCTTAGTTTGAGCGGCTGCCTTAGTTTCTGCGGCTGCCTTAGTTTGAGCGGTTGCCGTAGTTTGAGCGGCTGCCTTAGTTTGAGGGGTTGCCTCAGTATGAGCGGTTGCCTTAGTTTGAGCGGTTGCCTTAGTTTGAGCGGCTGCCTTAGTTTGAGCGGTTGCCTTAGTTTGAGCGGCCGCCTAAGTTTGAGAGGTTGCCTTAGTTTGAGCGGCTGCCTTAGTTTGAGCGGTTGCCTTAGTTTGAGCGGCCGCCTTATTTTGAGCGGCTGCCTTAGTTTGAGCGGTTGCCTTACTTTGAGGGGTTGCCTAAGTTTGAGCGGCTGCCTTAGTTTGAGGGGTTGCCTTAGTTTGAGCGGTTGCCTTAGTTTGAGCGGTTGCCTTAGTTTGAGCAGCTGCCTTAGTTTGAGGGGCTGCCTTAGTTTGAGCGGTTGCCTTAGTTTGAGCGGCTGCCTTAGTTTGAGCGGTTGCCTAAGTTTGAGCGGCCGCCTTAGTATGAGCGGCTGCCTTAGTTTGAGGGGATGACTTATTTTGAGCGGTTGCCTTAGTTTGAGCAGCTGCCTTAGTTTGAGCGGTTGCCTTAGTTTGAGCGGCCGCCTTAGTATGAGCGGCTGCCTTAGTTTGAGGGGATGACTTAGTTTGAGCGGTTGCCTTAGTTTGAGGGGCTGCCTCAGTTTGAGGGGTTGCCTAAGTTTGAGCGGCCGCCTTAGTTTGAGCGGCTGCCTTAGTTTGAGGGGCTGACTTAGTTTGAGCGGTTGCCTTCGTTTCAGTGGCTGCCT